>NW_026575120.1:20621743-21221743 GCF_905146905.1 Nyctereutes procyonoides
GGGAGCCCAACTCTGGACTCGATCCCAGGACTCTGGGATCATGACCTGTGCTGAAGGCAGACACAGTCACTCAAGTCACCCACATGCCCTCTCATGATTCTCTTAACAGTGACCTTGCCACGAGGATCTTGATGTAATAGTTTGTCCTATCACACTCCTTAGGAGGTTGGCCAGTGTGCATCTCAGAGACTTCCGGGCAATTCTTGAACCCCAGCCATGAACATCCAAGGTGCTTATAGGGATTTAATTCTGCAGATGTTACTGCAAGTCATGAAAGATCACTGTGACAGCTTAAGTTATCTCAGAAAACACATACTATTTGTGTTATCAGAACATAACAGCTTAGTCTAAGTGATGGGCACTTTGTATAATGACTGTTTTCTCTCAGCTGTGAGAGTATGGTACAAGTTTTCTCTCAGCTGTGAGAGTATGGTTTATCTCTGGAGTCATTTCATAAGCACCAGGGCAGAGACAGTGCTGGTGTTACAGCTGCCCTGGACGGGATGGTAAAGGCAAGGCGTGGATCTCAGTCACAGCCCTGGAGTCTAACAGCAGCTTTGCTTTTTGGGCATATTATTTGGCGTGTGTGAACCTCAATTTCTTCATCTGTAAATTCGGGGTGATGCTTAGCACACACAGGTCACAGATATTGGGGTTGCCTTCAATTGCATAAACTACGTAGCCTCAAAGACAGTGAGAACTTGCCAGGCAGGGACAGAATTTCTTCCACTGGTCAGAGAGGAGGTGCTTGGCGTGCATGGACCCTCACAGGTTAGTGAGAGCATTACCCTTAAAAGTGAAACCCCGAGGGGTGCCTGTGTGGCTCAGTCTGTTAAACATCTGATCCTTGATTTCCACTTGGGTCATGATCCTCAGGGTTGTGAGATCAAACCCTGCTTCAGGCCTGCTTAAGATTCTCTCTTTCCCTCTCCCTGCTTGCCTGTCTGTCTCCCTCTGTCTCTCCCTCCTTCCCTCTCCTCCCCCACCGCCTCCCTCTCCACTCCCCTTAAAAATAAAGGGAGCTGGAGCCGGGAGGCCGCAGGGGGCTCTGGCACCACTGCCCCGTGTCTGCTGCAGACCCAAAGGAGGAGACCCGTGTGTCCCTGGGGAGGCCGCTGGGTTGTCCCCGAGGTGGGAGGGAGGTTCCTCCTGCCTTGGCAGCAGCTGGGAAGCCAGCTGCTTCCCTGCTCGCTCCCTCGCTGATTGGGTCAGTACTATTACCTGGTAATTTTAAAAGGGTTTGTGGAGGACAGTGCTGCCCTGTGCTAATGTGACCACCATTGTTTGCCCTGAAAGAAGTGTGAGTAAATATTTTTTTATTTTACCAATTAAACATTTTAGGAAAAGAAAATTTTGCTTTAAACTCCATGAGTAGGGACGCCTGGGTGGCTCAGCAGTTGAGCATCAGCCTTTTTAGCTCAGGGCATAATCCCAGTCCCGGTGGGGAGCCTGCTTCTCTCTCTGCCTATGTCTCTCTCTCTCTCTGTGTCTCTCATGAAAAATAAAATCTTTAAAAAAAATAAACTCCATGAGTAGTATAGTATGTATTTCAAAGTTTTAGTTTCCTATCTGTAAAATAAATATGACGACAGTACAGTTGCCCCTTGAATAACACGGGTTGGGCCACTGACACCCTGAGCAGCAGAAAATCTGCATATAACTTTTGATTCTCCCAGAACTTAAGTGGTAATAGCCTAGTTTTGACTAGAAGCCATACCAATGACAGAAACAACACATGTTTTGTATATTATGTACTATTCTGTATTATAATGTCAGCTAGAGAAAAAATGTTATTAAAACTATAAGGGAGAGAAAATTTATAATTGTGTATTGAGGGATCCCTGGGTGGCGCAGTGGTTTGGCGCCTGCCTTTGGCTCAGGGCAGGATCCTGGAGACCCGGGATCGAATCCCATATCGGGCTCCCGGTGCATGGAGCCTGCTTCTCCCTCTGCCTGTGTCTCTGCCTCTCTCTCTCTCTCTCTCTCTCTCTCTATGTGTGTGACTATCATAAATAAATAAATTAAAAAAAAAATAAAAAAATAAAAATAAAAAAAAAATTTATAATTGTGTATTGAAAAAAATCCATGTGTAAGTGGATCTGTGCAGTTCAAACCTGTTTTGTTCCAACGTCAATTGTTTTTCATGGGATTGTTGTAAAAATTGAAGTCATGAGTGCCTATCGAGGGCTTAGTAATACCTGAGACTTCCTGTAGTGGTGGTTCTCAGTGACTGTCTTATTGAAATGGGTGAGCCTTGGGGCTCTGCAGCTCAGGCTCCTGGAGCACACACTCCCCTGGGCCCTGCCAGAAATCTCCCCAGGAGGCTCACACCTCACCCCTCTCCCTGGTCTGGCCTCCCAACTCAGGATCCTATTACTCGAACACTGTCATCTCGCCCTGCTTCGTCTCCCTCAGCACTGCCACCTGACACATTGCACATTTACCTTATTGCTCGCTGAGCAGGAAAAGAGTCTTTGTTTCGTTCCCTCTCCGTTCTGTGAGCATGCAGTCATTGTTCCATGTCTGTCAGATGACCCAGCAAACCATCCACACATTCTTCTCCTTTTCAGGGTGTTCTAAGGATACATTTTATTGAAGCTCAGGATCTTCAAGGGAAAGATACTTATCTTAAGGGACTCGTCAAGGGAAAGTCAGACCCATATGGAATTATTCGAGTTGGCAACCAAATCTTCCAAAGCAAGGTCATCAAAGAGAGCCTCAGTCCAAAGTGGAATGAGGTATATGAGGTAAGATATGTCCAGTGGCATCAGTTAGCTTCTCCGCACGTTCTTATTCCACTTCTGTGACACAGGAGTGTGGTTGGTTTAGAGGGTAACAAATCATTTTCACTTTAACTTCCCATCTTTAAAGTATTGTACCTCCGTCCCTACCTTACAACGTTCTTGTTGTGCTAACACATAAACAACACATAAATTTTAAACTTTAATTGCATTAAACTGTCACAGTAAATAATTGACAAAATGATTTCTGTGGTTGTTAACATATGTAACCATTTACAAACATGAGATTATGTTTTGTAAATTCTCATTTAATACATGTAGACATCTCTGTGTCAGTACATAGAGATGGACCTGACCTGTCCTTGCCATTCACTGAGTAGATCCCATCATTTTTTTACCCAAAGAGATCTTGGCTGTCCATGTCAGCATTGGAACCACTGCTGTTACCAATGCGACGTGAAGGTAGTGTTCTTCACTTGACCACTTTTCTCCAGATCAGCTTCTCAAAGTGGAATTACCACCTCATTATGCTTTTTTTTTGTTTTTGCAAAATTTTTCTCCAGAACAATTATCCACTTTATACTTCAGCAGCTCCCCATCTTCCTGATTCTGTTATTGCTAGATGTCTTACTCTCTAAGTGGTGGTAAATGGAGCACCACTTGTAGCTACCCCAGAAGCAGCACTTGACCAGAGCTGCTTTAGGACTACAGAGATGTGCCAAGCCTGTACCACTCGTGGGTGCTGCCTTGGGACTTCATTTCGGAGCAGTGGAGACGCAATCCCAGAAAACTGGAAACAGTAGAATGTTACTATGTGAGCACATATTTCATCACGATTTCCCATGTTGGTTTGACAATGATGTGAAAGTGCTTTACAACTACTTGCATGAGAGAGAAATACACCGTGCTGTTAACTACAGTCATCATCAGCTGCTGCCAACGTTAGTAACAATGTGAGATAACTACTCATTATTTTTTCAGGCTTTAGTCTATGAACATCCTGGACAGGAATTAGAGATTGAGCTCTTTGATGAAGACCCAGACAAGGATGACTTCCTAGGAAGGTAAACCCTTGGGGAAGGACAACACAGGGTATCTTTCTTCTGAGTGGTCACACGTAAAATTAATACAGCTTCAAAAACTAGGCATGTATGTGTTGCATGTATTTTTACGTGGCTCGTAGGTAAAATATTTGTTTCACCTTAAAGTTCTTAAAGTATGTTTTATTCCTAAAACATCTTACATTTAAGGACAAGAGGGAAAAATTCTAGATCTGTGTCTGTCACAGCAGCTACTGGCCACATGTTGCTATTTAAATTAATCAAGTAAATAGAATTTTAAATTCACTTTTGTAGTTGTACTGCCCCCATTGAAGTGCTCATAAGCCACATGTGGAGTGTGGCCCTGATGCCTATGAGGCTTTCCAGCTCTCTCACCATGCTGGCAGCTTCACTCTAGATTGAAGAAACGAGTTTTTAAACTTTTTCCATTTGGGTTATTTAGGGAGCAAGAGGGATAGTAATTTATACCGTGCCTACACATTGGAAAAATAAATTTGACTTGCTTACTTAGAATAACCACTACAGCTAAAAAAGAGATTTTAAAAAATATATCTAACCCTGATCTTTATTACTTAACTGAATTTCTTGTAGCAAAAAGAAAAAGGGATAGATGATATTGGACAGATTTGGCCTCTTCAAGAATAGCCTGTGCATTATGCTGTGACCTCAGAGTTCATTCATGAAGAGGTTTAACAAGGAGTGACCGAAAGCTTATAAGCAGGGCAGTGACAGATCAAATGTACATTCTAATAAAGCCACTGTGTGGCCCAGAGGACCAGGGACTGAGACTGGGGGTTGTGGCGATAGCTCAGGAAAGAGCTGGGTGGGCTCACCTGGTGTAGGGGCAGGTGATAGAGCAGATGGAACGCCGTCGTCCCATCCTCATCTCCTGCTTCTGCAGGGGGAGCTCCAGGCTTTGCAGTAGAGCAGGATTCTTAGGGGGAATGGAAGGGGCTCTCAGTGGAGCCAGAGGCCCCTGTGGGGCTCCAGAGACCCGATGGTCCAGGGCTATGGAGCGAGGATGGGAAGGCGGCCCCAGTGACTGCCCTGTAGTGACGACGAATGGCAGCGCTGAGGGGCTTGCAGACATTTTTGGCACATTGTAAATAGCTACGTTGTGGGGCAGACCGCAGTTTTTACACCTGATCCTGGCTTTGCCAAACTGAGGGTCCTCACCTCCCAGAGACTCACCCTGGCTTGTTTCCTTACTTCTTTTCATAGTTTTGGGATAAGCATGAAGAGCTGGAAGAAGTCTTTTCTTGATAAACTGCAGCATTTTGATGCATTTCCGGAGCACTTTTTGTAGACAAATGTTTAAGGTTATTTCAGTTGTAAGAAGTGTGTTTCTATGTTCTAAAGTTGTTGTGTTGTTATTTCTATAGTCTTATGATTGATCTTATTGAAGTTGAAAAGGAGCGCCTTTTAGATGAAGTAAGTTTTCTTTGAGTATTATTCTATTTCATGAGCATTGATAGACCTGCTGCCCCCACACAATGTTCTGAGAACTTAGGCCTTTTAGTAAAAACAAAGTGAAGAGAAATAAGTTCAACAGCTCAATCAGATAGTATGTACTGAGTGCCCCCCGCCCCCCGCCATGTGCTACAAATTCATAAGAGTACAAGCACAGACCTACTATTTCAGGCAGGCGTGTGCTTCCTTTGGGAGTCAGGATAGAGGCTATGAGAAGCCCCCTAAAAGTGGGCTTTTTAAAGAAAGCTAGAGTTAATAACAGCTAGCACAGTGCAGTTGGTGAGAAATGGTCACGTGAAAGCTGCCTATAAATACAGTGAGAATTGACAGTAAGCAGACACTACTTCAAGATACTGCTATCAGAATAAAAAATACTCTTAAAAAAGAAAATTTTGAGGTGGCTTCTAAAATATGGATATAATTGGGATAAGTAGGGCATGATTAACCAAGTAAGTGTTGAGGTCCATTGCTTTCAGAGGACCTGAAAGCACATTTCCTTCCTCTGCACTCAGGGCAATCTCTCAACACTGAGATTTGGGGACTATCTTTGATTAATTGCTTTGTGGTTTTTAAGCTGAAACAGTCGTGTGCTATTTTATTAAGTAGTATAGTGGTGGTTAAAAACAAGCATGTGAACTTTTTTTGATAATGAAATTCAGTATTTGGGATCAGTGTTCTATTATCTCCTGGCCCATAAATTCTATTAAATCTATACATGGAAGCCTGATAATACTGGACTGTACTAGAGGACATTTGAATCTTGTGTATAAATTAGGGATGAAAATAGTATTTACAGTAGTTCCCTTCATGTAAGTGAAGCATTGAGCACGGCCCCCAGCCAGCAGGCTGTCCTGGGCTGATTCCAGCCTGCTGCTGCTGTGTCCTCTGGGGCCATTGGCTCATAGTTCACAAAGTGAACTATGGTAGGCCTTGGTCCTTGAGTACTAATCCCCAACTATCCGTGCCTCACGTGAGAAGCTCTTGATGTTTGTGGAAGCTGCTTGACTGGAAAGATTGACTCAGGAGTACTTGTGTGAACGTTTGCATTCTCTCCGCAGTGGTTCACCCTGGACGAGGTCCCCAGGGGAAAGCTACACTTGAAGCTGGAGTGGCTCACGTTAATGCCAAATGCTTCAAACCTTGACAAGGTGCTGTGATGTGTTTCCCATGACAACCACCACCCTTCATAGCTAAGAGTAGTTTCTTCAGGGCACTTTGCTACTGACTTAAAAAATAACAGCAGTAATTTTGATTACTGTGCTATAAGTCACTACAGTCATGTCAGGGATAAATTAAAGATAATGGAATTTTTTTGAAAGACAGATTTACAGGTCATTCCCACCTGTTTTATGAGATCTTCATGCTTTGTGCTTGATACATTATGGAGGCTGTGGAGAGCCACAGATTATCTTGCTTCTTTAGCTGATTCATACAGATTCTTGTCATTAAAAGTATATTTATTGTGTTCATTCTCTTTGTATTGCACGTATTGGATGATTTATTTCCCCACCCCTCTTATTTTCTTGAGCATTGCAGACATAATCAGGTAGAAATAGTCTAAAATCTTATGGAAATACACCTGCTGAGGCTTCTTGTCCTTTCCTCATAGGTGCTAACAGACATCAGGGCTGACAAAGACCAAGCCAATGATGGTCTTTCCTCTTCGTTGCTGATCTTGTATTTGGATTCAGCAAGGAACCTTCCGGTAGGTAATGCCATGGGAGCTCCCTTGGGTGCTCCTTTCCTGGTAGCAGATGTTGCTGCATTCAGCCACACTGTGTCACCTATTACTATTCCTGTGTTTTCACTTCACTCCCACCTGGAGAGCACCAAAGGGAAGGGATCAGTGTGTATTTGCTTCACGACTATAATTTATGTCTATACACTTTACTGATTTATCCAGATGTTCAGAATTATTTTTACTCTGACATGTTTTATGAAGACATCTCCGTCACATAGGAAAGGAATGTTCCTCGTAGTTAGAGGAGAAGATATTCTGTAGAAACTCACTAATTATTAAAATAGAGTTACCTAAAGATGGAAGCTGTCTCTGATTGTCATGGAAGTAAAATGAAGCAGCTCTGCCTACAAGCCCAGAGTCCATCCTGGCTGTAGCCTGGCAGGATGACAGATAGGCAGCCTGGAAGAGCAGGGCCGTGGAGTGCAGCCTCTGGTGTTCCCCGCTGGTGCACACTGTCCTGGTTATCCGTCACACTCAGCTCCTGCAGCTCAGAGCAAGTGCCCCTACTCATTTGCATCATAACTGTTTTGCTCTTAGAAAAAACTGTGAAGTACAGCTTTTGAAGGTAATGACTGGGGAAGAAAAATCATACTATTTTCATTCACGTGAGCACCATACTTTTTTTTTTATTGGAGTTCAGTTTGCCAACATATAGCATAACACCCAGTGCTCATCCTGCCAAGTGCCCCCGTCAGTGCCCGCCACCCAGTCACCCCAACCCCCTGCCCACCTCCCTTTCCACTACCCCTTGTTCATTTCCCAGAGTTAGGTGTCTCATATTTTGTCACCCTCACTGATATTTTCGCTCATTTTCTCCTTTCCCCTTTATTCCCTTTCACTAATTTTTATATTCCCTCAAATGAATGAGACCATATAATGTTTGTCCTTCTCTGATTGACTTATTTCACTCAGCATAATACCCTCCAGTTCCATCCATGTCGAAGCATATGGTGGGTATTTGTCATTTCTAATGGCTGAGTAATATTCCATTGTATACATAGACCACATCTTCTTGAGGCTCCTTCTACAGTTTGCCTATTGTGGACATTGCTTCTATGAACTTTGGGATGCAGGTGTCTCAGTTTTTCACTGCATCTATATCTTTGGGGTAAATCCCCAGCAGTGCAATTGCTGGGTCATAGGGTAGCTCTATTTGTAACTCTTGGAGAAACCTCCACAGAATTTTCCAGAGTGGCTGTACCAGTTCACATTCCCACCAACAGTGCAAGAGGGTTCCCCTTTCTCCACATCCTCTCCAACATTTGTTGTTTCCTGTCTTGTTAATTTTCACCATTCTCACTGGGAGCACCATACTTTAAACTCACTATTTAGGATAGTGTGACCATTATATAAACATATTGTTTTGATCATTTCTCCTGAGTGCCAGTTCACTTATTCAAGAGATGGCCATTCTTTATTTCATTGTGTCAACCACTAGTTTTATGAAATTTGGTGAAAGAAAGACCATAGACTATAGCCATAAGGTACAGGTTGTTTTCCTCCCAAAATTATAATAAATTCTCACCCGTCCAGGTGCACTTGCATGCAATCTCCCCTTGTGCTCCCCTTGTTGGCATCTACTTGGTGGAGACAGACAAGAAAGCAGTGTGTTCACTGCCCTTCATGGTTTGCATCTGAGTGTCATGTTGGGCTGTTTCTACCTCACCTCACACAGCTAGATTATCTCCTTTATCTCATGAAATGCCCTAGTTTCACTTAGCACCTTTCAAGGTTTTAAAATTGTGTTTTACTTACATTTAGCTCAAAAAGAAATAAATGTACTTGGTGCATCTCTTTGTTTTAAAGTTTTTAACAAAATGCTAAAAATGATCATTTTTTTAATACCAAGAAGATGTAATTGAGCACTGTGTGTAATTATATATGACTGTACTCTTTCAGTGAAGAGTACAGACTGACTGATTTTAACTTTGCAAATCCTTATTTTTTCTTAAAGTGTTACTTAACCTTTTGGCCTGTCTTCTAGTTAGAACTCTGTGACTTTTTCTGTTATAATTTCAATTTGGGGAAAGTTGTTATTTAATTTAACCTTCCTACAGAATTTCTCATACAGCAGAACTTTGTTTATAATCATAGTAATGTTTGTTATAAAGTCTTTTATAATGCCTGATGGAAGTGAATTTGTTGTATATTTTAGGATACAAAGAATAGTAGTAGTGAATTGGCAAGAAAGAATTAGGCTTCTTTCAAACTGTATATTTTGTCACGTTAAATTGAAATTTGAATAACATCACGTAAGCAAAGCAAAAGCAAAAGTGAATTTATTAATCTATTAAGATGGCACTTTGTGCATGAAGTATGCTCTGGGTGTCAGAGGCAAAGGATCTTTGTGAAACCGCTGCCCTGTTGGGTGTTTGTTTTAAATGGGAGCATTTGCCCACCGGTCCTCCTGCGTTTCTGTGGGATGCTTTGACTCTGCCGTTGCACTCCTGTTTATTACGGCTTCCTGTGCGTTCATTGACCGCAATCCACCGTTCTTTGCTTTCTCCTCCTGTTTCTACTCTCCTAAGAGTATCTACGAGGGAAACTTTGGGTGTGGCTACTTAAAAGAGAGGCGAGCGTCGGGACTAGTGTTTTGTGAAAATACTACCTCAGTCTATAGAGCACTATTTGTGAGTTCTTCAGTGTTCTTTCTTCCTTTTGTTTTGATGGAGACTGCTAGAATGTGGGCTGGAACTTCTAATGCCATCAACGCTCTGGTGGAATGGTGTGGCATGCTTTTTAAACTTTCTTGCATGATTTCAGTTACTGTCCGTGTGTTTCTTTTGTGCTTGTTTTGTAAAAGTAACACTGCTGTAGCCAACTTTGGTGACTGCATCTGATGATGAGATGAACAAACCTGGTGAGTCATGAAGAAGCCATAGTGGTTCATCTCAGTGTGAGATGTAAATATTTTTTTGCAAGCTTTCAAAAAACTTCCTTAAATCTACTTTTTCCTCCTGACAAAACACAGGAGTGTCAGAACTTGGCTTTCCCTAAAGTGCAAGCCGTGGCCTCACAGATAGTCAGTGAGGACAGAAGTCCACCTGTTACCCTGGAAACTTACCTTCTCCCTTACTTTTTACCCAGAGCTTCTACGGGAGAAAAAAGCATATTGGGTTTGGGATTCAGCTTCTCTTAAGGAACTTACAGAATTTCCAGGAGTGGATAATTGAACATTTCTAACCCTTCTCTGGGAAGCTGATTCCGATCTCATTATGTCTGTTTCCTGGGGCCTTGATTCTCAGTACTGTTGGTGCTTTTAGCTGACAGTTATTCTTCCTTGCTTTGAGGTCAGAGCCGGTCACCAATGGCTTAGTCATCAGTCTAGAAAGTTATTCTTTCCAGACTGACTTAATTCAATAAATAGTGAGGTCCTTAAAGTACTTTAGCCTTTGGATCTAATAGTGGTAGTGCTTTGCATTTTTGAAGAATTTCCATTTCTATTTCCAAGTGCATTTTCAGTTTATTCTTATTAAAAAAAAGAAGGGTAGGGCAAAACTTGAAGACTAGGTGTTCTGTCCCATTTTATAGCCAGGGAAATAAAGACCCAGACCCTGAAGCCTTTGCTGAGCTGTGGAGAGTCACAGAGGCAGGAAATGGTAACCATGGATGGGCTCCTCACTCTTAGCTTGTTCCTGTTAAAGACATTTTAAAAGTCAAAATGAGGCTACTGATGCATATGGCAACCATTCTCTGCCGTGTTTTTATAAAATGACTTTGTTTTAGGCATTTCTTTAGTGGAAGATGGTCCTGTGAGCTGCTGCTGCTGCAGAAGCTCCAATCTACAGCAGCTTTCCTTAGTTACTTCTCATTCTCTAACTCTTAGGAAATATTTCTGACCTTGTGTCAGGATTTTTTAATTGCTTTACATGATATTTAGCTCCTACATTGCTGGGTTATCAAAACTAGCTTTCCTCCCACATTATCAAAATCACATACTAGTACTGCCTAACGATTCAAATATAGGCATTAACAAAATGTTTTATAAAATAAATTTGAAATTATTTGATTGCCTTTTTTCTTTTTTAAACCCATTGGTGTTTAGTGTGAAGTTAAATCATTGCTTTCTCAATTTTCCCTCAAAGGCCTGATACCATTGGTATTTCTAATAAAGGCCAGCCCCATGAAGACTCTTAGCTTCTTCCTATTGAGAATACTTAATTTCCAACCCCAGGCATGTGTTACCACCACTGAGGTCATCTGCAAGCCCTTAGTGTTACAGGACTTTCTCCTCTTGGAAAGAGCTTCTTGACAATATAGACTGTCAGCACTTTGCCTCTTTCTTTTGATGAAATTTCAAGCTGAATTTGAACCTGGAACATGGAGGGTGTTCTCTGGCTCCCAGTGGCTGGCTTTACAGCCTGAGACTTAAATGGTAGCATACATTTGCTAAGCACCTTCCAGGGGCTCTACCTATATGGCTCACTTAGTCTCAGGCCCTCATGATCACTTTCAGACAGCACATAGAGTGTGAGGGACTGAGGACAGACCCAAGGTCACAGGCAGTTAGTCACAGAGCTAGAATTTAAACTCAGCTGTCTACTCCTCCTTCCTAGTTTAAAGTATATTTGTTATCACTTCAAGTTTGTAAGTTCATAGAGCTGTCCATGGAGCTTATCTGAGATGGGTGTTCTATATACTTTCTACTTTCTATATAAATATGCTAGCTGATGTGAAGACCACAGGGTGTGATGATGCCAGGTGCCATCTCACTTTTAAAAAGTACAGGTGGTATTACTTAAAAATCTTTTAAAAACAAAGCAGGGGCACCTGGCTGGTTTAGTTGGGAGAGTGTGTGAGTCTTGTTCTCAGGATTGTGAGTTCAAGTCCCACTGGGGGTAGAAATTACTTAAAAATCTCTTAAAAGTGCAGGTAGCTGTTACAGTGAATAGCCCAATGGCAGAATATGCAGTGACACCCAGGGCTCACCGTGGGCTCCTAGTGCAGCGGTGTGATCTGGCCTGCCTGTCCCTGAAGCCTCTACAGCTTTACACGATCTCACAGTGCTCCGCTAGCACCCTGACCCACACCACGGCCTCTCTCCTCATTTTGCTTTCACTGATGCATGTTAGAATAATATATACACTTAGCCTAGATCACATCCATCCAAAGTGAAATTCAGAAAAGGTTTTTATGACACCTGAAGATGGTCAGTCCTCACACCTCAAGGCAGTGGTTCCCAGCCTCACCTACCCCGGCTCCCGGGGATCTGATGGGTCCCATTTTTAAAGCTCCACAGGCCACCTCAGTGTTCTGGCTTTTATGTCACATTAATTCTTTATGGCCAAATTTTTTTTATCTTCTCACCTGGCCCACCTGGCCACAGGAGGCAGGGAAGCCAGTTGTCCATCTTTCTTCATTATGAAATCTGTTTAATGAAAACATAATAAAAAAGCAGTTTGTCATATGAAGTCCATAAAGGAGCTTACAGAACAACTTAGTCACCCTCTTGAAGCCAAGAAATCAATTAATTAAAAAAGTCAATAAAAGTAGAACAAAAAACCCATAATAGAACTTTAAAGCCAGGACAAACTTTCAAAGTGATATGATCAGAAGATGCCTCTGCATTTGATGCTTAGGAGAGAATGGGAGTGAAGTGGAGAAGGCCCACACCTGCTGTGGGTTTGCACAAAGAAGGAAGTAAAGTTGCATCTGCTAGGGTAGGATATGATCTGACTTGTGAGCAATTTGGGCATTGACAGCCCATTCATTTGTAGTTCAGATAAAACCTGTAGTGTATTTATGGTTGATATTTTAGGGTTTTATTCAAGTAAAGGATAATAAATAGAACCCTTTCTTAAAGTGTCACTCCTGGATTTTTCAAATCCCAAAGACAAGAGGGCTGGGAGTAAAACAGTGATCCTAAAGGATTGTAGTAATCGTAGAGGAAATGTGTTTTGATATTTATAGATTAAAGGTTTATTCTCAGATAAAATCTTAGTCATAAAGAAGGATTTTATGTGCTAACAATCAGTTTTATTGGTTTTTTTTGTGTCATTCTTGGTGGTGGTTTTCATTTAAAGATTTTTTTGTTCTCATAAATTTTCATGTCATTAACCTTACAAAACTCATTGCATGTTTTATTAACCCTTGGTATATTCATTTTCTTCTGACTTGAAAGAGTAACCCATTAGAATTTAACCCTGATGTCTTGAAGAAGTCTGCAGTTCAGAAAGCTTTAAAGGTAAACTAAAGCTTCCCTTTGAAAAGTTAATTGAAACATATTGAAAGAGATGATGCTTTTTAATTCTCATGGGTCTATTGACAAATTGCCTCCCTACTAATGTAGTAGTTAGTTATCTGATTAGATGCTTTTTTGTTACCCAAGAGTTGTTAGTTAGAATTTGTCAACTGTGAAAATAAATTTTATAAAGTACCAATATGGTAAACTAGACTTCTGTCTTATTGGCCTTAGGCAGCAGTATCTAAGGTGGTTTTAAATCATCTGCATTTTATTTGGATTTGAATTTGTGAAAATGGTGAAATAGAAGATCTGTTTAAAAACTTAACCAATTTCTAGATTATGATTTCAAGATATTCCTTCCTTGTGCAGTGTGACTATCCATTTAGAAATCACCTCTTACAATATGCTGAGTTAGGGCTGTCTCTGAGTTGGTTGCCTCATGGCTTTTGGTGCTGCTGGGTTTGGGTGACAGATCTTTTGAGAAGCTTTACATTTCGTTAAATGAGGTATATTGAAAACTAAGCTCCACTCCCTAAAACAACATGAACATGTATTTTCTGGCTAAATTGTTTTCTATGACTTACAGTGTTTTATTTCTGTCTCTCTGATTTCTTTGAATGTTTAAGGCTTAAATATTGGGGAGGGGATGGATTAAATGTAATTGTCTTAAGAAAATTCTATCCAAAGGAATCAGGAATGGCTTTTAATCAGCTTCATCTAGAAGAATAGTTCAGTTTTAAAAGAGAGGAAGACAAACAGTGTCTACTTTCCAATATAATATTTATTAAGCCCTTACCTACCGTGAGATGAGGTGTGGCCTAGCAGTGAATTACTCCTTTACAGTACTAGTTGGCACAGCAGTTGAAGTAACTGCCCCCAGTACACTGGAAGGAATTAGATTGACAGTCTCTCTTCACCATTTCTGTGATATTGGAGGGTCATCGGCCAGCGAGACATTATGGTTGGAACGAAGGCTCTAGGTCATGTCTCGGTGTGAACACTTACCAGTGTGACCTATGGCAAAATGTTCAATCGTCTGTTAATTAGAGACTGGTAATGATACGATCTTTTTTGGAGTATTGAGTAAGATTATGCATGTAAGAGAGCTTAGTGTAGCTATTGTTAGGACATCATTTCATTTAAACCTAACAAGGCTTTGGAAACTGTACTGTGTACATTTTTTAGACATGAAAACCAAAGTTCAAGTAGTTGAAATATGTAGGTTTCAATCAATTGCAAACAGCTGAAATATAATTCAAGACAGTCTAACTTAAAAACTCATATTTTCGAGGTACCTGACTGGCTCAGTCAGTAAAGCATGTGACTCTGAATCTTGGGGCCGTGAGTTCAAACTTCCTTTGGGCGTGGAGCCTACTTAAAATTTAAAAAATGCTAACAGAATAAAAATTCGTGTTTTCATTATACTTGTATCTCTGACTCATGCTCATACATTTTAAATATTGCATCACGGTAGGAGACTTAGTGATTTAACCTTATTTCATGGAATCTAAAACATCATGCATTTAAAAATACACCATTATTTTATGTACTACTAAAAAAGAAAAAAGGTCCAGTTAAGGTTTGATAGTGTTTATGTTTATTAGAAGAATTTTTAGGTTTAGGATAAATACAGATTTTTGTTACATCACACACAACAAAAGGAAAATAGAAGTAAAACAAATCAGTTAAAGTAAGAACAGCTGTCTCACAATTGGGACCTGCTCAAAAATAAATACATAAAGTTACCAATTGTAAGTTGCATTCTGTTTTCAAGAGAGGTTAGAAAGTAAAAAATAAAAAAAAATAAAAAAATAAAAAATAAAAGATGTGTGTCTCAGAATTGATAAAGTATAGTAACTCAGGAATGAATGCCTGCTTTTTCAGAGATGAAGTAACTTACATTAACCGTGAAGTAGTTTCTATATCAAAGCAGCTGATTTATCAGAAGGTGCAATAGCTTAAGTAAGACAATTTTATTTCCCTATAACAGAATCGTGACCCAGGGCTCTGCCGTTCTATACCTCTAGCCCAAAGTGGCACTGTGGAGGGCGGTCGCCCCTCATTGAAAGCCGGACTGTTACCTGGCCACATCCAGCTGCACAGGGAGTTCAGAAATAGAATTTTCAATTACAGAGCACTTGTGCTCTGCTGGAACTCCAGGGTTCCAATATTAAAGGAAGGATTTAGGAGAAAAGTTAGTATTCTCTACCAGTAGTCTATAGCTTTGGATATTTTTTTTAACAATATTTATTTCATTTTGCAGAATTTATTCACATCAAAAAGATGAACCAGAAAATAAATTGTCACAGTATGTTTGGGCTAATAATATTTCACAGTATGTTTGGGCTAATAATATTTTATTTTGGTGATAATATGAATTCGATGCCTATTTTTATCATTGCTACAGTGTTGAGGATCGACTCTGAAATTGTTTAAAAAACATTTATATGACCTAATTAATTCCCACTAACACAGATATTTAACTACATCTTGTGGGGCTAAGTTATAAATAAACCTCATGTCCCATATATGTTGTGTTTTACTGTGTTCTGTCACCTGTTTGCTAAAGTATGCTTCTTACCATTTTTTCTCATTCTGTGATATTTCTCATATTTATATCTGCTTAATTTAATGCAATTCTAGATTGATGTTTATTCTTCCAGTCAGAATTAACTTAGGAGCTGGTAAGCAAGATTTAATACCTGATAGCTACATGTTTGCACAGAAGGTACTCAGTTAAAAACATGAAGAGGTCTCTGATACTTTGTAGTATTTTTATTATTCCAACCAGGGAACTGTTCTGAATTGTACCCTACCTTTGCCCTTCCTCATGCTTTTCTGTTTCCATTCGCTGCAATTAATCATCCTCTTATCCCAGTAAGATAAGTTTTGAGAACTGGAATTAGCATTAAAGATTTTTTGGAAGATTCTATTTTTCCAAAATAATTTGCTTTAAAAATGAAGGACTTTAACATTTAAAAAATGCATACAAACAGGAATTTTTTAAATTTATTTCATGGTAGATACAATTATGCTTCGGGATATACTCAACAACTCTTTTCCAATTAAATTATTCCCAGATATTCCTTGTAACTGAAGTATCAGAAATAAATAGAAGTGATTATTAATATGAGCCAATAATCTCATTTTTAGTAAGCCCCATTTCAAGATGTTTGCTTACTTATTTTCTCTCTCTCTCTTTTTTTTTTTTTTTGGATAGTCAGGGAAGAAAATAAACAGCAATCCAAATCCTCTTGTGCAGATGTCAGTTGGACACAAGGCCCAGGAGAGCAAGGTAAAGCTGCCCACTAGTTTTCTGGGATGTCACTGTTGGCGGTCTCAGATGAGAACTGTTGTCAGCTGGCTGATGGTGTGGGCATGAGATCATTGATTTCCATATTTTCTCTTGTTTTCTCAAATCAGTCATCTCATAGTTAACCATATTTCTTTATTAGTCAACAAACACATTGTTCATTTTTAAAAATAGCATTAAAAATACATGTTTTTTGCTTAATTTTGTGAATGAATGACAGAGGATAAATTTCTGAGTTTCCTTGGAATGTTCTTTTATTTTGTTGGAGAGATAATCAGCAATCCTTAAAATTCAACAAACACAATTCTGCTTAAGAATTGAGAGGGCATTGCTGTTGCTGTAATGCCTTCCACTTTCCTAATATAAGAGAAAACATTTTGTGAATTATTTAAAGCTACAGGCTATTCACTTTTTTTTCTTTTTTAAGATTTTATTCATTTATTCATCAGAGAGACAGAGAGAGAGAGGCAGAGACAAGGCAGAGGGAGAAGCAGGCTCCATGCAGGGACCCTGATGTGGGACTCGATCCTGGGACTCCAGGATCACGCCCTGGGCCAAAGGCAGGCACCAAACCGCTGAGCCACCCAGGAATGCCCCTAAAAATGTTCACTTTTAAATGTTCACAATTTAGGAAGCTTCCTGACTTACCACCATTTTGTAGTCCCTGGGGAAGAGGTAGGACAGCGGCCAGAGCAATTGAGGTCGTCACTGGGATGGGCACACAGTTGGGATTTCATAACAGTTCATTCCCCTGACCCACTCTGAAAACTTTGGACTGTACCCACCTTTGAACACTTTTCACAATTAATATGTAATAATACATGTTGAGTAAATAAATGTCTTGGAATTTAATTAAAGTTATCCTAAGCTTCCAAACACAGTAAATGAATAAACACAGTCTCAGTAGCCCTTTTCTGCAGAAAATATCACAGAGCTGATACTTGGTTATTTCTTTCAGATTCGATACAAAACCAATGAACCCGTGTGGGAAGAAAACTTCACCTTCTTCATTCACAATCCCAAGCGCCAGGACCTCCAAGTCGAGGTATTTTATTTGCATTTTTAAATAGTTTCATTGAAATATAACCAACATACAAGTTGCTGCACAGATCTAAAAAGTACAGTTCAGGGGACCCATCACTGTAATGGACACGTCTTTGTCAGATTTATCCCTAAGTATTTCACACTTTTTGACATGTAAATTCTTTTTTCAAATTTCAGCTTTTGATTGCTTGTTTCTAGTATTTGAAATGCAACTGACTTTTGTATATTGATATATTATTGTCCTGAGTTGTTCGCATAACTTCTTATGGATACTTTAGGGTTGTCTTCAATCTGGCAGTCATGTTTTCTGCTAATAGTGTCCTTTCTGCTTCTGTGTTTCTAATTTGGGTGCCTTTCATTTCCTTTTCTTGCCTGTCACCCTGCCGTGCCCTCCCACCTCTGGAGTGAATAGTCCCCTCCACCTCCTTCCTGATCTTAAGGGGAGAGCCTCAGAGTTTCACCATGAAGTCTCTTAGGAAGTTTCCTTCCACTTCAGCTACTAACTAGTCTGCTGAGTGTTTTTTTAATGAATGGATGTTGAATTTTCTTAAAGGCTTTTCTACAGCTATTGAGATGATCATATGGTTTTTCCTTTTATGTTTGTAAATAGGGTGAAATATGTTGTTCTTTCTCAAATGTTAAACCTTCCAAACCTATATATGGGGATAAGCTCCACTTGGTCATGATGGTCATAGGCATGGAGCCTACTTAAAGAAACAAGGAAAACTGTGGGAAAAAAACAACCTAACAGGAATAGTACCTGTTACAGAAATAATGCTGAAAGATTATTCAGGAGACAGAAATTACCATGCATTTATTTATTTTTTTAAAAGATTTTATTTATTCATGAGAGACAGAGAGAGGCAGAGACACAGAGGGAGAAGCAGCTTCATGCAGGGAGCCTGACATGGGACTTGATCCCCGGTCTCCAGGACCCCACCCTGGGCCGAAGACGGTGCTAAACCGCTGAACCACCGAGGTTGCACATTACCATGCATTTAAGTGGATACTGTGAATTTTCGAAACAAGCAGGTAGATTTTTTTTTTATTTTTTTATTTATGATAGGCACACAGTGAGAGAGAGAGGGGCAGAGACACAGGCAGAGGGAGAAGCAGGCTCCATGCACCAGGAGCCCGACGTGGGATTCGATCCCGGGTCTCCAGGATCGCACCCTGGGCCAAAGGCAGGCGCTAAACCGCTGCGCCACCCAGGGATCCCCAAGCAGGTAGATTTTGAATAGAGAATGCTTAAAAGGTACTTAGAAATGTTTTTCTCCAAAAGCAGGTATCACCAGTAGAAACTTGGTAGACACATCACTATGAATGTATATTTGTCATCGTTTTCACAGACTTTAAGACATTTCTCCCTAATCTTCAGATTTGAATAGACTACTGTCTCTTAACTAACGCTTCTAGTGGATTCCTTAAACACAGTAGTGTCTCATGCTCATTGTAACTGTGTGATCAGGAGGTAGCAGGCACATGGGCTTGGGCACATTGTAACCTCACTCGTCACAGGATTCTGAGGGGTGGCCATGGTGTCCGTCGTTTATGAGAACCTACTTAGAAATGGTGGAAGTATTTTTTAAAGATTGGATTTTAGACATTTATGCATTTTCTGTCTTTACCTTCAGAGCTAAGTGTGTTGTGTCATGTGTCCTGCAGGTCAAAGATGAACAGCATCAGTGTTCTCTGGGGCATCTGAAGATCCCTCTCAGTCAGCTGCTTACCAGTGATGACATGACCATGAACCAGCGATTCCAACTCAGTAATTCAGGCCCCAACAGCACTCTAAAGATGAAGATTGCCCTCAGGGTACTGTTGTCTTCTGCATCATGCCCAGGAGTGGATGGGCTCTCGTGAGCACTGCTCCCGAGTGTGGTAACAGGCATGGAACACTCGTGGACGGTGATCACGCACTTGTCTGGGAAGCAGGGAAACCACTGCTGGCAGCATCTCAGTGCCCAGGGGACATCTGCCCAAGTTGGTATTTCCAGATTGCTTAAGCAGACCAGGTTAAAATTTTAAAGGTCATTCAGGAGAGAAAATTTACTAAAACTCTACAGGGTGGTAGAAACTACAAACAAAAAATTTTTTTTGTTCAAGATAGTGATTCTTGTGTGCCTAAGGAAATACTCAAAATAAATAAAATAAAATGCTAAAACTCACAGATTTTTAAAATGCGAATTAAAAAGAAGAATCCACTTTAAAAAAAATTAAAGCAAACTTAGTCTGTGGAGAATGCAGTGTACGTGGTCTCTTTCCACTTGGCCCCAACTCTGGGGATCAGCACAGTTTCTCCAGAAAGGCCTTTAGTGTCTCCAGGACTTAAATCATAGAGCCCTTTGAATCAAGAACCCTTTCTCTGCAAATCTGACTTTCCGTAAGAAGAAATGCAGACAGGCCATGAACATAAAGCTGTTTGCCACAGCTTCATTTTATAAAAGTGGGAAAAGGTGACACTGTCACAGTAATCCAGAGTGCAGGGTTTGTGGAATATAGGCTCTGCTCAGTGAGTGTGAGTATTGCACACTTGACATAGGGAAGCCAGCTAAAGCAAAGGGTCCGCATGCTCACACGAGCCTATGAGCATGAGGCCTGCTCCTGCATTGAGGCTGGTGTGTATGGAGGCCACTGGGGAAGATGTCCTTGCCTCTCATCCTCTCTTGGGGGCACTCAGCTCAGGTTCACCCAGCAGGGACATCGCTTCACAACTGTGCGAAAATGCGTGCAAATGGAAGAGGCTGAGGAGAAACACAGAAATGACATTTCATGACGAAAGTGTGATCCTTTGATTAGATTTCCTTTTCTAAACTGTAATACGGCATTGCTTCAGTAGTAAGAGTTGTTGAACGTACTGACAGGTATCAGGCTGTCCTAGTGTCGCTGATTTTAATTTCATGTTCATTTCCACCTCTAGGTACTCCACCTCGAAAAGCAAGAAAGGTCTCCCAACCACCAACACTCAGCTCAAGTAAAACGACCTTCTGTTTCTAAAGAAGGGAGGAAAGTGTCTGTCAGATCTCATATGTCTGCATCACCAGGTTCTGGTGACAGCAGCACGGCCCCATGCACACCAGTCATTGGGAGCAGTGATAAGCCTGGTGTGGAAGACAGAGCCCAGCCTGTGGAGGCCAGCCCCCAGGGGCCCCGGGACCTGGGCAGGAGCTCCTCCAGCCTCCAGGCTGGTGCCACCTGCTCCCCCAGCCACATCTCCGTCAAGGAGCCCACCCCAAGCATCGCCTCTGACATATCACTGCCCATTGCCACCCAGGAGCTTCGGCAGAGGCTGCGACAGCTGGAGAAGTAAGTAGACACCCTCTTTGTTCTTGTCAAGTCAGAGTACATGTCTCTCATGCTGCAAGGATGGAACATCATCTTAAGTTAAAAGAACCTACAGTGGCCTTGGCCTTTTACTCAGAGTCTTTGACTTTTAAAATAAACCTGCCATTTTCTAGGACCTAATATTTGACTCATTTAAGGATCAGGAAGCAGTGGGATGCAGGTTCCATGAATAGGAAAGGGTCCGAAGCCACGGCATTCCTGTCCTCATACCAGGAAGGCAGGACCCTGAGCTGATGTTTGC
This sequence comes from Nyctereutes procyonoides, assembly GCF_905146905.1. Lineage (NCBI taxonomy): Eukaryota > Metazoa > Chordata > Mammalia > Carnivora > Canidae > Nyctereutes > Nyctereutes procyonoides. Next base: position 20,642,884 of record NW_026575120.1, read on the forward strand.
TGTTAGCACTACGATTGTATCTGTGCTCCCAGAAAGAGTCCTGTTTGCTCAGCATGGCGCCACTAGCCCTATGTTATCTAGTCTCTGGATGCATATTTAGGCTCCAGAGTCTTCAGAGGAGGAGGAAAATAGCTGACAGTTGTCACAGGCTTCAGACCTTAGCCTTTAGCTTTCAGCAGAAGGAATAAATGTGCACTTGGAAGCTACTGTTTCTGTTTTTATTCTCAGAGGTGTGTTGAGGAATCGGAAATGGAGGCAGAGATAAAGGTTGTGCTCCTGAGTCTAGAGGGAGTATGCAGGTCTGTGATCCATACTCAGCACAATTTTCTCCTTCAGACTTTCTTGGGTCCACTATTTTGGGGAAAAAAAAAAAAAAGCCAGTCCTTCCTCTCTTGCTTTAAAAGGAAATAGAATTTTAAATAAGAAAGTACTTTTTCTGGGGCACCTGGGTGGCTTGGTCAGTGAAGCATCTGCCTTCGCCTCAGGTCATGATCTCAGGATCCTGGGATCAAGCCCCACATCGGGGTGGAGGGCTCCCTGCTCAGCATGGAGCCTGCTTCTCCCTCTGCCTCTGTCCCTCCCCCTGCTTGTGGTCTCTCTCACACACGAAGGCTCTCTCTCTTTCTCTCTCTCCAATGAATAAATCTTGAAAAAAACAGAAAGTACTTTTTCTCAGGAGCCAAATTTGGGGAGCAGCTGGGATAATCCTGGGGGGCGTTGCATCTTGAGATTCTGTGCCTCACCCCTGAGAGAGAAAGCCAAGAGGTGGTGCTTCATCCGGGAGGCTGCCCATAAAAATCAGAGCAAGCAATGTGTGTGGGGCTCTGAGAAGACATATGTAGGTTTGGGTACAGATAGGCCAGACGTTGCTTTGCGGAGACCAAGGAATTATTAGGGGACCTCTGAGTCTCATTTTTACCATGGGCCTTAACTGAAAATGCTGTCAATGCTGAATAACTCAGTTATGTTGAAACCTTGTTTGAAACGTGAGCTCAGCTGGTTGATTCCAAGTTCAAAGTTTAAATTATTTTCAAGTCCATGGGTAATTTGGTTCCTTTTTGTGCCAGAGACACACACACCCCTCAGTCCTGAGGAGAGCAGTAATTCTCTGCTTTGCTTCCCCAGTGGGATGACCCTGGGGCAGTCGCCCCTGGGGCAGATCCAGCTGACCATCCGGCACAGCTCACAGAGAAACAAGCTAGTGGTGGTCGTGCACTCCTGCAGGTGAGCTTGGGCACTAAACAGGTTGCAAAACACTTAGTTGTAGCCTCACCAAATAGGTGAATTTATTTTATCTTTAAAGAACAAAGTCATGAGATTATACCATAACTGTAGTATTCAGTGTTGTGTTCTTGATATTTGTTTCGTAAGTATTTTATATTCATAGCCATTTTGGTTGCTTTGAAATACATTCTTGAGCTGCCATCCTGGATGTTTAAATTGTCCTATTATGTGTAACAAAGTAATGAACATATGTTTCTCTTCTTTAAGTGTCTCTTTGGGATTAACTTTTCAGGAATAAGTTTATATCAATTCAAAGGATCCAGAAAACTTTATAGGATCATGTTGGTATTGCCAGTAGTCTCTGTAGACTGTTTCTGAAGCAAACCAGTTGACATTGGCACAGAGTGTACAGGCGTGCCTTTCCCACCCCAAGTCAGGAACAGTTCATTGTTCAGTGTACCGATCTAGTAAGTGTAAGGACATGACAGTGTTGCTTTAATTTGTATTTGATTGGGATGCCTGGGTGGCTTAGCCGTTTAGTGACTGCCTTCGGCCCAGGGTGTGATCCTGGAGTCCCAGGATCAAGTCCCACACTGGGCCTCCTGCATGGAGCCTGCTTCTCTCTCTGCCTGTGTCTCTGCCTCTCTTTCTCTCTGTGTCTCTCATGAATAAATAAATAAAATCTTAAAAAATAATAATTTGTATTGGATTGGTGATGATGATATGAAGCCAAATAAATAGTTCCCTTTTAGGAGACTTGTCCATGCCAGTAGAAGGTATGATGTTAAGGTATGACATAAATATTTGCATCTTCTAAAAGTCTCTTAGAAGCCCAGGAGTTAAAATGAGTGACATTTAGAAATATATATATAAATGTAGAGTTTAGTTTCATACCTGTTTATTGGCACCTTATGCATTCTTGCTGTGAGATAATTACTTTCACCAAATAGTCCCCTGACTGGATTTCCAAGGTGATCAGTAGGTGAATAATTTGAAGTAGTTGCTGATCATAAATACTAGACTGTGTTTGGCTCAGACCAGTTGTCCTAGGACAAGAGCAGCATGAGCTGCACAAAGGAGGTGAGGGGTTCGGGTGAATGGAGGGTTTGTGGGCTGAGCAGCCCAAGCAGCCACACCCGTGGAATGTGGGTGTCCTTGCTGAGGTGTCCCAGCGGGTGCTTCCCTTAGCTGTGAGGCCCACCATTCTCCCTCAGGAGAGATGACAGCCAGGGTAAGTACCGTGGAAAGGGAAGCAGCACATTCTGCTCTGCTGCCAGCAGAGCTAAGTGTCAGAATGTCCTCCAAATAAATACTGGGCTCAAGAAATGGAGGCAGAAGTCACCTCTGCCAACAAGCGAGCAGAGTATGAAGACAGTACACTTTGCTCCTTTGTGCTGCTCAGCATTTTAGATAAATAGGAATTCAGAATAGTTAATTTGAATGTGACACTAATTACCATTTTCCTAGATTCTAATATTTAATGTTCTCTGGTTTGTGTCATAAGAAATCTCATTGCCTTCTCTGAAGATGGCTCTGACCCATATGTCCGCATGTATTTGTTACCAGACAAGAGGAGATCAGGAAGGAGAAAAACACACGTGTCAAAGAAAACACTGAACCCTGTGTTTGACCAGAGGTATGGTGTTCACTGGTGGGGGGAGGGGGGCAGGAAGGCTGGATCAGTGCCTCTGAACCCCGGATGCATTCAAACCAGTGCTCTGTCGGGAAGTATCAATAAAAAGTCACACTAGCACCGTGGCTAAACTAAGAATTTAAAAATAAGTATATATTAATTTTTTTCTTCAGATTTTTATTTAATTTCTAGTTCATTAACATACAGTGCAGTATTGGTTTCAGGAGTAGAATTAGGTGGTTCATCACTTATATACAACACCCAGGGCTCAATTTTAAGTTTTATTATAAATAACAATAATTAACCTATAACATCTTAAAATATTCTTCTGAAAAACATCTAGTTTCCAAAACAATAAAAAAATAGTGAAAATAAATAAATGGCATTATTTAACATTTTTGCAGATCTCTTTAATGCATATCTTAATGAAGGTCCTATCTGCTTCTGCTGTCACTCTGATGTGCTCATCTCCAGAGAGGGCCTTGGGGGCTTGGGAGCCTCAGGAGCCACATTTAAATAAGCCTCAGTCTGTGCAAACTGGGTGCCTTACATTAGAGTCTCCATAGCTAAAAGTCCACCAGCATTTTGGGAAATAATAAAGTCAAATGGTGTCAATATCTGTCACTTCTGTTTACATTTATCTGTAAAAGGACTGGTCCTTTATCATATTTTCATACCAACAGCTCTGTTTAACCGACAGAGACTGAGAGGTGTGGGACACCTGAGTGGCTCCATGGTTGAGCCTCTGTGTTCGACTTGTGACCCCCGGGTCCTAGAATCGAGTCCTGCATCAGGCTCCCTGCATGAATTCTGCTTCTCCCTCCTCCTATGTCTCTACCTCTCTCTGTGTATCTCTCATGAATAAATAAATAAAATATTAAAAAAAAAAAAAAGCTGACATGTGCACCAGATCCTGGTATGAGTGTGTCTTGACTGTGTTCTCATGAAGCCCCAGCATTTAAGGTTTCAGAAACCTGACCTGCCAGGTTCCTAGCTACTCTAAATCCGTGGACAAGCCGGCCACCTTCCACAGCTATGTCCCTGTGGGGCTGGGGGCTCTTTGTCCCCTAGTTTACTAGAGACCCCACCTCACAATGGCCAGACACCAGCCAGCTTTGAGGACGTGGTTCCCTGCAAGCATTTTGGTTTGCAGCCTCTGACTTCAGCCATTAGAAAGTGCACTGGACATCTGTTCCCTTCTGTGAAGCTCTGTCACATAATACCTTCCTTTAGTTCACTCACCCAGGCTTTGTAATCACTGTTCTTTGGTTGTTAGGCCTGGATGAGAGAACTCGTCTGCACTCCCTGCTGTGCCCTGTAACATCCACAGGCCCCATCGATAGGATGATGACGATGATGGAGGCTCATGGGTGGATGTTCCAAGAACACCCCTCCCCACACATGAGGGCCTTTCTCCCACTTAGAGTGCTACAATCGTCACCTCACATTTGGAAAATGATGGGAAAAATTTGTTTTTGAGTCTTTATGAAATGCCAAATCCAAACATTGAACAAAACTCAATTGTATAATAAAAACCAGCATAAGATTCAGAACTGTCTCATAAGCAGAAATGTCATTTTTAGTCATAGTAAAATACAACAAAGTTAAGGGGAAATTTAAGGAAGGTCCTCTTTTTTCCATGTCAGCTTTGATTTCAGTGTTTCATTACCAGAAGTACAGAGGAGAACGTTGGATGTAGCAGTAAAGAACAGCGGCGGCTTCCTGTCCAAAGATAAAGGGCTTCTTGGCAAGGTAAGTTTGAAAACTATCCTTGGTTAATTCCTATTTTTTTTATAAATAGTACTCTTAACCAAAATGCATTTTTTTAGACCATACTTAAATAAGTGGAAAGGAGTGAGCTCCCTGTGTGATTAATGCTTATTTATAAAATAATAGACAATAAAAGACTGTTGTCTTAAATCTGAGTACATTTTCAAGACTATTTTATTTTCAATGTTTTTACATATTGATAGCATATATTCATCTAACAAATTAGTGGCTTTATTTCTCTGAATTTATTCTAGTTTTTGTGTAAATTCACACGTTTGCATATTCTTTAATATTAAATGTATCCAGAGGTCAGGTTAGGAAAGAGGAGTTTTCAGCTATCGATAGCAGCAGTTACCAACTGTTCATACCAGCTGTGCTGCCATGAGTGGCATGTGAGCCAGTATCCCAGTAAACTATCTGCACTGGTTCTTATCTGCATTTGGAGCCTGCTGGATACGGGGTGCAGCCCTTGGACCCAGTGACCCAGTGTCTCACACACGGAGGAGTGGGTTCCACTGCGGCAGGAGGAAAGGCCGGGACGGGAGGCTGGCGGAGGGTGAGTGGGGCTGCTCCACCCACTGCAGAAGATGTCGTTTGCCCCATAGGTCCTGGTGGGTCTGGCATCCGAAGAACTAGCCAAGGGTTGGACCCAGTGGTGAGTTCCCCGCACAGACAAGCCTGGTGTGTTTGCTGCACAGCACTCTCCCCAGCTGTGACCTCACTTCTGTCCTCATCCCCTGTGCGCCCCTAGGTACGACCTCACGGAAGATGGCACGAGACCCCACGTGGTGACGTAGTCTGTGCCGATGTGAGGAGCCTGCTGCGCTGTGCCCTCCACCCTCCCACACGTGTATCAGGACTGCGTTTATAATTTCAGTGTATTTAGTTACATAAATCTTAATAGTTTTATAAGCCATGTTGACATTTTAGGCATATTTGGCCAATATTACCATTAGATTTTGTATGTTTAATTTTCTGTAGTATTTCACCAGTTACTATAGTATGTAAAGGAGTAGCAGCTCATTACTGTGTCTCATAGAGCGGTGTGTCTGTCAGTCATGTCTACTAGGAAGCAGGTGTATGTACATGCTTTACTGTTGCCTTGTTTTGTACACACTGAGGTACATTATGCCATGTAAATAGACTATTTTTTATAATCTCTACATGCTGGTTTGAATTCTGAAGAAAATGGATTAAGGAAATATATTTTTTTCTTCTAAAATGTATTAAATTCTTATGACAGATAATCATTTTGTCTTTGCAGGATAAAGTTCTCAGTGACCAATTTTATGGTGTTTCTTTTTAAAAAGAAAAGCTGAAAGATTAAATATTAGTATACTTCTGCCCGTCATGAATGATAAAAGTATTCAAAATATTACCAGTTTCATGAATGTAAAGATGTATTATTGAGAGTTAGTTGAAGTGCTTATAAGGAAAACTGTGTAACTGAGTAATACAAAATACTAAGAGCATTGTCATGGTTCATAAATCATGGTGCACTAATTTGAAATTCTTTATGTAAAATGAAATGTCTTAAGTTTATTTTTAATTGCTTGATATAACTTATTCCTAAATAGTACACAAATACATAATTATACTTCCTAAAATATAATACAGATTTTCCATGTTAGCAGTTAGGCTGCCTGTAATATCGGTCATGAGCTTGTTGATTTTCAGTGTTGTCCCAGCCTGTGAAGACAGGCTCACGGGATCACCATAAAGTTTGTGGGCTAGATCTGAGGAAGCAGGTAGGAGGTGGTTTAAACACCCAACAGCTCATTGATTTATCCATCAGTGTGACATTGTACATTGGACCCCCTGCGCGGCGCTCAGCTTCTGGCCCTTGCACAGAGGGCCAGAGGGTTCCAGCATGGCGGCTATTGACTTGTAAATAACCTTTCCTGGGTCTCCTCATTTATGCCATGACTGACCTCAGTATTGGGATATTGTTATATCGTTTTTATTTTGTAATTTTTTTTCCTTTTTTGGATTACTGTAGCATGTTTTATATACTTGAGTCCCAAACTTCTTGGGGGATGAGTTTCTGCAGCAGTGTTGTAAGCTGTGCACGTCTATGAGAAATGGATGCAGAAAGAGTTTTAAATATTTTAAGCTGTATGATGCAAATGACTTCCTTAGCCATAAGAACATTCTAGAATCATATCTGACTATATTGGGGGGATAGAGCTTTGTGACTGAAATTGAAGATCTTACCATAAATCGTTTCATGGACTCATGGACTGCTCATATGACCAAACATACCAAAGTGCCTGTGGTGGACGCTGATTGTTACTTCTGCACACTTCTGCCTTCCAGCAGATTTTTAGGTTTGTTTTTATTTACCCTTGGAGCCAGGGGTTTATTTATAATGGAGTCTATAGTTCACAACACATTTCATGTAATCATAAAGACTAGTATAATCTCATTGTTTCCTATTTAATGAAGCTTCACTATAAAGCCTCACTATAAACCATTTCCAATGTTAATGTACAGGAGGAAGTTTATTGATGCACACATGAACATACATGCACACAAAAAATTTAACAGGCATTTTAGTAGTGTGATAAAGGCAGGTAACTCCTTACTACATCTAGATGCCTGCTCATGGTATTAGATTTATTGAAGATTTGTTTTCTTAATTCGGTCTGTTGAAAGGCTTCTGGCATAATCTTTTTTTTTTTTTTTTGGCATAATCTATTAAAAAGAGAACCACTCGCTGAAATTCATCATACCAGTAATTTTTAGCAACATCCTAAACATTTGGGTTTTGCAATCATATGCTCACTTATTTGGTACATATTTACATTATGGAATGCTTAATTTAAGCAGTTAGGCAAAATAAATACAACGGAAGATATAAAGCTAGTTAGCATGACCCCTGCCTTGTGACGCAGGGACAGGGAGTCTGGGAACAGACCCATCTGCAGGTCCTGAGGCCTTTGGCAGCAGGCTTCATTCTGTTTAGAAGGAGAGAGAGAATGGAAAGGGATGATTCTAAAGACATAAAACGTTTCCAGATGTGATTCTGTCTTTCGTGGCAAGATGAGCATTCAGTGGGGAGCTCTTATGCTCTTTGGGGATGGGTGAGAACCCACTGTTGAGGCCACACCCCGTGCTGCAGGGTGAGTTCTCAGAATGTTCATCACTGGTTCTTAATCATTGCTTCATCCAGGAAAAGGGAACATTGACTTATTTATATTGAGCCAAACCAATGGGAGGAAAATTAAATGGATTTTAATTCTGTGAGTGTGTACACATGGGTGGTTTATCCTGTGCCTTAAAGTATGGAAGTGCTGGTGGTGTTTTCAAATCTCAGATCACAGCTGTATTCACTGCAACTTAATTGTGTACTTGGAGAACTCATTCTACAGACACACTTCATTGGGAGGTCAGCTCTTCAAGGACCACAGCTCAGTGCAGACCAGTGTGTGTGTGTGTGTGTGTGTGTGTGTGTTTATACTCGGGTTATCACCCGCTGCAAGTGGAGAACGGCAGAGGGTTTTTTATTATTAGAAAATGTCCTTTTTGATCAACTAATTTTACATGACAATGCATGTATTTATTCAATAAACTTTTGTGTTAGCTCACTTGGGATTTGTTTTTCCTTTGTGTTTTGAAATGAAGCTTTTGGTGTGGGATCTAATAATTTAAAAAGTAGATGCAGTATGTTATTCATACGTGCTAATTGTGAATTCTTTCCTTTTCAAAAGAAGGTGGGATGGTTGACATTAGCCCTCACATTCCCATCTGGAAGCCCTCGGCCGGCCCGCTGGTGCCTGCGGCCACTCCAACACATAGGCCTCCCCTCTGTGCTGTTGGTTGCCAATGAAGCTCACATACCACCTCCACCTTGTAAGTGTGGACGGACACATGCTTTGTTCCTGTCCCATTTTTGGGATTCACTCTACATTCTGCTTGTAGCACTGACATGCTGTGGTTTTGTGTATCTGCAGTGTATGCCGCCGGGCCTTGTGTGCCTTCCACACGGTGTCCTGTCCACCTGTCAGGTGTGCCTGGGAGCCTGAGATGGAGACCTCTGGCCCCTGTGCTGCTGTTCCCATGTGCAGATACTGGGTCCCTGCGTTCTGCTAGAGTGCACCCACTCGGCTCCTGTCTCCTGCCTGTCAGCTCCGTGGGATCTTTGAAAACACGTCTCTGTTGCTAGAATAAAAACCAAGAGCATATCAGGCCATGGGACGCTCTCACCTGTATTTCCTTCCACGCCGCCGCTCGCCATAACGCTTCCTCCCATTGCTGCACACGTCCACCTTGCGCTCCTTCCCACCTCTGTGCCCCCAGCGCATGCGTACATGGGCCTGGCCAACTCCCGTTGCCTTTGGGTTCTCAGCCCAGGGTGTGTTTCCTGGGCCACCCCTCACAGCACCCGCCATTAGCCTCTCAGCACCTCATATGCATGCTTAATATAATCACCCCAGCTGCCTGTGAGCCCAGGGGCAGAGGTTGGGTGGTGGTACGTCCTTTTCCAGCTCTTAAACTGCTCTCAGCCCATGGTAAATAGCTGCTGGATGAATTAGGTCTCAAGTTTGGCAGACCTTGGCTGATTTGTCCTAAGTTTCCATTTAAAGAAAGACACCTATTGACAGTTCTTAGTAAAGCCTAAAGAGAAAGGTATGATGAACATGAAGAATAGGTACTATTGCAACAAAAAGCCAACAGTGCAATTATCTGAAACAATTGAGCACAAAGGTGGGAAAGGAGCGGAGAAGTCTGCCTTTAGTTTGTGTTCTGGAAATCCTGGGTGATACGCTATGAGACGAAAAAAAGATAAATGGGAGAAGTTGTTTTCAAAATACGAGATTGTCTACCTGTAAAATCCAAGAAAATAATCTGAAAAGTTATTAAAACAAGTGTTTAATAAGGAGCCAGTCATGAAAACATACAAAGCTCTGTCTCATATACTATTACCAGCTACTAGACAATATAATGGTGGGTGCCTGGCTGGCTCAGTGGGTCCTGAGCTGGGGGTTGTGAGTTTGAGCCCCACATTGGCTGTGGAGATTATTTAAAAAATTAAAACGGAAAAAAAATATAATGGGAAAAGTCATGCAGCAGCCTTGGGACTCTGCTAGTGGTGACTGCAGCGAATGGGGGAGCATGCAGCCTGGGTATACAGCACCCCCAGTCGCCCTCATCTTCAGGGAACTGCCCCTCCATGACCTGTGTGGCTCCTGGGAAAACTATCAAAAACCCTCAGTGGCATTTATGCAACATGGTGGTTGCATGGGGCAGGGATATCAGTCAAGAAACATGAGGCCAGCCAAAACAAGTTAAGGGAAGTCTGGAAAATGAGTTGCACATGGAGGAGGGCGGGGTGCACCTGCTGAGCTGAGTGGGGCCCAGAGAAGCCCAGGGCCCAAAGAGTCACTACGGGTGTTCTGTCCTCAGTCAAGGAAATCCCTCCAATCCTTAGCTCCAAACAGCCAGCTGGGCAGACTTCAGAGGCAGCTTTTAGATAATTTGCCCAAGAAAGTTGATAAACCAGAAACAACAAAGTCAAGGAGGGTTCTTACAAAGTTGACATACTGTGTCCAGTTTTCTTTGTATTGTATTTATTTTTTTATTTTATTTGAGAGAGACACAGGGATAGTGAGAGAGCACCAGCAGGGAGAGGGAGAGGCAGGAACACCCCCCCACCCCCCCCCCCACCGTGAGCACGCTTGCTCGCTCGCTCTCTCAAATAATGAATCCATAAATCTTTAAATAACTAGATCATTCTTCGTAAAGTGAAATGCCCTGACAGCCCATTACATCAGTTATTCTTTTACTAAACTGTCCTATTATCACAAATATTTAGACCATCCTTTGCATTTAATTATGCAGTAAGAGGGATCCCTGGGTGGCGCAGCGGTTTGGCGCCTGCCTTTGGCCCAGGGCGCGATCCTGGAGACCCGGGATCGAATCCCACGTCGGGCTCCCGGTGCATGGAGCCTGCTTCTCCCTCTGCCTGTGTCTCTGCCTCTCTCTCTCTCTGTGACTATCATAACTAAATAAAAAAAATTAAAAAAAAATAATAATTATGCAGTAAGAGCCAGTAGGATGATAGTCCATTTTCTAGCTCGTAAATGGACAGGAAATTTTCCAAAAGAGTATAGGACAGAATATATGACACGAAGTGAGTTAACAAGTCAGCATTTATTTGGATAAAACAAGACTAGGGGCCACATATAATCAGTACACTTGGAATTTATGTACCCAGAAGGTTATGAAAAGCAAATGTGACTTTTCCATAAACAAGACATGGATGCATGACAGTAAGGGATCAGGGGCCACAGGTGTGATGAAGCTGCTGTGGCTTCACCGGGGTGCGTGCCTTCCTGGAGTGGTGCAGGGAGGGACGCTCACCAGGTTCCCTGCCAAGCCCAGTGGACGCTCATCTTCCGATGCATTCAGTGAGTGCCTCCTGTATGCTGGAGTGTGGAGAACAGTGTGGGTCCTGCCCTGGGGGGTGCACAGTGACCCATGCCAGGCCCTCACCCACCATCAGGGGCTCTAATCAATGAGCCTGCGGGACCCAGGGCACTCTGGGGGGGGGGGCTCTCTCGGCCGCCAGAGACGCCCTGGCAGCTGAGCCTTGCTGGGCCTGTGAGGGCAACGGGGGCTCAGGCCCCCAACCCACCCCAGAAGGGGTGCAGCGAGGCTGAGGACTGGCTGAAGGGGCTGGCCATCCACCCACAAGGTTTAAAAGGAGAAGGAAGGGATCCCTGGGTGGCGCAGCAGTTTGGTGCCTGCCTTTGGCCCAGGGCGCGATCCTGGAGACCCGAGATCGAATCCCACGTCGTGCTCCCGGTGCATGGAGCCTGCTTCTCCCTCTGCCTGTGTCTCTGCCTCTCTCTCTCTCTCTCTCTCTCTGTATGACTATCGTAAATTTAAAAAAAAATTAAAAGGAGAAGGAAGAGGGAAGACATTTATAGCCAATCTCTGGTCAGTCAGGAGTGAAATTTTGGGTGTGAGGTGGGGGTTCATGCTTTCCTCCACCCATGTACCCAGGAGGCTTCAGCAGGGGACACTTCACCTCTACACCCTCAGGGCTTCCCCAGAGCTCATGTCCATGCAGGCAGGTGTGGAGCAGAGAGGACAAGTGAGCGCCGCGAGGTCCCGGTTGCTACTGCTTTTCCTTCCAGGGTTGTTCAAACACATCCACAGCCACGTTTCCTAGGTTCAACATTAGAGATGCTACAGTGTAAAAGCATGAAGAGGAAAGGAAGTTTCTGCGGCCTCCTGGTGAGTCACCACCCCACCCTCTTTCTTGGAATCCAGACTCAAGACTCATCTGCGGGTTCCCCCTGGGCCCGTGTGCCTGGGATGCCTGTGAAATAAATGCTACTGGCGTCAGCACCAAGCTGATGATCTGACCAGTGGCCTCCTTCTCTTTAGATTATTTTCTCAGTTCTGAATATAATGATGAAATGACAAATCTTGTGTTTTCTTATGAGGCAGAGACTACTTCTGGAAGGATAACCAGGAAACTGGTAACAGTGGTTCCCACTGAATTTGAACAATGTGATATTTCTTACTTGCTCAATACAAAATAATTTTTTAAAAGATTTTATTTATTCTTAAGAGACACAGAAAGAGGCAGAGACACAGGCAGAGGGAGAAGCAGGCTCCCTGTGGAGATCCCGAAGCCGGACTTGATCCCAGGATCCCGGACTCGATCTTCAGCTGACCCGGGGTCAGCTGAAGGCAGGTTCTCAACTTCTAAGGCACCCAGGCATCCCTACAAAATACTTTTTTTTAATAAACCTGAATTTTATCTTCAGCCTCAGTTTATATTGCCTTGCCATGGGGTCCAATGTTAATCTTCCACCTCTTCTCATTACCACATGGTAAGGTTCTCAAAAGACAGATCACCCCAAAACTCATTCATTCATTTATTCTGAAAATATTTTCTTTAGGCAACTAAAATGGGGCGGGGGAGGGGGAGCCTGGCTGCTCAAGCAAAGCATGAGATCCTTAGTCTTGGGGTGGTGAGTTTAAGCCCATGTGGGGCACAGAGCCTACTTGACAAAAACACACAGAAGCAAGGCTGCCAGACTCACTGCAAGGCTCTAGGGCTGAGTAGGCTGTGGTGTTGACACAGGGGCACAGATAGGGCTGTGTATGTGTGGGGTGCTCCAAGGGCTCAGGACAGATGGGAAGGTGTCAAGGGTTTCCAGGAGGCCTGGCTTCATCCATGAGGAAAGGCCCACTGTGTGTGTGAGGGAGCCAACTCCGGTCACCACCTGTCCCATCCCAGGTCATACAGATGGTAGTGAGGGGCACAGCCCAGTGCCCAGATGGTGTGGGTCCAGACCCCCACCCCGAAGTGTCTGCTGCTTCTTGAGGAGGCAGAGCCATCAGAAAGAGGTAATGGGGTGCTGCGAGATGGAGCGGAGATGGGGCAAGGCTTCCGTGGCCGGGAGGGCAGCTGGATTTCAGGTGTGGCTATCTGCAGGCTGACCGAGGGGTGGGCAGTGAGTGGGGGGCTCCGCAGCTCCCAGATGGCAGGTGGTGCCCGAGACAGGGCAACAGCATCAGGAAGGAGCCCAGGGTGCCCGGGGCTGGGAGGAGATGCTGCTCTGCGGTGGGAGGGGTGGGCCAAGGGGTTGGTGCTGGGGTGACATGGGGAGGGGGTGCACAGAACTTCCCAGGCTATCATCGGGCCCTTCCCCTTGCCTTGTGGCCACCAAATTCCCCACAGACCAGTACCCTGCCCCAAAGCCCAAAATTTTATATTGCTCAGTGCAATGATAATAGTTTTGATTCATTTATTCTTTTAATAAAGCACGTGATTAAAATTTGTTTGACTTTTTAATAGATTTATTTATTTATTCACGAGAGACACACAGAGAGAGAGAGAGAGGCAGAGACACAGGCAGAGGGAGAAGCAGGCCCCCTGCAGGGAGCCCGATGCGGGGATTCTATCCTGCATCCCAGGATCACGACCTGAGCCAAGGCAGGCGCCCAACTGCTGAGCCACCCAGGAGCCCCTGTTTGACTTTTTATTCTTCCTGGAGTGGCAGCTGGAGGTCTGCAGCTATGTCTGTGGCTCGCGCGGTACTTCCACCCGACACCACTGGGCCAGGACAGCCGCGGCCACTCGGCCTCGCGGAGGCTACAGTCAGGAGAGCAGAATCCCCTCTGGATCCTTCAGGCATGAGGGAGCCACGTCCTCAGGCGGGACCAGCTATGGCGGCAGCAGGTTGGGCTGGGAGCAGGGGCCCAGCTCCGCAGAATTCGGATGGCACTTCACACTTATGATCATGGGACCATCTTAAAGCCAATCTTTATTATCACGTTGAGATTGCAATCACTTCAGCTGTGTAAATCAATGACAAAAACATTCAGACTTCAGCCTGAAAATGCCAGACCTGCGCAGAAGCGGGAGGGGTGTGGCCCGCTGCGGGGCGTGGCCAGGGACGGGGGCGTGGCCGAGGGCGTGGCCGAGGGCGTGGCCGAGGCTCCGCCCAGGCACGCTCGGCTCTCGCGAGAGCGGCGCGTGATGACGCGCGGGCCGGCAGAGAGCGTCCGCGGCGCGGGCGGGCGGGTTTGAATCTGGTCGGAGCGCGGGAAACGGTGGCCGTCCTGCACGAGGTGAGCGCCGCGGTGCCCGCCGGCGAAGGGCGCGGGGGCGGGGGTCAGGGTCGGGACGCGGCCGGAGCCGGGCGGGGGAGTGGTCCGCGTGGGGTGACCCGAGCCCGCGGCTGGCTGGGGGCTGTGAGGCGGCCCCGGGGCTGAGGGGAGAGGACCGTGGACCGGCCTCGGGGAGGACACCGCCCGCGTCCCCGCCCTCAGCTCAGGCCCCAGCTCTGACCCCGGAGCCCCGCTTTGGACCCTGTCCGCACGCGTCTGTGAGGACCCGAGGAGGAACGGCCGGCTCCGGGGGGGGGGGGCGGGGGCGGGGGCGGTCGGGGGCGTTGACCCGCGGTGACCTGCCTCCTCGTGTGCCGAGCCCCCTGCGGTGGACATGGCTGCTCCCCGCCAGCGCGGCGTCCCGCGGGAGCCCCGAGGGCACAGCTGGTGGGGAGGAGCGGTGTCCCGGAGAGCGGGGCCAGCCCCCGCCGGGAGGAAGGCGGCCGTGCGGTCCGCGGCCTGGCCTGCGCCGCCGGGAGTGTGGGGTTAGTCATCACCTCTGGGGCGGGTCCTCCCCGCCGCGGGGCCGACGGAGACCTGGGTGCTGTGCCGTGACCACGGGGCGTAACTTGCCACCGGTGCCGCTTGCAGCCCCTGTCCCCCGGGGGCTCCTACTCACGCTTGCAGACGGAGCGGCTGCTTGCCAGCGGCTGTGAGTGCGGCACAGGGTCCCCCGGGGCCCCGGGGCCCGGGGCGGGGGCTGCACACAGGCCCCCCAGCGGGTGGGCGGAGCCCCGCGGAGCACCTCGGAGCACCTGGCGCACCTGCCCTGCTAACAAGCTCCCTGGTGGCCGCGCCGCTGCGACGGTGATGCTCTTGTTAGAGGATGGCGGCCTTCAGGATTCAGCAGCTGCCGTCAGCCTCTCCCTTTGTGTTTTTTCTTTTTTTCTGTTAGTACCTTCTTTCATTGACTCTAACACTTTGTGTTCCTCTTCTGATGGAATCAGCCTCCTTTTTCTGAGCTGACTCAGACCTGCCTGAGCATCTTGGTAAGGAAAGGAGAGAAGGTGAGCCTCCCAGAGCCTTCGTTGGTAACGTCGTTAGTAATGTTATGTTGATACCAATATCCTTGATAAAGTAATAGTTATTATTTAGATGTGGTAATGTTTGTGTCATAATATTGTTAGAAGCCGTTTACCATAGATGTTATGGGATCTTTTTTTTTCTTTTTTTTTAATTTTGGATGTTAGTACCAAATTACATCTTGTAGGAAAAGTTATATTTGCAAATTCAAGTTTCAGTATGACTGTTTTTTTTGTTGTTGTTGTTGTTGTTTTTTTTTTTTTTTTTTAGTATGACTGTTTTCTGCTAGGGTTACAGAGTAAATGCCATATGAAAAACAGTTTCATCTGTCATGGAAAAGCGAGAGACATTTGTACAAGCAGTGTCTAAGGAGCTGATTGGAGAGTTTTTGCAGTTTGTTCAACTTGATGTAAGTTTTAAGTTTAGTTTTCTTATGATTTGGTTGTTTACATCCACAAATGAAATATAATCCTTTCAGTGAATCCTTAGGGACCAAAGTTCATTAAAAAAAAAAAAAAAAGAACTATACTCAAATACACCTGCTGATGGGCAGCGATGCACACACTGTATTTCCTGCTTCTTTTAAGAGACTTGTAAGAATGCTGAGTGGTGTAGCACAAGGTGCTTCTATTTAAGTATTTATTGATCTCTTGCTTTGTGCTTGGCATGAGGAAGACAACTTTTTTGGTCCTCAGGTTATTTACAGTGTTGTGGTGGATCCAGGTGTGTAAGTATAGCAGGGTAACAAGGCTAAGCTGGGGCAAGGATACGGGAGGGGGCCCACATTCAGCCACGGACTGCTTCCTGTCCCAGTGGAAAGGGTATGGAAGCTGTGATTAAAGAGTAAACAAGTCAGCCAGTCAAAGAGGGATGTGGGGAAGGACCTCTCCAAGTAGAGGAGATAACTTTAAAGACCAGAGAAGATACACTGTGTTTGAACTTGAAGATATTTGGTAGGGCTAGGGCATAGAAATGCCAGGTCAGGCAGGAAGAGGCAGGGGCTGAGATTTGGATTATGACAGCCCTTCTTTACCATGTTATCCTGAGAGGAATGGGGGCTTGTATACACATAGGTAGAAGATGGCAGCAAGAGCCTGGAGAGTAGTGAAGAGGCTGTGCCCTGCACAATGGTGGTTGCATTAGGAGATGTGGGTGCCTTTGCAAGCTGTCAGGTTGCAAGGTGGTGGTGCTCTTGACTGGGTGTAGGCCGCGATGGATTCCAGGTTCTGACTTGTGCCTTTCAGTGGGAAGAAGGCAGGTTTTAGAGGGACGATAGGCTCCATTTGGGACATTGTGGATGACTGCCAGGGGGATGTGCACACAATGACCAGTAGGTGGATCAGTAGCTGTACCTAAAGCCCAAGAAAGAGGCCTGCATAGAGACAGATTTGGGTGTCCTCAGCGACACTTGGAAGCTTCAGTCATGGGAATGCAACGGGACCATCTGTAGTGTAAGAAGAGAAGCCTAGGACAGAACCCTGAGGAACCCCAACAGTTAAGGTATCAATTCTAAAACACTTGTGACTTTGGGTCAGAAGATGTATATGTCACTTGTTTTGCTCATGGAGTGAAAATTAAGTTAGTAGTAATTTAAAAAAAAAAAGTAGTAATTAAGTAGAGAGAAACCTAATAGAAAATTCGTTGCTAGCAACATTTATGAAGTTTTTTTTTTTCTTCTTTTTTAAGAGATTTTTATTTATTTATTCATGGGAGACACAAAGAGAGGCAGAGACACAGGCAGAGAGAAGCAGGCTCCCTGCGGGGAGCCCGAAGCAGGACTGTGTCCCAGGATCCTGGGGTCACAACCTGAGCCAAAGGCAAGACGCTCAACCACTGAGCCATCCAGGCATCCTGGAATTATTTTTAAGAGGGAAATGAATTATGTTATGATTTCATATTGTAAAATAGTATCCTGTAAACAAAAATAGTCAGTACAGACTCACAGGCAGCACATCTCAGAAGTGTCTGTTGAGAGCACACTATTTAGATGTTATATAAACACTTGTTGTAGTAGGAGCGTAGATGATATGTGCTCTGTTATGTGTGCAATACACGTGTGGTTTAAAGTTTACAAGATTATTGTTGCAAACTTTTGTCATAGTATTAACTACTATCACAAACTAAATTGATGATGATGAAGCTAGTTAATATTAATTTAAAATCAAAAGACCAAAATAGCAACATCTGGGTAGCACAGTCCCTACAGGATCAGGCTGATGTTGTAGTGACAGGGCGCCCTTTGAGATCCTTGTCCGCAGCTACCCCTGGTCACATGCCCTGGTGCCTTGGACTGTTGCTCAGCAGCACATATCTCAGGAGGATGCTGAGTTAGTCATTGTATTCATAGTCATTCCTTTTAGCTTATGAGTAGCAAGCCTTATTAACAATTATTTAGTATCTTAATCACCGTGTAGCTATTAGTTAAACACGAAAATGAGAAGATGTAGGATTATGCATCACTTGTTTTCTTCGAGTTGAATGATATGAAATGCCATTCTGTAGGTCAGAATAGTTGAGTGTAGGCAGCTGTTTGGTGGCATATCCTTCAGTTTGCACTTCTTTGATGATTTGGTTAAATTCATTTTATGCGTTTTGACAGGAGCTGCATAAGTGGTGTTTTGTCTTCCTCAGTGGAGGCACATGATGTCCGTTTGTCCTGTTATTGCTGAGGTTAGTTTTAATCAGTCACTTAGGTTGGGGGTATACCAGATTTCTCCACTGTCAAGCTGCTGTTTCCACCTTCATAATTAATAAGTGATCTTAATTGGGGAACTAAGTTGAGATTAGATAAATACCCTGCTCTTCATCAGACTTGTACCTACTGGTTTTAGTATCAATTGATGATTCTTGCCTGAAACATTTATTACTATAATGGCTATTATAGTATATACTATAGAAAATTGTGATTTTCTAACCCCATATTCCTTCCATATTTACTCATTGGTGATCTATAGCATGCTGATGCTGTTTGTTTTTTATTTATTTATTATCAGTTTTGTTGCACTGGTTCTTTATTGATTGGGTTATAATCCGTTACGGTCACTTGTTTGGTGCTCACATTGGCTGCACGCAGTCCCTTTAAGATGAATGCTCTACCCCTTTGGTAATGGTTTCTATTTGCTGTATCAGGGAGTAAGCTCATCAGCTCAGAGTGAGAAGAAATGGTTGGCTCGGGGTTTTAGGGATAGTTGAGAGGATCTGATATAATCTCATTGGTTAAAAGAAGAGAATGATGTCTAGAGATGAGTAAGAGGGGGTGTTGAGGGTCCAAGTTGGGTTAGAGATCAGCAACTTCAAGTATACTCAGTTGGCTTGGCTGTGTTGTTGTTATTGTACAGCTCCAACATACTTTGTGCCCTGATGATAGGCCTGGAGTGGTGGACATCTGGATGGATTGATTTTAGAGAGGATATTTCTAAGTGGGTAAAATTTTAAACTCCAAAGACTAGGTTACTAGGGCTGAATATGTAGATGAGAAACCTGCTACTTTCTTATTTTACTTTTTGAATTTACTTATTACACAGAGTGAGAGTGTGTACACACAAGTGAAGAGAGGGACAGAGGGAGAGAGAGAAGCAGACTCCACAGGGCTCCATCCCAGAACCCTGGGATCACACCCTGAGCCAAAGGCAGATGCTTCACTTACTGAGCCACCCAGGTGCCCTGGCATCTGCTACTTTCTGTCTCATAATTCCTGTACTTTTCCACTTAGGAAAAGTATTTCAAAACTACAGCTCAACTCTTGAAATGGTCATTAGCTTAGCACTTAATGAATGCACTTAATTTAGCAAAACTTCCTTTTGAGGCCATTATAAAGGGGATAGAACTAATTTTTGTAATTGAAATATAACAGTTGCTATTTATTTTGCAGAAAGATGCTTCTGACCCTTTCAGCCTAAATGAATTACTTGATGAATTATCAAGGAAACAGAAAGAAGAGCTATGGCAAAGGCTCAAGAATTTATTAACGGGTGTATTGTTAGAAAGCCCTGTGGCTGAGTGGCAGACGTTGGAAGTTCAGGGTGAAGACATTATGGAAACAGAGCATGAATCAAAAATGGTAGTAGTAATTTTTCAAATAGAAAACCTGTTACCTTTAATTTGTTAAAAAAAAATATTGTATGTAATTGAATTTTAAGTGGTGAAAACTAGAATTTAAGAAAGAATATTTGGAGTATGTTTATTATAGTTTTACTTTAAACAGTCTGCTGTTCAATGTTGCTGTTCTCTTTGGACAACTGACCTGTATTCAAATTTAATTTACTTTTTAGAATAAGCTAGAAGTGTGGGTTAATTTTTATAAAGTTAGTAACATTCACATTTCTTTTGAAAATTCTATTTTAAGTTGATTTTAAGTCACTTAAATTTGAATTTTTTCATTTGTAGAAAAACAGCATAGAAATAATTCATGCAATTACATGTGTGGTTCTTGCTTCTGTATCTGTAATAAATGAAAGTGAGAACTATGAAGACTTACTGGAATGTGCAGTGATGTTGAATGGTGAGTTGCATTTGTGATATCGTGGCATGTTTAGAGGTGGGCATCTACTGGTTCTCTGTGGAAGGAGCCAGTCTTCATGTAGAAGCAGAAGTATTAAGGTGTAACTTTGCTTTTAAGCTTTTTTACTTCAGCTAGAAAAAGAGCAAAGAAGTATTCTTTTTTTTTTTTAAGTTTTTTTTTTTTTTTATTCATAAGTGACACAGAGAGAGGGGCAGAGACACAGGCAGAGGGAGAAGAAGGCTCCCTGCGGGGAGCCTGATGTGGGACTCAATCCAAAGACCCCGGGGTCACGCCCTGAGCTGAAGGCAGATGCTCAACCCTTGAGCCACCCAGGTGTCCCAAGAAGTATTATTTTAAGGGCTATCCTGATGCACTGATTTAGAATGTAAATTACTGAACAACTGACTGCTGTTCTCAGATTTTCCAGTAGTCTTACTTGACCTATGGGACCAGTGGTAAGAGCTTATTAAGGAAAAATGGTCAGATTATAAATTCCTCAGTTGGTGATTACTGCCAGAAAGTTTCAGTTTAACCAAGCATTTGTGATGCTGCATCATTTTTTAAATATGTTATGAAAGTGACCTGAGAAATAGTTGTTGACAATTAGGGGAACTTTACTATTAAAATTTGTATCATGGTGCTTTTCAGATTTTAATTAAACTGTGAAACTGTAGTTTCTAATTTAGGAGGAGCACTATAAGAATTAATAGGAATATCTAATTATAAAATACATAAAACTATTTTACAGATATAAAAGATGCAAAAATGATTTTAAGTAATGATTAGCCCTAATCAGTATATA
Source organism: Nyctereutes procyonoides (assembly GCF_905146905.1). Taxonomy (NCBI): domain Eukaryota; kingdom Metazoa; phylum Chordata; class Mammalia; order Carnivora; family Canidae; genus Nyctereutes; species Nyctereutes procyonoides. Next base: position 20,663,470 of record NW_026575120.1, read on the forward strand.
AATAGTTCCCAGTGTTTTGTGAATGTAACCATAGTTTATTTTCAGTCTCCAAATAACTTTTATAAAATGATTAGTGCTGATATTGTAGTTGTTTCTAACTTCCCATTAATTCAGAAATTTAACGTGTGTGTAATGGCATTCAGATATCTATGGATTATAATTATGAACATATTATTAGTATTTTCATTTTTTCTTGAGCTTTTCAATTAATAAAAGCACTGCAGTTTTTTTTTTAAAGATTTTTTTAGATTTTTATTTATTTATGATAGTCACACACAGAGAGAGAGAGAGGGGCAGAGACACAGGCAGAGGGAGAAGCAGGCTCCATGCACCGGGAGCCCGATGTGGGATTCGATCCCGGGTCTCCAGGATCGTGCCCTGGGCCAAAGGCAGGCGCTAAACTGCTGCGCCACCCAGGGATCCCAACACTGCAGTTTTTGTATTCATTTTAATAATTCTTTTTTTTTCCATTTTAATAATTCTTTTACTGTTTTTCGCCAGTGAGCCTGAATTTGAGGCCAGCTTATGAAGGACAGTTGTAGTGGGTTACTGGTCACCACACCTGACCTGGGTTTGGTGTTGAGTATTACCTGTGGGTGTTGTAATGCTTACATTTGGGTAGTATGAATACCTGCCTCTCTTAAACGAGGGGTTTGGACAGTGTGACCCTTCTGAGTCTTACAGTACTAAAATTCTGTATTCTATTGGATCTGCTTTTATAACAGTAGTTAACAGTTTTTTACAAGTTATTATCATTTGTATTCTACAAATAATGTATATAAATTTCTGGCAAGTTAGATGTCAGCTAATGTTTGCTTAGCAAACCTTTGTGAGTCATGGTACTTTACACTATTGACTCTGAGCTAATATTAGTTTATAGTAATTTACTAATTGAACATTTACTGTGCTCTGTTTTAGGTATTTTATATGCATTACCTGAATCTGAAAGAAAGCTGCAGAGTTCCATTCAGGATTTGTGTGTCATGTGGTGGGAGAAAGGTCTGCCTGCCAAGGAAGATATGGGAAAGACTGCTTTTATCATGCTGTTAAGGAAGAGCCTGGAGACTAAAACAGTATGTTTACTTTTTAAAATAGTGCATGTGTTTATACCAGTTATGAATTATGTTCACTCATAAGTGGCCTGACTGCAGTTGCTTCCCGGGTTAGGGTCTTTTTTAAGATGTTTGGGGGAGGGCAGCAGGCAATGGCTCCACATTGCAGTTTCATGCAGGCTTTCTCTACCTTCCAGGGTGTGTGGTCCTTGCCCTCTCTCACCACTTCATGGTAGCAAGGCGGCTGCTCCACCTCCACTTTGTTGTGTGAGTTCCAGGCTGGAGGAAGAGGCAGGGAAGCAGCAAGGGCCAGTCCTCAGAAGTTCTTAACCTGTAGCCACATCTATCTGCTGCAGATGGGATTTTGAAGGGTTACATTGCCACTGTTAGCAAAAGTGGATATTTTTAGTAGCGAAGAAGGGATGAGATAAGTGGGAATGGCTGCCCATGTTAGTGTGGTCCTCTGAGACTGCATAGGATTGGATGTATGTGGTGAAGGGTGATGGGGCAGGAGTGGTAGAGAAAGTCCTCGGGCCCACGTGGAGGCACCACACTTGTAGGATGTGGGGTCGTGTCAGACTAAAGCCTAGACCTAAAGTTTTAGAGAGCAGGTTTGAGGATTGGATTTAACTTGGTGTGTTTCTCAGCCTTTCATCTTTGGTGTGCAGTTAAGATATCCAGAAAGAGAACTGTTTCTGTCCCCTGATCAAGAGAACAACAGATATTTAATGTTCATCTTAGAAAATTGGGCAAGTGGGGATCCCTGGGTGGTACAGCAGTTTGGCGCCTGCCTTTGGCCCAGGGCGTGATCCTGGAGACCCGGGATCGAGTCCCACGTCGGGCTCCCGGTGCATGGAGCCTGCTTCTCCATCTGCCTGTGTCTCTGCCCCTCTGTCTCTCTCTCTGTGACTATCATAAATAAATAAAAAATTAAAAAAAAAAAAAAGAAAATTGGGCAAGTGAAGAAGGGAAAATGAGGAAAATGAAATCCTCTGTAATTCCACTACCTAAGGAATTCTCATTTTAGGGATATTTAGGAATTTCTCTTCCTCTTTCTTCCCCTCATACCTTTACTTTCTTATGACAGATTCTTACAAATGAGATTCATGGTTAGTGGGTTCGACCTTGATACCCATTGCCAATTTCTTAGCAAGCTTGCACTTTATCACACTCCCACTATCTGGGTCTGTCTCACCATGACCTCCAAGGAGCCGCCAGTTTGATGACAGAAAAGACTGTCTACTCCCACAGTTTGTCATAGGATTGTCATTGTTGGTTTATCTTTTTAAAAACTTTTTAAAAAATAATTTTTCCTGTCTTTCTGTTTAGCTTTTTTTTTTAATTTTTATTTATTTATTTTTTATTTTTTTTCTGTTTAGCTTTTAAATCAAGACTTTACTTAATGTCTCTAGTGTTTTACACCTGTGTGGTAGCATGTGGGCGCCACTAGCAGCACAGGGCTATTTAAGTTTCACTTGTAGTGAGGAAAACTAAACACCAGGTCCCTCATCTCATTAGTCACACTTCTGTGCTCTGTAGCCTAACAGGGCTGGTGGCTGCTGCACTCGGCATTGCAGAAACCAGGTAGTGCTGCCTATTGGTGCTTTTGTTTGCTTTTGCCATGGTTTTTTCCTTTTTGATGAATAATCTAGAGTTGTAATTATTTATTACATAAAGTGTTCTTATTGTAAATTTGAAATGTGACCTTAATTGTTTATTAAAAAACTAACATTTTTCTTTATGTCATTCCTAGGGCACAGACATATGTCGGCTTTGGCGTATTCATCAGGCTTTATATTGCTTTGATTATGATTTAGAGGAAAGTAAAGAAATTAAAGATATGCTACTTGAGTGTTTCATAAGTGTTAAATATATCAAGAAAGAGGAGGTAACCAGGTTTTTCTCTTTTGGTGTTGTTGTGAACTGCTTTTTAATGGTTGTTTTCCCTGAGTTCATGTAGTTGCTCTTGTACCACAGTCAGTGTTCTAATGAAAGAGTCAGCCTAGCTCTCAAGAGTTGTTATATTTATTGCACATTTTTACCACATAGTAGTATTATGCACACATTTTATAAATTGTTGCTTATTTCATCATTAAATCGGATGGTAATTAATAGGTGGCTGTGAATCCTAGGGGAGCTGGGATTATACTTTAAATTAAGAATGATCGGGGATCCCTGGGTGGCTCAGCGGTTTAGTGCCTACCTTCGGCCCAGGGTGTGATCCTAGGGTCCCGGGATCATGTGCCACATCGGGCTTCCTGCATGGAGCCTGCTTCTCCCTCTGCCTGTCTCTCTCTCTCTCTCTCTCTCTCTCTCTCTGTATCTCTCATGAATAAATAAATAAAATCTTAAAAAAAAAAAAGATTGAATGGGAGATGGGCTAGATGGGTGATGGGCATTAAAGAGGGTACTTGCAATGAGCACTGGATGTTGTGTTTAAGTGATGAATCAGACCAGAAACCAATATTGCATGGTATGTTCACTAACAAATTTTTTTCTTAAAGATTTTATTTATTCATGAGGGAGAGAGAGAGAGAAAGAGAGAGGCAGAGACACAGGCAGAAGGAGAAGCAGGCTCCATGTAGGCAGCCCGAATTGGGACTCGATCCCGGGACTCCAGGATCATGCCCTGGGCCTAAGGCAGGCACTACACCGCTGAGCCACCCAGGGATCCCCTAACTAATAAAATTTTAAAAATAAGGTTGAGAAAGCACTTCCCAGTGGATTGAACCTGACGCTCTGCCCTAATCCTGGCTAACTGGCATATACCAGAACCATCATCACATAAAATTCTCAGATTTCTTTTTCTCTGCCATCCAGTCAATCCAAAGAGCAGCTTCTGGCTACTGCTGCATGGTCTGTTTTGGTGGTCATTCCCACATGAGGCTACTGAGCATGTGGACTATGGCCAGCAAATTATAACCTTCATGGATTCAAAACTTATTATGAAAAAGAATGTAAAATAGCTCATTAGCTATTTTTATATACTTATTACATATTTAAATGGTAATAATTTGGCTATGTTGGCTTAGGTAAATATATTATTAAAATTAATTGAATCTTTTTTCCTTTTATTACTGTGGCTATTAGAAAATTAAAAATTGGGGATCCCTGGGTAGCTCAGCAGTTTAGCGCCTGCCTTTGGCCCAGGGCGCGATCTTGGAGTCCTGGCATCAAGTCCCATGTCGGGCTCTCAGCTTGGAGCCTGCTTCTCCCTCTGCCTGTGTCTCTGCCTCTCTCTCTCTCTCTCTCTCTCTCTCTCTCTCTCTCTGTCTATCATGAATAAATAAATAAATAAATAAATCTTAAAAAAAATAAAATTAAAAATTATGGAGTGGCTTGTATAGTTCTCTTGAACAGTTCTGACTTGTTATCTTAGGATTTGGATGTAGTCCTTTACTGAATGTGGACTATATTCCCATGCTAGAAGTGCAAAGAAGAATGTTTATATTACAGAAAATAGCCTTTGTTTGGTCATTGCCTCATACATACATGAGGCAAAAGGAGGAAGTCGCCACCCCTCCCTGAAGTAGGTGAGGAAAGACTTCTTGGATTTGAGGTCCATAAATGAAGTTCTACAGCTAGTCAGGAGCAAAGACACGGTTTGACCTTGCTTTGCTTGCTCAAGCATACCCTCTCCAGCTAGAGAGGTTAAAAGGGCCATATGTGGTCACTGATCATACTGACCAGATCCCTGTCTGTTCACCTACTAGATGGTGGCCTTAATGAGACTACTTTGAACCTTGTGTTTCCTTCTGTAAAATAGGAAGCACAGTGGTTCTTTGTCACGGTTCCAGAGGGACAAAGTGCCGTGCATACATGCCTAGAGCCGTTAGCATAGCGCCTGGCAGGTTCTGAGCACGTGGGAGGTATTCCAACTGCTCATTGCTGTTACCAACTCATCGTCGTTGGTAAAGACGCCTCAGGCCTGTGCCCTCAGGATCTCCAGGACTGTGGTAGAGTGTGAGGCTCAGAGCCAAGCAGCAGAGGGGGCCAGACAAGTCAGTTCCACTTACAGTGACTTGTACATAGTGGGTGCTGACCTGCATGTCAGCCTGTGTGTGTGTGGAGGTGCAATTGGTAGTACAGGCATAAACGTATGTCTCTTTTAACACTCCCCCCCCCCTTTTTTTTAAATTGATGTCTTTTGAATTTATGATATCTAAACTTAGTTTCCTAATGAGTCCTTACTTTGGTTAGTTCATTCTGGATAAATGACAAATATCTTGTGCTATCATGGCAAGTACTTATAGTAAATACTTTTTAAGTATTAAAAAGTATTACCCATGCCTTTTGCAAGCATGGCTGCCCTGCTATTTATATCAAAGTGTGTTGCATTTCTATGGGATTCCAGAGACAGTACTGGTGGACTGGTAAGCAGCAAAGAGGTGAGGGTATTGTTTGCAGGAAAAGTTTTAGATATATTTTATGTGCTGTGTAGAGTGTAAGTATCGTATTACTGCTTTTTAGGGCCATGTGTCATCTAGTGGTATGCATATAAACTAACACGGGGACTGTGTGTGTTTGAAAATTCTAGTTTGGCAGATACTAAGCCTCTTCACAAGTCCTCACTTTTCTCATTTATAAAAGATGAAATGAAGGATTCTTTGATTTTAGCTAATGTAGACAGAGCCAGAATGAAATGTTTGTGGAGCATTTACAAATTGAGCTACTGAGCAGCATGGCACATGTCTGTGCAGTCCTGTGGCTGAGCACAGAAGGAGGTCAGTGCTGGACCCTCCAGAGGGGAGATCCTTTTGCCGTGGCCCTGCTCCTGAGCTCTATCCCTCCAACACCCCCACTGAGGCCCTGAGTTGTAGTTATATATGCTTCCTTCACTGAGAATAACAGACTTTTCTGTTACTAACATCCAAGGAATTGTTTCCTTTTTAGTTATCTGAACTTTTTATTTGGTTGCAAGATTGTATCTTATTTTTCTTTATAGGGAAGAAGATTTCTTAGTTCACTCTTCATTTGGAATGTAAATTTTATTAAAATGATCCACGAGACCGTTAAAAACCAGTTACAGGGGTTACAAAAGTAAGTATTGAGGGCAATTGGTATTTTGTGTTGTCTTGATGATTTTAGAATATGCTATTTGACCTGACTTTTAAAGTTATATTAATTGGGACAGCTGGGTAGCTCAGCGGTTGAGCATCTGCTTTCCACCCAGGGTGTGATCTTGGAGTCCCGGGATGAAGTCCCACATCCAGCTCCCTGCATGGAGGCTGCTTCTCTCTCTCTGTGCCTGTGTCTCTGCCTCTCTCTGTGTCTCTCATGAATAAATAAAATCTTAAAAAAAAAATAGTTATATTAATGTATTGGAAGCTTTAAAAATTATCTCTTAGATTATATTATTTGTGATGTACTGTTTTTACTATGTGTTGTTTTTAACTACATATTATGTATTATTCTATCACTGTATAGTTTTTTCTCCGCTGTAGGAAGTCATTTTCAGTAATGACATTTAAGTTAAGATTTTAACTCGTGGTCATTCTTTAGTCAAAATATTTACCAGTTAAATCTTAGTCTCAGTTGCAGTATGGACATGGACACGGAATAAATTCCATGTCACAAGTACTTCTGATACCATTTTTTTTTTAAGATTTTATTTATTCATTCATAAGAGAGAGACAGAGACACAGGCAGAGGGAGAAGCAGGCTCCATGCAGAGAGCCAGACGTGGGACTTGATTCTGGGTCTCCAGGATCACACCCTGGGCCGAGGGCAGGCCCTAAACTACTGAGCCACCCAGGGATCCCCTTCTGATAGCATTTGAATGTAATGTCTACTTTCCTGTTTACTGTGGACTGAGCTATGTGGTTGGGTGGGAAGAGTCCTGCAGGCAAAGAGTCTAGGGATGCATGCACAAGTCGGAGCTCTCAGCCTCTTGGAACCTCACAGCAGTTGGAGCTGTCATGGTGAATGTTTGAATGTTTTCTGTTTGCCAGGTGTAGGGTTCAGTGCGTAATCTGCTCTGCAGCTGAGTACTTAGTGTGCATTTTCAAATGGAATCCTTCAACTGTTGAGGTGGGCTTGGTTGCTGAGTTTCCCTCTGTCAGGCAGCTAGCTTTGGTTAAGTACTGAGCTGAGATTTGACTCTGACTCTATGACAGAGTTCCTGCTGTTTGCTAGAATGCTTTCTCCTCCTGTTTCCCTACTGGCAGAATATTGGGGTTGAACTAAGAGATACCCAATGTGGGGCTCAAACTCATGACCTCGAGATCCAGGAGTCCCTGGCTCTGTCAGAAAAAACAAAATAAATAATAAACTTAAAAGTGTAGTGGTTTGAACATGCATTAACTTTCTTTTTTTCCCCGTAGATCTTTGATGGTATACATTGCAGAAATTTATTTCAGAGCTTGGAAAAAGGCCTCAGGAAAAATATTGGAGGTATTTTCTTTTCATTTTATTAAATGTTAACATTCATTTTTGTTGTATTCTAGTAAATAATAAGTTGTCATGGATAGTCATTTAATATCTGTGTTGATGCTCTTTGTCAAAATAAAGTCAGATAATGAGACTCTATGGGATGGAGATTTCATTCTCATTCCCACAAATGTTCATGCTCAGTCTGAGACCCAGGATTCCTGCCACTCATTGAGATGTGTGGTTTGAGTGAAATCAAGATTTGCCCCATATCATTTTGGTAGGTTTATTAGATCTGTAATGTCCACCCACCTGTAGCTGCCATGCACTGGGAATGTGCCTAGTCTAAGTGGAGACGTGCTATAAGTGTAAGAAACACACCAGATTCTGAAGACATAGTGGGGGAAGAAGAATGTAAAATATCTCATGAATGTTGTTTTAAAAATACTGCTTGCGGGATCCCTGGGTGGCGCAGCGGTTTAGCGCCTGCCTTTGGCCCAGGGCGCGATCCTGGAGACTCGGGATCGAATCCCATGTCGGGCTCCCGGTGCATGGAGCCTGCTTCTCCCTCTGCCTGTGTCTCTGCCTCTCTCTCTCTCTCATTCTGTGTGACTATCATAAATAAATAAAAATTTAAAAAAAATTAAAAAAAATAAAAATACTGCTTGCATGTTGAAATGATAGTGTTTTGGCTATATTGGGCTGAACAAAATACATTACTAAAATAATTTTGCTTGTTTCTTTGTTTTTAATATTGCTGTGAGAAAGTTTTTATTTATGATTTTATTTACTTGACACAGAGAGAGAGCACAGGCAGGGTGAGCTGCAGGCAGAATGAGAGGGAGAAGCAGACTCCCCACTGAGCAGGGAGCCTGAGGTGGGGCTCCATCCCAGGACCCTGCGATCATGACCTGAACTGAAGGCAGATGTCTAAATGACAGAACCTCCCAGGCACCCCACCACTAGAAAATTTAAAATTGAGTTTGTGGTTAGGGTTCTGTTTCTGTTGGGCTTTTTTGCTCAGGAACCTCAAACTACCTCTTTCAGTTACATTGTTGTTGAGAAATTAAAGACATTTGTTTTGAATTATGGCTAACCTTGAATGACTGGAATATCTATCTGCATTATGAAGATGTGGCTGTGTAATTCAGAATCACAATAAGGCTCAAAGGCTCTTTTGGAAAAATATCAGAATACTTTTTGTCAATATCCTTTGTGTTTTTCTTATACTAGGCTGTCAAACATGTTTTCTTTCTGAGAGTAAAATTCTTAAACTAAGTCAGAGAGGGGAGCAGGCCCTGAGCTGGTAGGTTGGGGAGAGCTTTACTCATCTCTGGAGCTTCCTTCTGTCCACTCTGCTCCTGTGCAGCTTAAACTTGGTTTATCACTGACTTCCACTTCTAGAAGAGAAAATGATCTCTCATATCCCCTGCTGACACCATCTACAGTCATTTTGCAGTGTAAAAGTTTTTGGAGGAAGGGACAAAACCAGGACATTGCTATACATTTTTGCAGTTTTATTATTCATGACATTTGTTCATAGGAAAGAATATTGGTCCCCCTTTTCTCTAATAGTGGATTTATTTGTTTACTTAAAGATTTTAGTTATTTATTCATGAGAGGAGAGGCAAACACAGGCCGAGGAGAAGCAGGCTCTCTGCAGGGAGCCTGATGCAGGGCTGGATCTTGGAACTCCAGATCATGCCCTGAAGCAAAGGCTCAACTGCTGAGCCACCCAGGTGTTCCTCCAATAGTGGTTTTAAAAATAAATGTTGGGCAGCCTGGGTGGCTCAGCGGTTTAGCGCTGCCTTCAGCCCAGGGCGTGATCCTGGAGTCTTGGGATCGAGTCCTGCATTGGGCTCCCTACATGGAGCCTGCTTCTCCCTCTGCCTGTGTCTCTGCCTCCCCCTCTCTCTCTCTTTCTCTGTCTCTCATGAGTAAATAAATAAAATCTTGAAAAAATAAAAAAATAAAAATAAATGTTTGTAGGGGTGCCTGGCTGGCTCTGTTGGTGGAATGTGCAACTCTTGATTTCTAGTTGTGGGTTTGAGCCCTGTATTGGGTGTAAAGATCACTAAAAATAAGTAAATCCCAATTTAAAAAAAATGTTAATAGTTGCACACATAATTGTTTGATCGAATCTGTACTGAATTTTAGTGCAGCTCTGTACTTCTCAGGCTCGGCTTCCCTCTTCCTCCCTCCCTTCCAATTTTTCAAGCAAGTTCCAAATAGGACATCTCATATCTATGTGCTTCAGTATTTATACACGGCCTTTAACATACTTAACAAAATTAACAGTTTCCGGGTATTTTTTAAAACATTTAAATTTCTCTGCTTTGTTTCAAAAATGTCTTTTTATAGTTTTTTAGGGAAACAGGATCCAATAAGTCTATGGCATCCTTGCTACGTCATTTAAATCTCTCAGAGCATTCCTCCCTCTCTCCTTTTCTGTTTTTAAAACCTGTGCCCTGCATGAATATGTTGAAGAAACTGGGTCGGTTGTCCTGTAGAATGTCCATATTCTGATAGTTAACTCTAAAGGTTCAACTTTTGTGGCACAAATACTTGGTAGGTAGTGCCATGTATCCCATGTCAGCGTGTGGTTCCCCGTAGGTAGTGATGCTAAGATTAGTGGCTTCAGGTGAAGGAAGTATTTTCAGAGATAATAAAGGGGGCTAATAGTAGTAACAGGCTTTCCTAATGTCCTTCCCTAAAGCAATGGGAACCTAGGGCTTGGAGGCAGAGTCCAGGGTAACAGACCAGAGGATCCGCAGGGGATTTCGGCTGCTCCTGGTGGTTGGGTCTGCCTTCTCTGCCCAGTTCTGGAGGTTGTAGGTGTTGTGGGCTAACCAAAGAGCTCCCTACAGCCAACTCCCTGCTGCCCTCCATGGAAGCCCTGAAAGATGTTGTTTCAGGCACTTTGGAGTCCTTGTCCCCATCTTGAGGGTAGTTCAGCGTCAGCTCTGGGGAGTCTCTTGGAACAGACTCAGTCCCTAGGTCGTCTGGTTCAGGATGACTCAGAAGAGAGGCCCTCAGGGCACGCTCAGTCTCTGAGCCATCTGGCTTGAACTAGCCTCAGGTGGTAGGGAGAAGCTTGCTGTGCCACCTGGCACAGATTTGGTATTTCATCAAACAAGGTAGAAGAAACCAAAGGAATATCAAAACTAAAGGGATTCCAAGAGGTATAGATTTGAAATAGGAATGCTCTGAGTGAGGGATCCTGGTGCTTTCCCTCATGATCTAGAGGACCCATGGAGCCGCCTCAGTAGCTATGCTGCCTGTCCTGACCTCTGTCGGAGCACGTGCGCCAAGTACTAACACTGTGTTTGCCATTCCAGACCATTGAAAACAGCTGCATCCAGGACTTCATGCACCACGGGATCCACCTTCCACGCAGGTCTCCTGTGCACTCTAGGGTGCGTGAGGTGAGCAAACCATTGTGGTGCTAGTCATGGATTTTTTGATAAAGCTGATAAGTCCTAGCTTTGTTTTTAGATTATTGTTTTTGTTAAATTTAAAAATTAAGTTAACCCCTCTCATGCATCAGCCTAAAGGACTTTCTCAGAGTCTTAGTATTTGGTATCTGGCAGTTTTAACTAGAAGAAAGGTATGTTATTGAGAGTCAGAACTTTTTTCAAATAATCTTTAAATTCTTTGACATAAAAATGTTCAGAATCATTACTTTCTAACTGCCATACCACTTTTTCAAAAACGGAATATTTGGAATTATTTTTATTATTTATTTTTATACGTTAAATTTTTGTTTTGATATTCTGTAAACCAAATGGAATAAATGTTTGGATAGTTTCTTGTGTGTTTTTAAAAGCTAATCTCAGGGGTGCCTGGCTGACTCAGTAGAGCATGTGATTTTTTTTTTTTTTAAAGATTTTATATATTTATTCATGAGAGACACATAGAGGAAGCAGAGACACAGGCAGAGGGAGAAGCAGGCTCCTTGCAGGGAGCCTGATGTGGGACTTGATTCCTGGACCAGGATCACTCCCTGAGCCGAAGGCAGATGCTGTACTGCTGAGCTACCAAGGCGTCCCCAGAGAATGGGATTCTTGATGGCAAGGTCATGAGTTTGAGCCCCATCCATGTGTAGCGTAGAATTTACCCAAAACAAATTTAAAAAAATTTTTTAAAGCTAGTCTCAGAATTTAGATGTGAATTTTATACTTACATTGTAAATGATCTGACTAAATAAGGCTTTATTTTCAATGTCTTAATGACACTGATAGGTGTTTGATAATCATAATGATCTTGGCAGATGGAATTGGGAAATGTGGTCTGTTTAGGACACAGGCTCAGTGTCCTGAACCAGGAGTGATGCCTTGTGTGTTTGCTGTTAGTTTTGGCAACTGTGTATCAAGAAGCTAAATGAATAAAGATTTATCTTTTTAGTGTAGTGAAATTACTATTATTTATAGAATGTAAACATAAATTAATTATATTAAGCTTGAAAGGATAAGGAAACATTTCTTTACATTATTGATGCTTTACTTTGAGTTATCCAAAGATAAACCCAGAGATAAATATATCCAGTTGATGCTTGACCTCCAGCCCCAACGACACACAATCCTAGTGTGGCTTCAGTAAGTTGTAGGTCAGCTTGGGTCATTTATTTGGTGTTTCAGATTCTCTCTCTCTCTCTCTCTCTCTCTTATTTTTTTTTAAATTTTATTCATTTATTCATGAGGGACAGAGAGGCAAGATTCTCTTTAATCATAAAGAATGATAGCATGTTAAATTAGATAAATTTGTGATGTTGATCGCTTCCTTCTTTGTACCAAATAAGTTAAGACTTTTTCCACTAAGGCTTCTTTTGATATTTGATTTTCTGCTCTGGTAATCTGAGTAATTAAGATATTATAAGTATAGATATCACTGATTGGTAAACTATGGGAAAATACATAGAATTAAAAGGAAGAGCATTAATTATATTTCACTTTTTGAATGCAGTATGTTCCTGGACTTTTAATTCTTATTGTTGCTTACAACACATTTTAGCTTCTTCCTCAAATCCCTTTTTTGGGTAAACATCACATTTGTATAATAAATTATTTTACTGATATGTTGAAAGAAGGTTTAGGAAATGCTTCAGACATTTGAAAGTAAAAATCCCTATACTGTTGATGAAAATCTTCTAACATTAGGTGTTTGGGTTTTTTTTTAAAGATATTTTTTATTTATTTGAGAGAATGAGAGCACACAAGCAGGGGGAGCAGCAGAGGGAGAGGGAGAGGAGAAGCAGGCTCTCCGCTGAGCAGGGAGCCTGACATAGGGCTCCATTCTGGGTCTCTGGGATCATGACTTGAGCAAAGGCAGATGCTTCAGGCAGACTGAGCCACCCAGGCACCCCTAAAATTAGGTGCTTTTAATGGTTGCCTAACTCTGGGAATATATACTAAAGCCCACTGAATTATGTACTTTAAAAGAGTGACTTTCATGGTTTGTGACTTATAACAATAAAATTGTTTAAAAATCTTCCTGTACACATTCAATGCAATCTCTATCAAAATACCATGGACTGGGATCCCTGGGTGGCGCAGCGGTTTGGCGCCTGCCTTTGGCCCGGGGCGCGATCCTGGAGACCCGGGATTGAATCCCACGTCGGGCTCCCGGTGCATGGAGCCTGCTTCTCCCTCTGCCTGTGTCTCTGCCCCCCCCCCCCTCTCTCTCTCTCTGTGACTTTCATAAATAAATAAAAATTTAAAAAAAAAAAAAAAAAAAACAAAATACCATGGACTTTCTTCAGAGAGTTGGAACAAATAGTCTTAAGATTTGTGTGGAATCAAAAAAGACCAAACAGCCTGGGGAATATTGAAAAAGAAAACCAGAGCCGGGGGGCATCACAATGCCAGATTTAAGTTGTACTACAAAGCTGTGATCATCAAGACAATGTGGTACTGGCACAAAAACAGACACACAGATCAAGAGAACCCAGAAATAGGCCCTCAACTCTATGGTTAGCTAATATTTGACAAAGCAGGAAAGACTATCCACTGGAAAAAGGACAGTCTCTTCAATAAATGGTGCTGGGAAAACTGGACATCCACATGCAGAAGAATGAAACTAGACCATTCTCTTACATCAGACACAAAGATAAACTCAAAATGGATGAAAGATCTTAATGTGAGACAAGAATCCATCAAAATCCTAGAGGAGAACACAGCCAACACCTTCTTTGAACTTGGCCACAGCAACTTCTGGCAAGATACATCTATGAAGGCAAAGGAAACAAAAGCAAAAATGAACTATTGGGACTTAAGAGAAAAAGCCTCTGCACAACAAAGTAAACAGTCAACAAAACTAAAAGACAACCTACAGAATGGGAGAAGATAATTGCAAATGACCTATCAGATAAAGTGCTAGTATCCAAGATCTATAAAGAACTTACTCAACTCAACAGCAAAGAAACAATCCAATCATGAAATGGGCAAAAGACATGAACAGAAATTTCACCAAAGAAGACATACACGTGGCCAACAAGCACATGAGAAAATGCTCTGCATCACTTGCCACCAGGAAAATACACATCAAAACCACAATGAGATACCACCTCACACCAATGAGAATGGTGAACATTAACAAGACAGGAAACCACAAATGTTGGAGAGGATGTGGAGAAAGGGGAACCCTCTTGCACTGTTGGTGGGAATGTGAACTGGTGCAGCCACTCTGGAAAACTGTGTGGAGGTTCCTCAAAGAGTTAAAAATAGATCTGCCCTACGACCCAGGAATTGCACTGCTGGGGATTTACCCCAAAGATATAGATGCAGTGAAAAACCGAGACACCTGCATCCCAAAGTTCATAGCAGCAATGTCCACAATAGGCAAACTGTGGAAGGAGCCTTGGTGTCCATCGAAAGATGAATGGATAAAGAAGATGTGGTCTCTGTATACAATGGAATATTACTCAGCCATTAGAAACGTGCTTCAACATGGATAGAACCTGGAGGGTATGATGCTGAGTGAAGTAAGTCAATTGGAGAAGGACAAACATTATATGGTTTCATTCATATGGGGAATATGAAAAATAGTGAAAGGGATTAAAGGGGAAAGGAGAGAAAATGAGAGGGTGACAGAACTTGAGAGACTCTTAACCCTGGGAAGCGAACAAGGGGTAGTGGAAGGGGAGGGGGACAGGGTGACTGGGTGATGGGCACTGAGGGGGGCGCTTGAAGGATGAGCGCTGGGTGTTATAGTATATGTTGGCAAATCGAACTCCAATAAAAAAAATATACAAAAAAAATCTTTCTGTAAGGAGCACTTGGGTGGCTCATTCAGTTGAGTGTGTGACTCGTGGTCTCAGCTCTTGATCTCAGGATCATAGGTTCAAGCCCTGAGTTGAGCTCCAGGTTGGACATGGAGCCTACAAAATAAATAAATGAATGAATAAATGAATAAATACCTACCAACCTACCTTTCTGTAAAGTGAGTATACGATTGATACCAAAACTTGATAATATTTTACACACAAAAGAACTGTAGTCTAATATCACCACCATCAATAAAAATTTCTACATAAAAAATTAACAATAAAAAAAATTAACAATCAGAAAATAATCCCCAGACTGTAGTTCGTTTAGGATAAAGTTGATTCAGGTTCAAACACTTAAAGTATAATCTATCGTTGGATAGCTTAACTTAATTTTTATTTTCCACTTTTCACTAATAGAATTTTAGTTCTAAAGGAGAGTGGTGAATTAAGGAATTTTGGCAAAACCGAGTTGCTGGAGACAAGAGTCTGAAGAGTTATGGGAAGACTGGCTAGTGAAGAGGGCAATAGGACAAAGGAGTGGAAGCTGAGTGTACAGCCCATCCTTTGATTGTTCCTAAGCTTGGGAATGATCAATATCTAAGTTAAGCTGGTACGGTAAAGGCCCATGGAGCAGTGACACCCATTTTGAGATATATGCATGTTTCAGATGCTCTTCTAGGTTCTTTGAACCAGATACTTGTAGCCAGCTCAATTTGGAACCAGAAGGGGCTATAGAAACCATTCAGGCTGACTCCTTTACACACACTCCTCCTCCACTTCACCTTGCAGGTCAGAGGTCTCTGAACTCATTTTGAGGTTATTTGACTTTTGGTAGAAGGTTAGAAACTATGACCCAAAGTCATTGATCTTTGTTTCTTCATAGGCTTCTTTCATGTGATTTCTCTCATGTGTTTAGTACAGTCAATATCTATTGTTATATCTTCTCCTCTTAGGGAAGAGTTGTCAAGACTTGTGAAGCATGAGGGCCTGTTTTGGTGTAGAGGACAACCTGCCCTCTCTGTTCAAAGTAGGATCTTAAATACTCTTTTTGAAAACATTACCTTTCTTTTTTTCTTTTCTTGGATCTCAGGTGCTGAGTTATTTTCATCATCAAAAGAAAGTTCGTCAGGGAGTGGAAGAGATGCTTTACAGATTGTATAAACCCATCCTTTGGAGAGGACTAAAGGTACACCTATTAAATACTCCATCCATGTTAAGAATGTGCTCATTATGCTTTTGAACTTATTGTGCTGTAATTCAGGCAGTATAAATGATACTGGAAGCTGGGGGCTTTTTGAAGTTTGGGACACATTTTTTTTTTTTTTTTTTAAGATTTATTCATGAGAGACACACAAAGAGGCAGAGACACAGGCAGAGAGAGAGAAGCAGGCTCCATGCAGGGAGCCCAGTGTGGGACTTGATCCCCGGACTCCAGGATCATGCCTGAGCCGAACGTAGACGCTCAACCGCTGAGCCACCCAGGCATCCCTGGGACAAATGTTTTATTCTTGTATTAAAAACATTTTTAGGCCTATTAGACTGGGAATCTGAATTGGTTTAGTGCAGATTCCACAGTAGGAAGGACATTTGTCATGCCATATAAACCAGCAGAGGTGTTGAGGTTCTGCATAGCTGAGCTGGGCCATCCTGGCTCTCAGAACCTTCTGCTTACGACTGAGACACAGAATCACAGCTGTTGGGGAGTGATGGAATTAACATGAGTGATTTTCTACATAGTAAACCTAGTGTTGGAAGAGAGAGAGTCACTGTTTCTTAGTGACAGAAGATGGGCTTTGAGATGAGGAATTGGGTCTTTATTTTTTTTTAAAGATTTATGTATGTATTTTAGAAAGAGTGTGTGCATCTGTAGGGAGGGGCAGAGGAAGAGAATCTCAAGCAGACTCCCACTAAGCAAGGAGTTTTACCCCGGGCTCAATCTCACAACCTGTGAGATCATGACCTGAGCTGAAAGCAAGAGTTGGAGGCTTAACCAACTGCACCACCAAGGTGCCCCCAAAACATGTGGTTTGTACCCTCTTTCCGTCTTTCTTTTCTTTTCTTTTCTTTCTTTCTTTTTTTTTTTTTTAAAGTAGGCTCCACGCATGGAGCTTGAACTCATGACCCTGAGATCAACACCTGAGCTGAGATCAAGAGCCAGATGCTTAACCGACTGAGCCAGCCAGGTGCCCCCAGGTCTTTTAATATTTGTCCTTACTGAGCCAAGGGTTTGGTTTAGCCCATGTATTGTCTAAGTTTGGTCAGTTTAAAGGTTGTAATTGTCTTTAATATGTAAGTAATTCTATATTGAGATACTTAGAACGATTTAGGAAATCTATACTGAAGCCTTTGAATGTTTGCTCTTTGGATTCTGAAACACTCTTTCCTTATTCCAGGCCCGAAACTCTGCGGTCCGGTCAAATGCTGCCCTACTGTTCATTGAAGCATTTCCTATTAGAGATCCAAATTTCAATGCTATTGAAATGGATAGTGAAATTCAGAAACAGTTTGAAGAACTTTATGTATGTATTGCATGTGACTGAGTCCCCTATGATGTCACCTATGTCTGGGCCTGTTGTGGGTCCTGGCCCCTCCTCCCCCACCCCCAACGTGACTCCATAACTACCTGTGTGCTGCCCTCTGATGGCAGGCTTTCTAGATCTTGACACTTCATAGAAATCCATGTTCTTCCTGGTGCCTTCTCTCAAAGTGTGGACCCAATAGTTTTATTCTTTTTGTCACCTTTGGAATATCTAATTATTTATTATTCTGTATAGTTTTAAATGTTTTCCCTGTCTTCTTGTGTCCCCAACACGGAGGCGGTATAATATGTAATTATAGTAGATTCCCAATTTGATGCTACTTCTCTATAATTGTTAGCACTTTGGGCAAGCCACTAACTTTTCTGTCTTTATCTGTGAATCGGGGATGTTGGTATTGCCTGCTCTCAAGTTGTGGGGTAGTGTGGATGAACAAACACTGGTGATGTTTTAAGGCAAGCCTGTGAATAATGCCTGCTGCAATAGATTTTTCAAATGACTGATTTTTCTTTTTTCTTTTTTTTTTCTGACTGATATTTCAAATGAGACTTTAGAGCATTAGGATGCCACATTTATTTCCAAAGATACATGGATCTTCTTCATCTGGCTGGAAAGTGCTATCTATTTCTCTACCTTCCCTTACATTTTTAGGACTTCCTAACACAAGCTAAAAAATATTATTTATTGTCCTAGTTAGTAGAATAAAATTTTAGGAAGTAATAGCAAAAATGCCATGATAAAGGTGGTTAACCATGGCATTCCTAAAATACTTCCTTTTGTTGGTTTAAGTTTCAGGATTTTTTTTTTTTTTTTTTAAGAGAAAGGGAGCTAGCACGAGTTGGGGGAGGGACAGAGGAAGACAGAGAAGCAGACTCCCTACTGAATGCAGAGCCTGATATGAGGCTCAGTCCCAGGACCCCGAGATCATGACCCAGCCAAAGTCAGATACTTAACTGACTGAGCACGTTGCTGCCTGTTTGTTTTTGATTTAATGAAAAATCTCAGACATGCAACAAGTTGAAATAATAGTATAATGAATATGTATAGACTTGGCTCTTTGTATGCACATACATATATACATATGTGCACACGTGTGCATATACGTACATACACACCTCCATACAGACACACATCTAAAATGAACAGTCATTGGTATTTTGCTATAAGTGCCTTATTTGCATGTATATTTATGTAAAATTCCCCTTGAGAATCATTAATTTTGTGGGGCTAATGTTGGTAGGCAAATCAAAGCTAGATTTTGGTAGTTTTAGCCAAAAAATCTATGAAAACTTTTTTTTTTTCTGTTTTTAGTAGAGATTTTATTTTATTTATTTGAGAGAGAGAGAGATCATGAGCCGGAGAAGGGGCAAAGAGAGGGGGAGAAGCAGTCTCCCTGCTGAACAGGGAGCCTGACTTGGGATTTGGTCATGACCTGAACTGAAGTCAGGCACTTAACTGAGCCACCCAGGTGCTCCAACTTTTGCTCTTTTTAACTCAGGTGTCCAAATCTGTGAACCACTGTTGTTTTTAAATGTGTAAGTGTCTGCCTTGGTTGTGGTGAGGGAGTGTGTGCTGCCAGTTTTCTACAACCTGCCATTTCACACATGCACAGGGAGGGTATGGCCCGGCCCCCATGCTCCTGAGCAGAACACGTGCAAGCAGACTGTATAGATATCTTGCTGGGGACTTCCTTAGCCCTAGTGCTGGGCAGCAGCACACATAGCGATGGAGAGCATGGAGCCACACATTTTGTTTTGAATCCCACTTAATAAGTTTGGTCTTCATCAAATTGCATAACCTCTCTCTAGTCCTGTTTTTTCTTTAAAATTAGAAATAATATTCTGTAGGATTGTGATAAGGTCTCATTGAAAAATTGTGAGACATTTAGCTTAGTCCTAGCATTAAGATGACAGTGGTTATAGGTGAAAGGGATTTAGAGTACACTTATCTTTTTTTTTTTTAAGATTTTATTTATTTATTCATGATAGTCACGGAGAGAGAGAGAGAGAGGCAGAGACACAGGCAGAGGGAGAAGCAGGCTCCACATGCAGGGAGCCCGATGTGGGATTCGATCCTGGGTCTCCAGGATCGTGCCCCGGGCCAAAGGCAGGCACTAAACCGCTGCGCCACCCAGGGATCCCTACACTTATCTTTATAAGCACCGAGTAATATGTAGAATTGTTGAATCACTCACTATATTGTACACTGGAAATTAATAACACTATGTTAACTACACTGGAATTAAAATTAAAAAATATTGTATAAAAATGACAGTGGTTGTTACTGTCCATAGGATCATTGAAAATATGTAAAGTGATGTGATTATCCCATATAATATGAGGAGCATATTGGTGAATCCTATGTCTCTTGTACTAGAAACAAATGAATTTCTAGAGGTGTATAGGGAGCTGTTAGTCTCTTAGAGAAGTAGATGCCGTCAAGTACTTGGTATCTTGGATATTCTTAGAATATTGGCTAGTGGTTGGTGTAACTATAGCTCATTCTATTCCATTAAAAATCCCTTATGTTGTAAGTTGGAGAAATCGTACTGTGAGAACCTCATAGTTGGTAGAAATATTGTTTGAATAAAAATGTTTCCAAACTACAGAGGTTCATATAATTTTAGCAAATGTGTGATATGTACATGTTAATAAGTTTAAGAGGCAGGACCTATGAAATAATTGTTTTACAATGAAAAATAAATTAGGGGGATCTCTGGGTGGCTCAGTGGTTTAGCGCCTGCCTTTGGCCCAGGGCGCGATCCTGGAGTCCCGGGATCGAGTCCCATGTCAGGCTCCCTGCATGGAGCCTGCTTCTCCCTCTGCCTGTGTCTCTGCCTCTCTCTCCCCCTATGTCTATCATGAATAAATAAATAAAATCTTTAAAAAAATGAATAAATAAATAACGATGTGGAGTACTTTAAAAAAAAAAAAGAAAAGAAAAATAGATTATATATAGGAATGGAGATTCTTAACAGAGAAAATCCCTAAAAGAAATGCCAAATCTCTGTTAGATTCTAACAGGTAGGCCATATTAAGACTAGAACACAGTCATCTATATTCAGATAAATCATTGTTAATTTTGTTTTTGTTTTATTACCTATTAAAAAATAAAAATTACCTAATGTTAGGAGCACCCAGCTGGCTCAGTTGGTGGAGCATACAACTTTGGATCTCAGGGTCATGAGTTCCAGCCCCAGGTTGAGTGTAGAGATTACTTAAAATCTTTTTAAAAAAATTATTAAATGATATTTTATTTGAATAGAAAGGAAGAAAAAACTAAAAGATGATTGAAGTTAAATGTTTTTTTCAGAACAAGAATTAAGTTCTAAATGATTCCTCTAAGTTTAACAGATAGAAAACACCAGTGATATAGTTGTTTAAAATTATGTATTTCTGGGCAGCCCCGGTGGCCCCGTGGTTTAGCGCTGCCTTCAGCCCAGGGTGTGATCCTGGAGACCCCGGATCGAGTCCCATGTTGGGCTCCCTGCATGGAGCCTGCTTCTCTCTCTGCCTGGGTCTCTGCCTCTCTGTGTGTGTCTCATGAATAAATAAATAAAATATTAAAAAATAAAATTATGTATTTCTTAGTAGAGATGTGTTTGTGTATTTCAAGTAGCAAAACTTAGCAGTCTCATAAAAATGAGATATCAATGTCTAAATGGGTTTTTAAAATAATAGTTTCAGGGATCCCTGGGTGGCGCAGCGGTTTAGCGCCTGCCTTTGGCCCAGGGCGCGATCCTGGAGACCCGGGATCAAATCCCACGTCGGGCTCCTGGTGCATTGAGCCTGCTTCTCCCTCTGCCTGTGTCTCTGCCTCTCTCTCTCTCTCACTGTGTGCCTATCATAAATAAAATAAAAATAAAATAAAATAAAATAATAGTTTCAAAATTGAACATAATAATAGTCTCTGCTCCAGCAGAAAAGGACTGGTGTGTGAGCAACATATCCCGTGGAGGCTGTGAATCACTTCTGGGGGTGAAATGAACCCGTGGGCAGTCATCAGAGCTTTAGGAGCTGAAATAGTTTCCATCAGCCCTGCTCTGCAGCAGGGCATTTTTTGGAGGCATAGATTTCTGAGTATTTGAATCCCAAAGTATTATTTTTTTCCCCTAACACCTAATTTGTAGTTTGGCCAGATTGAGAGAATTTTTTTAAGTTCAAAATCATTTTTTTCTAGGACTGTTAAAATAGTCTGTATTGTTTTCTAGCATCAAGTGTTTCTGAAACTTTCAGGATGTTTTTCTCTTTTTTAAGAGATTGAACAATAATAGTCTCTAAAGTTCTTTTTTTAAAGATTTTTTTTATTTATTCATGAGAGACACAGAGAGGCAGAGACATAGGCAGTGGGAGAAGCAGGCTCCGTCTGCGGAGCCGGATGCGGGACTCCATCCCAGGACCCTAGGATCATGCCCTAAGCCAAAGGCAGATGCTCAACCACAGCCACCCAGGCGTCCCTAGGATGTTTTTCTGTGTCTTGATTTTTTTCCTCCCCTCTGCTGAGTTTACCAGGAAACTTAGTCTATTCGTTTGAATCTTAGGCAAATGAAGCTTTCTTAGTGTAATCTCTTTATTTTCTTTTTCTTGATGCCTGTTCTTTCCTAACTCCTTTTAGGAGGCAGTGCGGTATAATAAAGAGCAGAGTTGGCAAACTGTGTGACAGGCCAGATGATAAATGAGGGTAGGTCTGTGGACCATGTGGTCACAGCCATGGGCTGCATAGAAGTGAGTGAGTGTGGTTTGTTCCAGTAAGACTGTGTTTGAGAACACCAAAATTTAAATTTCATGTAATGTTCACGTCACAAAATATTATTCTGTTTTTTTAAGCATTTAGAAATGAAAAATCATTCTTAGGCATTGTGGACCACACACAGACGGGCCTGGGCTGGATTTGGCCTCCAGGTTGGCTGAGAGTTCGTGATCTTGTTGGATCAGGTACTGAGTAAATGGAAACAAGTTTTCATGAGGACTGATAAAGGAGATAATCCAATACGTAAGAGCAGTGATCATTTCCTGGTGTCCTCCATGTGCCTTAGCTGTTCTTTCATACTTTTGTTCTGTTGGTGTTTCTCAAACTTGAGTAGTGTAGAGAGTTTCTTTTGAAGTTCAAATGTTGAAGTGTCCTTTGAGACACAGTGACTCTCCTGGAGAAGCAACATCACAAGTGCCCACCCTGAGTGACTTTGGCAGTCCTGGGATTGTTTGGGGATACAGAGATGAGCCCAGAACTCGTATGAGACTGTGTGCTAATAAGCTAATTATCCAGAGTATATTTTTGAAGAATGACATTGAAAGTAATTCATAGGAAACAAAATCTATAAAACCTGTGAATTCCAAAGATAGTTCTTCAAATTCCAAAAGTTCTCTCTTTTTTCCCCCTTTTTATCTTGCTGTTTGTTTTTTCTCTGATGACCTATTACTTTTCTGTCCTTACTTTTGAGAAGAGTTGGGTGATGAGGTGGTTGGCAGGGGTTTTTCTCTAGTTGGGTAGGCATTTTCCTTGTATGGTAAGTGGCTTGTTGTTTTGCACAAGTGGGCAGGGCTTGTCAGCAGATTGGGTTCCCTTTGGGTTCTGTGGCTGAGGGTTACTTGAGGCCAGTGACCCCAAGGTAGGGGAGGGGCCTTTCCTCCTGGTGGCTTTTTTTTTGGGGGGGGGGGACAGGTCTGATCTCTGGCAGGGTATAGGAATGTCTGATCTGGGTCACAACCTTTTCTGCTCTTTCTATGAAATCTGTTTTTACTTTCCTTCTGGTAGAAATCTCTAGTTTTAGGGGCACTTGGGTGGGTCAGTTGGTTCAGCATCTGCCTTTGGCTGGGGTCGTGATCTTGGGGTCCTGGGATTGAGGCCCACGTTGGACTATGCTCAGCGGGTAGTCTACTTATCCTTCCCACTCTGTGCACTCTCTCTCTCTCAAATAAATAAGACCTTAAAAAAAAAATCCTTCGTTTTCAATGTTACTATCTCTACTACTTTGTCATTTTTGTCAGATTTGGGGAGGAGAGGAAGTAGGTGCTTATTCATCTTAACTTGAACAGCTTTTTTCCCCTGATTACAGAGTAAGAATTATTTGTGCTTTTAAACTTTTATAATAGAAAAATTTGCACATAATGGTAGAGAGCCTAGTATGATGAACCCTGTATACCCATAATACAGTTTCAGTAATTACTGGCCCAAGCCTAATCTATTTCTTCTTTGTTTTTTTTTTTTTTTTTTTAAGATTTATTTATTTATTTATTTATTCATTCATTCATTCAGAGAGAGAGAGAGAGAGAGAGGCAGAGACACAGGCAGAGGGAGAAGCAGGCTCCATGCAGGGAGCCCCGACGGGGGACTCGATTCCGGGTCTCCAGGATTACACCCTGGGCTACAGGTGGCACTAAACCACTGTGCCACAGGGGCTGCCCTTCTTCTTTGTTTTGAAGCAGATCTGAGATACATCATTTTAATTCTTAAGTATTTCAGTAGAAATTACTTAAAGATAGTGATATTTATTTATTTTTAAAGATTTTATTTATATATTCATGAGAGAGACAGAGAGAAAGGCAGAGACATAGGCAAAGGGAGAAGCAGGCTCCTTACAGGGAGCCCGATGTGGTACTCGATCCTGGGACCCCAGGATCACACCCTGAGCCAAAGGCAGAGGCTCAACCACTGAGCCACCCAGGCATTCCAGTGGCTTTTTTGTTTAAAAAAGATAATCATGCCATCATCACAACTAAGGAAAAATGACTAATTGAAGTTATCAAATATTGAGTGGTGGCTTAGTTTTTTAAACACTTAAAAATTTTGTTTTTAATTTTTAAGTAACTCTGTGCCACATATGGGATTTGAACTGAGGACCCTGAGATCAAGAGTCACACACTCCCCTGACTGAGCCAGCGAAGGTTCTCCTGGGTCATTGTTTTTGAGTGATATTTCAAACAGTTTTTCCTGTTTTGTTTGAATCTGTGTCTAAGACCCACACATGTGATCAGCCAACATATTGGTAAGACCTGGTAGCCTCAGTCTCTTTCCCCTTTTGGCTTGCTATTTTTGTTGTTGTTGAAGAAGCCAAATTATTCTTTTGTTTCTTTCATTCTGGGTTTTATAGAACATAGCCCTGTGGTGTTGCGTTCCTCTGCCTTTTGTCTTTCCTGAATGTCAATAGGTGTAGAGTTGATCGGTTATTTTTGTGGGGAGTTTGTTTATTGTGTCAGATTCTTCATGGGGCTGTTGTATACTTCCATTCAGAGATAAACAACATCTCGTTTATTTTTGTATTTTTTTAAAGGGGAGGTGAGGGGTAGAGAGAGAGAGAATCTTAAGCAGGCTCTACACCCAGTGTGGAGCCTGACGGGGGGCTCCATTTCACAACCCTGAGATTATGACCTGAGCTGAAACTAAAAGTCGGACATTTAACTGACTGAGCCACCTAGGTGCCTACTCTTTTTGTATTGTTAGCAACCACTAATGACTATTTCTTGGATTAATTCATTACAGGTAGAATTACTTTATTTTGGGCTTAGTGCATTACAGAATTTTGGAAATTCAAGAGAGTGGTTTACATGGGATGTGCCTGTAGGATCGGGTGAAGTCTGCATACCTCACTGAATGTGGTATTTTAGGCTCTGCTGTCAGCAAAGTCCTATAGATGGGATTGACAGATATGGCACCACACATGTCTGGATTGTCCTCTTTAAATGCTCAACTATAGAAATGAGAGTTGATATAGAATGATAAATAGAAATGATATAGAAATGATAAATAATGTGTGAATCTGTATAGGACCAGTATTTCTGTAACTTGAAATGACTGCTTCTTTGTGAATGCACAGAGTGCTAATCTGTAAAGCCAGTATTGATATTAAGGAAACTGATTTAAGATTTTAAGTCTTTTTTTCCCCTCCGACTTATAGAGCCTATTAGAAGATCCTTATCCGATGGTCCGTTCTACTGGGATCCTTGGTGTTTGTAAAATAACTTCCAAATACTGGGAAATGATGCCTCCAACCATTCTTATTGATCTCCTCAAGAAAGTTACTGAGGAACTGGCATTTGACACAAGCTCAGCTGATGTGCGCTGTTCTGTCTTTAAGGTAGGATTTAAAATGATAAAGCAATATTTATCATAGAATAATGAAAAAATACAGAGAAAGAACAATTTTTAAGTCACTTGTAATTCTGCTCTATAGATATAACTCTGGGCACTTGTAAAGAATTGTAAATGTCTTCTTCAAAAAAGACCTACTGGAAATAATACCAGTTTTTGATGTATGGCCAGGATGGGTAGGCAGTGCTTTTAAAACAGGAACTGTATGTAGTACTTAATTTTTTTTTTTAAATCAATAGTTAAAATTGACTTTTTTGGTGTACCATATGTACTTTTAACAAGAACCTACAAAACTGTCCTTTCTCCCATCATCTAGTTTCAACAGTTGTCTAAAATACACCTCGTCTTGTTTCATCTTAGGCCAATCCATTGTCTCCCACTATTGGTTACTTTGAAACAAACCCTGGACATTGTATCAGCTCATCTGTAATTATTCAAGTATGATGATTAAAACATAAGGTCTCGTTATAGTTAATGATAATAATATTGTATGGTGCAGATGGTAACTACACATTTTGTGGTGAACATAGCATAGGTATAGAATTGTCCAACTACTATGTTGTACACCTGAAACTAATGTAACATTGTATGTCTATACATACAATGTCAGTCTATACAACTGACTATAATTCAAACAAAAAAGAGGTCTCTTTAAAAAATTGTTTTTCCTAATAAGTGAACAAGTGAAGGTGGAATATATCAGATATTCAGATTGCTGCCTGGTCTGAGCTTGGGGAGGTCACTCAAACCACCTGTTTGTAGGCATGCATCATGAGTGCCCCCGGCGGGTGTTCTGTAATCTCTGGTTGTCATGTAGGATTGAGTCAAGAAATAGGAGAATTCATGGGCTACTAAAAAAATGTGAAAGGAGTGTTGAATCCTAGCTTTGGACACAAATTGGCTTTGGAGCCCTCCACCAGCACTTTTTTCAACTCTGAAATCCTTTAAAGTTTGGCTAAGAGAGGTACCTGGGGAGCTCAGTTGTTGAGCATCTGCCCTTGGTTCATGTTGTGATCTCAAGGTCCTGGGATCGAGTCCTGCATTGGGCTCCCTGTAGGGAGCCTGCTTCTCCTTCTGCCTGTGTCTGTGCCTCTCTCTGTGTGTCTCTTGTGAATAAATAATCTTTTTTAAATAAATAAATAAATAAATAATAATAAATAAATAAATAAATAAATAAATAAATAAATAAATAAAATTTGACAAAGAGAAAGCATTGCAGAATTATTTCATAACTGCTTTAATTTTGTTTGGGTGGGACAAAAGATGAGCTGATTATCAGTGTTGAAACTATACTAATTCATTAAAAGTTTGCTTTTTATATGAAACAGTTTTATAAAAGTTTCCTGTCGGTATATTTATTTCACTAGTAGTTCACTAATAAAGATGGAGCTGAGTATTTTCTTAACTTTTTATTGTTTATATTCTAAATGTGAATTGTTTCTATTTCTCCTTTTTGATAGTGTCTGCCAATAATTTTGGATAACAAATTAAGCCACCCACTATTAGAACAGCTTCTGCCAGCACTGAAATACAGTCTCCATGACAATTCAGAGAAAGTGAGAGTGGCTTTTGTGGATATGCTGCTGAAAGTGAAAGCCGTGCGGGCTGCTAAGGTAGGATAGGCAGGACTTTATCATCGAAGATGTGAAATTAAGAAGTATATTCGTTTTCATCAGCAAAAGACAAAGCAATTTTAATTCCAAGAGTTTTACTAATCACGTTTAAACTAGTGGATGTCTGGTATGTTCTGCCAATTTATTTGCATCATAAAATTTTGTTTTGTGATTTTCACTGAAGTTTCTAGAAATATCATCAGTGTATTTTCTTTCTGAAAGACATTAATGTAAAGCAACCCCCACCTTAAGTTTTATTTTTTTAATTTTTATTTTATTTATTCATTTATTTATTAAAGATTTTATTTATTTATTCATGAGAGACACAGAGAGAGAAAGAGGCAGAGACACAGGCAAAGGGAGAAGTAGGCTCCACGCAGGGAGCCCGATGTGGGACTTGATCCCAGGACTCCAGGACCACGCTCTGGGCTGAAGGCAGGCGCTAAACCGCTGAGCCACCCAAGGATCCCTTAAGTTTTATTTTTATCATATGCATAAAAGCTTTTGTTCAAATACTGAAATGCTTGCTACTCAGCAACGACTTAAATATTACTAGGAAAATTCCCTTCATTTTATAGAAGGAAGGAGTAATTGTGCTGTGATGTACATTTAACATCGTGTAAACTTTGACAGTGAGGGTGTGCTCCCTTAGCTTGAGTCCAATTTAGCTTTTGTCTCAAAGTATTGGATTTTTTAACTTCGTTTATTAACGCTATGTCTTTTCTTCCTTCACATAGTACTTTTCTTTTCTTTTTTTTTTATATTTTTAAAATATTTTATTTATTTATTTATTTTTTTATTTTATAAATTAATTTTTATTGGTGTTCAATTTACCAACATACAGAATAACACCCAGTGCTCATCCCGTCAAGTGTACCCCTCAGTGCCCGTCACCCATTCACCCCCACCCCCCGCCCTCCTCCCCCTCCACCACCCCTAGTTCATTTCCCAGAGTTAGAAGTCTTTATGTTCTGTCTCCCTTTCTGATATTTCTCACACATTTCTTCTCCCTTCCCTTATATTCCCTTTCACTATTATTCATATTCCCCAAATGAATGAGAACATACACTGTTTGTCCTTCTCCGGTTACTGTGGCCAAGTTCAAAAAGGGTGTTGCCTGAGTTCTTCTCTGGGATTTTGATGGAATCTTGTCTCACATTTAGATCTTTCATCCATTTTGAGTTTATCTTTGTGTATGGTGCAAGAGAGTGGTCCAGTTTCATTCTTCTGCATGTGGATGTCCAATTTTCCCAGCACCATTTATTGAAGAGACTGTCTTTCTTCCAGTGGATCGTCTTTCCTCCTTTATCGAATATTAGTTGACCATAAAGTTGAGGGTCCACTTCTGGGTTCTCTATTCTGTTCCATTGATCTATGTGTCTGTTTTTGTGCCAGTACCACACTGTCTTGATGACCACAGCTTTGTAGTACAACCTGAAATCTGGCATTGTGATGCCCCCAGGTGTGGTTTTCTTTTTTAAAATTCCCCTGGCTGTTTGGGGTCTTTTCTGATTCCACACAAATCTTAAAATAATTTGTTCTAAGTCTCTGAAGAAAGTTCATGGTATTTTGATAGGGATTGCAATGAACGTGTAAATTGCCCTGGGTAACATTGACATTTTCACAATATTAATTCTGCCAACATAGTACTTTTCTGACATTGACTTTAAAATGCTATTTTGTCCGAGCACAGAATTTGGGAAGAACCTGACATGTCCAGTAGTCTCGGGTTAACCATATAGACCTGTGCTGTGTTCACAGAATGAAAGAACGCTGTGTTGCATGCAGTGTAGCAAAGCAGGTGAATGGTGAATCCATGCATTGGCCATTTGGTCTTGGGTTGAATCTGCTTCTGTGGTGGTTGTGAATTTGCACTGCATAGTTAGGTGCACTGGAGTGTGTTGGCAAGTGTTCTTTGCTGGTGGTGTTGTTAGCTACAGATGTGCTGTTCAGGATTACAGCTCAGTATACCCAATAGCCCATCTGGACTGACACGCAGGCAGAAGGGGAACAGGGAAGGTAAGGGAAGTTGTTAGAATTGTCAGATCCTCAGACTCATCACCCCCCTTCTCTTAAACCTTGAAAGCACTGCCTCTCACCCTTGAGTAAAAGTCTCCAGTCACCTAATTGCCAGCCTTAGTTTTGTAGTTAGTTGGCTAGATGCTCTCCTCTGAAGCCATCTGGCTCTGTGGGCCAAGGGCTGATAGAGAGGTGGGCCGCCATGCCATCCTCTCTGTTTGACTTACTGCTGGTAGCACTGTGGTGCTCTTTGCTTCCCCAGAACCAGCTGAGTAGACTGTGGGACTTGGACTTATTGTCTTGACTTCAATTACTTTTTTGGAAATACTGAGAGGTATTAGTGGAAGTATCCCAGGAGGTTTCCTGGGTAAGTAATCAATAGTGTCAGATACTCAAGAGATTTCCTGGAAGGGGAGGTATGAATATCTTCATCTGGATTTTCCATAGAGGTCATTAGGACTTTGGCAAGAACAATTTCAGTGAGAGTAGAAGCCATGCTACTGTGTGCTGAATTATAAGTGGGGTGAGGAAGTGGAAGTAGAGGCAGAGAGAGGTCCCAGGTGGAAGGAAAGGTGAGCTGCAAGGAGTCAGGAAATTGAGTTTTGGGGGAGTTTTGTGGGGTGGTTTTTGTTTTAAGAGTTGAGATGACCTGAAAATCTTTCATTGCTGATGAGAAAGATCAGTTGAAAGTCCTGGAAAGGAGACAAATTGTTAGAGCCAGGTCCATTTCTACTACTATTTTTCTCTTGTCTGGAGTGTCTTGCCTAGAAGTTTGGCCCTCTTCTTTAGGCAGTAGATGACTTTGAGGCTTTTGAGCAGAGGGACTATAGGACAGTTGTGGTCAAACAGCAGCTGTAAGGTGGGCTAGAGGAGGCTGGTGTGCCTAGAGAGGCCTCTAGGCAAGCTGGCCCTGCAGAGGGGGAGGCCACGCTGTGCCAGAGGGTTCCGCCCACTGTGGGATGCAGACCAGGTACCTCTGGGGGTCAGGAGTGATGTCTCTGTGTCTCCGACTTAGGGAATGGCCTATCCGCTGTAGCTTTCTATGTCCAAACTGTTGTCAATTTTTCTATTCACTGTTCACATTAATGGGCCAAAGCTTATGGTGTTTTAGGAAATTTTTAAATTTTATGACTGATAATCACAGCTATCATTTGAAAGTTTACAGCAAACATGTTACTAACAAGTTGTAATTAACCCTCCCAAAAGTGTTATACTTAGGTACCTTCTAATGTCAGTGTTTCTTACAATATGAATTTATTCTAATTTCTCTATGGAAGAGTCACAGGTTCTGGTAATACGTCACTTGAAATGAGTTCTCTTGAATATAAAAATTAGTTCCTTTTTGACTTTGCTCAGGAAATTTTGCTTAAAAAGTGTTTTTAATAAAAAAAAATGTTTTTAAGACTGTAGGGACAATTGACTATTTCCTTCTGTGTGTGTGCTCCATACATAGTTTTGGAAAATATGCCCCATGGAGCATATTTTGGCTCGTCTGGAATCAGATTCCCGGCCAGTGTCTCGGCGCCTGGTGAACCTTATCTTCAACTCCTTCCTGCCCGTGAACCAGCCGGAGGAGGTGTGGTGTGAACGCTGTGTCACGCTGGTCCAGATGAACCATGCAGCCGCCAGGAAGTTCTATCAGCATGCCCATGAGCACACCGCCTGCACTAATATAGGTATGGGACACCTGCATCTCAGTGCTTGTTATGTTGTCTCCCTAAAGCATAAGCAATGCTATGTATCCTCAGCATTGGTCATTTTAATAAGCCTCATGCTTTAGTGCATTTCTTAATGATTTCCCTTGAAATAATACTCTCGATGGTTTGGGATTATAATTTTACTATTAGAAAGACCATTTTTTTGAAGAAACATACGTTAACTATTGATTATCTTAAACATTTTAGCAAAGCTGATCCATGTGATTCGCCATTGCTTGAACGCCTGCATCCGGAAGGCAGTGCTTGAGTGCCACGAGAGCCATGAGGAGAGGGAGAAGGAGAAGGAGAACGTGAGTGTGGTCCGGTCTGCCCTGGCTCAGCCATGCCTGTGGCCATGTTACCTTTGAGGCAGACAACACCTCTGGGCTCCATGCTTAGAGACAGGCAGAACGCTAGATCAAAGCTGGCATTTCCATGGACTGTTATGATGGCAATATTTTTATTTCCCATTCCTTTAGTATTGATAATTCAACTAATTATTTTAGAAGATCATAAATAGTGTTTTTGAAATAATTGTCCTATATCCTTTGTAGTTCACTGTGGAATTGGGGCAGATTTAATTCAGAGGAAAACTTATTACTCCCAAATATTCTTGGCCTTAAGCTTCTCTGTATATTTTATTCTGACTTTGATGTAACATACACCTGGATTGGATTCTGGATGTTACCATATTTTATAATTAATGAGTGTTATTGTTCTTAAGGACTTACTCATAGCCACTATTGTGAGATTCTACTAGAAACATCTGGGGGTTGAATATCTAGGAATGAACTTTATTTTGAATTGCCTTTTTAAAAAGTAATTAATTGGGGCCCCTGCGTGGCTCAGTCAGTTGAGGATCCAACTCTTGATTTTGGCTCAGGTCATGATCTCACAGTCCTGGGACAGAGCCCCAGTCCGACTCTGTACACTGGGAGGTCTGCTTGAGATTCTCACTCTCCTTCTCCCTCTGTCCACAAACGTGTGTATCCTCTCTTTCAAATAGATAAATAAATCTTTAAAAAAAATAAAATTTTAGAAAATAAAAAGTAGTTAATCAAAAGGACTGGTTAGCTGCTATTTCTTCAGAATCCATAGTGACCCCTTATAAGAAATTTAAGGCTTAGACATATATTACTTATAAGCATTGTAGTCCCTTTTCAGGAAGTTGTCTGTAGTGGTTGTTTTCAGGTTGTCAGACTGTCTTGGTACAGTCCCATTGTAGGACTGGCTAACAGACCCCATCCATGTGTGTCTGAGCTCGTTGTGTTCTGGGGCTTATGTTCTGTGTAGAAGACTTGGCCAGAGCGCATTTGTGGTTTAAGTGGAGCATTCAGAATAACATAGCGATTATTGCTTATGGCCAACATAACCTCAGATATGAATGCTATGTTATTTTAGAACAGACTGAGGAGGCCAATGATTGAGTGGGAGTTGGTCATCATCAGCCCTCACCAGGCCTGCAGAGTGAAGTGGCTGGCAGACAGCCTGGGGTGATCTGATGGTCCAAGTGTGTAGCTGACTCTCAGTAGCAGTCACATCTAGGTAAATTCTTCCCTCCTCCCCCAGTCTGTTCACATCAAAGTTTATGGCAGGAAGTAACATCTTTTTTTTTTAAAGATTTTTTAAATTAATTAATTAATTCATTCATTCATGAAAGAGAGAGAGAGAGAGGCAAAGACATAGGTAGAGGGGGAAGCAGTCACCATGCAGGGAGCCTGATGTGGGACTCGATCCCAGGACTCTGGGATCACGCCCTGATCCAAAGGCAGACACTCAACCGCTGAGCCACCCAGGGGTCTCTAGAGATTTTCAAGTAGAGGATAAAGTCATTTTCATGAAATGAAAATAGACTTGATAATCTTTTATGTTTCTGCTTTAAGTCTGAAATTCTGAGATGTACTTTTAAAGATAGAGCTGTTGTCGTAATAATTGTTCTGATTTCATTCTTTCACAATCAGATTATTTGTGTCTTAGGTTCTGGACAAAACACTGTCTGTAAACGATGTTGCATCCATGGCCGGTTTGCTAGAAATCGTTGTGATTCTCTGGAAAAGTATTCACAGAAGTATGGAAAATAATAAGGAAGCCAGAGTTTATACCATTAACAAGTTTGCCTCTGTGCTTCCTGAGTACCTGAAAGTCTTCAAGGTAAGCCTGCTCACACTGTGGGTGGGTGTATTAAGATTACATTTGTGCAGTGTTAGCAGAAGTGTTCAACACACTTACCTGGTAGGACCTGGTTGGTCATCTGTAAGGGCAGAGTGCTGAGCTAGCACATACCTGGCAGGGTAAGTGGCCTCTTGCCGTTTTTGCAAGTGGAGGCCATGTGTCCTTCTGCTCTATATCTCTAGCACTCAGGGAAATGTGGCGTTGAATGCTCAGTTTTCCTGTCTTCAATGGTCTGTAACACTATTTGAGAATCTAGTTTGATTCGCTGGGAATTGAGAAGGAAGAGTTTGCAAACACAATATCAGAGTGGCTAAGTTTCGTGGGCACTTTCAGGCATTTGATGGTGTAAGCAGATGGGCTTCTGTAGTGTTTGAGTTGCGTCTGCAAATAGAACCATGCGTGTAACTTCTATTTGGATGAAGGAAACTTGTTTCTTGACTTTTTACTTCTGAGAGAAGTTCATATTTCCAAAACAAATAAAAATAAGACTGAGCGAGAGATGAAAATGTACTCCCAATTATAAGGCAGCCATGGTTTAAGTATAGACTATAAGGATCCTAGGGTTTTTTTTTTTTTTTTTTAAGATTTTATTTATTTATTCATAGACACAGAGAGAAAGGCAGAGACACAGGCAGAGGAAGAGAAGCAGGCTCCATGCAGGGAGCCCAATGCGGGACTCAATCCTAGGTCTCCAGGATCACACCCCAGGCTGCAGGCGGCGCCAAACCGCTGCGCCACCAGGGCTGCCCAGGATCCTAGGTTTTATGAACCATCCTTCTCTTGGTGAATTGTACTTTGGGGCTCTTCCCAAACTGCTTATGTGACCTTGACCCCTTAGCTTTTCTGAGCTGCATTTCTGTGACTATCAAGTCTCTAAGCTTCATTATGTCCCTGAAATGCAACTCTAACCTATTCAGGAAGGTAAATAATCTAAATTGCCATTATTAGTACATTTAAAAGCTTAAATAATTACATTGGACTGAGAAAACAGCACTATCTCAAAATTGTCAGACCAGAACACAGAAGCCCGTGGTATATTGGATGAGATGATAGATGAGCAGTGTGGCCTGCAGGTGTCTAGGGACCCAAGGAAGGCCATTCATTTCAGATGATTCTGGCAAGTGGTCGTTTCTGCCCTCAGTTGCTCTAAGGACATTGTGCTCTTCTTTTTAAGTGAATAAACAGTCTATAACCCAGACAGGGTGGAATTAGTGGTCATTTTCAGTCTACTTTTGTAACTATAAGAAAACATTTTCTGTATTGGGACTTGGGGCAGGGGGGAATGAGTCCACTCCAACCAGATGCAAAGTGCAGGTCAAATTTCAGTGTTGTTTCTGCTTTTGTTCTATGTATGTTTTCAGGAAATTTGTAATTTTTTTTTTTTTTTGTTAGAGTCCACCATCTCTTCTCTTGCAAAACAAGGATATTTTCTATTAAGTGTTTTTTTTTTATTTTTTTTTTATTTATTTATGATAGTCACAGAGAGAGAGAGAGAGAGAGGCAGAGACACAGGCAGAGGGAGAAGCAGGCTCCATGCACCGGGAGCCTGACATGGGATTCGATTCTGGGTCTCCAGGATCGCACCCTGGGCCAAAGGCAGGCGCCAAACCGCTGCGCCACCCAGGGATCCCTCTATTAAGTGTTCTTGATTGAGCCTGGTTTACTCTTTGTTTTAATGGGGAATCACAGTAACACTGGTGTGGCTATAGCTTATTAAGTGCCACTAAGGATGGGGTGCTGTGGTGTGCCGCACTGGGTCCTTCCAGCTGTGCCTTCCGCTTTTGCAGAGGAGGAGGTGGACCTCACTGCTGCCTCTTCCTCGGTGCTGTTTCAGCTGGTAAAACTGTGGAGTCTGGTTGGACCTAGATTTGGCTTGGTACCTCCTAAGCCTAAACATTTTCCATTGAACTATACTGTCTTTCCAAAGATTTTCTGACTATTTTATGGAAAACTTTTTCTCTGACTAGTTCATTCTCTTGACATTTATGTTCAGGATGCCAAGTGGACAAAGTTCATTTTTTCCCCCTTTCATCAGTATTATTTCTAAATAGGAATCAGTGCCTCAGTAGCAAAGAATTTGTCTATTCTGTGTACGGATAAATTCCCCGAGATCTAGGTTGGCAATTCATACACAGTACATGCTTAAATATGATCACAAATTAATAGTACATCACACACAGTGGTAAAATGTCATTTAAAACTTTGAAACTGCTTCTCAAATATGAGGCTTCCCAGTAGGTTTAAGTTTCCCATGACCACTGACAGGAGTGGTCTAGTTCTTACTGAGTGTCTCTAAAGGTAAGTTATTAGGAAGTTAAATGGACATCTTTTGAAAATGTCATTGCATTTAAATACCTTTTTCCCCCTTTTTATGCTTTTAGGATGATCGCTGCAAGATCCCTTTATTTATGCTTATGTCCTTCATGCCAGCCTCCACGGTGCCTGCATTCAGGTATTCTCTCTCTCGGGAGGTAGTGAATGGGAACCCTGCATCCCTGTGCTTGGTTATTAGTGTGGCGTTCAACAGATTGTCATGCTTCAGTTTTAAGTTCACAGTGGTGGCGGGAAAGCAGCAGGATACATTTTCCAGCGGGCTCTGGAGTTGCTAAGGAATATAGAAGAGGCTACATGGAATTCAAGCAGTGTGCTTCCAAGCCCAGCAGGAAGGGCATTAGGAGTCATGCTGCCTGTGCGTCTGGCATGACGCGGGTGCAGAGTGTACGTGGGCTCGGGGCCTGGCCTGGATGGAGGAATGTGAGGAGCCGGTGGTTTTCTGTCAGTTACACCTGAAGACAACATTGTGGAGACAGTGGGTTAGAGAAGATACAGTATTGAAATTAATTGTACCTGTTTTTCTTTACTTTTTTAAAGGTGGCTACTAGAAAATTTTAAATGACATAAGTAGCTTGCTTTTGTAGCTCATGTTGTATTTTTTACTGGATGGTGGTGTTCTAAAGTGTTGGTTACTATCTCAGTAAAAATGGCTCAGTTTTATTCATATTTATGGAAAATATTAATGTTTTGATGCTAAGCAAAAATTACTCTCCAAAAAGTAGGAGTCTTTGCTCTGGAGTCTTATGCAGATGACAGAGAAAAGAAAAGCCAGGGGTTTTATGGAACTGGCATGTCCTTGATGACTTAATACTCCTATGGGACTGCCTTGACTTCCGTGTTCCTGAACCTGCCTCAGATTCAGTATTTCCTGTTGGAACTTACCCTGTGTAGTAATTGTGGGGAAACTATGTTTATTCCTGCAGTGGAGAATATCCAGGAGTACCCTTAGTTTTTAGCTTCCTTATTTTTTTTTTCCACCTTTTTGCAATGTGGGAAATTGTTACTGAAATGTTAGATCTGATTTTATATATTTGACATTTTTAGCTGTGGTGTGATTTCCACATTAAGAAACCAGGAAGAAGAAGCAGCAGACAAGCGTTATTGTACTTTGTTGGACTGTCTCTGCTCCTGGGGACAAGTGGGACACATTCTGGAACTTATCTGCGACTGGCTGCCAGAAGAACAGCCCCAGAGCAAGGTGTATTTCTGTCATGGTTCTTTAAAATTGCTGAGTGAGGATATGTGTGTTAGAAATCATATGCTTTCCTGAGAACATGTATTTTAATTGTTACTTTATCGCTCTGTTTTTTCAGAGTAACTCAGCATCTAAACGGAAGGTGAAAATCCATGATACACGCCCAGTAAAACCTGAATTGGCTCTGGCTTACATAGAGTATTTGCTGACCCATCCAAAGAATCGGCAGTGCCTGCTCTCTGCTCCCCAGAAGAAACTTAACCACCTTTTGAAAGCACTTGAAATGTCAAAGGTAATTTTATAGAACAGATATGGACACTGTGAAAGTTGTCCATGTAATTAGTAGGAGTGACAAAATAAGCTCTAAATTTTTCATACTTAAGAGTATAAAATTTTTCCATCTGGAAAGGAGTTAAGAGTTATCTATCCCTCCTCCTTCAATTTGCAGGTGGGGACGTGACACTCAGGTGACTCACTGGCGGGGCAGGGGAGGAGCCAGCTTACAATTTGGGCCCTTGGATAACCCTGTTTCTCAGAACACGCCAGTCGAAAGGAAGACTTTTTCCTGCACTTCCCTTGCTGTACTCCTGCACTTCCCTTGCTGTACTCCTGCACATTGATGTGGGAATACTAGCTTCTCCTCACAGTCCTTGGCAGGCTTTTCTAGGAATCTTTGAAGGGTGTTTCCTGTGAATTCAGCATCTCCTTCTTTCTTACTGGCTCTCTGGCTGTTTCCTCCAGGGCCAGCCCTCAGAGACAGCATCTGTGACTGCTGCTGAATTTGGTCATGCTAGAGGCAGAGTATCCAGTGCCTAGCATCAGCATCAGATAGGGAAGGGGAGGGAGAGATCTGAAGGAGGAGAAGGAGGCTCACAACTGTCCAGGAGAGGAGATGAGCCAGACCTGGCTGCCCCGCATTTGTAGGCATAGCTGGGATTTTGCCCATGGACAAGGCTGGGCACTGGCTGTGCTATTGTGCAAAAGTAAGGCTGCCTATGGGTTTTGGGAAAGACAGATGGGTGCATTCCCCTGAAGGCTTTGCTATGAGGGGGCACAGATGACATCCCTACCTACTAATGCCAGTGGGACCTCCTCCCTATCTGTGTGACAACCAAACACAGGCTTTCCCAACACTAAGGTGTCCTCCTTTTAGGGTACAAGGTTACGGAGCCATGAGCACGCTGAGGCTCTGACCCTGCCTGGGTGGTGACAGCATTGTTCCTGGGAGGAACTGCCTTTCTTTCTCTTCCTTTTTTTTTTTTTTTTTTTTAAGATTTTATTTATTTATTCATGAGGCACAGAGAGAGAGGCAGAGACACAGGCAGAGGGAGGAGAAGCAGGCTCCATGCAAGAAGCCTGATGTGGGACTCGATCCCGGGAACCAGGATCACACACGCCCTGAGCCAAAGGCTGATGCTCAACCTCTGAGCCACCCAGGCATCCCTCTTTCTCTTCCTTTGATGGTCTCCTCGCTCTCAGCCTCCTGACTGGGAGCAGGTCAGAGTTTGCCCCAGGGGCAAATGCTTTGTGTGCTTGATCCTGATCAATAACTGTTAGGAGTTTTTATCTTGTTCTTTAGAAGGAAGGATCTGCTCCTGAAACCAGGAGTACACTGTAAACTAACTAGAATTTAAATAAAAACTCAAAACAAAAAAAATAACAGGAGGATCTGTTGGGGGAGGGGAGGAAAAAGGGAAAACCATTTCTCAGATGGTTTTGTGGTTTAGTTAAATCACCTCCTATGGCAGCTATGTGTCAGGTTCTCCAGATGGTCCTCACTGTACACATCTCAGTTGGAACATGGCCACATAAGTGTTTTATTTTGTAGGCAGATCTGGAATCGATTTTGCAGTTGCCAGGTGGGAAACCTCACAACTTTAGTGAAGCCATGGCTCTGCGAGCCTTCAGCCTCCACTGCCGGCTGAGTGTCCACCTTCAGCACCAGGTTAGTCTGTCCCCCGCTGCCTGACCACACACAAAGCATGTTGACAAAGCAGGGTCTGTTACTAATTTCTCTCTCTATTGTTATTGGACAGTTCTCACAGGGGAAGGTTTACCTGTCTATTTTGGAAGACACGGGGTTTTGGTTAGAAAACAAAGTTCTGTCTTTTATCCAAGATCAAGAAGAAGAATATCTCAAGCTTCATAAGGTGGTTTATCAGCAGATCATCCAGGTTAGAAGTCTGACCACATGGAAGCCTTCTCTTCACCAAGTTTGAGACGTGCTTCCAGATTTTATTTTCTGTTTTAAAGTTATAACTTTAGATAGTAATATTGTTCTCCAATACTCACAGCATCATTCAACATCCAGAGCTTGTCTTTTCCCAAAACATAAGCATGAAATAGGTTTTAATGCATGTTTGTGGAATGGCATAAAATGAGTTTGCATATTTCTTATGGAAATAAAAATGAGAACTAAATGTATCTTTATGAAAATTCCTTTGTAAAATATCTTTATAAATACCTGTTTTAGGAGATAATTAGTAATACAATAAGATATTAGAAGCTTTACCAGGCTGAATTTATTCTCCTTTCTTGGCTCTCAGTTTCTTGGTAAATCACACCAGCACATCTGTGTCTCTTACAGACCTACCTGATGGTGTGTAAAGATGTTGTGATGGTTGGCCTTGGCGATTACAAGTTTCAGATACAGCTTTTACAGTGGAGTCTCAGAATCATGCAAGCAGGTATACTTCTTTCATTAAAGGACTCATTTAGAGCATTCAGTCATCAAACCAGTCATCTCCACCCCCTTCGCTTTGCTAATTGGGACTCTTGATTTCAGGAGACAGATACATAACACAAACTAGCTCTACCAACAAAGGAATTCATATGCTGCTGCAGCTGGGAAGCCCAAGGGTGTTTCTGGTGTCAGGCAGTTCCTCTCCCAGATTCTCCGCCCTGTGCTCTGCCGGGTGGTGGGTGGGGGCAGTGGTAGCTCTGAGCCTATCTGCTCACCATGTGGGGAGTAAACCTCCCTCAGGACCACTGGGAAGTTGCTGCTTCCCTGAGGGACAGGGTGACGGTGGGACCCACAGGAACGAATACCAAGGGGTCTGTGCTCAGTGTGGTAGGTGAGTGAGGGGTCACTTTCTTCCAGGGGCCCTGGGGCCAGATTATCACAGCCAGTGGGGGAGTGATCCAGGCTTTGTCTCCCGTCTGTCAGCAGAATTCAGCTGAGAGTGCTGCCATATGACCCCACTCTCCTCGACTACCTCCCCCTGGGTATAGAACTATTTCTGAATTGCTCTCACTGTACATCCTGACGCTATGTCTGGTGATTTCTGCCTGAAGAGGTTGAGAATGATGTCATAATTTGTAGATTCAGTGTTGAGGTTTGAACATAGAGCTCTTGAGTCGTGCATGGTGGTACTGACCCCGTGCAGGCAGCCTTGGGGTCTGACAGGGGGTCGTGCTTGGGTGGTGCTGAAGCTTGGGTGCCAGCCCCTCTGCTCTGCCGTTCCAAATATGCACTTCTTGAAATGCACCTGAACTGCAGGGGAGATTTTGGATGAGTTGTTTAAATACCCACAGGTAGAAACTGAACAAATACTGTTTCAGAATCTGGCTTTTCTTCATTAAATCTTGTATCACTTTTACTAATTTTTTTTTTATACTTTTGTGAAACATTTTTGACTTAAGTTTAATGATTGATAGATATTTTGCCAACCATTGTTAGATATTTTGCCAACCATTGTAGATATTTTGCCAACCATTGTTAGATATTTTGCCAACCATTGTTAGATATTTTGCCAACCATTGTTCCTTCTTTTTTTTCTTATAAATTTATTTTTTATTGGTGTTCAATTTGCCAACATATAGAGTAACATCCAGTGCTCCTCCCGTCAAGTGTTCTTTCTTCTCCCTGACCTGATCTTGTGCTGTGGTGAATCACAGTCATGGAAATACCATTTCTCTGATTGTAGGAAAATCAGAATAAAAGAAAGAAATTCTTTTGAAAAAAAAAAAAAAAGTTTAATGATTGAAACAATGAAAAATGATTTGTATTTTTTTTAAGGTTTTATTTATTCATGAGAGGCAGAGAGAGAGAGAGAGGCAGAGACACAGGCAGAGAGAAAAGTAGGCTCCATGCAGGGAGCCCGACATGGGACTCCAACCCGGGTCTCCAGGATCATGCCCTGGGCTGAAGGCAGCACTAAACCGCTGAGCCACCTGGGCTGCCCTGATTTGTATTTTTTTTTAACTTCTAACTTCATTTAGAATTTAGGAGTTGTTTTCCCCTAAGGACTGACTGAATCTACTCTTAGTGTTTATAAAATTTATAATTCCAAGGGTTAGCTGGAAGTTTAGATCTCTGATGTTGCCATTTTCATTACGTA
Organism: Nyctereutes procyonoides; assembly: GCF_905146905.1. NCBI lineage: Eukaryota > Metazoa > Chordata > Mammalia > Carnivora > Canidae > Nyctereutes > Nyctereutes procyonoides. The sequence goes on from NW_026575120.1 coordinate 20,704,150, forward strand.
AGGTGTATCTGTTCCCCCAAAAAAAGACCCTAAGCTGCTGACTTTACCTGAGCCAAACTGAAGTGAACTTTGCATTTATATATTCCAACATTTAGAGGCTTCCCAGGGGGAATCAACTGTGGCCATCCTTTGTAACCCTGTCACAAAATAGGGTTATACTTAGCAACTTAACAGGGTGCCCCCAGAGTCTGTTGTTGATGGGGCTCTTTGCTTTACTTGACAGAATTCTAACAAAACATTTAAGTCATAAAACCAGTCACATTTATATTATTATTGTTATAATATGACATTCTCCATGCTAAAGTGCATATTTAGAGGAGGTGTCCTTGAAAGGAGCGGAGTCCCCACACAACCCAAATATAAAAATCTAAGTTCACACAAATGCAGGTGTTTCAGCTATGTACATTTTGAAAAAAAAAAAAAAAAAAACCACCATGTGTTATGCAAAATCAGTGACTAAAAAGTAACGGCTGGTGGGAAAAACACAGTCTCGAGCTGGTTGTTAAGAGAGTGCTGTGTGCCAGAGCACTAGGAGATGGTTATCCTGGTAGAAAGCCAGCCTGTTTAAAAAGGAAGGTTAGGGGGATCCCTGGGTGGCTCAGCGATTTGGCACCTGCCTTTGGCCCAGGGCATAATCCTGGAGACCTGGGATCCGGTCCTGCGTCAGGTTCCCTGTGTGGAGCCTGCTTCTTCCTCTGCCTGTGTCTCTGCCTCTCTCTGTGTGTGTGTGTCTCTCATGAATAAATAAATAAAATTAAAAAAAAAAAGAAATAAATAAACAGTGAAGATGCTTGAGAAGCTTCCTGGAGGATGAGACCCCTGGCTCTGGCTTGTTTATTAATGAAAGAGAGAGAACATGTGAGTGGCGGGGGATGCACAGAGAGAGAATCCCAAGCAGGCTCTACACCCTTAGCACGGAGCCTGACATGGGGCTCCGTCCACAACACTGAGATCATGACCTGAGCCTAAATCAAAAGTTGGACACTCAAACAACTGAGACTCCCTGCCACACACACTCACCCTTCCCTGGCTCTGTTTTTACAGCTCAACTTAAAATCAAGATGGCATAGAATCTGAAATGAAAATTCAAGATCTCTAGGATGAACTGGGATTAAGCTCACATGTGGAAAATGCTTTACCAAATTGATGCAACATATACACACACATAGTAAAGGAAGTGATTCAGAAGAGAAAATCAGTACTAAACTACAAAATGTTGGAAATTTAACACAGTTGGCCTATGATATTCATAAGCCCACTGGTAGTAAGCCCACCAGTGATCAAGTTAAATAGATTGTTACTCTTGTTGAAGGTATTGCTGTTCTATTTAAAAGGAACAAGTTTTTAAATTTTATTTATTTTAAAATTTATGTGTGTTAAAATTTAGATTAATCTCATCAACCTGATATTGGCTTATCAGTAACAATTTAAGTTATCATGATACACATGTGTTGTGTGAAAATGTAATAATTTAAGCTAACTTTTATGGTTAGATAACTGATGTTTCCAATATTCTTTCTAGTGAAGGGCTTCTTTTATGTGTCATTACTTCTTGGCATTCTGAAAGAGATAACTGGAAGTTCCTTGAAGCAGACACCAGATTCAGGTGAAGAAGTTGCCACGCTGTTTGATATGGTCCAGAAAGTATTTCAGAAAATGTTGGAATGTATGGCATGGAGCTTCAGGAAGCAACCAGAAGAAGGCCTACGGGTACTCACGCCCTCCCAGTCATTAGACCATGCTCACCCAGAAGGCAAGGGTGCATGAGGATGTGTCACCTCACACACAGGCTCAGCCAGCACTTGCTTGTGCCGTTGGGCTGTTGGGTGGGTTGCACCCCCGTATGGGAGACGATTACCAGGTGCCGACCTTCTTCAGTGTGTGGTGCAGTCAGAGAGGTGGTGCTGTCTGCACTGGGGCAGGATGGCTAGGAACCCACCTTTGACTCTTAATCTTAGAACAGGTTTTAATAAGCCCAGGTAAGCAGGCCTTCTGCCAGAGAGGACAGGAGACACATAACACATTACATCTGGCTTGTGAATGCTCAAATGTTATTTCATAGAGTTTTCCAACTAAAATACACTTTTGAGAATGCTGATTTTGATTATATGTAGTTGACAGGGACTTTATACTACTTTCTATCATAGGCTACCCTCTCATCATGTGTCAGCTTCCCCCTCATTGGGAGTGAGAGCCAAAAAGCTGGAGGGGCCATGGTTCCTTTGCTGATCAAAGCTCCTGTGAAGTGGGACTCCTGAGTAGCCAGTTCATGTGGCAGATCCTGACCCATGTGTTACATTTGCTTTCCTTCTGAAGTCATCCTGTCATCAGAGGGTGTCTGTTTTGTTGTTTTTTTTTTTAAGATTTTATTTATTTATTCATGAGAATACCCAGGAGAGGGGGGGGGGCAGAGACACAGGCAGAGGGAGAAGCAGGCTCCATGCAGGGAGCCTGACGTGGGACTCGATCCTGGGTCTCCAGGATCACGCCCTGGGCTGTAGGTGGCACTAAACCGCTGAGCCACTGGGGCTCCCCCATCAGAGGGTGTCTTAAGTAGTGGTTTAAAAATGCAGATTAGCTGTTCTTTTTAAGTGAAGCTTTAAAAAATGCTGAAGTGGGAGGATGTTTATGAAACATTGAAGACTTTCAATTTTTTTCTGTTCTTAGCTGATAGAAGGTGATGAACCTTCCATCATGTTTGGCCATGTTTTTCCTAGCTTACCAATTCATTTTTGAGTTAATTTGAAATGTTTCTGTTTTTGATGAGTTGGTTCAAGTGTCTTATCTATTCAGTTTGTGCCAGAATCTTTTACTTTCTCACCAAATGTTTTACCATTGGCTGTGCAGCTCCTCTCAAAACACATGGCCTCTTGGTTTTCTTTTATTGTTAGTGGTATTTCTTTTTTTTTTTTTTTTTTTTTTTTGTTAGTGGTATTTCTTTATCTTTTCTTTATTTATGTTACTGGTGTGTCTATTCTTGGCGTTTTTTTCTTTGCTTTTGGGAAAAGAATGGTGTAAAAGTAGCTCCCAGTAGGCTTTGGTCCTGTCTGTCCTTTTGTAGCCACAGTGCCTGAGAGATCTGAGTCCGCAGTGGCAAGGGCAGGAAATAAGATTGGGGATTCCTGGACCCCTAGGGAGGACAGTAGGAACGCTTGTCCTATAAGATGTCTTTTTTTGACCACTAAAAAATGACTGGTGTGTTTTCTCGTAGCTTCTTTATTCAGTTCAGTCTCCTCTTCATGAGTTTATAATGACTGTTCAGTCTTGGCACATGGACACACCCGTCCACCGGGGCATGCTCTCAACTGTGATCGCTGCATCTGTGGTGGAGATAAGTCACCAACTACGAAAGGTGAAGTCTGTTTATCCTGAAACCACCCTGTCTGCTCCTGACTGTACAACATGCTATTCTCTATTAGCAGCACATTGTCATGTTTTCCCAAGTATTTTTTAAGAGCTCAAAGTTTAGTAGGTGTCCTGCTCCTCCAGCCTTCACAGTCCTCTCACAGTTCCATAGCTGACTGGTGACTCAAGTCATGTGACTACTGGGGACATATGTTAAGGGTGTTGTCATCTTTGATTAAGACCAAGCTAGTACTTCCATTGTGAACTTTTTTTTCCTTCCTGCATTTTATTTTTATTTTTTAAAGATTATTTATTTATTTATTTATTTATTCATTCATTCATTCATTCATTCATTCATTCATTCATGAGAGGCAGAGACACAGGCAGAGGGAGAAGCAGGCTCCATGCAGGGAGCCCAATGTGGAGCTCGATCCCGGGACTCCAGGATTACGCCCTGGGCTGAAGGCAGGTGCTAAACTGCTGAGCCACCCAGGTGTCCCTCCTTCCTGTATTTTAGAGATCTACCTGAGTGATATATTTAAGACTTCCCTGACAAGGCGAAAGCAGCCATCGTCAGTGGAGCAGGGTAAGGATGGTGCTTGCCCTGCAGTTTGGGGTAGTTTGCACCTGACAGCTTTGCTGGAGGGTAGGCCTTACGTTTCTTTTTCATGTCTAAACATAGGATATGTGAACTTTAGATATGAGTTTAAGCACAAAACTTATTCATTCCTACTCTGTAAAGGACTGGTGTTTTCCTAGCAGTTACATAGTTTTTACAGTTAGCCTACTTGGGTAAAGATTGACATAAACAAAATGTTAATTCATGTGAGAACAGAAAGCTCTGTTTCTTCAGTGAAATCCTCGAGGCATGGAGGGAAGGCACAGGGTAGTGACTTAGAAGATAGAGAGGTAATGATAAATGTTTCTCAGTATGAAAAGATGGAATCTGATAGTCAGTGGCATTGTATTATATAAATTCTGTACCGTAAGACCATAAGTATAAAAAAGCCAACTAAATTCCTAAAACATTAATAGTATTTAGGGCTCTCCTTAAAGCTTGGTTTAGGCAACTAGTAACTAGATTATATATAGAATAATAAGAACTAGAATTATTAACTCCATTGAGCCTTATAGCTAACAACTATAAATAAATCAGTGGCCCCTGGGCCAGGCCTGACTCACCAGTGACTCTGTTTTTTTAAACGAACTTATTGTACACAGCCACACCTACTACTTAGAGATTTTCTGTAACTGCCGAGCTGAGTAGTTCTGACAGAGCCAGTATATTTTACTACTTTATGGAATATATTTGCCGACCTCTCTTCTGTATCCTTAAAGATTTGTGTCCTTGTTCCAATCATGAGAAGTTAGCTCCGTGGTGGACTCGTCCCTTTCCGTTAGTTGGCATGTATGTAGGAGCTTTGTTGGTAGGTGCAGATGCACTCAGGACTGCTATGTCTTTTTTTTTTAAGATTTTATTTATTGGGATCCCTGGGTGGCGCAGCGGTTTAGCGCCTGCCTTTGGCCCAGGGTGCGATCCTGGAGACCGAGGATCGAATCCCACGTCGGGCTCCCGGTGCATGGAGCCTGCTTCTCCCTCTGCCTATGTCTCTGCCTCTCTCTCTCTCTCACTGTGTGCCTATCATAAATAAATAAAATAAAATAAAAATAAAAAAGTTTTTATTTATTTATTCATGAGAGACACAGAGAGAGAGAGAGAGGCAGAGACACAGGCAGAGGGAGAAGCAGGCTCCATGCAGGAAGCCCGATGTGGGACTAGATCCCGGGACTCCAGGATCACGCCCTGGGCCAAAGGCAGGCACCAGACCGCTGAGCCACTCAGGGATCCCCAGGACTGCTATGTCTTTGTGATGCGGTGGCTGTCTGATTGTTCAGGAGATGGCTCTTCTTCCTTGTATTCTCATTATAGTCTGCTCTGGCATTTTTCAAGGGTACCTAGCATCTTTTTTTTTTTTTTCTATGCTTTTACTTTTAACCTGTTTTTCTTTCCTTTTTTTTTTTTTTTTTTTTTTGTATTTTTTTTATTGGAGTTCAGTTTACTAACATATAGCATAACATCCAGTGCTCATCCCGTCAAGTGCCCCCCTCAGTGCCCATCACACGGTCACCCCATCCCCCCACCCACCTCCCTTTCCACCACCCCTTGTTCGTTTCCCAGAGTTAGGAGTCTCTCATGTTCTGTCACCCTCACTGATATTTCCCACTCATTTAACCGGTTTTTCCATATGTTTCAGAGTGTTTCTTGTAATCACCACATGGGCAGCCCTTTTTTTCTTTTGGTCCAGTTTTACTGTCTCTGCCTTTTACCTGAGGTGCTCAGCCCATTTGATTTTAATGAGATCTTTGACATGTTTGGGTTTAATTTGACCATTTCAGTGTTTGTTTTCTATTAGTCTCCCTACTTTTCTTCTTTTCCTGCCATTTGATGGATGAAATGTTTGTAATGTTCCATTTTATCTTCTCTGTTGGCTTTATATTGTCCTTTGTATAGTTGTTTTAGTGGTTTCTCTGGAGATTTTAGTATGTTCATTTAACTCACCAGTCTCCCTACAGAAATTACAATGTCCTTGTGCATAGTAAAAGTCTTGTAACAACGTTCTTCCAGTTAGCATTCTCCTCCGTGTTGTTGTTCTGTATCTTACTGCTACATATGCTAAAAATCTCAGGATATATTTTTTAAAATTTATTTTGTTTTAAATATTTTATTTATTCCTGAGACACAGAGAGAGGCAAAGGGAGAAGCAGGCTCCTTGCAGGAAGCCTGATGATGAGCCCAATTCGGGACTTGATCACAGGACCCTGGGATCATGACCTGAGCCAAAGGCAGAAGCTCAACCATGGAGCCACCCAGGCATCCCTCCCCCCACCCTTTTTTTTTTTTAAAGATTTTATTTATTCATTTGACAGTGAGGGAGAGGGGGAGAGAATCTGAAGCCGACTCTGCACTGGTCTCAGAGTCTGACATGGGCTTGGATCCACTGCCCTGAGATCATGACCTGAGCCGAAACCAAGGGTTAGATGTTTAACTGGCTGAGCCACCCAGGGACCCCAAGATACATTTTTATTTTAACACATCGATAATTATTTGTCTATCAGAAATGCATTTATAACATTTAAGATGTAAAGTGTTTTAATGAGAAACAGCTATTTCAAACATAATGATGATTGACTTTGATATCCACGTTAGTATTATGAATCCTCCAAAGTGCATGTGGAAAGGCTCTTTAGGAGTACTGTGTAGTTAGACCTGAGTTGAGTCCCCTGATAGCCAAGTGGTAGGTGAGAGACAGTAGTGGGATGTATGAGGGAGGAGGTGATGGGGGTAGAGTGGGGTCAGGAAACAAAGACATAGCTCCTTGCATCCCTGGCCCCCACCCCCTCCAGAGCACGGTTCTGGATTTAGATTTTCCAAGGAGCCATTTGAACGTGGAGTTCATTCACCACTAATGGGTGACTTTAAACTTGTAAGGTTGATGATGAGGGGCATAAATCTAGGCAGAGCCCCTACGTGGGTCCAGGCCAACGTTACTGCCCTATGGCTGGTTCTCTGGAGGACACTGGCAGTGCCTGGAGCGGGGGTGCTCCTGGCCAACGACACTGCTCAACATTCTGCAATGCAGAAGATGCCCCACAGCAAGGAATTATTCAGTCCAGGATGTTGGCCATGCTGAGACTGAGAAAACCTGATACTGGATGAGTAGGAATAGCTAGTTAGACTTACATAAAAACGCATTATTTACAGAAAATACTACTACATTAAAGGCTATCTGACAAAAGGCTTATTGATTGTATCTTTTCATTTCCAGCTGATGAATAATATACCCCTATCTACAATAATAGATTAATCATAATTATTGTGCTCATTTCAACAGTTAATAAAAACTATTCTTTTGAGTTTTTGGATGAAAATCCACAGCAGTAGAAAACAAGTCATTAGCTCTGTCTCAGTCTCAATTTAGAAATTACTGATTTGGAACTTCTTTTTAGATTTCTAATATAGAAGAGCTCACCCTTCCTGAGGGGCTGTCAGACCTCCCACCATTTTCGAGGTGTTTAATAGGAATAATAATGAAGTCTCCGGATGTGATCAGGTAACCATGCTCCCTTTATTGCTTTGAGATTCTTCTTGTGACTAGAAGCTCTCGGTAGATTTTGCTGTATTCCTTCAGCTCTCAAAAGTGCTTTTTTTTTTTCCATGAGAAAAAGGTTTCAGAGAATTTTCTCTCATCAGCAATTAAAAGTAGTTGCATTATTTAAAAATTTTGCATTATACCTCTACAAAGAGAAATTCTAACTTTCTTTCAAATACATCTATCTGAAAACTCCCTGGTTATGCTTACTAAGTATACCCCGAATGCCTGATGAAGTCAGTGCCCTTGTGGATTCTTTGGGCACATGGCTGTTCCTGTGTCACTTGGCTGGAGCTCCAGGGCTTGTTGTGGCAAATCCAGGACTGGTGGCCTAGTTGTCTGATACCCAAGGAACTGTAATAGCAGGTCTATTCAACGAAAACTGGAAAATCATCATACTTAGCAGCTGTGAGTTATTTTTCGGTGATACTCAATTTTTTGTGCATACTATGTGTATACAGAGTAGCTGTTTTCAATGACCAGAACGTCCCTGTTCCCCTTCTAAGAAAGCATCATCAGATGTTAATATCTTACCTGTGTGATAGTGAGAATTATGAGAAGAGTTGAATCAACTTCCCATGTTACCTGAAAGTTAGAATTCATGGTGGTTGATGAATCTTAACGATCTTAGTCTTTCTATAAAGTATTAGGATTTATATACTATAGAATAACTCCAGATGTTTATTAATTTGTTTGCAGGTCATTTTTAGATGAATTAAAGGTGTGTGTTACTTCTGATGATATTGAAGGCATTGTGTGTCTCTCAGCTGTTATGCGTATTATTTTGGTTATTAATAAAGGTAGGTTAAACTTTCTCTCCTACCATCTGGGTTATTGTTGGGTGTGATCCCACACAGAACTGTTACAGGGATGTTTAGGAACTCTGTTCCGTGTTTGCTGCGTCCCCTGCCAATCAGACTCCCTCTGCTCAGCTAACCCTGCTCTGGCCTGGAAACAAGTCCTATCCACACCTGTCTCCCTCCCACACTGGACTGATTACATGTCCCTCTCTGTGCTTCAGAATTGAAGTTCTATTAATTTGTCATTTGTTAACTGTGCTTAAAAGTCTGAATTTACTTTTGCTAATGATAGTGTTTTGATCTTAATTCTTTTTTTTTTAAGTTTTATTTATTTATTTTTTTATTCATAGAAACAGAGAGAGAGAGGCAGAGGCAGAGGGAGAAGCAGGTTCCATGCAGGGAGCCTGATGTGGGACTCGATCAAGGGTACCCAGGATCAAACCCCAGGCTGTAGGCGGCGCTAAACCGCTGCGCCACCGGGGCTGCCCTTGATCTTAATTCTTAATATACTTGTTGTTCCACTTAACCTTATACCTGCCTATTTTGAATATCCCACCCAGTTGAAATAGTACTGTGAAAATAGTTGGAGATGCCTCTAAAATGCTCACCTCAGTATAAAGTGGAGTAATGTCCCTGCATATTACTGTTGAGTTTCTATATTTCTTACTCAGTTTTACTAATGTTGAAATAATTTTCTAAGATATAACATATTGACAATAACATAAGACATAACAGAGTGCTTCTATCGCAGCAAGCTGTCCCCATAAGTCTGATCGTGTGGCATGTCTACTGAATTAGGATACTACTTTGTTACCCAGGGCAGACATCAGAAAAGACTTCTTTTTTTTTTTTAAGATTTTATTTATTTATTCATAGAGACACACACAGAGGGGGGGGGGCGGGACAGAGACAGAGGCAAAGGGAGAAGCAGGCACCATGTGGAGAGCCTGACGGGGGACTCAATCCAGGGTCTCCAGGATCACGCTCTGGGCTGCAGGCGGCGCTAAACCTCTGCGCCACTGGGGCTGCCCAGAAAAGACTTCTTTAAGGGAATGTCTGAGCTGAGGTCTGGAGAATCAGGGAATATTCCCTACAAGAGGGAGTGATGGTGGGGTGCTGATGAGCACCTAGTACTTAACTTCATGCCGCACAGATGATGACACTGAAACATGGTAGTTGTGATCTGTGGCGGAGGTACAGGTGAGGATCCAGTCTCTGATGGCATAGACAGAACTCACAGGATCATGTCTGCTGGAGCTGTCCCTCAGAGCTGATGAGGTGCTTCAGAAAGCACCTACTTGACCTTCTCACATCCCTGTTGGGACAATTACTGTTGCACAGGTCACTGGGTAGATGGACTTGGAGGGTGGGGAGGCTCTGTCTTTCTGGATTTGACCTACACTGATAGAGTATGCTTGTGTTACCACCACAGTGGCCACGTTAAAATCTTTTCTCTGTTTTGGTTATAACTTCCCTGTAGGTAAACAGAGGAGTTCAAAAACGAAGGATGTTGCAGCCACTGTTCACAGAAAACTGAAGACATTCATGGAGATCACGCTGGAGGAAGACAGCACAGAGAGGTAAAGCACTAGATGCACTGGATGGGTGTTTCTAAGAGCTGTGGGTACTCCACAAGCACATTTACATCCAGGCAGTGAGAAAACAGGATTATAAGGACAGAAACATCTCTTTTGGAAAACTCCTTGAGCATATGTTTAATTTACTTACTAATTTTGTCTTTAAAAACAAAAACAAAATTGTCATCTGATAAATATTACTCCAGAAAAGGCATACAAACTTATTTTATATGGTTTTAAAACTATACAGATTATTGTGAGTGGTTTGCTGTTTTTGAAACCATGGGCATTTCTAAGACATAATTGCCCAGTCCCCAGGCATCCACAATGAGGATTGGGGAAGGTCCCTCCAAAACTTTGAAGAAATACTGGTCATTTCTTGCTTCCTGGGTGGCCTGTTGCTGCCACAGGACTGCTCCTAGGAAGATGTTCACTGGACTTCTCCAGCCAAGTGTGTTTATTGTTGCATTTGCTATTTGACATGCAATATGGCTTTCTATAGACACTGTTGTTACCTGTGTTTAATTCTCAGAACAACTGCAAAAACAGTGTTTTTTGTGCTGTTTTATGAACCTCATAAAGTTAAGTGTTATAGAGCTCTGAACTAGGTAATAGTTTTAGGTATGCCTGGGAAAGTAGCCACTTTTTCTTAGCTACTTTCTCCTTTGAAGAAAGGCTTCAAAAACCCTAAATTGCTAACTTATGAACAAGGACCATTTTAGCTCTTTCTTCCAATCTGTACACCTTTTATCACTGCATTAGCTAGGTCGTCCAGTGCAGTGTTGAAAAGCAGTGATGAGAGGGGACATCCTTGACTTTTTCCTGATCCTAGTGGGAAAACAGCTAATTTCTCACCATTAAGAATGATGTGAGCTGCTGATATCTTGTGGATGTTCTTCATCAAGTTGAGGACGTTCCCCTCTATTCCTAGTTTATTGAGAGTTTTTATAATGAATGGGTGTTGGATTTTGTCAGATGCTTTTTTTGCATCTACTGATGTGATCGTGTGCTGTTTCTTCTGTAGTCTGTTGTTGTGATGGATTATACTAAATGATTTTTGAATGTTGAACCAGCCCTGCATACCTAGAATGAATCCCACTTAGTCTTGGTGAATACTTTATACACTGTTGTTATTAGTTGTATGCAGTTGATTGATGGTGCTGTGAAGTTCAACTATGTTCTTAATGATTTTCTGCTTGCTAGATCTGTGCATTTCTTTCTTTTCTTTTCTTTTTTTTTTTTAAAGATTTTAATTTATTTATTCATGAGAGACAGAGAGAGAGGCAGAGACACAGGCAGGGAGAGGGAGAAGCAGGCTCCCCAGAGAGAGCCCGATGTGAGACTCGATCCCAGGACCCCGGATCACAACCTGACCCAAAGGCAGATGCTCAACTGCTGAGCCACCCAGGCATCCTGAGATCCATGCATTTCTGATAAGAGGGATTTTGCCTCATATCTTTTGTGATCCTGATAGTAGGTGCATATGAATTTAGAACTCCTATATCTTCTTGGTGAATTGACCCTTTTATTTTTATGGAGAGTCTTTATTTCTAGAAATGCTTTCCCCATAAAGTCCACTTCGGTATTAAGACAACAGTACCAGCCTTGTTTAGTGTTTCCTGAGCGTTTGTGGCATTCCAGTCAGAAGGCAGAAACCAAATAGTGACTAGGACAGGGAAATCTCTATGTTGGAAATTCTTAGGAGGGTGTTTTGGTATAACAGGTTATTGGCTAGTGAAGGTTAAAGCCAACCTTAAAGCAGAGAGAAAAAGCAGATGTGAGGAGCAACTGTGCTCCTAGGGAGAATGCACACCCCAGGCTGAGACTGCTCCATGGATGGTGAAGTCCTGAGGCCTTCTGATGGGACTCACTAGATTTCTGGTCTCCAGGGGGCATTGGAATGGCCAGGGGAGCTGCTGGAACCAAAGCTGGAGCCTTCTGCCAAGCCTGTGAGCTTCCATGTGCTGTTCCAGGCAGGTAGCTGCTGGCTAGATAGCCGCCCTTGGTAGCCCAGTGGGGACAGTGGCCTGAGAGTCTCCTGGAGAAGGGTGGGCCTTGCATGACAGGGCACTGCAAAGTCTGGTCTCTACAGTGATCAGAACTGGGAAGAGAAAGTCCCCACAGACCAGGTCATTGACTAGGGCACTGGAGTAGGTAGGGGTTTGCATGACCTCGGTTGTGAGCAGAGGGAATGTATTCAATTATATACTTCATCCTAAAAATTAATGAATATTTACCATGCGGTTTTAATAAAGGCAGGTTTGCCACCGCATACGAGATGGAGAAACCCAACAGACTCTTAGGTTTTATGAGCTTGTTTTATTTCTAGACATTTATGGGGGAGAGGGGAGTGATCTTCTGATTTGGAGGAAGTGAGGAATGTTTGTATATTTCAGAAAACACATGGCAGTATAAATAGTTTTACTAGGTGCATCAGACAACCTATAGGGCAGCCCCGGTGGCTCAGCGGTTTAGTGCCGCCTTCAGCCCAAGGTGTGATCCTGGAGACCCGGGATTGAGTCCCACGTCGGGCTCCCTGCATGGAGCCTGTTTCTCCCTCTGCCCGCGCCCCCCCCCCCCCGCATAAATAAATAAATAAAATCTTTAAAAAAAAAAAAAGAATTAGGGGATCCCTGGGTGGCTCAGCTGTTTGGTGCCTGACTTTGGCCCAGGGCATGATCCTGGAGTCCTGAGATCGAGTCCCACATCGGGCTCGCTGCATGGAGCCTGCTTCTCCCTCTGCCTGTGTCGCTGCCTCTCTCTCTCTCTGTCTGTCTCTCATGAATAAATAAATAAAATCTTAAAAAAAAAGAATTATAACCGATATAAATGATAAGTTATTTTCATAGGATGTGATAACAATCTCAGAAGTCCAAGCAGTTTTTAAAATATTTTATTTATTTATTTAGAGAGTGTGAGCTGGGGAGGTGGGGACACAGAGGGAGAGAGAGAATCTTGAACAGAATCCATACCCAGTGAGGAGCCCAAGGTGGGGCTCGATCCCACAACCCTAGATCATGATCCAAGCTGCAGTCAGTCACACTGAGCCACCCAGGTGCCCCAGAAGTGCAAACATTTTACAAGATTTCTTTGTTCTTAGAAATACCATTTGCAAGGATAAGTTTTTTGGTCGTAGAATGCTGTGTGTGTACCATTGTGAAGATGTTAGAGAACAGGGCTATTTGCTCCTTATTAGAAATTTCTTATATTCCACTTGCGCAGGGTTTTAAGGTAAGTACTTAAATCACATTAGTTATATTGAGAGGGAAAGAAAAGCCTTAGAAGTTCAAAACTTGGGGCATCTTGGGTGACTCAGTTAAGCATCTGAGTCACCCAGATGAGCAAAAACCCCAGTTAAGCATCTGACTCTAGGTTTCAGCTCAGGTCATGCTCTCAGGATCGTGGGATTGAGCCCCACGTTGGGCTCCCTGCAGATATTAACGCTGATACAAAGATGGCAAAAAGAGTTCTTCCCTTTAAGGAGGGAACATCCAGTAAAAATAGGACTAGATCATGAAATTTGGGCTTCCTATATGTGCGAGAAACACGCTGTAGAAAACCAGCATCTAAAGAAAAATCATTCTAAAATAGACAAGATTTAAGACTAAATCCAAAAATACTACTGATTTAATGCTGAGGTAGAGACATTAAGGCAAGTTAACCTCTTTTAAGACTCTGGAAACCCTTTGGTCCAATTAATATTTTAGGCAATGGGGCATTAATTCAGAAGCCCTTTTCTTTCTTTCTTTCTTTCTTTCTTTCTTTTCTTTCTTTCTTTCTTTCTTTCTTTCTTTCTTTCTTTCTTTCTTTCTTTCTTTCTTTCTTTCTTCTTTCTTTCTTTCTTTCTTTCCTTTCTTCCTTCTCTTCCTTCCTTTCTTTCTTTCTTTCTTTCTTCTCCTCTTCTCTCTTCCCTCCCTCCCCTCCCCTCCCTCCCCTCCCTCCCTCCCCTCCCCTCCCTCCCTCCCCTCCCCTCCCCTCCCCTCCCCTCCCCTCCCCTCCCCTCCCCTCCCCTCCCCTCCCCTCCCCTCCCCTCCCCTCCCCTCCCCTCCCCTCCCCTTTATTTTCATTTATTTATTCATAGAGACACAGGGAGAGAGGCAGAGACACAGGCCGAGGGAGAAGCGGGCTCCACCTGACGTGGGACTCGATCCCGGGTCTCCAGGATCACGCCCCAGCCCTCAGGCGGCGCTAAACCGCTGCGCCACTGGGGCTGCCCAGAAGCCCTGTTTTCTTGACGAATGCACTACTTTTCTCTCCAACACTGTTAGTATTTTGTTAACTGGTCTATTGGGCGCTAAATTAAAAAATGCTTCTCATTGCATTTTAATTGCCTCACCCAGTATAGCATACTGTAAACCGGACATAATTTCCCAAGAGGAACAGCATACGTTTGCCAGCACAGTGGTGCATTTAAATGCCAAGTATGTTATATTTATTACTTTCATAAATAGTATGGAAATAGCAATAAATTTATAATTAGAAATTTTAGAAGTATAAATATTTCTTATGGCTCAGGTTATATCATGAATTTTTCCCACCAAGTAAATGGACTGTAATCATAAGCAAATTACTTGCCAATATTAATTACGCCTGTGTGTAGGCAACTTTTGTATAGTGTCCAGCGTAAACCCCCAGCATTAAGCCTTGTTATTAGAACCTGAAGGGAAGGGGTTCTCCATGACAAAATCACCTCTGTTTGGTTATCAAGCATTTTATTCTGCTGCATGAAATTTTAATAGTCTTTTTAAAATGATTTTGAGACAGGATGCTTTTTTATACCTCATTTAGAAGCAAGCTTCTGTCATCATCAATGCCCAGTGGACCTTGGTATAGATAATTTAAAACTAGATGTAAATAAAAACAGGCATTGTTTATCTTATTAATTGTTTTTCTCGGAAAATTGATTTTGTCTGCCCCTCCTGTGGCTGTGGTCATGTTGGATATTCTTCATTGCATGAACACACCCTGCTGGAGGCCGTGGGGTCTGATGGTGGATGGGGTCAAGTCTCAGCTGCTGAGAGAGATTTAAAGACTTTGAGAAAAAAAAAAAAAAAAAAGACTTTGAGAGCTCAGGTAGGCAAGCACCTCACTTGGCTCCAACATCTCGTCACAAGAACCCTGGCCCAGGGAGGTCATTTGGCTAAGGCTTGCCGCCGCTCGCTGTTATGATAGTGACCTCCACAGGCCTGTGCCTCTCACTGTCCACCATCCTGCCTCTGCGGTGTCACGAGGGCACGACAGAAGAGCCACACATATAGGGTAGCCCAGCAGTTAGAAAGTCAGAACAGCCATTGCTCAAGTAACAGAGGGGGAGCGGGGAGCACAATCAGACCATTAATAATATGATCTTCAAAGGAAAAATCAATTATACCCCAAAAGGCTGAATTAGAACTAAAAATCCTAAATTAAAAATGTCCCTGATGCACTGGAGAGAGGTCACTGTTGGGACTCAGATTCCAGGTGGTCTGAAAGATCACGTGGTAGGAGAACCTCAGAACACAGGCCTGTGGATGAAGAGGAGTCATGGGGTAAAGACAGGTGAGAAATAGACCCAAAAAAGCAGTCATTTAACAAATAGTAGGAGAAAACTTCCCAGAGCTGAAGAAATGTGGAATTTTAAAGATTCCTGTTTTGTTTCTTTCACTAAATTGTGGATGGGATTAATGAAAAAAGAATCACACCTAAGTAAGTCTGTAGATAAAATTATCGAATTCTGGGGGTAAAGAGAAAAATCGCAAAATCTTTCTAGGTTTGTGCTGTCCCTGCTATGGCCGTTTTTTCACATGTGGAAATTGACGCATGGCGAGTCTGACCTGAGATGTGGCTAAGTATAAAGTGCACACCAGGTTCTGAAGATAGTATGAAAAAAGCAGTGTAAATTTTGTTATTTTTATGTTGATTACAGGTTGTTGTATTTTGAGTATCTTGAGTAAAATAAAATATATTAAGATGAACTTCACCTTATATTTTAATGAGGTGAGTAGAGAACTTAGTTCCATGCCTGTTTGTACTGATATGAGGCCAAGCTGTTGTAGACTAACCATGGGGTGGGTTAGTCTCCACGAAGGGCAGGACTCAGACACTCACTGAGCAGGGAGTCAGCTGAGATGTCCCTGGGGACAGAGATTGGTATTTGTGTGTAGGGCCCACATCCCCTCTGAGGGACATGCTGGGTACCCTTGTGGTCACCAGGTAGTGAAGGAGGAAGGTGGCACATACTTGTAAATGCCTGTGTGAGGACTGCTCCGAGAGGGCTCCTGGCATATCCTTGCCAGGCATGGTGGGGGAGCAGCTAGAGTGGGCTCAGTCCAAAGCTGGTTCTGTGGGATAGGGAGGAGCAAGTGTCTCCTGGGACAGGTGTGGGGGAGGGCCAGGGGAAGTGAGGTGCGTTGAAAAGTGATTGAAGTAAGTGTCAGTGTAATAGCCAGTCTTGGGGAAATAGTTTCCATTTGTTTTGTGTTTTTGTGGAAGGAAATAAAGCCCACGACTGTGAAATGTACTTATCATATTTATGAGTCTGCTGTGTATCTGAGTCGTGGTTTAATCCTCACAAATGAGAGTACTTCTGAGAAAATAAATAGGAGGTCACCTATAGGAAACCTGGCCTGGTGTTTTGTTTGCATGAAGAGTGCTTTGGGTCTCTGTGAACTGCTGTTGGCTGCAGGAGCAGTGATGACGACTCTGTCCAAGTGTGGTTTCCTCTGATCAGGATTATTGCTCCATTTTACATATGAGAAGCAATTGGTGAAAGTTACTGAGTATTTCAGCTTTCTCTCTCAGTGTATATTCAGTTGTGAAACGTTTCTAGGTTTATTTTGTGAAAGTATACGTTAGGGTATCTTGGTCGCTGATTTCTGTTAATTGTCTTTCTTTGTGTTTTAGGTTTCTCTATGAATCATCATCAAGAACTCTGGGGGCATTTTTGAATTCATAACTAAGCCAACATCTATGATTGTGTGCAAACAGAGAAAAAGGACTTAGTAAAAATGAAATGAATGTGTATTTTCCTAGGTTTTTAATATTAATAACCCGTATCATAGGGGTGGGATTTATTTGGGGAATTATAAGTAGGAAACTCAGAAGTTCTTACGCTTTTGCAAGGTGCCTGCATAAATAATATATTTAATATAAAGGACTCTAGGTATCATTGGTGCAAAGAAAAAAAGACACTTTTTTAGCGAACATGGTTGTTTTAAAAATTACTTATATATGTGCTTGTTTGTGTGTACATACACACATATATATGTGTGTGTATATATATATATATATATATATAATGTTGCTTGAAGCTATGAGTAATAAAGTGGTGAGAACATCTGTGTGTATACCTTATTTAAAAATATTATATGGGAATCCCTGGGTGGCTCAGTGGTTTAGCACCTGCCTTTGGCCCAGGGTGTGATCCTGGAGTCCTGGGATCGAGTCTCGCATCGGGCTCCCTTCATGGGGCCTGCTTCTCCCTTTCTGCCTGTGTCTCTACCTCTCTCTCTCTCTCTGTGTCTATCATGAATAAATAAATAAAATCTTTAAAAAAATATATTAGGGATCCCTGGGTGGCGCAGCGGTTTGGCGCCTGCCTTTGGCTCAGGGCGCGATCCTGGAGACCCGGGATCGAATCCCATATCGGGCTCCCAGTGCATGGAGCCTGCTTCTCCCTCTGCCTGTGTCTCTGCCTCTCTCTCTCTCTCTCTCTCTCTCTGTGACTATCATAAATAAATAAGTTAATTTAAAAAAAAATAAATAAATAAATATATTATATGAAGCTTCCCTTTTAGAGACAATAGTTGAATTCTGCCAAGAGTAGAAGGTGTTAAAGCAGAGGGAGTGGCTGTGCCAGATGTAGGGAGAGGAGCCACATGTGGGGTCCTACAATGGCCTCCCTTCCCCTTCTGGTCTTTTTTTTTTTTTTTTTTCCCCTTCTGGTCTTGATGCTATTTTACTGGATGTCAGGATGGGCCCAGTGGCTCTAAGTATGAGTGACAGAGAACAGAGTCCTTCAGCCTGGAGGTGAATCACTGTTATTTTGTCTTTTTTTTCTGAGAGCTGACATGGTGCCAGTGGAGGACCAGCCCATTGTCCAAGACCCTGGCTTGTCTGCTCCCAGTTACCAGGTCTGTGAGTCCGTTAGCCACGGGCCCCGTGTCGTGGTAGAGCAGCCACCTGTGATAGATGGGACATGAGACTTTAGTTGCTTGCTCATTCTGTCCTCTGCCCCCAGCAAAATGGTAAAGAAACACCAATTTCACTATTTCTCTAAGAAAGTACCATAATGGACTGCTTACCATAGTTAAAAGCAGTTAGGGTAAGGTTTTTCTGAGATAGCTGAGAAGTGGGAGGTGAGGGTTACTTATTTTAGCTTTTTTTTTTTTTTTTTTTAAGATTTTATTTGTTCATGAGACACAGAATGAGAGAGGCAGAGACCTACGCAGAGGGAGAAGCAGGCTTCTCCTGTGGGACTCCATCCTAGGACCTACTCTGGAATCATACCCTGAGTCGGAAACAGAGCTTAAGTGCTGGGCCATCCAGACGTCCCTCTTTTAGCTACTTTTGAACAAAGACTTTTATTCTATATTGGCAAATGTGATTTATTCTTTGCCCTTGCTCGAGTTTATTTTAGTATTAATAAATGAACTGAGGGGCTCCTGGCTGGCCCCATTGGTGAAGCATGCCTCTCTTAATTTTGGGATTGTGAGTTTGGGCCCCATGTTGGGCCCAAGATTTTAACAAAATCTTTAAAAAAGAAAAGAAATGAATTGAGGAATGCTCTGTCTTTCTGGATTCCTGGAAGAGTTTGTGTAAGATTAGAAATAGTTCCTTGGATTTGTTATAATACTCAATTCAGTCTGTCTGAACTTGGTGTTTTCTGTGTGGGAAGAGCTTGGTGTTTTCTGTCTTTAATTAAACATTTAATTAGCTTTTTAAGTATATATATGAATTTTTGGAATAGTCAGGTTTTCTCTTTTACCTTGTGTCAGTCTTGATGGGAGAAATAATCCAATTTGTGAAAAAATAATTTCTCTCCGGCCAAAACAGTTGATAAAATCCTAATCTAAGTATAAATCCTAGAGGAATCCTGTGAATGCATGAGGACGCTCAGAGCATCAGTGTCTAAACAGCTGGTGGAAGTAGTGGGCAAGGCAGCCCTGGGGTGTGGGGGAACGTGGCTTCTGCTTTGTTAGGGATGACGAGGTGGGGATGGGGAGGGCACTTCAGGAGCATGGTGTTGAGGGAAAAAACAAGTCACAGACTAACATAGTGTGATTTCATTCTGGAGAGTTTTTTTTTTTAAAGATTTTATTTATTTATTTATTTATTCATGAGATACACACAGAGAGAGATAGAGAGAGGCAGAGATACAGGCAGAGGGAGAAGCAGGCTCCATGCAGGGAACCCTATGCGGGATTTGATCCTGGTTCTTCAGGATCATGCTCTGGGCCAAAGGCAGTGCTAAACCGTTGAGCCACCCAGGCTGCCCATCATTCTGGAGAGTTTAAAGTCATGTGAAACTGAACACTATCGCTTACGCTCACATAATATATCAATATATTATTAACATATTGATAACATCAATAAGCAAGGAAAAATAATTCAGAATGTTGAGTATGGGAGAGAAGGGTGGATAGCATGTAATATTCTTCAAAGCAAATGCAGAAATAAACTGGAAATAGATATTTGTGTGCTCGTTTTACTGCTTATAACCTTACACACATTATATTCTTATGTATTCACTATTTAACAACGTAAACAGAAACAAATGTAAACAATCAAATGTAAGGAAGAGAAAGCAAATATATCTTTGGCACAGGACTTGGAAGCATTCAGATACAGATCTCTGCACCTGTGATCACCACTAGGCCAGCTCTAAGAAGTGATGGCCACACACAGTGAAGATGCCAGAACCACTGTGCAGACAGTGGAAGGAGGTTCAGAGAGCTGCCTGTGTCAGTGTGGGCTGCTTAAGGCAAGGTAACCCCCTATGGGGCTGTGTTCCATGGGGGGACACAGCCCTCGCTGAAGCCAGATGTCTACCCTGGGGGCAGGCCCCCAGGGCCACACAACAGGCCAGTAGTGGCTCCCTGGCTGACAGTAGGACAGCCCGCTGAGGAGCCAGGCTCTTGGACAGCCATGGCATTACAGGGCCGGGAACAACAGGACCCGGTGGCAGCAAGTGAACATCGGGCAGGTGGGTGCAATGGTCGTGAAGACAGCGAGGCTGGAGGTCTTGTTCCTGCCCAGGAGAGTCAGAGGGGATCCTGGGGGGTCCTGGATCAGTGTCCCACATTAGGTGGGCAGCCAGGGCTCTGGTCAATCTCTACCACCTGAGGAAGTCTGGGATATAGCCAGAGGCCTCTCAGAAGTGGCTCCCAGTGAAAAATCTCAATCCTTGTCCAGGTTTCAGACTTGAGCTGTTAGTTACCAAGGAGCCAATTCCCCAAAAAGAAAATGTACTTAGTCTCTCCCCAAAGAGGCCTGTGACTGCTCTGGGACTCTACGAAAAGGTGATCCCCAAATATTGTGAAGTCCCTGGGTCTGAGCTGACCTAAGAGGGGAGCAGCGCTGGGCTGCAGGTCATAAATGGAGCCTGGCCAACTGACCCACAGGACGTGGATGTGCAGAAGACTACACAGAGGCCTCAGAAACAGCCCTGCCCCACTGAGCCAGCAAGTGAAGCATGACGTCAGAGGAGTGGTGGAAATGGTGCCATCAGGAAGACCTGAGGAGGATAAATGGATGGAGCCATCCCCTTCTCTTTAGCTCACTGCTTGGCTCCCACAGAGCCAGATGGATCCTGGAAGACGAGCGTGGATGCTGCCACCTGGTCTAGGGTTAGCAGATGGCCTTGGACTTGGCCTTGGTGGGTTCTGGTGGGCAAACATCTCTTCCGTCCTTATTTGGAAAAGAATATGAGGGATTCTTCACATATGAAATGAACAAAAATATATATAGTTTTCCCCTAAACTCATGGTAACCTCTCACCCTCAGTCCAAAGAAATCCTACGTGGACATGTTGCTGGAGGCCAGCCAGTCCCACGATTCTAGGGCATCATGTTGGATAGGGCTGTGTGAGCAAGAGATGGCTGGGTGTGGGGCCTTGTGCGCTCTGGGGTTGGGAGGTAAGTCTTGGGCGATTAAGGATGTGCCATGTTGTGCTTTTGTTCATACACCGCGGCCTGGATCCCTCATGGCCAGTGAGGGAAGAGGAAATTGGCTGTGCTAATGTTCTGGGTGTAAGCCCAGTTGAGTAGTGTAGTCCTCCCTGTGGACAGGGCAGGACTCGTGCCCCACACGGGTCAGCCTCAGAGGACAGTGGTGAGGGAGCGTCCTCCTGAGGACACAGCTTCTGCTGGTGCACATGGCCATCCACCTTCAGTACATGCCGAGCCCCTTAGGGTGGCCAGGGTGCAGCAGCCGGGCCTTCTGGAGGCCCAATTGGGGCGGTCTCCCGGTGCAATACATTGTGTACGAGCCCAAGTGGTGCCCTGTCTCCATGGGCACAGCTGAAAGGTGGCCAGCTGGTCAGAGGCCAGAGGTGTGTGCATAGACATGAGTTGGCCAGGCAGCAAGAAGGAACAGAAGACCTGGCACCATCTGTTAACATCCAGCAGTAAGCCTTGTACCACCATGTACACACAACTGGCTTCACACCACGGTCCAACAGCAAAGCACCCTCCAGGGATGAGGCAGCAAACAATGGAGACAACGTGACAAGGCCTGATTGGTCATGTGACCACCTCACTCATCAGACTCCCGGGGCTGGCCTGGCAGCATGAACACCAGCCCCAGGGCAGAGAAGGGGACCCCCTCGTGCGGAGGCTATCCAGTGCTGCCACCACCCAGCAGCCCTCGTTAGGGGACCATCTGGCACGCTAGTCAGTCCCCTGCTATCTACAGATCCGTGAAGACAGGTGGCTGTTCTTTAAAAACTGCCTTAACACAAAACAGTAAACTAGAAACTGTTCCTCCAGGAGCACATGCTGGCTGAAGGCCATGTGGTCGCCCCTCAGGCCCACGTCCTCACGGACCTGCCAAATTTTTTAGCCAACTCATGTCTGAACCACACCTCTTTGTAAAATAAAGGACATTTCTGAAGGATTAATCTCAGCAGAGGTGTCTTCATTCTCCTGCTAACATGTTACATTATGTGGCTTTTCTGTCAGGTTGCAGCCATTTTTGGTGTTTCTTTTCCAGGAAGAGGAAATTTTTTTTTTTTTTTTTTTTTTTTTAGGAAGAGGAAATTTCCCAGTTTACTTTTCCCCATAGATTCCTGGCACCAGCATTTGACAGGGAGTCCTGTGTCCCTTGGGGACATCTCTTCAGCCTGTCACTCATGGCACATGAAGCGCCTCCCACTGCTGACACAGCAAACAACAAATGTGAATAAGCTGCCCGAATGTATTTGAGAAGCCCACGCAGAACCGTTTCTAAAGGGTTCTGGATCTCCTGCCTCACAGACTGATGGGTGCAGTGTGTAAATGTGTACAAGGGGCAGACATGAGCCAGGCTTCCAATTCCTGCCCATGAATCAACTCACATGGACTCTCGCTCCATGACCTCTCCAGGTTCCACTGAGGCAGTCTTCACCCCAGCTCCTCGGTTGCCCCCACTGAGCCTCGGGGACCCCACAGTGTGCTGACCCCATGTGTCATGACCTCCATGACTCTCTACCCTCATCCAGCCCTTCCACGCCTGGGATGGGCCCAGAGGGAGAAGAGTGTCCTCTACTTAGGCGGTACATTGTGGCCATGCCAATTTGGGCCTGTCCTGAATCTGGTAGAGGGGCTGAAAGACCATTGTTAAGTTTCTAGGGTAGATTGTTTTACAAGACATAAATAAATTCCTGGGATAAACACAGTGTGTGGATTCATGCCCTCTGAGGGGCCCCGTGGTAGTCTGGGTAATGGCCCCACATTACGTGTTCTAACCCCTGGAACCTGCCCATATTACCACACATGGCAAAACAGATGTTGCAGATGTGATGAAGGTCGAGATCTTGAGTTGGGGGAGGTGATCCTGGTCTACCTGCGGGCACTGATGCCACATCCCAAGGGCCCTTATCAGGGAGCCAGGCAGACTGGTCACATGCACAGAAGGCAGAGTGACCATAGGGGCTGACATGAGGGATGTGGCCACGAGCTGAGGGCTGCAGGCAGCCAGCGCAAGCTGGCAGAAGCACGGAAGGGGCCTTCCACTGAGGCTTCAGAGGCAGCGTGGCCCCACAAGACCTCAATTTAGGCCGGTGAGACCGCTGGCTGCTGGCCTCCAGAACCCTGAGAATGCATTTGTGTTTTAAGCCCCCAAAGCTTGTGGTATTTTGTTGTAGCAGCCACAGGAAATGCACACAGGTGTAGGAAACTAGGATGTTGGGCAGCTTCCCCAAAAAGATGCCAGTTGCATTGTGCTGCACCCTTGTCCTTGGCCACCCGCTCCTAAGGCTATTTCTGCCAAGTGCTCGAGGAGTGGAGCAGGGTCTCCTGGCCAACACGGGGAGGCAGTCCTGCATCTGAGCCACCTCCCCAGCAGGGGACCCTCCTGGAGGGAGATTCTGGTCCCCTTCTAGGGCTGCCTGGACGCTGCCCGATGGTGCTCTGCTTGTGTTCAGCTGTGGGTGACGGGAAGGGACCATGAGATGCACGTGGCATGAGGGGAAATGGCCTAGGGCCAGCACTGTGTGGTGGCCGGAGCTCTGTGACCCCCTTCTTGCACCCATTCCACAGCCCCCTGGGTGTCTGGCGAGGGTCTCCTGCAGGGTACCCTGAGGATTAATTTCTGAGGGTCCATGGCAAGCCAAGATAATCTTCTCCAGAAGGAAATAATCACTGCCAAGTGCCTGCTGGTGCTCCAGACGAAGGTGCTCCGGCTGGCATCATGCTACCCTGTCTGCAACAGCGTGCAGGCCCACCTGTGCAGCAGCCTCTGCCGGCTGGCTTTAGGGCCAATGGCAAAGCAGTCTGCCCCTATGGCTGGAAGACCTTGTGCTTGGAGGGCATTTAGGGTTATCCGGGACCTGTAAGAATGTGCAGCTCCCAATCCTGAGAGTTTCCAAGGACTACTCTTCCTTCTAGGTGCTGGGCTGTGCCAGCTCCCGTGTGTCCACACAGCTCCCCACGCCACTCGCGGGGCCCTCCCATGTTGGGGTCATGCCTACCTGCTTCTTGGCTTGGCTGTGCGTTGTACTCTGGCTGTGGCATGATGCGGGCGTGACCCTCGCTGAGTTCAGACTCAGGCCTGTGTCCTGCGTTTTTGCTGTGGTCATGAGGATGTTCCTGCCCTCCAAGACACCTCTGCCTCCTACACCGGCCTTGCTGGGGGCTACAGGTCATGGGGCGGGAGTCACCACCTGGAGGTGTTCCAATCTTTGAGGACAGGTGTCTGAAATTCTAGAGAAATTATTACTTTTTAAAAAACTGAATAACTTACATGTGGTAAAACTCACCAATCCTAAGTTTACAGTTTCATGAGTTTTAAAAAGTATATTCAGCCACACAACACCTAGCCCCCTTCCAATGAGGACCTTTCCATTGCCCCAGATAGTTCTCTCCTGCCCTCAGTCCTGGAGGTTCCTGTCACTGGGTATTGTTGCCGGTTCTGAAGCTTCATAAAATGAAATCACACAAATGTATTCTGTGTCTGGCTTTTTCCCTTTTTGCATGTCTTTATTGTTCATTCTTTATCGTTGAGTGCTATTCGATTTTATCAAGATACCACATTGCTCACGTGTAGTATTGGTTTTGATTTAATATCTTTGTAGGGAGGGGGTGCTCAGAGACTTTCTCTTTGCTTCCAGCTTCAGAACCTGTTCTTCCCACGGCAGGGGTCTAATCTGTAGCTCCCAGCACTAAGGCTGACATCACAGGGGTATGCTCAGTTACCCGGGAAATGACATGGGATGTGTCTGGTGGGCTGTGGTGGCAGACCACAGTGACACCCTGGCTCGCCAAGGGGGTGCATTAGCCCATAGTGCTGCCGTCCCCAGAAGTGTTAGCACTCGCCCTGCCCAGGCCCAGACTGGTGCTGATGGCCGTCCTTTAGCTCTCTCTGGAACAGTGCTCAGCACCCACATGCACAAGCATGCTCCCACGGAGGCACGCCCGGGAAGCTGGTCATGGGACCCTCCCAGGGCACGTCAGCAGGCCTCTGGTGCTCCTCTGTTCTCCCCACCTTCCCCCGGCCCTGCAGCACACTCAGTATTCTATGGCACTGAGAAGGACATAGGTTTTTTGGTGGCATCCCGTACAGTGGGGGCAGCTGGATGTCACCCAGGCCCTCACTGAATGGAGGGAACCAGAGGGCTGTCTTGCCCTGAGCTGTGCTGTGGTGGTGGAGGGGGGCGTCTCCAGTGCACCCAATAATGAAGAAGAATAACCATTAATATTATTATTATTTTGTGCTCCAACAACATGCTGGAACTTCTCCATCAGACCACTGGACTCCATAAAGGCTGTCTCTTCCGTGGGTGATTAAGGTGAGACACTAGAAAACTTTTTTTCTGCCATCGTGATGATGTCCTGCCCCATTTTTTTTTTTGAAGTTTTTAATTTTAATTCCAGTGTAGTTGATGGACTGTGTCACTGTGTTGGTTTCAGGCACGCGGTACAGGATTCAGCAACTCTACAGGGCACTCTGCTCATCCTGATGAGGGCTGCCTCCAACCCCATAACCTGTTTCCTCCACCCCCACCGCTCCCCCTGCCAACTACCAGGGTGTTCTCTGTAGCTAGAGTCTGTTTCTTGGTTTTCTTCTCTTTTTCCCTCCCCCCCCCCGCATCTCTCTTGCTCTTTCCTTTGCTCCTTTGTTTTCTGAAATTCCACATATGAGTGAAATCATGTGGTATTTGTCTTTCTCTGACTGACTTATTTCACTTAGCACAATACCCTCTTGCTCCATCCGTGTAGTTGCAAATGGCAGGATTTCACTCTTCTTTATGGCCAATACTCCATTTGGTGTGCATGTACATACATATATCCCACTGTGTACCCACACACCACATCTTCATCCATTCCTCGATGGATGGGCACCTGGGGTACTTCCGTAACTTGACCATTGTAAGTATTGCTGCAGTAAACATAGGGGTGTATGTATCCCTTTGAATTAGTGTTTTTCTGTGTTTTGCTGTAATACCCAGTCATGCAATTCCTGGATCACAAAGGTAGCTGTATTTCTAACTTTCTGAAGCCTCTCCTTCCTGTGCTCCACAGAGGCCACCCCACTTTACATCCCCACCAACAGTGCAGGAGGCTTCCTTCTTCTCCACATCCTCCCAACACCTGTTGTTCCATGGGGTTTTGATGTTAGCCATCCTGACAGGTGTGAGGTGGGATCTCACTGTGGTTTTGATCTGCGTTTCCCTGAGGCTAAGAGATGTTGAGCATCCATCCATGTGTCTGTTGGCCAACAGATGTCTTCTTTGGAGAATGTCTTCTACCCATTTTTGAAGAGAAAGAGCGCATGCACAAGTGGGGTGAGGGGCAGAGGGAGAGATTCTTCAGGCAGAAAGTGGTCCAGTTTCACTCTTCTGCAGGTAGCTATCCAGTTTCCCAACACCACTTGTTGAAGAGACAGTCTTTCTGCCATTGGACATTTTTGCCTCCTTTGATTGATTGACCATATAATTAGGGTTTTATTTCTGGGTTTCTTTTTCTGGTCCATGGATTATGCCCCTGTTTTTGTGCCAGTGCCACACTGTTTTTTGTTGTTGTTGTTGTTTTGTTTTTTTAAATCACAACAGCTTTGTAGTATATCTTGAAATCTGGGATCGTGATACCCCTCTCTAGCTTTACTTTTCTTTTTCAGGATTGCTTTGGCTATTTGGGGTCTTTTGTGGTTCCATATACATTTTAGGATAGTTCTAGTTCTATGAAAAATGATGTTGATGTTTTGATAGGGATTGCATTAAATGTGTAAATTGTTTTGGGCAATATAGACATTTTAACAATATTTGTTCTCCCAGTCTGTGAGCATGGAATGCTTTCCCAGTTGTTTGTGACATCTTCAGTTTCTTTCATCAAAGTTTTATAGTTTTCAGAGTACAGGTCGTTCACCACCTTGTTTGAGTTTATTCCTGGATATTTTATTATTTTTGGTGCAATTGTAAATCGAATTGTTTTTTAAATTTCTCTTTCTGCTGTTTCATTATTAGTATATAAAAATGCAACAGGTTTCTGTACATTAATTTTGTATCCTGCTTTACTTTACTGAATTCACTTTACTGAATTCATTTATTAGTTCTAATAGATTTTTGGTGGAGTCTTTAGGGTTTTCTAGGTATAGTATCAGGTCTTCTGCAAACAGTGAAAGTTTTACTTCTTCCTTACCAGTTTGGATGCTTTATTCCTTTTTGTTGTCTGATTGCTTTGGTTAGGGCTTCTAGCACCATGTTGAATAAAAGTGGTAAGAGTGGACATCCCTGTTGTGTTCGTGACCTTAGGGGGAAAGCTCTCAGTTTTCCCCTGTTGAGTATGATGTTCACTGTGAGTTTTTCATAGATGGTCTTTATTATATTGACGTATTCTCCCCCTGGACCTACTTTAATGGGGAGTCTTTATCATGAATGGATGTATTACTTTGGCATATGCTTTGTTTGCATCTATTTATTTATTTTTTTATTTAAAAATTTTAAAAAGATTTTATTCATTTATTCATGAGAGACACACACACACACACAGAGAGAGAGAGAGAGAGAGAGAGAGAGAGAAAGAGAGAGAGAGAGAAAGAGAGAGAAAGAGGCAGAGGGAGAAGCAGGCTCCATGCAAGGAGCCTGACGTGGGACTTGATCCTGGGTCTCCAGGATCATGCCTTGGGCTGAAGGCAGGTGCCAAACCACTGAGCCACCCAGAGATCCCCTGTTTGCATCTCTTTAAATGATCATGTAGTTTCTATCCTTTCTTTTATTGCTGTGATGTTGATTGATTTGTGAGTATTGAATCACCCTTGCATCTGGGGAATAAATCCCACTTGATTGTGTTGAATGATTTAAAGATTTTATTTTATTTTAATTAATTTATTTATTTGACAGAGAGAGAGAGAGAGAGAGAGAGAGAGAGAGCGAGCATGAGTGGGGGAGCAGCAGACAGAGGGAGAAGCAGGGAGCCAGATGATGTTAGGACTCAGTCCCAGGACTCTGGGGTCATGACCTGAGCCAAAGGCAGATACTTAACTGACTGAGCCACCCAGGTGTCCTGTGGTGAAGGATTCTTTTTAAATGTATTGCTGGATTGAGTTTGCTAGAATTTGTTGAAGATTTTTGCATCTATGTTCATCAGAAATATTGGCCTGTTGTTCTATTTTTCTTTGGTGTCTTTACCTGGTTTTGGTATCAGGGTAATGCTGGTCTCATAGAATTAATTTGGAAGTTTTTCTTCCTCTTCTACTTTTTGGAATAGTTTGAGAAGAATAGATATTAATTCTTTAAATGATTGGTAGAATTCTGGGGCACCTGGGTGACTCAGTCAGTTGGGCATCTGACTTTGGCTTGGGTCATGATCTTGGAGTCCTGAGATCGAGCCCCATGTCAGGCTCCCCACTCAGTGGGTTGTCTGCTTGACCCTCTCCCTCTACCTTTCCCCTGCTTGTGCTCTTTCTTTTAGATAATGAATAAATTAAAAAAAAATCTAAAAACCTAAAAATAAATATTTGATAGAATTTGCCTATGAAGCCATCCAGTCTTGGACCTCTGTTTGTTGGGAATTTTTTGATTACTAATTCAGTTTCATTGCTGGTTATCAGTCTGTCCAAATTTTTAATTTTTTTCTGCTTCAGTTTTGGTAGGTTATATGTTTCTAGGAATTTATCCATTTCTTCTAGGTTGTCCAATTTGTTGGCATATAATTTTTCATAATAATGTTACAATTGTTTATATTTCTGTGGTGGTGGTTGTTATTTCTCCTTCTCCATTTGTGATTTTGTTTATTTGAATTCCCTCTCTCTCTCTCTCTCTCTCTCTCTCTTGAGTCTGGCTAGGGGATTATTAATTTTCTTGATCTTTTGAAAGGACCAGCTCCTGGTTTCATTGATCTGTTCTATTGTTTTTTTTAGTTTCTATTTCATTTATTTCTGCTCTGCTCTTTATTATTTCCTTCCTTCTGCTGTTTTGGTGTTTTGTTTGTTTTCCTTTTCCTAGCTCCTTTAGTTATAAGTTTAGATTGCTTGAGATTTTTCTTGCTTCTTGAGAGAGGCCTGCTTTACTATAAACTTTCCTCTTAGAACAGCTTTTGCTGCAGCTTGAAGATATTGGATCATTGTGTTTTCATTTGTTTCCATGTAATTTTTTATTTCTTTGTTTTCTTTTTTTTTAAATTTTTATTTATTTATGATAGTCACAGAGAGAGAGAGAGAGAGAGAGAGAGAGAGAGAGAGAGAGAGAGAGGCAGAGACACAGGCAGAGAGAGAAGCAGGCTCCATGCACCGGGAGCCTGACGTGGGATTCGATCCCGGGTCTCCAGGATCGCGCCCTGGGCCAAAGGCAGGCGCCAAACCGCTGCACCACCCAGGGGTCCCCTATTTCTTTGTTTTCTTGGTTGACCCATTCCTTGTTTAGAAGGTGTTATTTAACCTCCATGTATCTGTGGTCTTTCCAGATTTTTTTCTTGTGGTTGGTTTCTAATTTCATAGTGGTCTGGTCAGAAAAGATGCATGGTGTGACTTTGGTCTTTTTTTAATTTGTTGATGCTTGTTTTGTGGCCTAATATGTGGTCTATTCTGGAGAATGTTCTATGTGCTAATGAAAAGAATGTGTATTCTGCTGTTTTAGGTTGGAATGTTCTGAATATATGTTAGATCCATCCAGTGTTGCTTCACTTTAAACGATCAACATTTGATTATTGTTAATCTGGATCTATTATTTTACTAGGAGTTACAAAATGCTGATTTTCTAAATATGTCTTTCTTTCTTATTGGTCACCTGGGCGTCTTCTGCAAAGAACTTTCCTTCAAAAATCATTTGACGCCTGAGTGGCTTAGTGGATGAGTGTAGGACTCTGACTCAGGTCGTGATCCCAGGGTCCTGAGATAGAGTCCCACAGTAGGCTCCCGCATGGAGCCTGCTTCTCCCTCTGCCCGTCTCTGCCTCTCTCTCTGTGTGTGTGTCTCTCATGAATAAATAAATAAAATCTTTAATAAAAAAATCATTTGGTTACCCTGAAACATTATTCATGCAGAAAAGTCAGGATAAATGCTTTGATTTCTTTATTTTCCAATTTTTAGGAGAATGAGTTGGTGCCCTAGCAGCTATTTTTTTTTTTTTCATGAGAGACACACACAGAGAGAGGCAGAGACCCAGGCAGAGGGAGAAGCAGGCTCCATGCAAGGAGCCCAACATAAGACTCGATCCAGGGACTCCAGGATCATGCCCTGGGCCAAAGGCAGGCGCCAAACCACTGAGCCACCCAGGGATCCCCATCCCTAGCAGCTATTAAAGGGTTATTAATGCTTTCTTAGTATCGTTGTCAGCAGTGCATTTTTATAAGTCTGGCATATTTTAATCCATTGCACTCGTGTTTTTTTGTTTTTGTTTTGTTTTGTTTTTAAATGCTCAGATTTTCCTGTCTTTGGCCAGTAGTAGCCTTTTTCAAGTTTGTTTTTGTGGCCTTTTGACATGACTCTGGTCTCCTTTAAAAGTTTCCACACTTAAAAAAAAAAAAAAAGTTTCCACACTAGGAGCATCTCAGTTCTGGATTTTTGTGAGATGTTGTGGTGTGGCTTTGAGATTAAATCTGGCTTCACATTTTGGTGTAGCCTTTCATTGTCTGTGAGGCTTGGGCAACTTATAAAAACTTTCTGAGCCTCACTTTATCTCTAAAATCTGGATAATAATGCTCATCTCACATCAGTGAGGTTATAGATATGAAGTGCATCTGAAACATTTCCCCTTTCCTTATTTCAGAGTATATTTCTTGACATCCCTCCTATGCACTGTAGTGTTTTGCCAAGTAGGTGGTAGCTGTGTAATGAAGCTTACCGACTGATAATTTACACATGGTGAGGCCATTAAGGTGGTGCTCGGGAAGGTGTTATTAATATCTTAGAGTGTTGTGTGAGTGCATGTCATTCAAATTGGGATTTCCTCTCTAACTCATCCCCAAAGCTACTTGGTTTTCAAATGATACCTGTTGGGAATTAAAGTCTAAATCAGATGTAAGTGCCCATCACCCAGTCATGGGCACTGAGTGGGGGGCACTTGATGGGATGAACACTGGGTGTTATTCTATATGTTGGCAAATTGAACACAATAAAAAATAAAATTTATAAAAAATATAAAATAAATTGTTGGTTTGGCTCTGCCAATAGGTATCATTTGAATTCTGATTTGGGACTAATCCACCACCCCATGTGGTCTTCGCTCTGTTCCATTTGGTCAGAGAGATACTTGCCTTTCCAGAGGGGACTGTAGTTTAATTAATTGAGGCTTGTAGGGTCTTCTATAATCCTTAGGCTGAAACACAAATTGTAAATGAGGAGGAGCATTACAAATGAACCAATGGAGTCTCACTTTGTGGGAACTCAAGTTCTGAAATCCAAATGGCAATACTCATAGTTACTCTAATTGAATGTGGCCCAAGGACCCTCAAGCTGGCACATTTAAGACACATCAGATTGCAAATGGTTGGCTTCCAACATGGACCAGAGCCGAGCTGGTCAGAGAACTGACAGGAGGCCCGGGCTGTTTGTAACCCTGGTCTGAAGTGCTTGACCAGACCAGATATTTTCTTTGGCACAGTGGTCCCTGTGGGTCCAGGGGCATGAACTCTGGCTGATAACCTGAGGGAAAGCAGGTAGTTGGAAAAGGTCTCCCAGAGGTGAAGCAATGTCCAAGCCTGGCTTAATCTTTTTTCTGCAACTGGGAGACTTTCAGCCAGGTCCTTGTACGACTCATCCATCTAGAACATGCTAGGAAAGCACCATAGGATATGGATGTCCTCCAGAAACAGACTGATTAGCCAGCTTGTTGGGAGAATGTGACTTTCTGTGAAGCTTAACTTTTGGTCAAGTTCGCTAATGGCACATCGCTTCAGATGTTCCCTGATGCATCTCCTTCTGACTCTAAGTTAAAAACCAACACTGATTTAAACATGAAGCCCCTTGTGATGCTAAATGTCTCTAGCATCACCACCCTTAAACAGCACCCAGTCAGTGTCCTGCTGGGCAGGCTGACCCCTGCTCTGGAGAGCACTAGATGCTATCACAAGGACTGGCTTGTGATAGCCAGAACTTTCTCACCAAACTGTCAGATGGTGAACCAGGAGGGCTGGCAGCGGTGGGATGTTAGACTCTGCAGCGAGATGCTATGGATTTGAACCCTGATGTTTTCACTTAAACTGGCTGTAGAATCTTAGGAAGATGGATGGGATCTCCTCAGCTTGATCTCCTCATTTGTAGAATGGGGGTAGCCACAGTGCCCATCCATCACTGCAATCACTGTCTGGCATCTTGCTGGTGATTTATAAAATTGGGTATTTCTCTCATTATTATATACTCATGACTGTTTACTGGCAATAAAGAATCTGAGGCCAGCTCCCTCACACAGGTCTGCAAGCCTATGAGCAGAGGACTGAGAGGCATCCAGCAAACCTGGCAAAGCGAAGGGCTGCATGGGAGGCAGGGAGCCTGCAGAGCCAAGGAAGACCCAGATGCATGCCTGGGGATGGCACTTGGCTTCAGGAACCAAAAGGCAGTCCCCGGGGGCCAGCACTTCACGTTTCTAGCTCATGTCACTCTGATGACCCAGGCTCCAGGACAGAGCATCTGCCTGGGCTTGTTCACACCTGAGTCGTTACCTGGTGGAACATCTTGACAAACACACATTTGGTGGGAGAAGGCCCACAAAGACAAACAGGACCGCCGTTGGCCACAGGAACGGTGCCTGCAGACAATGTGAGCTGTATGCCACACAGGGTCAGCCGGCCCTCCTGCCCACCTGGGCCTCTGCTGACTGGCAAAAGGCCGGTAACACAGTATCCTGTGTGCCCAGCCCAATTCTTCCCAGTTCTGGGGTCTCAGAGCAATATTGGGGATGCGGGTTCCCTCCCCCTGCTCTGGGGCTGTCCCTCCTGGGGGACAGAGAGGTGTGCTGCGGAGGTGAGAGGAAGCGGGTGTGCTTGTGACTAGAGCTCAGGAGTGGCCAGTGCTTCCCGGTGACAGAGAGCTGTGTGGGCTGCCTCATGTGCAGCAGTGGGGGTGGCAGTGGTTGGTTCTGGCCCTTGGGTGCCTCTCTGGGGCCAGCAGCTGCCTTTCCTCTCAGGTGCCACTGGACCGTCAGATGACTCACACGCTGTTCACAGTTCAAACAGACACCCGGCTAGCTAGCTGTGTTTAAGTGATGAGAATGAGCCAATTACAAATGGCCAATCTGGCAGTTTTAACTGTTTTAGTCAATACTTCCAATTTTGTCACAGCTAACCAAACTGCTATGACGTTCAGTAAGGGCCAAAGTGCATCTAATAATTGAGGATGCGTGTTACCCCATATTCGGGTGCCTCCATTCACACAGAATGTGCAGAAGCGGTCTGTGCTCACCCTGAATCACACTGCAGATCTCTCCTCCTTGAGAAAGCCATTCCCTGTCGAGTGGGAACCCAGTGAGCACACTGAACACTTGGCTGTCCCCTGAGGGACAGGGTAAGGCCGGACACAAGCCCCGCAGTCAGCAACTGAGCTCTCACCATCCCATGGAATCCCCCACAGCTGACCACCTTCTCAGTGTACAATCAGAGGCCCAGCTGTCCCGCTGGGAATATTCTGGTCCTAAACGGGTGTCAGTTATTCTGTGATGTCAACTCTGATGTTTCCCAAGTTCCTGACCGATGCTGTCAAAACTGTCAGGTTGGTTTGATCTGTCACCGCTCAGCAACATTCAAGGCCACAGAGCTGGCACAGGCAGCCTCAGAACTCAACCCTGACCTCCCAACCCCGGGCCCCATGTTCTCCCTGGTAGTTCCACCCCACTTATCTCCTCAGCCTAACAGGAGGTCCTCAGAGAAAGGTGAGGATCAAGGGCTGTGTCTGAGCTTGCAGGTCTCCATGGATGAGGGACTGACCTATGAATGCGAATATATTCTCATGTGACCTGTAAGGTGGTGCCGTGCAGAGCAGACCGTGGCACACACGTATATATCATCAAGAGTAAGTGTGACAATAATGGACTAAGGGATTTTGTCAGTGAAAGCCGTGAAGTGTAAGTGCAGGTAGGGATGCCACTGTGTAAAGGGCTCAGGAATGAGCAGGTGTTGGAAATGCTGCAGAGCTGTACACACAGCAGACAGATGCATTCGTGTGCCTGGTACCGCATCCAAGCATGTTTTCACACACACACTGGCTCATGCACACGTAGCACACACGAACATGCACGCACTTCCACATGGTGCAGTCATATGTGCACACAGGTGCACATGGATGCACACGCCCACACATGTGCTCACAAGGACACGCACATGCTGCCTCCTCGTGTGTCTGGGTCGTGCACTGAGGATTCCTGTGGTGACCATCTGCCTGGCCTGTGCTCCAGAAAGAGCCATGCACAGCCCTGTTTTAGATCAGAAAGCTGGGCTGCCCCACAATGAGCCCTGGACTCGGCCTGTGCTGCTTGGCTCTGCTGTCAGCTGCTCCTGTCATTTCAGTGGCGTGGAGATCTCAGGCATGTGAAGCAGAGCCCAGCACCTGGGAAGCCGTCCACAGCGCAGTGGGTTTTGTGCTTCCTCCAGTATTTCTTTTTAAAATTTACTTAAAAAGATTGATCGATTTTAGAGAGCGAGTCAGCACCAGGGCGGGGGAGGGGCAGAGGGAACCTCTCTGGCAGACTCCCCTTCCCCCAAGTGTGGACCCCAGCCTGGGGCTTAATCTCAGGACCCCGGGGTCATGACCTGAGCCAAAACCTCAGGTGTACACCAGGCCCTGCTGGCAGGCCAACTCTGCCCCCCAGGCGCCCCTCTTTGCCTTCCCTACTCTGCTTCTGTGCTTCCACTCTCCCCTTCTCGGGCATTGACCTCTAGCTGTGCAGACCCTGCAGGAACCCCAGTGCTGCCTCCCTTGGGGTGAAGCAGGCTTGGGGGCAGGAGACCACTGTCCAGAGCCAGCAGACAATGAGAACACCCCAAGCTCTTCCTGGGGGTGCTGCTCAACGACGCCAGGGATGGTCCCCCAGGATGCAGGCTCAGGAGGGGCCCATGGCTCCTCCATGTCCTTCATGGGAGATCCTGCCCAGGGTGAGCATCCCAGTGAGCTCCGTGTTCCGGTGGGCACAGGTAGACCCAGCTGGCGCCCTCTGCAGCTGGACCATGGTGACCGTCACCTACAGCAGAGAATGGGTAATTCCACTTCTGTCTGCTGACGTGTCCCTGGGTACCACACAGTGACGTCATTGACCAGTCACCTGTAATACCCGCATGCTTCTGCATCACCCTGTGGGCCTGTCACAAACATGCTTTACCTTCTGGCCCATCTAGATCCTATTTTCCTTCTTGTTGTTTCTGTGGCAGCTGGCTCTCTGTAGTCCGGGCAAAGGTGGAGCAGGAGGACGATGGTTGCTTCTGCTCTGTCCCCACATGGTGGACCAGCGCTCTCTCTTGGGGGCAGTTCCCCGGGCCTTTGGGTGACAGAGTCCCTGCCCATTAGATGGAGACAGAGAAGGAGGAAGTGCTTTCTTGGGCACAGGAACAGAGGGTTAAGCAGGATGGGATGAGGAAGGGCCCCTGGCATCAGCAAGGAGGTAAACGCTGGGGCAGTCAGGCCCACTATCTAGTCCCAACTGTAGATGGCTGGGGTGGAGCCGAAGCCACCTCACCCTCTACCCCACCTGCCCAGACCAGCCTTGTTGGGGTGATAAGGGGCAAGGAGGGAGAGGACACAGGGAGGCTGGCCGCTGAGAGGCAGGCGGCAAAGACAAACCTGCATGGTGCATGCAGCAGGAATGAGCTTGACCCAGGCCAGTGGGACCCTGGGGGTGAGAGGAGAAAGGAGCACTGACCCAGGCAGGGGGACAGCAGGGGTGAGAGGATGAAGAAGCATTGACCCAGGCCAGTGGGACCTCAGGGTTGACAGCTGGAAGGAGCTTTTTCCCAGCTAGCAGGACCGCAGGGGTGAGAGGAGGTGCAGGCCTCCCCAGTGCTGAGTGGAGCAGGTGGGGACTGGGACGTCCAGGGGATGGACACACAAACCACACCGGCACACAACAGCCACACACATACGTCTCTTCCTGGAATCACTCACACTCATACTCACACAGCTCCCTCTGATGCCTCGAGCCCCCCCCCAGGACCCCTGCAGCCCTGTCCAGGTTTTCAGGGGCAGAAGGCTCCTGGGAGGAGCTCCACAAGCCCCCTCCCACCCCGTCCCTGTCCCCTACGGACCCCTTGACGGTGTGGGGTGGGGTGGGGGGCGGCGGAGACTGCAGCAGAGCGCCTGGGGCCGCAGTGTCCTCCCCCCAACTT
Source organism: Nyctereutes procyonoides (assembly GCF_905146905.1). NCBI lineage: Eukaryota > Metazoa > Chordata > Mammalia > Carnivora > Canidae > Nyctereutes > Nyctereutes procyonoides. Next base: position 20,740,440 of record NW_026575120.1, read on the forward strand.
CTGCCCCGTGGCCGAGGACCCCACACCCCCAGACCCGGCTCCAGGCCCCTTTCTTACGGGCCCATGACATCCACATTAAAGAAAACTCCCTGTGGGCACCAGCCACGTCCCTGCGTGGGTCAGCGCGGGTGGACACCTGCCCAGGCGCCGAGCGGAGCAGGGCCGGGCTGGGCCGTGCGGTTCCGTCCCTCCGGCGGCGGCTGGGGCGGGGGGCAGTGCGGCCCCGGGCCTGGCGGGGCAGGGGTGCAAGCGGAGGGAGCCGAGGGCACAGGGGGGCGCCGAGGCCGCTCGGGGGCGCGGTGGGGGGGGGGGGGGGGGAACGCGGGGGGCGGGGCCCGGACGAGGCGGGGGCGGGGCCGGCGCGCGCGCGCTGCGGGGCCGGGGCGGGGCCGGGGCGGGGCCGGGGCGGGGCGCGGCGGGGCGGGGCGGGGCGGGGCCGGCGGCGCTGTCCGGTGCTGAAGCGGCGGCGGCGCGGGCAGAAGCGGGGAGGAGCGGTGCTCGGCAGAGTCGGTCCCGCCGCCCGCGCCGCCCGCGCCGCGCCGCGCCGCGCCGCCATGGACTGAGCGCCGCCCGCCGGGCCGCCGACATGGGGCCGCTGGTCGCGTTCCTGCTGCTGCTGCTGCTGCCGCCGCGCGCCGCGCCCGCGCCCGCGCCCCGAGCCCGGCCGCTTCCGGGGCTTCTCGGTGAGTGTCTGCGGGAGAGTGGGGTGTCCTGGGCGGGGGAGGGGCCTCTCGGCGAGGGGGGTCCGCGGCGGGGGAGGGGACGCCTGAGGGAGCGGACGGGGCGGGGTTGCTGGTTGCTGGGGGGGCCTTGGGCGCGAGGGGCCTCCCGGCGGGGGCGGCGCGGTGAGTGAGGGGCGAAGGGGGCAGCCGCGCCTCCCGGTGCTCGCCGCAGCGCCCTGCCTCAGTTTCCTCGCCGGCGCCCCACCCCGCGAGGATTTCCGCGGGGTCAGCCCCCGCGGGCGGCCGGGAGCCCCGGGGAGGCGCCGGGGCTGGTCTGGGGGCGGCGGGGCGGGGGGGCGGCGGGGCGGGGGCGGCGGGGCGGGGTCCGCGGGGGCTCCGGCCTGCGTGGTCAGCGCGTGACCTCTGCCGCCCCCAGCCTCGCCGCCAGACCGGGCGGCCCTTAGGCAGCGGGGCCGGGACAGGTCCGGGGGCCGCCCCCGTGCAGCTGACCACGGGCCTGGCGCTCCCCGCACCCTCCCCGAACCCCCCCCCGCACCCTCCCCGCACCCTCCCCGCACCCTCCCCGCACGCCCGCTTTGTGGAAACGAGGCGGAATGATGGGTGGTCGGTAGGCTTGGACAGGTCGGGGGCGGGCCGGGGCGTGCAGAGCGCGCGGGGCTTGGCGGCCCGGCTGCTCGGCTGCTCGGGCCTGGGCTGGCCCTTCCGGCTCCCGAACAAAGGCTGCGAGGAGAGCGCAGGCTGCGGGGCCGGGCTAACGCACACCAGTGCCCCGAAGGTCTGCCCTTCCTGGGGCCTGGCGGGCCGTGCGGGCCCAGCCAGAGGGCGAGCTGCTGATTGGAAGGGAGCCCCGCTGACCCCACACTGGGGCGCTGTTGTCAGTCCCGTGCCCCCTGAGGGCGCTGTACCAGCCGGGTCATTCTTTTGGGCGGGGGGGGGGGGGGGGGGGGGGAGGGGGGGGCGGAATCCAGGTCTCCAGGACCCTGCCCCAAACTGGGGAGGAAGGTTGGTGGGACCTGGTGTGAGAGCCTTGGGTCAGCTGGCCAGGTGCAGCGGCCTCAGGTCAGGGAGAACCAGGCTCAGTGGTGTCTTCTGGGAGGGTAGCTCTGTGGGGTTTGGGGGACCCCGTCCCTGACTCTTCTTTCTGTGTTAGAATTCCAGGTCAGAGCATTTTGCTTTAATCAGAGAGAGGAAGAAGGGAGAGGAGGCTGAGGGAGGGAGCTAAGGAAAACCCAGAATTGGAAGGCTCTCAAGAGAAGAAAATTAACCTATCATGGACGATATTGCACAACAAAGCAATGATATCTTGGCTCCAGGCTGCCTCATTTTCCCTCCGTGCTGATACTTCCAGGGAGTGTCCTGCATGTGGGCTCTGTTTGGGGCAGGTGGGCTCCATAGGTCTTTCGGGTCTGCTCAGGGGCTCCAGCTGGTGGGGTTAACCTGCTACTTTCCCACGTGATTGGAAGTGCCCTGGCAGTTCTTCAGAGAGCAAGCACTAGGTGTGGTCTTCCTGTGTGGGGATCCAACCTGGAGCGGCACGGAGCTTTGTGCACCCGTGTGAGGCCCCCACGTCCTATGCACCCAGAACGCGGCTCCCGTGTTCTCAGAATTCATGTACGGTCTCCAGAAAGTGCAGGGGGAGCCGCGATCACCCCTGGAAGGTATACGTCGCCATTGTTCTGTTCCGCAGCCTTTGGGATCTCGTCTGTGGTCACACTCAGTATGTTGGTCCAAATCACAATGCGATGCACAGTGACAGTGACCGGTCACCTGGAGGCCTTAGTCTTGGCCTCAGCCATGCCATTGGTACCCTGTTTATTCATTTAGCTCAAGTCAGTGCCTAGGGAACACGCCGTTCACAGAAACCTGACTTTCTGCTCCTGGCTTGCACCTAACCTAACTTGTAATGTTGTAGGTTAGAACAAGGGGTTCGATACCGCTGAGGCCTGAGACCAGGTCTTGCTGTACAGGCTGTCGTGACTGGAGCCAGACAGGGAAACCAGGATCAACAGTAGTAAGAGCGAGTTTGTTCTCTTTGTTCTGAGCCACATCCTGTGACACTGTGTTTGCACAGCAGCTCCTGGCAGCATCCCGGTGCCGTGGACTCCCCACCTTTGCCCTGTCGTCCGGGGTACCCTCCCCCGTAATCGCTTTAGCTCCCTGCTCGTGCCCATGCGTCCATGTCATTCTGGTGCAGGAGGCTTCTTTGTGACAATTTCCCATCCTTATCAGCCGCACGGGGTGGGAATTGTGGCATCTCCATTAGAGAGAAGATCTGATGTTGCTTCCAGTCAACATCCCATCGCTGTGTCAGGCCCTCGTCCAGGATAGCGGAGCGGTTTTGTTCCATCTTGGGGGCTCCTTGGCTCCCTCCCCTTGCCTTTCTCTGTGGTTTCAGGGCCTCCTTTTGGTCAGGTGTTCAGGAAGATGCACTTCTGATTCAAGTGTAGGCTGTTGGTCTTTAAGCCATGCTTCAGTCTTGGGAAGCCAGTTCGTGAACCAGCTCCAACAGCCCCTACACTCAAGAGCAATCCTATAAAAGACCCTTCTCTTGCTAAAGAAATAAAGGACCCTATTTGCCAAAGGACAGAGTCAACCTTTCATGCACATTTTTCTGGAAGAATCCGAAGTCAGAGGTCGCGGTGTCTCTGGCTTAGAGGAAGGTGTTTCGTTTGTGCCCCTGCGCCTGATTTGTCCCCGTGTATTTGTCACTCCCAGTGAGTCCCCTCAGAGCTGGGGAGGGGGCAGGAAGGAGCAGGAGGCTTGCTCTGGGAACTAGATAGTGAGATTGTTTACTTGAAATCAAAGTACCCTTGCTGCTGCCAGAGCACCCATCCACTTTGTGTCCTTGGGTCCATGGCTCTTGATTCTGTGGTGTGTGTGGTGAGGAGTAGCCCTCCCCTCCCCTAGAGCACCCCCTTTTCTGGCTGCGAGCCATCTTTGCCTGCTCTGTCCCCTGCTCTGGCTCCTCCAGCATCCGTAGCTCCTGTCCCCATGCAGAAGGGAACCCGGGCTTCTGTGGAAGGGAGCTGGCAGACCACGGGCTTCTGCAGGGCCAGGTGCATTGAGTGCTGCCCTCTCCCGCGTCCAGAGATGCAGTTGCACGTGTCAGACTCTGGAGGAACGTGCAGGGAATAAAGGAGGTTTTGAGATGGCTTCCTCTCAGCCAAGCTGTGCATCCCTGCATCTTGCAGCTCTTCTTTAAGAAGCCACTCTGCGTTTGTACCTGGTTCCCAGGACCTTGTCCTGGTGTGCACCAAGTAGTCCAATTTTTGGTAGTTGGCTTTATGGCCTCTTCTGTGGTGGTGCCAGGCCCTGTGGCGTGTGTGTGCAGAACCTGCGTAGGCCCTAAATGTGCAGACCTGTTGGGTCTCTGGCTCCCGTGCAGAAGGGTAAACCCACGGTCAGGCTGGGGTGTGTAGCCAGGCCCTCGCTGGGGAGCTTGACAGCTGACAGCAGTCACTGTTTCCTTTACGTGATAATAATTGCTGAATTCTCATTTTATTTTGATCTCCTTTTGTCTTCTTCTTCTTCTTCAAGATTTCATTTATTCATGACAGAGAGAGAGAGAGGCAGAGACACAGGCAGAGAAAGAGGGAGAGAAGCAGACTCCATGCAGGGAGCCTGACGTGGGACTTGATCCCTGGTCTCCAGGATCACACCCCTGGTGGAAGGCAGCACTAAACTGCTGGGCCACTGGGGCTGCCCGCCCCCTTCTTTTTTAAGGCAGGCAGTATTACCTAAATTGAGAATGCAGTGATTTTCCCCCCTTTTTAAAATTTTTTTTAAAAGTCAGGAATATGCGTTGAGGAAGAGGAGAAGTTTGAAAGAAGGATGGGCTTAGCTGAGTGGTCCTTGTACATGGTGTTATTTTTTTTTTAAATTTTATTTATTTATGATAGTCACACACACAGAGAGAGAGAGAGAGAGGCAGAGACACAGGCAGAGGGAGAAGCAGGCTCCATGCACCGGGAGCCCGACGTGGGACTCGATCCCGGGGCTCCAGGATCGCACCCTGGGCCAAAGGCAGGCGCCAAACCGCTGCACCACCCAGGGATCCCTGTACATGGTGTTATTAAGAAATGTTTCTGTTGGGGCGCCTGGGGGGCTCAGTGGGTGATCCCGGGGTCTTGCTCCATGGGGAGCCTGCTGGCCTGCCTCTCCTTCTGCTCCCTCCTCCCCATGCTCACTTTGTTCTCTTTCCCTCAAATAAATAAATAAATAAATAAATCTTAAAGCAAAACAAAACAAAACAAAACAAAGGTTTATATGACCATGATCTCTTGGAACATTACATTAGAATATCAAAATTCCTGATGAAAAAGGTGTTTGTGACTAGATGTAACCCAAACTAAAAATAACCCTTTGGCTGAGGGTGGCATATATTTAAGATACTCTGGATATATGTACATACTGCGAGTTCAAGGATTCTTTTATGTGTGGAGAGGCAAAAACCAAAACATAAAAACCTTAAGAAATGGGCAGAAAGGGTCTGAATTCAGATGTATCCTAGTAGACGCAGGCCCAGAGAGGCTCACTTCACAAGAACCTGTCTTATCGTTACTGACAAGATGTTCCGTTTCCTGAGAGAGCAAACAGCTGAATCCATAGCAGATAACTCTCTGCTCCACATAAAAGCACCTGGCAGCTGTTTCCACATTAGTCTAAATTGACCTTCATGAATATGAACCCAGCTGGACTTGTTTTTTTTTTTTTTTTTTTTTTTTAAGTTTGGTTGATAGGGGGCCAGAAAAGCCAAGAAGCAGAAAATAACCCCAGGCACTTTTCTGGTGGCTGGAAACAGTTACTTGTTGAAGGAAGAAGGAAGTTTTTTTCTTTTACTTCATGCTGTCTCCAGCAGGTTGGCCACAAGCGCTATCTAAATATTTAGGGCAGGAAGTGAAAGGGGGTGCGGTTCTCTTGGAAACACCTCTGTTCACTTGTTCAGTGAGTCTTTTGTTTGTTAGTGGCTTCTGGCTAATGAGTGGACACGCCCCTGTAAGTGGAGGGCTCTGAACTTTGGACAGAGGGGCGGGGGCAGCTGATGTGTTTCTGTCCTTCTATAAAGCGATTGTTGTGTGTGCGCGATGTGAAGAAATAAGTAAGCTCGGTGACCATCGCTTGGCCTCACGTCTGCAGGAGGAGGTGGAAAACAGGGTGCTGTGGCTCTTTCCTCTGTTCCCCCAGCTCCTGCCCATGGTTCAGAAACTGCAGGGATGCTCCCTGTCAAGACATGGGGCTGTGAGGGCCGTGGAATGGGCGGGGGTGGAGGGGGTGGGGAGGGGTTAGTCAGCAAACAGATTGGGGGCACTTCCTCTTTTTATTTTATTTTGTTTTTCACTTTCTCTTTTTACATTTAATTAGAAGTGAATTAGTATAGTGAAATGGAGCTTTTTGTTTTGGTGGATTGTTCCAGATATAGATTCTGACGGCAGGCGATAGAACAGCCCCTTCCGGCCAGCGTGGCTCTATGCTCTCTCCCTTTGTGGGGACAGCCTGCCCTGTCCCTTGAGCCCCTGGCAACGTCTGGAACCCTCCACGTGCCATCACAGGTTCTTGCCAGAAACACCCCGATAAGTGGGCATTTGCATCTTCCGTTTTACAGATGGAAAGACTGAGGCTTGTGGTGGCCCAGCAGAGTGCCGTGAGACACTTGGTGCTGGGATTGGACCCTGGGCCCCGAGTCTCCTCCTTGCAGCGGGCAACCCCAGGATGAGGCAGGGATGGCCCTGGGATGCAGAGCCCGGCAGGAGGGACTTGTGCACTCTTGCAGCAATGTGTCTCTGTAATGCCACGGGGACAGGAAGGTCTCCCTCTTACTGCTGCCGGGTCAGAGGGGTTTCCACTTGTCAGGTTGCCTTTCCGAAGGAACTTCAGGGCCCGGGGGCTCTGTGGGCCTGTTGGACAGAATTTGAAATTGCTCTTTGGTCCAGAGTGGCGGGGCTGGGCTGGGCTGACTCTCTGGCTTGGCTGTTGCCTCTTGCTCCAGATGTCAAGTTCCAGGACTTGGTTGGCCTCTCTGAGGGAGGCTTGATGGTCAGATATGGAAACTGGATTTTGGATGCCGTTGGCCTCCCCTGGGGCAGGAGTGCAGGGGCCACCGTAGTGTTCGCGGCCTTGTGTGCTCATGGGTTTCCTTGTCTCCGCCAGTCATCCGTGTGGTAATACGACACTGGGAAGCAGACCTGTGACAAGAAGAAGCCTGCTTCAGACAAAGGGGTGAGGGAGGGGTTGTTCTCATGAGAAAACTGTACGCAGAGAGTCCACCTGAGCTGGACATCGAGTGGCGCCCAAGCCAGGGAGACCTTCAGCCACTCCGTACTTTCCAAGGCATCTGGTAGAGGAAGGAACAGGATTCCTGCGCACTGCCCCGCCCCTCCCGCCCTGCACACGGCGTTCTGTGTCCCCGTGTGTCCTGAAGGGCCTTTAGGCTCTGACGCAATGTCTATACATGAGGTACAAAGGGTGTTTGGAAATGGTTTGTTTGGTGGAGGGGATTTTCAGAAGGAAGGCCGACCTGGTTTCCAAAAGGAGAAGGACTTCGTGTTAATGGCGCGAGTCGGTTCTGAGTCCAGCAGCGAAATACGGTCAACTTGTCAGGGGACAGAGCTGCCAAGAAAACTGGCCACGTGAAGCTGATGCTTTTCCATTTGGGGCAGTGGCTTCAAGGCAGTGCAGAGTGGTGGTTACGCTGAGGTAGGGCCAGAAGCTGGCGCGGTGAGTCGCGTGTTCCCTGACACAGCCCGTGTTTAGTGGTGGCAGGCGAGGCACCAGCGGGAGCTTAGTGCTCAGGGCCACGCAGGGAGTGGGGTCCAGCCTGAGGAGGGGCATGGCACCGTCCGTCCGTGCGCCTTCCCCCCCGCAGGCACATTCTCTCCTGCAGAAGCTCACGTGCTTTTACCAAAATAGACCGCGCGACTTCCTCAGTCTCTCTGCATTTTTTGCCTAAAAACAGGTCTAGGTTAAGGTCACTAGTCTCCCGTCTAAGTGTTGTATGAGCAGCATGTGGATCGGCTTATAAGTCCACATGGGAGATACCGAGGATGGGTGTCCGTCAGTGTGACCAAGCCTCACCGTGTTCCCGTCCTTGATTCCGTGAAATAACAAACACGGAAAGGAAACAGGTGATTTCTGAAAACATGGTGGGGATGAGTGGATATGGGTCCAGAACACAAATTAAATGATAAAAGATAATGTTTCCATGCAGCACGTTGGCAGACTGAGGGGTTGCTTGTCTTCCCAATCTGGTAGTCCTCACAGTTTGCACTTAAGTTAGAGGTCAAGGGGGAAAAGTCAAGGGGAAAGAAAGGACTTCACCTGTAATTTTTCTGAATTTATACCATGTGCAAAGTACCGAATTCTTCATGTTTTTGAGAGGATTCTATGAGATGGTGCAGAGTCCTTGGTAATGGCAGGCCCAGCTGTTACTATTCTTGCAGGTTCCATTTTTTTTTTCCAGTTAACGTTGGAGTTTGGTGGCCACACAGGGTGGAATATTGTTATTATTGAAAATATTAGTACTGTGGTGAGTCCGAGTCTCAGCTAAATTGACTATTGAGATTTTTTAAAGCATTACCAGTACACTTTATTTTTTAAAAAGATCTATTTATTTTAGAGAGAGAGTGTGCATGTGCACACCTGGGGTGTGGGGGTGAGCGAGAGCCAGAGGGAGAGGCAGAGACTCCCAAGCAGACTCCCCACTGAACTCAGGGCTCGATCTCATGACCCTGAGGTCATGACCTGAGCTGAAATAGAGTTGGGTGCTCAACTGACTGAGCCCCTCCCCGCCCTGTGCCCCACCACTGTTACATTTTATTTTTTTTTTATTTTTTATTTTTTTAAATTTTTATTTATTTATGATAGTCACACAGTGAGAGAGAGAGAGGCAGAGACACAGGCAGAGGGAGAAGCAGGTTCCATGCACCGGGAGCCTGACGTGGGATTCGATCCCGGGTCTCCAGGATCGCGCCCTGGGCCAAAGGCAAGCGCCAAACCGCTGCGCCACCCAGGGATCCCTACATTTTAAATAGTAATATCATTTAGGTTTTTTGATAAGCATGTTTAAATAGCTAAACAGTTTGGGGGCAGACCTGATCATGTTGTAATGAGCATGACCAGTGGTGAGAGCACCTTCTAGCATTTATTTCACATCATCCCTTCAAATAGCAGAAAGCCCTTGAATAAAGGAACCAGCTTGAATGGTATGTGTGCATTTTTCTTACATGTTTGAGTGGAAACTAGAGTAAAAACTGTGTGTACTCCCTCAGGTACACTAGAATTTGCTTTTAAAATATTATGTAATATTTGATAAGTGCAAAAATCAAAGTACTTCTTTAGTATATTTGATGCATTTAGGTTGCATTGTTTTTAGATGTTTGGATTTTTGTCTTATCACCGAGGCATGAAAAATATTGGGACTCACGTGGTCTTGTAAAAGCATCGAGGGTCACACCGGAGGGTCCCGCTGTGGTGTGCGTATCTACCTCCCACAGCCGGGGACAGCAGGTGCACACAGTGAGGGGGAGACCCCAACAGCATCCCCTGCCCTGGAGCCCCCGTGGGGGACAGCAGGTAGTACTGTGAGGGGAAGACTCTGATGGTGTCCCCTTCCCGGGAGCCCCCGCGGGGGACAGCAGGTGCATACTGTGAGGAGGAGACCCCAATAGTGTCCCCTGCCCCGGAGCCCCTGCGGGGAACAGCAGGTGCACTGTGAGGGGGAGCCCCTGTGGGGGACAGCAGGTGTGCACTGTGAGGAGGAGACCCCAATGGCGTCCCCTGCCCTGGAGCTCCTGCAGGGGACAGCAGGTGCCCCCACTGTGAAGGGGAGACACTGACAGCATCCCCTGTTCCTGGAGCCCCCCACGGGGCACAGCAGGTGCACACTGTGAGGGAGAGGCCCCGATGGCGTCCCTGGAACAGTGTGAGGGCTGAGTCTTCTCTTGCCCCACGCAGGCCTCCCAGGTCTGCACGGTCTGTACTGCTACCCGAGGCCTTGGGGGGTGAGGACGAGCTCAGCTGTGCCCTGGGCTCTTCCAGAAGAGGCTGTGGTGGCCACAGGGGTGGCGTCCCAGGGGTGGGCCAGCGCCTCTGGGGGCTCAGACTCTGGAAGCTTCTCTCTCCATGGGCCCTGGGCTTGGATGTTGTGGTTTGAGGCTCAGCTGTGGGCCTGCCAACCGAGTTCCCCTCCGCAAGTGCTCTGACTTCTCAGGCGGCCTTGGTGGTGTCCAGCATCCGCCACCCCCTGCTGTGTGTCCCGCCCTGCCTGTCCCTGCACCTGGGGCCACTTCCCCCCTCCCCTGTTAATGCGGCCCTGCTGCCTGCCCAGGGTGCAGCCGGGGGTGAGTCTCGTGGGCTCAAGGTTGGGCTGGCCTGTGGGATGGCTGGGGGGGCCCATGGTTTGGGTTGTTACCATCCCGTGCGCCCTTTGACCTGCCTGGGGCTGCTCATAGTCCTGGGGAAGGTCGTGGCCTCTGGGGCTGGGCCTTATTCCATCATTTGCTCCCTGTATTTACTGGGCTCTTCCCCGCAGCCTCTCTCTCAGAGAAAAGATGAGCAAAGGCTGTTTCCCTGCTCCTCTGGCCTTTGTGAGGTTCCCTGGATGTTTGTAGGCCACCAAGGAGGCTGGGAGTGAGCCACGGGTGCCTAACACCTGGGCGCCACTCTGCTCCTGCATGACCACAGCCTTTACATCCATGTGCAAGGGATGGTGCACTTGTGTTTTGTTACTGTTGGTGAACTTCTGTCATGTGCAGCTTGTGTCTGCAGCACCTGAGTCCCCAGACTCAGGCTGCCTGAGTCTCCTGGCAGGAGTACCTGTGGGAGGAAGTGAGCAGAGGTGCCAGTGAGGTGCATGGGTTGGGGGCGACCGGGGCAGCCCCACGAAAGCCTCATGCTGGGGGGCCAGGCTCTGGGACCTGCCCAGAAAGAACCGCCAGATTCTGAGCCCCAAGGACCTGTTAATGTCTGTTTTAGTTCCTGTGGCCTAGAAAACGCTTCAGCAGAGGGCTTTGTAACAATTGAGCTGGAAAAGGAAAACTATGATGTCAGAAGGAAAACGGTGCAGAGGCTGAACTGCCTCCTCCAGTGGACCCTGTCCGGCAGGGTGCTCAGGCACGATGGCTGGCTTCTCCTCGGGGTCACTGAGCACATCTTCTTGGCAGCGACCATGCCGGGCCTCGGGTCTCCTGTTTGCTTGTTTTGTTTGGAGCAAGAAGCAGGGACTTCAAGAGAGCTTAGTAAGTGTGGATGTTCAAAACCCAGCTCTTTTTTTTTTTTTTTTGTATATTTTTTTACTGGAGTTCGATTTGCCAACATATAGTGTAGCCTCCAGTGCTCATCCCGTCAAGTGCCCCCCTCAGTGCCTGTCACCTAGTCACCCCATCCTGCCGCCCACCTCCCCTTCCACTCTCCCTTGTTCGTTTCCCCGAGTTAGGAGTCTCTCATGTTTTATCTCCCTCACTGACATTTCCCACTCATTTTCTCTCTTTTCCTCTTTATTCCCTTTCACTATCTTTTTTAATATTCCCCAAATGAATGAAACCATATAATGTTTGTCTTTCTCTGATTGACTTATTTCACTCAGTATAATACTCTCCAGTTCTACAGAGGATGCTGTTTAACATGAAGTTCTAATTGCTCGGAGTCTAAACAGAGGGAAGCATTCTGACCACTTGAATAAAGAAACCTTTCATTTTTTTTTTAAAGAATGACTGTTTTACTTTAGAGAGAGTGAGGGAGTGAGCCTGAGTGGGAGGCACAGAGGGAGAGAGAATCTCCAGCTGACGTCATGCTAAGTGGGGAGCCTGACACAGGGCTGGATCTCACAACCTGACATCACAGCCTGAGCCCTGAGCCAGAGGCAGGCACTTACTCGACTGTGCCACTAGGCGCCCCAAGAAACCTTTTTAAGTAGAAATATTATTTTTCAGAATAAAGATTAGACTTTTAGTTTAGCCCCCTAAGAAGCGAGATCTACTTCTTTTCTTTTTTTTTTTAAAGATTTTATTTATTTATTTATTCATGAGAGACACACAGAGAGAGGCAGAGACACAGGCAGAGGGAGAAGCAGGCTTCCTGAAGGGAGCCTGATGTGGGACACGATCCCATGACCTGAGGCAAAGGCGGCAGATGCTCAACCACTGACCCAGGCGTCCCTTATTTTCTAATTTCTATGACAATTTCCAATAATTGTCTCTTTCTCACATACAGTGAACTTATATTTTCATTTATTGTTGTCATCGAGGATGGGGGTTCACGTGTGCAGATCGAGTAACTAGAAATGAGTAAGGTATGTTGCTGGTTGCTGGAAACTATCATTCATACATGGAAAGCCAACGTCTAGGAGGATGGACCAAGGCAATATCCAAAGAACACTCTGGGAATATGAATAATTACTGGTAAAAAGCATTCAGACAAAAGAGGACCAAATGTTAGCGACGACATGAGATCTTGCTTCATTATGTGTATTTTGTCTTTTTGGGAAGTAAGATGCAGTTCTGAAAGAACATCTTGATTTGGTGCTATTCTGAGAAGATAAAAATGTGCAATCAGGCTGAAAATTTGGGTATTTATATAGATATGCATGTTCTCATTTTTCAAAGGTTTTGAGGGATTAAAATATCATTGTGAAACCTATTTTAGGATAGTATCAGTGCATTAATGAAGAAGTCATTAGTTAAAAAGTGATGTTTTTGGTCTCAATACTGTTGAAGAGTATACAGTATTTGTTGAATAATTAAATATTCTTCATAAGAACTGTGAAAGAACACCAGACATCTGGGGTAGATTTAAAGTCAAGCACGGTAGAAAAAATAATGTTCTAGACTGTTAGAGGCGATCTTACATAAACTAACATGTCTCACAAAGATTGTGATTAAACGGGTACTCACTCCAAAATCAGAACCTTATTTTGAAAGACTCTCCCTGGGTCTGGATGTATTGTTATTGTGTTCCTGTGGTTGTAGTTCCTCCAGAATTATCAAAAGACGCTGCTGCTTCTCCATGTCAAATAAGTGAATGCTGGAAGGAAGGACAGGTTCTGAAGAAGGGACAGAGGGTTGTTCTGACTTGCAGCCTGGAGGATATGCAGGTGGGGAAGCTGGTGGTGTCATGCTGTCATCTACTATCTCAAGTCACGAGATGCTGTTAGAACAGTGCCTACTACTGATGATAATATAGACAAATCCACATTTGGAAAAGTCTGGAGGATGATTTATGATCTTTTTAGCCACCTTCTGTTTGGGTCTAATTAAGTTTGCTCTGCTTTTGACCTCAGCGTGTGACTAGGAGAAGAAGATCACCCCACCGTCTGTGTCTGTGGTCGTCAGCCACGCGTCATCTCTTTGCAAGAATCCGTTCGAATCTCTGCTGCATATCGAGTTAGTTAATATGGGTCCTCTGGTCCGTTTTGGCCTCACCAGGCACAAGGCAGTACAAGGAGCTGCTGTGCATTGTGAGGACCAGAGGAGGGGCTTCTCTCCTCCTTCACCAGACCTCAGGGGACCTCCTAAGGCTGTGGGTTAGTAGACACACATATCGAGTGTGCTTAACGATGAATCGGTGTTGAGATGGGCTTATCCCAATACATACACTCATTGACTCTGCTGAATAAGTAAAACAATCACAGACTTTTACTTATTTTTTATTTTTTAATTTTTTAAAAGACTTTTAAAATTTATTTATTCATGAGAGATACAGAGAGGGGCAGAGACACAGGCAGAGGGAGAAGCAGGCCCCTCACAGGGAGTCCGATGTGGGACTCCCTCCCAGAACCCTGGGATCACCACATGAGCCAAACGCAGATGCCCAACTGCTGAGCCACACAGGCATCCCAATCACAGACTTTTAGAGCTGGAAAAGGTCTTCTGGTCTGGTGTCAGCAAGTTATCAGTACGAAGTGAGGAGATTCAGATTGAGGGACGCCAAGGTCGGGCGGCCTCCCAGACTGACCCAGACAGAGGGACCGAGCAGGGACATCTTCATGTGACAAACGAATGTGCTGGGTGTGGGGAGCCCTGGCTACAGTCAGGAAGGTGGCCTCATGATTCTTTAGGGCCCCTCTGGTTCCTCTATGGTCAGACTCTGTTTTCAAAAGTGATACTGAGAAATGACTATCGTCACAAATAACATTATCTTATCTTGAAAATGTCTTAACTGTATCTGGCCTCATCAGCACTAAAAGCTGATGTTTACTTTTTAAAAAGTTTTTTCATTCATATTTTATTTATTTATTTGAGAGGGAGACAGAGCACGAGTGGGGGAGGTGCAGAGGGACCAGCAGGCACCCCCACTGAGCCTGAGGCCTGACACGGACCCGAACTCAGGACCCTGAGGTCATGACCTGTGCCGAAGGCAGAGGCTGTGCCTACTGTGCCCCCCAGGCACCCTGAAGGCTACTGTTTTCTGCATTTCTAGGGCACAGATTCCCTTTCTCATCCCCTAGCCCATTTCTCTGTACACGAGCATAAAATGTCAGGGAAACATGACGGAATGTTGGTTATCCGTTGAGGCATCTGTACCAGGAGCATTCATTCATTCATTCCTGTCCCGTGTTTTTATAAAGCTAAGATGAGGGCAGGAAATACATTCCCGGATATAAACATCAGATTTCCTTTTTTTTTTTTTTTTTTTTTTACTCTTTGAACTTTATTTTATTTAAAAAAATTGTTTTATTGGAGTTCATTTTGTCAACATTTAGCATAGCACCCAGTGCTCATCCCACCAAGTGCTCCCCTCAGTGCCCGTCACCCAGTCACCCTCACCCCCCGCCCACCTCCTCTTCCACTACCCCTTGTTCATTTCCAAGAATTAGGTGTCTCTCATGTTTTTTCACCCTCACTGATATTTTCACTCATTTTTCTCTCCTTTCCCCTTTATTCCCTTTCACTAATTTTTATATTCTTTGAATGAATGAGACCATATAATGTTTGTCCTTTTCCAATTGACTTATTTCACTCAGCATAATACCCTCTAGTTCCATCCATGTCGAAGCAAATGGTGAGTATCTGTCGTTTCTAATGGCTGAGTAGTATTCTATTGTATACATAGACCACATCTTCTTTATCCATTCATTTTTCGATGGACACCGAGGCTCCTTCCACAGTTTGGCTGTTGTGGACATTGCTGCTAGAAACATCGGGGTGCAGGTGTTCCAGCATTTCACTGCATCTGTATCTTTGGGGTAAATCCCCAGCAGTGCAATTGCTGGGTCATAGGGCAGATCTATTTTTAACTCTTTGAGGAACCTCCACACATTTTTCCAGGGTGGCTGCACCAGTTCATATTCCCACCAACAGTGCAAGAGGGTTCCCTTTTCTCCACATCCTCTCCAACATTTGTGGTTTCCTGTCTTGTTAATGTTTACCAATCTCACTGGTGTGAGGTGGTATCTCATTGTGGTTTTGATCTGTATTTCCCTGATGGCAAGTGATGCAGAGCATTTTCTCATGTGCTTGTTGGCCACGTGTTTGTCTTCTTTGGTGAAATTTCTGTCCATGTCTTTTGCCCATTTCATGATTGGATTGTTTGTTTCTTTGCTGTGGAGTGTAATAAGTTCTTTATAGATCTTGTATACTAGTCCTTTATCTGATACGTCATTTGCACATATCTTCTCCCATTCTGTAGGTTGTCTTTTAGTTTTGTTGACTGTTTCTTTTGCTGTGCAAAAGCTTCTTATCTTGATGAAGTCCCAATAGTTCATTTTTGCTTTTGTTTCTCTTGTCTTCATGGATGTATCTTGCAAGAAGTTACTGTGGCCGAGTTCAAAAAGGGTGTTGCCTGTGTTCTCCTCTAGGATTTTGATGGAATCTTGTCTCACATTTCGATCTTTCATCCATTTTGAGTTTATCTTTGTGTGTGGTGCAAGAGAGTGGTCTAGTTCCATTCTTCTGATGTGGATGTCCAATTTTCCCAGCACCATTTTTGAAGAGACTTTTTTCCAGTGGATAGTCGTTCCTGCTTTGTTGAATATTAGTTGACCATAAAGTTGAGGGTCCACTTCTGGGTTCTCTATTCTGTTCCATTGATCTAGGTGTCTGTTTTTGTGCCAGTACCACACTGTCTTGATGACCACAGCTTGGTAGTACAACCTGAAATCTGGCATTGTGATGCCCCCAGCTATGGTTTTCTTTCTTTTTCTTTTTTTAAGATTTTATTTATTTATTCATGAGAGACACAGAGCGTGCATGAGAGAGGCTGAGACACAGGCAGAGGGAGAAGCAGGTTCCATGCAGGGAGCCACATGGGACTCGATCCCGGGTCTCCAGGATCACACTCTGGGCTGAAGGCGGCACTAAACCGCTGCGTCACCCGGCCTGCCCTATGGTTTTCTTTTTTAATTCCCCTGGCTATTCAGGGTCTTTTCTGATTCCACACAAATCTTAAGATGATTTGTTACAACTCTCTGAAGAAAGTCCATGGTATTTTGATAGGGATTGCATTAAATGTGTAAATTGCCCTGGGTAACATTGACAATATTAATTCTTCCAATCCATGAGTATGGAATATTTTTCCATCTCTTTGTGTCTTCCTCAATGTCTTTCAGAAATGTTCTGTAGTTTTTAGGGTATAGATCCTTTACCTCTTTGGTTAGGTTTATTCCTAGGTATCTTATGCTTTTGGGTGCAACTGTAAATGGGATTGACTCCTTAATTTCTCTTTCTTCAGTCTCATTGTTAGTGTATAGAAATGCCACCAATTTCTGGGCATTGATTTTGTATCCTGCCATGCTGCCAAATTGCTGTATGTGTTCTAGCAATCTTGGGGTGGAGTCTTGTGGGTTTTCTATGTACACTATCATGTCATCTGCAAAGAGGGAGAGTTTGACTTCTTCTTTGCCAATTTGAATGCCTTTAATGTCTTTTTGTTGTCTGATTGCTGAGGCTAGGACTTCCAGTACTATGTTGAATAGCAGTGGTGAGAGTGGACATCCCTGTCTTGTTCCTGATCTTAGGGGAAAGGCTCCCAGTGCTTCCCCATTGAGAATGATATTTGCTGTGGGCTTTTCGTAGATGGCTTTAAAGATGCTGAGGAATGTTCCCTCCATCCCTACACTCTGAAGAGTTTTGATCAGGAATGGATGCTGTATTTTGTCAAATGCTTTCTCTGCATCTAATGAGAGGATCATCTGGTTCTTGTTTTTCCTCTTGTTGTTATGATCAATCACATTGATTGCTTTATGAGTGTTGAACCAGCCTTGCATCCTGGGGATAAATCCCACTTGGTCATGGTGAATAATCTTTTTAATGTACTGTTGGATCCTATTGGCTAGTATCTTGTTGAGAATTTTTGCATTTGTGTTCATCAGGGATATTGGTCTGTAATTCTCCTTTTTGGTGGGGTCTTTGTCTGCTTTTGGAATTAAGGTGATGCTGGCCTCATAGAACGAATTTGGAAGTACTCCATCTCTTTCTATCTTTCCAAACAGCTTTAGTGGAATAGGTATGGTTTCTTCTTTAAACATTTGATAGAATTCTCCTGGGAAGCCATCTGGCCCTGGACTTTTGTGTCTTGGGAGGTTTTTGATGACTGCTTCAATTTCCTCCCTGGTTATCGGCCTGTTCAGGTTTTCTGTTTCTTCCTGTTCCAGTTTTGGTAGTTTGTGGTTTTCCAGAAATGTGTCCATTTCTTCTAGATTGCCTAATTTATTGGTGTGTAATTGCTCATAATAAGTTTTCAAAATCGTTTGTATTTCCTTGGTATTGGTTGTGATCTCTTCTTTCTCATTCATGAATGTTATTAATGTGAGTCTTTTCTCTCTTCTTTTTAATAAGGCTGCTAAAAGGGACGCCTGGGTGGCTCAGCGGTTGGGCGCCTGCCTTTGGCTCAGGTTGTGATCCCCGAATACGGGATCGAGTCCCGCATCAGGCTCCCTGGAGGAGCCTGCTTCTCCCTCTGCGTATGTCTCTGCATCTCCTCTCAATCTGTGTCCCTCATGAATAAATAAATAAATCTTTAAAAAAATAAGGCTGCTAATGGTTTATCTATCTTATTAATTCTTTCAAAGAACCAACTCCTCGTTTTGTTGATCTGTTCCGCAGTTCTTCTGGTCTCTATTTCATTGAGTTCTGCTCAAATCTTTATTAATTGTCTTCAACTGCTGGGTGAAGGTTTCATTTGGTGTTCCTTCTCCAGCTCCTTTAGGTGCAAGGTTAGCTTTGTATTTGAGCTCTTTCCAGTTTTTGGATGGATGCTTGTATTGCGATGTATTTCCCCCTCAGGACTGCTTTTGCTGTATCCCAAAGATTTTGAATGGTGGTATCTTCATTCTCATTAGTTTCCATGAATCTTTTTAATTCCTCTCTAATTTCCTGGTTGACCCTTTCATCATTTATTTATATTTATTTTTTATTTATTTATTTATTTATTTATTTATTTTGACCCTTTCATCTTATAGCAGAATGGGCCTTCACCTCCACGTGTTTGAAATCCTTCCAACTTCTTCTTGTGGTTTAGTTCTAGTTTCAAAGCATTATGATCTGAAAATATACAGGGGACAATCCCAATCTTTTGGTATTGGTTAAGACCTGATTTGTGACCCAGTTGTGTCGTCTATTCTGGAGAAAGTTCCATGTGCACTTGAGAAGAATGTGTATTCAGTTGCGTTTGGATGCAAAGTTATGTGAATATCTGTGAAATCCATCTGTTCAGTGTATCATTTAAAGCTCTTGTTTCTTTGGAGACGTTGTGCTTAGAAGACCTGTTGATTGTAGAAAGCGCTACATTCAAGTCACCAAGTATAAGTGTATTATTATCTAAGTATGTCTTAACTTTGTTTTTTTTTTTTTAAAGATTTTATTTATTTATTCATAGAGACCGAGAGACAGAGAGAGAGAGAGAGAGAGAGAGAGAGAGAGAGGCAGAGACACAGGCAGAGGGAGAAGCAGGCACCATACAGAGAGCCTGACGTGGGACTTGATCCGGGGTCTCCAGGATCACGCCCTGGGCTGCAGGCGGCGCTAAACCGCTGCGCCACCGGGGCTGCCCCTAAGTATGTCTTAACTTTGGTTATTAATTGATATACTTGGCAGCTCCCATGTTCAGGGCATTAATATTAATGATTTTAGGTCCTCTTTTTGGATAGACCCTTTAAGTATGATATAGTGTCCCTCTTCATCTCTTACTACAGTCTTTGAGATAAGCTTTAATTTACCTGATATGAGGATGGCAACCCCTGCTTTCTTTTGAGGACCATTTGAATGGTAAATGGTTCTCCAACCTTTCATTTTCAGGCTGGAGGTGTCCTTACATCTAAAATGAGTCTCTTGTAGACAGCAAAAAGATGGGTCTTGCTTTTTTATCCAGTCTGAAACCCTGAGCCTTTTGATGGGATCATTAAAATGGCCCATTCACGTTCAGAGTTACTATTGAAAGATATGAATTTGGTGTCATCATGATACCTCTTCAGTCCCCGTTTTTTTGAATTGTTTCCTAGGGCTTCCTCTTTCTTTTACCAAGTACCCCTTAATACTTCTTGCAGAGCTGGTTTGGTGGTCACATATTCTTTCAGTTTCTCCTATCTTGGAAGCTCTTTATCTCTCCTATTCTGAATGAGAGCCTTGCTGGATCAAGTATTCTTGGCTGCAGGTTCTTCTCATTTAGGACCCTGAATATATCCTGCCAGCCCTTTGTGGCCTGCTAGGTCTCTGTGGAGAAGTCTGCTGTTAACCTAATACTTCTTCACATAAAGGTTAGGGATTTCTTGTTTCTTGCTGCTTTCAGGATCTTCTCTTTATCTTTGGAATTTGCAAGTTTCACTATTAAATGTCTAGGTGTTGAATGGTTTTTATTGATTTTAGGGGGGGATCTCTCTATTTCCTGGATCTGAGTACCTGTTTCCCTCCCCAAGTTAGGGAAGTTCTCAGCTATGATTTGTTCAAATACACTGTCTGGTCCTCTGTCCCTTTCGGCGCCCTCTGGAGCCCCAATTAAACATAGATTTTTCCTTCTGAGGCTGTCATTTATTTCCTTTAACCTATCCTCATGATCTTTTAATTGTTTTTCTCCTTTTTCCTCAGCTTCCTTCCTTGCCACCAACTTGTCTTCTATGTCACTCACTTGTTCTTCTATCTCGTTAACCCTTATCGTTAGGACCTCCAGTTTGGATTGCATCTCATTTAATTGATTTTTAATTTCTGCCTGATTAGATCTAAATTCTGCAGTCATGAAGTCTCTTGAATACTTTATGCTTTATCTAGAACCACCAGTAGCTTTATATTTATAATTGTGCTTCTGAATTGGCTTTCTGACATTGAATTATAATCCAAATTTTGTAACTCTGGGAGAGAGGACTGTTTCTGATTCTTTCTTTTGTGGTGAATTTTTCCTTCTAGTCATTTTGCTCAGTGCAGAGTGGCAAAACAAAGTGTACTGGAAAAAGGAGAAAAAGAAAAAAAAGGGGGGAACAAATAGAAAACAAAAAACAAGGTGGGGTATTCTCTGATTCTATATACTGTAAGTCCCTAGACTTCCCCTGGAACTTTCCAGCAATGCTTGGTCAAGAACTTCCCCTGTCCTTCTAGCTGGTCTTCTGGGGGAGGGGCCTGCTGTGCTGTGGATTCTCAGTTGTGTGTACCTGGGGGAGCTGCCCAGCCCCCTGCCAGGTGCACGGATCAGTGGGAGCTGTTTATACTGTGAGGCCCCTGCTCCCTGGTGGCCCCGCTCAGTCCCAGGTACAAGGTGACACCAGGAGGAACAACAGTGGTGGTGGCCAGCTCTCCAGCTCTAGAGTCAGCTCCCGCAGTAACTACCGCAGTCTCCCAGTCCGCAGGGGCTTGGATGCTCCGGGGGTGGGGGCGCCTATCTGCACAGCTCAGGGCTGCCCGGCGGCAGGAGCATCCTCCTGGCCTCTGCCTGTCCTGGGGAGATGCAGGATCCTGGACTGCGTCCCCTGGTGTCCTGGGCTCCAGGGCCTGTGCCACCAGAGCTGCTCCTGGGCCCCGCCAGGTGCGCGCTCCAGGCCTTTAGGGAGCTCGGCCACGGTGTGTGGCACACCTCCTCTGTTAGTGCCCCCGGAAGCCAGAGGGCATCCCTGCCCCTCCTGGAATCCTGCCCGAGTTCCCTGTCAGCGCCTTTCTGTCTGGGAAGATTGGTAAAGCTCCTGGTTCTACGGGACTGGGCTTTCCTGTCCTGGAGGCTTCTCCACCTGGCCTTAGCCCGGCTCCTCACGGGGGCCCCTCCCCCCTTTTTATTTATTTTTTTCTGTCTTCCTACCTTGATAGAAGTGCGAACCCTTCTCACTGTAGCATTCCAGCTGTTCTCTCTTTAAATCTCAGGCCGAATTCGTAGGTTTTCAGGATGATTTGAAAGTTATCTAAGTAAGTTGGTGGGGACAGGTGACCAACATCAGATTTTCTTGCTGCTATTTATTGTGTGTCACTCTAACCTCTGGAACAACCCTTTAACATTTAGGTTCCTAGCCTAAGAACACTTCCAAATAAGTTAATGACGATTCTTCAGCCTAGACAGTGTCAGGGAGTGAGATTTACTTTTCAGTTGGAATAAAATGTAGATCACTCAGAAAATATAAATTCTCATTTGCCCAAGAACAAGTTCTGAAGCCATTTCAGTGGCAAAGATCCCGGATAAAGTTCTGTGTCCAATAGTGGTGGACGGTGGCTTTGACTAACCACTGAGAACATAAGAGAATCCGGGCCAACAGGAGGAAATACAAGAAGGGTCAGAGTGAAGACTTTGGGGGTTGACACCTAAGACAGGAAAGAGCAGCATGTCAGTCAGTTCTGGGGAGGGGCCACAGGGGTTCCTGGTGTGCCTCCTGGAGGGGAGTTGGGGACCCAGTGGGCTGCACGCTGGGAGGGATGGTCCAACGAGACAGGCCAGCAGTCCTCGCAGGGCAGATACCTGGGTATGGGTCATCGTAGTTTCTGGTTGGGCCCTTGGATCCATAGCCACCAGAACCTGTCGACTTTGGAAGGAGATGGCATCATTAAGATTTCCCGGCAGCTCCACGGTTTTTCATGTTGATGCTCGGGACCAAACAAAATGACATTCTGCGGGGAATTCAGACGCTTATCCTTTGCCCGGTTTCTTCATTCTATGAACAAAGAATGCCAGCTTCCCACTGACCTATAATATTAGGGAAGAAAACCTCTGGTCAGTACTATGGGCTGAGGACCTGCTATACATCAGGCACTATCCTGGGCATTGGATATGCAAACATGGACAAGGCAGTGTTGCTGCCTTCCAGAACCTTCCCTGCGTTTCCTCCCTCCAGAACCTTCCCTGACTCCAGAAAAATGTCTGTCTTCTAGAATCTCCCTGCCCTCCAGAACCTTCTTTGTTTTCTAGAACTTCCTCTGCCACCCCAAACCTTCCCAAACCTTCCCTGCCTTCCAGAACCTTCCCAGCCTTCCAGAACCTTCCCTACCTCCAGAAGCCCACCAGGACCTTTCTTGTGCATCTTTAGTGCTTATTCTACAATAAAAATTTTAAAGGTAATTTACTTAATTCTGGGGAATATTCAATGCCACATATCCTGTTTTTGGGTTGGGAAGTTCTTCTCTGTGTGGTAAGATTTTGGTGAGTAAACACTACATTTTTTATTCCATGTACATTTATTTCATTGTGTTTCCTAGTTCTTGCCAGGAAATGGAAGCAGCACCCGTGAAATTGTCTTTTTACCTTTGGGGACCTGTAAACAGATACTTTCTGTTAGACGTTTTCCAAGACGCGGGCCTCATCACAAAGTGTAATGTGCAAATATTTTACGAAAGGATCACAGAATAAAGTGAAATGCTATAGGGAACTGATTACAGATTGAAGACACATGAGCTGGGTTGTCGGGTCCAGCTTGAAAACACCGCCCGAGAAGCTCAGGATGTCCTGGCTGCAGGGCAGTGGGCACTGGGGTGGGTCCTACGTCGTGGCCTTTCTCCCTCTCCTCTTCCTTGTTTGTGGTGCCGTGGCTTTGCGTGGGGTAGCTGCCCCCAAGGATATGACATCATGGGTGTGGTGCTGTGAGCTGTTTCCTGGCCACAGGCTGCGGCTGACCTCGTTCTATGATGAGCGTCAGGGCTTGAGGTCCCCGTTGTCCTCAGTGTCTGTGCTGGGGGGGTGAGCGCAGGGGCTCGTGTCTGCGCTATGGCATGGCAGCCGGGAGGGGCTGGAGGTCATGGGTCGTGCAGCCCGAGGGATAGTGGGCAGGAGGAGCTCTGATGCAGGCTTGACGGCTGGGCCATGTGGCAGGGGTGGGGGTGCTGAGGGGGCCCTGCTCTCTCAGTCATGACCATCTGGGCCTGGGGTCCAGGCTGTGAGCGAATGAGTGCAGCGCTTGACTACTGGATTGGGGCGCAGACTCGGGGGTTTCCTCCTTGGTGACCTGGTGGCTCAGAGCCCCTGAATTTGTGGTATGTGGGTCCCCGGGCTGGGGCAGCACCCCTCAAGGGGTAGGTGGAGGGGCGTGGGTCCAGGACTGAAGTGGGGGCAGAGGCGGGAAACCCAGGACACCTACTTTATGATGCGTGAAGGCCCCGGACACTGGGCTCGCCATCCAGTTTCTGTAACCCACAGAGAGGAAGGAAACGCCGCCCTGAGGCAGACGCTTCTCCATCTTCTGGAGCCACCTCTGCCCTTTTGTCCCAGTTTCCCCTGTGTGCGGGTTGAGGTGCGAGGTATGGTGAGGGTGGGAGGAAGGGGGACACAGTGTCCCGGCTGGTGCGTATGTGTATGCTCAGGAATCGAGAAGGAGCGTAGGGGCGGCGGCGGGGCTGTGGCCGTGACCTGGGATTGCTTGTTGCTGGGGAGCGGGAGGGCAGCCAGGCCCTGGGAGCCGGGGAAGGGACAGGCGCCCATCCTCCTGGCCTTCTGTGCTGAGGCTCTGGCTTCCCCCTTTTCTGTCCCTTCATCTCCTCTACAGTGTGACTGATTGCATTGTTTCTATTATAGCCAGCGGCCTGGTACCTTCTTTGTGGGAAGCGAGGTGGGCGGTGCACGGCTGTCCTGCACCCACAGGCTCATCAGGCCACCCCGTATCCGGCCGCCTGCCCCAACTCGCAGCCATGGACTGGCATTAGGTCCTCAAGTGGCAGGCAGTGGAGCGAAGCACGTCCAGGGTCGCCCTGCATCTCCCCGAGGCCCCAGTGGGCTGTGTTTCCAGGAGATGTGTGGTGATCTGGTTCTGGGAGGTCAGTGCACATGCCCTGAGAGGCCTGGTCTGTGACCCAGTGGCCGGGCAGTCCCCCCAGGGAGTGCACCGTGTGGATTGCTTGCACTGAGCAGGTGGAGGCCCAGACCCATCACCCACTGAGATCTCTGATGCTGCAGGTCGGGGAGCGACTCCTTCCCATCAGGTCAGATTCACTTTGAAAGACTTTTTAAAGTTCTGAGATTTTTTTAAAATTTATTTTATTTATTTATTTATTTTAAAGATTTATTTATTTATTTGTTCATGATAGAGAGAGACAGAGAAAGGCAGAGACACAGGCAGAGGGAGAAGCAGGCTCCATGCAGGGAGCCTGACGTGGGACTCGATCCCGGGACTCCAGGATCGCGCCCTGGGCCAAAGGCAGGCGCTAAACCGCTGAGCCACCCAGGGATCCCCTTTAATTTATTTATTCATGAAAGACAGACAGAGAGAGAGAGAGAGGCAGAGAGGCAGAGAGGCAGAGACACAGAGACACAGGCAGAGGGAGAAGCAGGCTCCATGCAGGGAGTCCGACGTGGTACTCGATCCCAGGACTCCAGGATCACGCCCTGGGCTGAAGGCGGCGATAAACCGCTGAGCCACCCGGGGATCCCCCTAAAGTTCTGAGATTTTATTGTTTTATTTATTATGTTGTGTGTTTTTTTTTTTTTTAAGTGATCGCTCCACCCAACCTGAGTTCAAGAGCCTCACACTCTTTTGTGTGAGCTGGCAGCCTGCCCGGTTAGAGGTTGTTGATAGCAGCTGGTAGGTGTGTATTTTTAAGTATTCTAAATTGGAAATCTAAAGATTTGGCAACTTTCTGTAGGTTCCTTTGAAATTAAAAACAAACAAATATGGTTACTCATCTATGAAATCAAACAAAAATAGAAACCATTATTTTATGGAGTATTCTTTTCTTTCAGTTTTTTTCACAGGCAGAGGGAGAAGCAGGCTCCCTACAGGGAGCCTGATGCAGAACTCGATCCCAGGACCCTGGGGTCACGCCCTTAGCCGACTGCAGGTGTCTCAAACACTAGTTTTTATTAATGAGAGTCACCCTGTTGAATGCACTCGTCAGCAGCAGTCGTGGATGGAGCTGGTTGTGTGTCCCTGCAGGGTGACCTGCACCTCGTCCTGCGTGTCTGGGATGGCGTTGGGCCTGTACGCTGACACTGCTGCTCCTCCCTGTCAGTGCCCTGTCCCCTGCCTCTGTCCTGCACACGATACCTCCCGTGCCTTGTTCTGGAGGCCACGTCCATGCCTGATGCCTCCAGCACCTCCCGTGGGTTGATTGACTTGGATGTTGGGTTGCCTGCTTTGGGGGGTGGGCCAGCTTGTGCATCACATGGCAGGGACTTGTGCATTTGTCAGATAATGAGGGAGCCTGCAGGTCTGGAAGGAGCCCGCTGCGACTCAGCCTTGACATTTTACATCGCCATAATGAAAAGCCTTCCTAAAATAAGTGCTGCCTGCGTAATGTCTAATATATTCTGTTTGGAGGGTGGAAAATGCAATCGCAGGCACAGCCCAGTCTCAGCCAGTCTGTTTGTCACGGTGACAGGACGGCCTGTTGTGAGCTCAGGAATTTTCTGGCCTAGGAGAGATTGGAATAAACACCATAAATATCCAGGGAGGTGCAGTGCAAGTTACATTTCATTCATTCGTTGGATGAAAGCCATTTAGCTTTCTTTAATTTGTTATCGTTTCTGTGGTTTTAGTGTTTGCCATCGGACCTGCCGTGATGTCAGGATGGTCAGGGAACCCATGGGGACCAGGACAGCTAACTGGGGAGGACAGATGTGACCCTCCTATGGGGTTGTGCCCACCCACCTCCCACCAGATAAGATGCTGAGGAAGATGTGCTGCAGACGCTTAATGGGAGGAAACCGAGGAGCTCAGAAGGGCCCCTTGTATCAGCAGCCTGGGGCCCCTCACTTTTAGGTACTCAGGGTCCTTGGGTCCGTGGCGTTTTGGGGCCTTGCTGGCTAGACTGCCGGGCCAGCGGTGCTGGGGCTGGGTGCCCCTGCTGACCCTCTGGCTCCTGCTCTCCAGGTGCTCAGGAGCCAGAAGGACCTTCTGATGTTTGTGGACAAGCAGGTCACCAATCTTCAGTGCCAGCAAGGCTGTTCATAATCCCAGAGAGGGGCTTTATGGGGGACAGGAGGGAGGGTGGCTGGGATACAGGAAATGACCTACGGGGACAGAGCGGTGGCTAGGGAGCGGGTCCAGAGCCTGGAGATGCAGGAGCCTCCCAGCACCTCTGTGCCGCAGCCTCAAGTGTGAGGGAGCAGTCATGCTGAGGCCCGAGGCAGGTGTTTTGGTGGTTTTGGTGCCTTGTGTGGATGTGAGCCCACGGAGGGGCCTCCTGGCACCCCAGTACCCAGTGTTCATTCATGCCCAGCGGGTTCTGCTGTGGCCTGGGGGTCCTCATTGCACCAGAGTCAAGGGGAGCTGCACCCACGTGCCCACGGCCCCTCAGCACCAGACCAGGTGGAGCCCAACGGCCGCTGGGGTTGGGACTGGGGTGGCCCCATGTCCCCCCAAGGCTGTGCCTCAACCTCTACGCTGTGCCCCTTACATGGAAGTGGCTTCCCTTGCTCCATCCTGACGGTCGGTGTCAGTGGCCCAAGTGATGCCCTGTGAGCCATGGTGCTGCAAATGCCACCGGATCCTGGGCCTGAGATGCAGGTGTAGCCAGGCCGTCTTTGGTCCTGGGCCCCCGGCTGTCCACCCCACCCTGTGCCCTCCCTGCAGTCTGGTTCTCCAGGCCTCCTCTGCCTCCCAGAGGGTGTGTGCTTGGTACAGCTGCAGCCGGGCCTGCACCAAGGGTCTCCGGGGCTTCTCATGGGTGTACATCCCACCAGGGAGCCGGCATGCACACAGAGGGGTGTTGGGCCCCCGCCTGTCCTGCGGCCCAACCCTAGTACGGCCTTCATCCTCCTCGTGTTCCTCACTGATACAGTTTGGGGAGCCCTGCTGGGGCCTGGGGAGCCCCTTCCTCACTGGGCCCCACCTGTCAGACTCTTACCTGCCCTGCAGACAGGTGTGTGCCGGGTGAAGCTCCAGCGGAACAGCTCCACACACACATGGGGACTAGGTGGGAGGTGAGGGGATGAAAGTGGGTGCTCCCGGTGTGCTCAGGGGTTGGGCCCTGGGGTAGCAGGCTGGCAGGCACCCTTGCCTGGTCTCTGGGTGTGCCAGCCCGAGGCTACAGGCTGCTTGTGTTCGCGCGTGACCCCCAGGCCTCACGGAGCACAGGGGTGTCCCCACTTGTGCCCTCCCGGTGGGGTGCAGCCACCTCACCTCTTACTGGGTGTCGATCATATTCACCACAAAACACACCACCGTACAACCCCGGGTTCCACTTGTGGGAATTTGCCCCACGACCACTGGTGTGGGGAGGACGCTCAGTGTGTCTCTCCAGGATCTTTGTTGCTGGAGTCATTGTTATAACACGAGGAGCAACGTCATGTTTTGTAACCTTTTGTAACCGGAGGCTGGGTAAGTGTATCAGATTCATACAGAGAATCTTGCAGTTGTTAAAAAGAACAAGGTGGAAACTCTGCAGAGATCTCATTAGTAACAGAGTGACTGGCATCAGGGCTCCATTCCCGTTGTCTCCTGTGACATGCAGGACCAGGCGGGAGAGTCTGCGATGTGCTTCAGATGCTCGGGCACTGGCTTCAGAGTCCTCAACCACCATAGTAAATATGCAGGTGTGAACTCACTGCCAGGCTTTAAAAATATGCACTGGATCATGTAAATAAGGAAGGCCTCTTATTTAAAAACAGGAATCTTGGGGGCACCCGGTGGCTCAGCGGTTGAGCGTCTGCCTTTGGCTCAGGACATGACTCCAGGGTCCTGGGATGGAGTCCCACATAGTACTCCCTGCATGGAGCCTGCTTCTCCCTCTGCCTGTGTTTCTGCCTCTCTCTGTGTCTCTCATGAATAAATAAATAAAATTTTTAATAAAAAAATAAAAAAATGAAAACAGGAATCTTATCAAAGACCCCACCCACCGTCTTTTCATTGTCTTAGGAGCTAAGAGGAAGGTGGGTGAGACTGGGCCTCTGGAGGCCCTGCAGGGTCGTGGGACCCCCTCCCCTGGAGCCACCCCACTCACCTGGGTCAGGCCCTGGCACGGAGGGTGGCCTGAACCTGCCCGGATGCCCGAGTGTTGGAGGCAGGAATGCACATCCAGGGTCCTAGTGGTGCTGCCAGGAGCAGCTGAACGCTGTGTAATTAGCTCTGTCTGGGAGAGATCTCTGTTGTAATCAAGTTGTATTTCCAGGGTTTTTTGGCCCAGTCGTGTTCTCTGCTTGTACCAGCGGGGGGGTTGGCACCGTCTCACCTCAACCGCAGATTAGGAAGCATCAGGGTCCATTTGCAAACTGCTGTGTGAACCCACTTGAATTTTGTGGTTCTCTGACCCACCCCCGTGTGTTCCATGTTGACCTTTCCCCTACCAGATGTGAAGAAAAGGCTGCTGGTGAGTTGTCAATGCTGGACGATCAGTCCTCGAGATTCTTCATCCAGGAGGCTTATCCTCTCTGGGTGTCCCCTGCCCCTGCCTGTAGCTGCGTGTCTGTAGGCCTGCTTCCACGGCAGGGGTGTCGCATTCCCTCCACCAGACACCACCTTCGTCTGCAGGTGGCAGCAGGCTCCGTGCACGTCTGGCGCAGCCTCGGTGGGCCGCTTGTCTGCAGCCTGGAGGCCGCTCTTCCCAGAGCAGAGACGGGACTTCAGCCTGTGCCGCACTGACCCAGGGAAAGACTGGGAAACACTGCATTTCTGCAGGACCTGATCTCTGTATAAAGGCTTTTTATGTCTTTGGTTCAGTGTTGAGTTGATTCACTTTGTTCACATGTGGAATATTGAGCCCGGTTCTGTGATGCTCTGGGATGGGCCCCCAGCAGTGCCCATCATGGCATGGATCCCGAGCTGCCTGTCGCTCTGTGGATCCCATGGGGTGGGTGGCATGGAAGGCACACTTCGTGGACTGTGAAGGCCGCGGGGACCGCTGGGCCTCCTGTTGTGTGGCTCCGTGTGCTCCCCAGGCCTCCAACACGTGGGCCGTCTGTGTGAGGATCGGTGCCACAGCCTTAGGAGCTGCAAGGACTATTTGTGACCAGGGGCTTTAATGTGTCGCTGACTGTGGGATGCAGAGGCGCTGTTGTGGCGTGGGCAGTCCTGGGGTCGTTGCGCCTGCTTGGCTCTTGTCTGCTGCCATCATCCCTGTTGGTCTCACAGGTGCTTCTCAAGCAGAGGGAAGGTGAATATGGGCCATGTACTGTGTCCCCAGCCCCGAAGACTTGCGCCGGGCTCATGAAACCCCTGGAGGCGTGCATCCATGGGCTTGTTTGCTTCCACGTGGCAGCAGGGAGAGGGAGGGACACGGAGGCTGAGGTCTCACACCTGTTGACCATATCTTGGGGCTCTGAGGCCTGGGACTGTCCTTGAGGCTCCTCTGTTGTGACCGAGCTCTCACTGCCCCCCCCCCCAACCCGGGTGTTAACCTAGTAGCAGCATCGGGGACACCAGTGATCTCAGGCGTGTCTGCTGCCCCTTGAAGGGGTCCTGTCTGGCACGGGGCTTCTCAACTGACATGTGCCCAAGTTGAGGGGGAAACATCCAAAATGCAGTTTCTGATTCAAATTTGGACCCTCAGGGCCACACTTCTGGAGCCACGCTTTTTTAAAATTAATTTTTTTTTACATTTTTAAAAATTTAAATTGAATTTACCAACATGCAGTATAACATCCAGTACTCATCCCATCAAGTGCCCTCCTCAGTGCCCGTCACCCAGTCACCATGTCCCCCTGCCCACCTCCCCTTCCTCAACCTTTTGTCTCCCAGAGTCAGGAGTTTCTCATAGTTTGTCTCCCTCTCTAGTTTCCCCACTCTGTTCCTGTCCTTTCCCTTATAATTCTGGGGCCACAGTTAGAAAGCGAGGTTTGGATTAATGTTAGAACCAATAAACTAGGGATCCCTGGGTGGCGCAGTGGTTTGGCGCCTGCCTTTGGCCCAGGGCGCGGTGCTGGAGACCCAGGATCGAATCCCACGTCGGGCTCCCGGTGCATGGAGCCTGCTTCTCCCTCTGCCTATGTCTCTGCTTCTCTCTCTCTCTCTCTCTCTCTCTCTCTCTCTCTCTCTGTGTGTGACTATTATAAATAAATTAAAAAAAATTAAAAAAAAACCAATAAACTAAGCATTAAGAGCCTTGTTATTTGGGGATCATGAAAAACATTTCCACTTGCTTTAAAAGAAAAAAATGAAATAACACTAAGCCCTGCTGGTGTGTGTGTGAGGCCACTTGGTCTTCTCTTTAAAAAAATCTATTGTGCAGATTTTGGAGGTTGTCCTACATTCCCCAAATTACTCAAGAAGGTGGAGAAACCACTCCCAGACATCTGCCAGAGGCCAGTTTTCCAGGCAGGTCTTTACCTTGTGCACTGGAGGTGCTTGCTTTCCTACAGCGATAGGTGTTGCAGATTTATAATTTGAAAGACTTCCTGAAATGTTAGTGAGACTTGTTGGGGTTGTTACTTCTAGCACCATCTGAATATTCTGGCTTCCAGGAACTATGGGAATAATCATGCTTTCCTGATCCCCTTAATCTTTCTGAGTTTTTGAGATTTATTGACGTAGTCAAGTTTGTGAGGGTGGGGGGATTTAAGACCAGAACCTAGGGCTCCTGACACCCCAGCCCGTTCACAGAGCTCTGTGTGCAGGCTGCCTCTGGGTGCCAAGATTGTGAGGCTTCTCGATGTGGACGGACCGGCCATCGTGGTCACTGACCAGGGCCCAGGCACAGCTGAAGGGACGCAGTGGTGACTTTAGGTCAGGTGGTGCAGAGGTCAGGACAGCGGACTTCTTGTAACAGGGCATTTGCGGCAGCTCTGCATTCATTTTTTGGCGAGCCGGGTCTTCTCAGCTCTGCCTTTGAGGATGACGTGCAGTTGCTCCCTGTCCGGTTCTGTTCTCAGAGGGCAATCGATGAATTCCTGTAAGAGCCCCGTACTCTTTATGCTGAGCGTGGTAGGTTCCCTCCACTGGAAGCCAGGTGAGGACCTGTATCTCAGGGCCACTGTGAACATTAGATGAAATGCTTTGTCCCAGGCAGGCAGTGGGCAAGGCCGGCCATTGCCCATGCTAGGCTGACAGTTCTAGTCTGATCACTTCACAGTAAGTGTCAGTTCCTCTTTCATCTAACCATTAATTAGAAAAAAATGCCTTTATTTTGTCCCCTGGATAGGTTAAAACATTCCCTTGCTCGTCCGCAGGTCTCACACATCATCAGAAGACACACGGTGTAAGAATCGACATGTGCCCCCTCTGGGAGCTGGATGTGGGGTATCATACACCCTGCTCACAGCAGCAGCACTCAGTGGGAGCAGCCCGGGTGTACTGCTGGGTGACGGGATGTTGCTCCGCCTTAAAAACAGGAGGAAGTTCTCACACTTGCTGCACCATGGACCAGCCTTGAGGATATATTATGCCAAGTGAGATAAGCCAGCTCCAGAAAGACAAATACTGTATGATTCCACTCACTCTAGAAGGTCCTAGAGTCATCAGGGGCCTAGAAACAGAAAGTAGAGGGAGAGGGCCGGGGGGTCAGTGGCCTAGGCCATGGCTCAGCCACGGGGGTGGGAAGGGGTGTCGGGGTGCGAGGTGGCAGGACTGCATTGGGTCTTAGGGGCACAGTTGGCACTGGGCTGTTGCAGCTCCCACAGGGAGGCCTTGCTGGTGGTCACCACAAGGCCAAGTGCGGGATGTGGGCTGGGCAACTAGTGCCTTACCCATGGAGCAAACAGTGGAGGTGTCTGTCTGCAGGAAATGTGGGAAGAGCGACTCAGCCCTGTTCGCTTCTTTTATGTGAGTAGTGGGATGTTGGGTGTCGAGCAGCTCTGGGCGCTCATGTGGACCGTGCACGGGTGGGTGGTCCAGGGTGCACACTGATCGAGCAGCTTCCTGTAGGAACACAGCAGAGCATGTAACAGGGAAGCAGGGCCAAGGATTCTGCTCTCTGAGGAAGGACCACGCTTCTACCGCATCCTTAGTCTTTTGGAAGAGAATAAAAATACAGAAACGGAAACTGGTGTGATCTCTGAAACACCCATGTTTGTGGACCCACTGCTGTGTCCTGGGATGCATCCCTACCCTTAGGAGGCCAGGTTTCCCCGACCTGCTGGGTTTAACGTCCTACATCTTGTCCTAAATTCTGGGTTTAACGTCCTGCATTTTGTCCTAAATTCACCACTTCCTAATTCAGGGGTAGCCTCTCCACCATCTCTCCTGCAGGCGCCCTTGGTTTTGTGTCTTTCCTGTTGTCTCATGGTTTTGTTGCTCTGGATGAAGAGCTGCTCATGTTGAGCCTTGGGATCTGTCTGTCTTATGGAGGCAGCCTGCTGATTCTGGGGTCCCTTCCACTTCTAGGTCCTGCCCTGGAGCCCCCCACACCCCCAGGGCCACCAGCAGCCAGACCCCAGGGCAGTGGGGCCTTGGGGGGATGTGGCTCTTGTTGGGAGCTGCTCAGGAAAACCTGAGGCGTCATCTGAGTGCAGGCTGTGTCTGAGCACCCTGGCTCGACAGACGACCCCCAGCAGCAGGGACTCCAATTCCAGGTGATAGTCCGCAACCAGGAGATTCCACCGGAGGATGCGGCCCTGTCTGTGCTGAGCCCCTCTGGCACATCCCCCCACAGTGCAGTCCTAGGTCCCCAGGGCTCGTCATGGGCAGCTCGTCATCCTGAGCAACTGGGGAGAGGGCTCGGGGGTGGGTGGGGCAGGAAGGTCCCCCCGGATCCCCATCCAGGGCTCACGATCCTTCTGGACCAGAGATGGAAGCACGTCAGAGCTTCAGGCTCTCAGCTGTGGCTCCAATCAGCCCCCGGGCATCAGGCTAGAGTTAAGGGAAAGAATTAAATCTCTCTCTCTTTTAAGATTTATTTATTTATTTGAGAGAGTGAGGGTGCGCAGGCACATACGGGAAGGGCAGAGGGAGAGAGGGTCTCAGGCTGACTCCAGGATGAGTGTGGGCCCGATGTGGGGCTCGATCTCAGGACGCTGAGCTCAGGACTAGAACCAAAAGCAGGAGTCAGACGCTCAACCAGTGGCACCACCCAGGTGCCCCAGTCTTGTTCATTTTTAATTACGTTCTTCCCGGGGTCTCATTGGAATTCCCGGTGGGCCTCTGAGCCCTGCGTGAGTTTGGAGGGCGGTGGTGGGGCCCCTCTTTTGGGGGCAGTGGCTTGACTGTGGGGACATGGCCAGGGACTGGCTACCCAGCTGTTCCCTGCTGCCGGGCCCTTCATGGCTGGAGGCCAGGTTCAGTGCTGTTGTAACTGATAGCAGGCCTCATTCTGTGCCATCTGGGTTTCCTCCCCTGGAGTCTGTAGGCCTGTTGGCCTGTCGCGAATCTGCTGCCCTTGCATTATTCACAGAGGAATTGGACCCAGAAAGAAATCTCCTGGAGGGGGAGAAGCAAGGGGTCCGTTTTGTGTCTCTGCCTTCCGAGTGCACACATGACTTAGAGACAGATTTTATGCTGAGACGAGAGCACCCACCCCGTAGACCTGCAGCAGGGAGAGGCCTGGGCAGGGGTGCCAGCGTTGGTTTCAGCTGCCGTTGCCTGGGTGCCACAGAGCCACAGGTTGGCCAGCACCCTCCTGTGCCCCATCCCAGCCCCACCCAGGTCCGGCCAGCCCTGTGGGTGGAATGGGATGGGTCTTCAGCTGATGTCAGGGGGCTCATTTGCTGCCAAAGCGTGGTGGGAGGGATCATGCCCGAGTGACTCACTGTGGGAGGTCCATGTCAGCTTCGGTTCCAAAAATAAGATTCTGTCTTTCGTTAAACAAAAGCCTGAATCATTCATGTAAACATTATCTACCTATCTACCATTCTCCCCTGGAACCCTGGGGCCTCTTGGTGCAGGCCAGGCCTGGCGTTGGACAAAGGGAACCTACAGATCAGCCTTAGACTCTGTCCTCAGGCCTCTGTCCTGGTGCCAGCTTTCTGCTCCCCCCCCCCCCATGTCAGAGAGTGGCTCTACGGCAGATGGCTAGTCCTTCTCCAAGGGAAGGAGGCTCTGCTGCCTTGAGGAGGAGCCAGGGCAGAGGGTCCCACGAGGCCCATCTTACTGTGTACAGTCCTAAAGCTTCCCTTCCTGGTTCAGCCCCTTTAGTCCTGTTGCTTCCTAGGTGGTGGCCAGGGCAGTGACCACCTCCTCTTGGTCTGGGTGTTAGGGAGGCCCTCAGCCTGGGGGCCTCTGGGTTCATGCCAGCTGCTTGCTGGGCTTCTCCCTGGCTCCTGGGTACCCAGTGCTGTGGGTGGGCAAGGGTATGTCCTGCCTTGGAGTCACGGCTTTTTGAGGGCATTTTGATTAGTCTTGATGTACGGTCCTTAAAAATTGTCTACAAAATACTGTGGGTGGAGCAGTGCCGCTGGGCAAGACATTTGAGGCAGCTTCATAAGCCGGACAGGGCCTGTGGGCATCCAGCCCTGAACTCAGCTTTCCTGGGAGTACTTTTCATCAAAGGGTCCTTGTGTTTCCAACATGATTCAGCTGCCTGACCCGTTAGAAAGTCACAGGAGTGTTTTTAAGGGGCTCTGCTCTCCAAGAAAAGTAAACGGTGATAAGTCAAGCAGTAGCAAGGAGGTTGACTTTGCTCAGTGTGATGGGATTGAGTCTCCACGTTGGGGTGCAGTGTGCAGCGGGAAGAAACCTCTGCGGACAGGGTCACTGCCTGGGGTCTGCAGATAGGAAAAGCAGGCATGAGGGTAGCACCCTGAACTTCTGGGAGCTGCTCAGTTGTGTGCCCCACAACTTGGTCTGGATTCTGTCACCTGGGAGGTCAGGGCACTAGAGACGCCTGGGCTGCCTTCCTGCCCAGCTGGTAACCACGCTTCTCATTCATACCCCTTGCAGACACCTCCCTGGATGGCGATTGTGTGATGATGGTGGCCTCAACGTTAGAATACACATGAGCCCTCATGCCTGCTGGCTGCTGGCCCCGGAGGCAGCTGGGCCTCTGGATGGGGCCAGTGGCTGGGGTTTCTATCCAGGATCATTCTGGCCACTTGCTTTCTCTTTTGTTGGCCTTCTAAGTGCCTCAGAGATAATGCACTTGTTATAACTCGGGGGACAGAAGCTGTGTCTGTCCAGTGACCACTTGCTCGTGGAGAGTGACACATGGACTCACTCATGTAAAGGCATTTACATGTTGCTGGCAATGATTTATGACAAGGTTAGAGACTGTGCTCAAAGTTCATGCTGCAAAGACCTCCAATCTCCGGGGCAAGTGGAAACCTCAAAATGCCAGGAAGTTCTCTATGTGCTGAACTGACGCCAACTCCTCTATACCTGGCACCCAGGAGGGTGAACTAAATGACCACAACTCCTTCTTTCTTCCCCCAGAGGGAAACAGATCCCTTGTTTCTTGTCAGTGAGCTCCTTCACCATCTGAAAGTCCCCCTCAAGACATGAGGTAGGTTGGACGTCTCCAGCCACATTGCGTCCACTCCCAGGTGCTGGTGAGGGGCTCTGTGTGCAGCACTCTTGTGATGTACTGGGTGTTAGGGTAGGACCTGGAATTCCTCCTGGCTGTGCGTTGACGTGTGACATTTCTGAGTCTCAGTTTCCTCAGAAGGAAATTGAGGACTGAGGGCCTACCCTGTAAGGCTGGTGAGAGTAAAGAAGACAACATGGAGCACGTCACAGACCCGAACTACTCAGTGGGCGCATAGGGTCGCCGTCAGTGAGCTAGTCATTTGGGGTTCAGTTGCCGGCTGCTCACGGCTGAGCATTTTGGCAAAGAGCTGGAGTGCAGATGTTGCAGTGGAAATGCTTTGTCAATGGTGGTGACACAGTTGTGTCTCAATAAAGGGAGCTCTGATCTTCCTGGCAGCCAAAGCAAAAAGCCCCCAGACTCAATAGGTGACATAGTAGGTGCAGGCTGCTCCAAAAAAACATTACAAAGAAACTGGACATGCACTTCTGTTTGGGCAAAATCCCCTCCCCTGGACACGGAGTTAGTGAGATTGTGAGGAAGCATTCACAGAGTTGGCCTCAGGTCAGACCTGAGCCCTGTGTGGGGGACGTGTGTCCAGCTGCACAGAGGAGGACACACAGTGAGGGTGGAGGGCCAGGTCCAGCCTCAGCGGCCTGCTCCTTTGTCCAGCGGGCCCCAGTTCACCTGGCTGAAGTGGTTCTGGGCATCTGCCCACATTTGGTTTACAGCCCTCGTAAGAAATTACTGCTAAATTACATCTTGTAAAACGTGAGAGTCTTAGAGGAAAAAGGAAAATAATAAGATGCCTGGTGCCAGAGAATGTGCTGGTCCCTCCTTCACCGCGGCTTCTTACTTCCCCATCGAGGGTCTTGCATTGCTGCACCCCTTTGTTCGCCAGCATGAGGCCATGGATTAAACTTTGAGATGGCCCCACAGGGTCCAACCTGGGACAGACCATATCAATTCAGGGAAGCCTGTAGAAAAGAGAAAGAAATGACGCCATGGAGCATCTGCATAAGGGATGAGAAATCTTCCTGGAGTTTACATGTAATCTGACAAGTTATTTTGGGGACAGATGAAGTGTTTGATGAACACTGACATGGACTTAGCCAGTGGCTGTGCCCTGCTCTTTGGACCATCATTGGTTCAACTGGGTGTTGGCTCGGTGGTGGCAGCATGAGCTCGGAAAGGCTGTTGATGGAACCGTGTGTACCACCTGCCTGTCTTGCCTCTGGAAGGATCCTCTGGTTCATGTCCAAGTGTGGTGATGAGAGCCAGACAGGAAACAGAATGATTGTTCCCCAAAAAGCCAGTTGACTTCATGTTTTTTTACATGTTTTTCTTTGTCTAACTGCTCCTTGATGTTACTCACTGGATAGAGGGTTAAATACTGATATTTGGGGAGTTAAACTATTTTTGTTTAATTCTTTAGAAGGATGGTGGGAGATAACTTTAGAAAAAATTAAAAACTTGAAAAAGGGACTGGTCAAATTCCCAAACAAAGCTGACTATATAATGAGGAGGCTCCTGGCCTTGGTGCTGAGGGGTCATGACCAAGTTTGGGGAGATGGGCTTTCTGAGCAATGGCGAACCAAGCCTCATGGGAGATGTTGGATGGCTTTGGACATTTGGATTGGGCAGCTGAGGCAGCATGGTGTGTCCTCATCTGGGGCTTGGGTGGCTGGGGGCTCCAGAGTGAAATCTGCACAGACCACTTGTTAAGTGCTGTGTTTGTAGAAAACCCCAACCAACCCCTTGCCTTTATTCCTCCCTGAAGAAGATGATGCACCTTGGCCCCAGACACCTGTTCGAGGTCTTGGCACTTGGAGCGTCTTCTGGGGAAGGTGGGCGCCAAGTGTGGGGTCATGAGTTCCGGTGTCTAATGATGAGCATCGTGTGGGGTGGCGGGCTGCACTCCTGTCTTAGGGACAGGCTCTGAGGCTGTTGAGAAGTGTCAGATATGTCAGCCCTGCGTGGGGTAGTCTTAAAGCTTAATTGTGCCTCTGGCGGAGGAGGGGTAAGCTTTCAGATAGGACATAGAATTGGCTCCTCACGTTAAGGACTGGATGAAGGATAACACTAACTTCCTCAGGGGGTCCTGATGCCTTCCTCTGGTGGGCTCTCTGAGGCCACTTACAGATCTACACGTAAGGGTTTGTCCCCCTCTGAGGCATGTTGGGCACCCTGAACAGGGCTTGATGTGGCCTATGAGCAGGGCTCTGAGGATTTGTATTCAGTATTTCCTGGTATTTACCACATTTGCAGTTAGGCCTCATACACATAAAATGTGGTTTTGGATAATGCAGCACTTGACGTAGGCTCATGTTCGAATCTGCAGAGCCAGTCTTGTAATTTTAAATTTTCTGCCATCTTGGATAGAGATGATGCAGTTACCCTCAATCCTGTGTTTTCATCACATACCAGGAGGTTTTCAGTTGCCATAAAAAGGGATGAAAAACAAAACAAAACAAAATGCCCCATTTGTAGACTACAGACCTTTTGGAGGGTTTTATGAAATCAAACTGACGATCAGCGAGGAGCATCTGAGTGGTAGGCCTCTGAGCTGAGGACTACCTTCCCTGTGTCCTGTCCACTTCTTCACCTCTTTTCTGAGTGGCCTCAATGGGTTGAGGGTGGGAGAGGCTGTCCCTGGTGAGCACGGCCAACGTGGAAGCATCAGCTGGGAACCTTAGCTACACCCTCATCTCTTCAGGTCTCATTTTTCTTGTTGGAAAGTGGATTGATGAGACCACTGTTCCTAAAGCAGAAGAACCTGTTCTTCCTTCAGATGAGCGGTTTAAAATGTGGCATGTCCTCCAGGGCACGGAGCTCATGGTCGGGGGGCAGTCACCATAGCAGGGGGTGTGCCCCTTCCCTGTTGTGGGTCCCCTCCTGGGCAGTGCCCTGCAGACTCAGGGATCCATGAGTTCTGATTTTCAACAATGGTCTGGCTCTTCCTTTCATAGAGACTTCTGGAATTCCACAGCAAAATCCTCAGCAGTGGGAAAGGGGCACCGGTTTGCTATCAACATGTTAGTATTGAATAAAACAGAATTTTGAAGTTTTTCATCATTAACATTTGAGAAACTGAGAAAAAAAAGTAATATTAGGAGAAGAACAATCTGGTATGCGGAGTTTCCAGCAGCCTAGGCCTGTTGGGTTGAGGGTGTGGCATGCGCAGATCCTTGTTCCAGTGATGCATAGCAGAACCATAAGGTGGGTGGCAGGGAGGCTCCTCTCACAAACCTGACCTCCCGAGGCATGAGTCCCTCTGTTCCTCGGAGGATGGAGGGTATATGCATCCTGGCTCCCTGTTGCCCAGAGGCCCAGTCTGTAAACCTGTGGTGTAGATGAGCTAGTGCAGCCAACCTTCATCACGGCCTGGGAAGCCTGGCTGTGGCCAGCTCCTGCCGTCTGCGCCCGGGCCCATGGGTCTTCTGTCCAGATGTGATGCCAGGGACCCAGGGGAGGAGGACCCTGCAGAGTGAAGGGCCAGCAAGAAAGCAGAGAGGAGAGGTGTGTCTGGGGCCAGCCAGGATCCTAGGCATCCTCAGGCTGTGGGGGACGCAGGTGCCCAGGCGTGGACCTGTGCCTGCTGGTGGATGGTACACTGTGAGGTTTCCCAGGTGCCTCCAGCAGATGAGGCAGGTGCATGGAGATGGCTCTGTCCTGAACCTGAGCCCGAAGGAGCTGCTCCCTGTGCTCAGCCCTTCTCCTGGAGTGGACACCTGGCTGCCTTCTCTGCTCTGCCAGGGGCCAACCTGCAGTCAGAGCTGCACTCTGCAGGACACGATGAGGGGCCTGTTGGGACTGGGGAGGCAGGATCAGGTGCGCGGCCCGGGTCAGTATTCCAGTGTGCAGTGATGAGCTGCTCATGTTTATCTATCCATGAAGAGAAAGTGCATACTTTTTTTTATTTTTATTTATAAATATTTTTTTCATTTATTTTAGAAAGAAAGTTGGGAGGGGGCAGCAGAAGGAAGGGGAGAAGCAGACTCTCTGCGGAGCAGAGAGCCCGATGTGGGACTTGATTCCAGGACCCTGAGGTCATGACCTGAGCTGAAGGCAGACACTTCACTGACAGACACACGAGACGCCAGAAGAGCCGGATGCTTTAACTGACTGAACCACCCAGGTGCCCCATAAAGTGCTTAGTTTTAAAGGAGAAACCCCAAGGATATTTAAAAGGCAAGCAGCAGCAATCCCACCAGTTTGCAGGGTAAATCTATGGTAATCAAATGTGCACAACCAATATTACTGTTACTTGCAGTGAATGGTACTTCAGACGTGAATAAGATGAATAGTAAATCCACACCTTAGTGCATTTGAATATAAATTTTAAATGATTCTCTAGCTCATTAGAATTCATAGCATATTTTTAGATGAGATTTAGAGAAATAGTTCGTGAGAAAATGTGCTGCTTGTTTAACCCAATGTAGTTCTTTGCAGTTTCTAACTGTGGGGAATTACAGCCAACACTCAGAGCATTATTATCCATGAAACACTTCTGGATCTGTAATTCAGTTTCTTTAAGAACCTTGAGAGAGCAAAGCATGATGATCTCCAAGCTGTACTTGGAAAGACTGACCTGCAGGGATGAGGTTGCTTCCCGTCCAGCAGGTGAGCAGGCCCAACTCAGGTGTGAGACCTGAGGGTGTGGGCTGCCTGCCCGGATGCCCCCAAGGCTGTGGGTTGCATGAATTGCCTCAAATATGTTTGCTTGTCTGTCAAATGGGAATAAAATGCCGAGTTCGTGTAGTTGCTTCCTTTACGAGGTGAGGATGTAGAGCGTTGATGGGTGCGCAGTCAGTACTCACAGATGTGGGCAGGCCCGGCCACTCTGCCTCGTCATTCTGTCCTCAGGTTTGGATGGTGCGGCGGGCATGGGCATGTCCAGAAGGGGTGCAGAACAGACTCAGCCTGTCGCAGGGGACGGCACCTGCTGCTGTCCTCACTGCACGGGGCATGGGGAGATTCAGCTCCTGTGGAACCTGGGCAGCCTGGTGAAGCATGAGACTCCGCGGATCGAATCCATCACATCTATTAATTGATACAGATATGGTGAAATATGCTGGACACCTGCAGGATCGTGAAATACAGGACGTGGTGCTTCTCTGGAGACGCAGTGACACCCCGATTAGTAATGCAGACACATGAAACAACTAGACTCAGATTTGAGATCGTCCCCTGACAGGTTTCCACAGGGAGACCGCAGCACAGTAACGGCAGCAGTTGCTAGGAGAGAAAGTACTGAAAATAAAATGTTTATGATTGTGCTCATCGATTGTTTGGTAAACAAAGTAGAGTCTTGAAAACAGCTTCAAAATGGGATGCCTCGGACAGCCTGGCCGTGAAACAGACGCAAGGCTCCTGAAAACCTTGACACCTGTGTGACTGTGGTTGCCGCCGTGCAGATCCTCATCCTCATTGCCCCAGGAAGACTGCAGGTTGCCCTGGTGTCTTATTCTCTTCAGGTCTTGGGAGGCCAGAGGTTTGCTTCCAAAGCTGGAAGAAATGAATCTTGAGCAAAGCCACTATTTTCTCTCTCCAGGAGGATGACATTTCAGCATTTTGGAAAAAGTAGTTCTTTTTTTTTTTATTGGAGTTTGATTTGCCAACATATGTATAGTCCCCAGTGCTCATCCCGTCAAGTGCCCCCCTCAGTGCCCATCACCCAGTCACCCCAACCCCCTGCCCACCTCCCCTTCCACTACCCCTTGTTCGTTCATTTCCCAGAGTTAGGAATTTTCTCATGTTTTGTCTCCCTCGCTGATATTTCCCACTCATTTTCTCTTTCCTCTTTATTCCCTTTCACTATTTTTTATATTCCCCAAATGAATGAGAACATATCATGTTTGTCCTTCTCTGATTGACTTACTTCACTCAGATAATACCCTCCAGTTACATCCACATTGAACAAATGATGGGTATTTGTCATTTCTAATGGCTGAGTAATATTCCATGTATTCAGAGACCACATCTCCTTTATCCATTCATCTTTCGATGGGCACCAAGGGGACTTTCCATAGTTTGGCTATTGTGGGCATTGCTGGTATAAATATTGGGGTGCAGGTGTTCTGTTGTTTCACTGCATCTGTATCTTTGGGGTAAATCCCCAGCAGTGCAATTGCTGGGTCGTAGGGCAGGTCTATTTTTAACTCTTTGAGGAACCTCCACACAGTTTTCCACAGTGGCTGCACCAGTTCACATTCCCACCAACAGTGCAAGAGGGTTCCCCTTTCTCCACATCCTCTCCAACATTTGTGGTTTCCTGTCTTGTTAATTTTCCCCATTCTCACTGGTGTGAGGTGGGATCTCATTGTGGTTTTGATTTGTATTGGAAAAGCAGTTCTGCTGCTGGAATTGGAAGCAACACATAAAATGTGGGAGGTCAAGGGGAAACTCGCAAATATTACAAGGAAAGGAGCATTTGTAGATGCAAGTGAAGGGACAGTCATATAGCAGAGAGCTAAGTAAGACATAACCTGATAGTTCTGGGAAGGAAAACAAGGAATACGGGGTAATATGGCCCAAGTATTTGGATTTCGTGCATGCAACAGGTTGGCGGGAGAGCCCGGAGCTGGCGGGTGGCTCCATAGGCGGGTGGGAGGTGGCCTGGGGCCTCCATGTCCCCCGGGGGACAGTCCGCCCTCCTGCCCTGCCCGGCCTGGGCCTGCACCTGTGCTGAGCACCCCTCGGCCCTCCCCTGCCATGGGCCCCAGTCTGCTGGCAATGGGAGGCCCGCACCGAGGAGGAGAAAGGATGCCTGGGGTTTCCTCCTTGACTCTCCGTGGTGACCTCCCTACCTGCCAGTGGCCCTGGACTGTGGGTCAGGGCCCCTGTGCTGTGTTGCTGCCAGCCTAGGTC
The DNA here is from genome assembly GCF_905146905.1 of Nyctereutes procyonoides. Taxonomy (NCBI): domain Eukaryota; kingdom Metazoa; phylum Chordata; class Mammalia; order Carnivora; family Canidae; genus Nyctereutes; species Nyctereutes procyonoides. Next base: position 20,782,633 of record NW_026575120.1, read on the forward strand.
TGCTCCTCTGCGGTTTGTGCGGCCCTGGACACTGCACACCCCCTGTGAGGACTCAGTTCCCCTATTGTCACTTGGTGCCTTCTGAGAGACATTCATTTCCCTGAGCCATCTGTCTGAGGAGCAAATGCCTCAGCCTGGGTGGCTGCAGTGGCACATTGGTTCCTCAGCTCTGGGCACTAAGTCCAGGGTCAAGGTGGCCACAGATTTGGTGTCTGGTGTGTGTCCTCCGGGCTTGCAGATGCTGCCGCCTTGCATGGTGTGCTCACTTGGCAGATGGGGGCAGAGCGGGCTCCAGTTCCTTCCTGTGACCCAGCTGGACTCTATCCTGGGGTGCCAGCCTCTATGAACTCTATGAGCCCTGACCTGCCTCCCTGACTGCTGGATCCAGCACGTCTCTTCCTGGGTTTGATCTCGGCTGATGGGTTCTCAAGTCCAGGATGGCCCAGCTGCCCAGGTGGCCTCCTCTGCACCTGTTGTGCAATAAAGACTTGGCCCAAGCAGACTCGCTCATGCGCTTCTCTTATTTGCTGTGTTCTTGAAAATGACAATGATATTATGAGCCCTATCAAAGCCTCAAATCTAAAATCTTCTGTTTTATTCAGCAGGCCTCTGTTCATTTACCCAGCTCTGGACCCTGACCCGCAGTGAAGAGCTTTCACTGAAAAGGCATTTCAGACATTTTGGCTCAAGTTTTCATGTTGTCATGATGATGACGACGATGATGATGACGGTGATAATTAGTTTTATGATTAATATTTTAATTGACTGGATCAATGAGATTTTGGGCCTTAACATCACCGACAACAACAACAAAGCTCGTCTGGGGCTGGTTTGGGCATGTAGTTGCTTTAGAATATTCTAGCCTTTTGGGTGAGCTAAAATCTAATTTTCCTGTTCATCTTACCTGGTATGAAACTGGGCTTTTAGGTTATTCATGTTTGAAATATTCTTTTTTGATATAAAAATAACAGAGGCTCATGGTAGAGCATTAGAGAATGAAGAAGAGAAAAACAATAGCACCATGTGTAACCATGATATTAGGGTTTGGTGTGTGTTTCCTGTCTTTTTTTAATGCTTGGTTAAAGAAATTAACATGGGGAGACCCAGGTGGCTCAGCAGTTGAGTGTCTGCCTTTGGCTCAGGTCATGACTTCGGGGTCCTGGGATCAAGTCCCACATCAGGCTCCTGCATGGAGCCTGCTTCTCCCTCTGCCTGTGTCTCTGCCTTTCTCTCTGTGTCTCTCATGAGTAAATAAATAAAATCTTTTTTTTTTTTAAATCAACATGGTTGAGGATGCAAGATATCTACCATACATGTCCTGGTGCTTTCCTCTTACATCAGGTAAGCAGTTTATCAAGTAATTGAAAAGCTCTTCATAATCTCATCTTTAGTGTGGTTGCCTAATGGCTGTCTTCATATGTTTTGAGTAAATAACCCCTGTATGTCATGAGAAAGGGCCGATCCCCTGGGACATCCTCAGGGTTCCTCTGCTCTCTCTACTGAGCATCAGCCATGGGAGGCCAGGTTTCAGAGGCAATTGAGTGTTGGGAGAAATGCAGCGAGGATACGGGAAGCACCCGGCCAGGTGCTGCCTCTAAGCTTGCATCGTAATCAGCACCACAGGGGCTCCCGACAATCATGATGTAGGTCCCAGCAAATCCCTGTTTTACAGAGAGTGAAACTGAGGCCCAGGATGGTATGAGTCATCTCCCCAGGTTTACACAGCTGGACAGGGGTACAGTGGGGATTTAAATCAGGTTTGTTTGCTGGAAAGCCCATTGTTTCCTGCCAGACTATTTGCCAAGAGTATTAGAGGCCGAAGCTGCCTTTCTCTTTGACAGCATCGTAGACAGAGGGCGGTGAGCCTTTGCTTCAGGTGCCTGGGAGCTTAAATACTTCCCTGAATGTGTGAGCTAGAGCTGCCAGGAGGAAACCCTTGGGGCCTTGAGCACCAGATTGTGAGATTGTCTGGGTGGTGACACAGGGATGCGGGGGTGGCTCAGGCCTCTGAGGGCTTGCATGGGTGCTCAGCACTGACAGGGAGTTGGGTCCGTGTTGGCGAGTCCCGCTTGTTCCTTAAACCAACAACATGAAACCTTCTGCCGCCCACCCGCTATCTTGGTCTGTCGTGCACTTCCTGCCTGACCTCGGGGCAGGAGAGATGGAGGGACTGTGGCTCCTGGACTAGCAGCACGTCTTTGCTGATGAGCCGTGCAGACCCGTGGGATGTAGGAAGAGTGTCTTGTCTTCAGGGGCTTGTGGCACACTGGACATCAAATTTCATGTTGGGAAGGCTGCCAGTGACATTGGGCGGTGACTCGGCTCTGGCCTGGCTGGTGACAGCCACGCTGGCAGAGAAGCATGTCCTGGGAGGCGGTTCTGGCAGTGGCCTGGGTGCACCTGTCCTACAGATCCATGGGGGCTCTCAGGAGTGCGAGGGTGGCAGGGTGGGCGGAGCCACCTTTGCGAGTCCACTGGTAAGCTCCCTGCCCCTGCCCCTGCCTCAGGGGGCGGGGGTGGTGAGGACCCCACAGCAGGCCCTGCACACCGAGGGGATGGGCAGGGACATCTCCAGGCATTTCTGGGCAAGATGTCCCTCCAGCAGGCTGTCTGCTGCACGAGGGGGACCGGCCAAGAGCACAAACTCTGGGAGCCTCATTAACTGGATGTAGGTAGTGGGGTGTTTGTCATTAGTATTGTCGCTTGTATGTTTGGTCTATGTGCTCAGCGTCTGTATCACAGGAGGAAATTCCAGAGACATCTTGCAGAGAGCCCGTTGGGGAGCCTTGGGGAGCTCGCAGGGAGGGAGCCGTGTGACGGCCGACTGGCATGTTCCTCATCACACGGTCCCATGAACCCCTGGGTCCCAGGCACTCCTGTGGTCTCCATGGCAGCTCAGTGTCCACAAGGAGCTGGTGGGACTGCAGGGTCCCCGGGACGGAGGCCCCTCAGGTGCACAGGGCATCACCCAGTGCCTCCTTTTCTGAGGACCTCTCCCAAACACGGGGTCCAAGTTTGTGGATGAACGTGTCCCTTTTTCTTCCTAACTTTGTAGTTTTTAATGCATCATAAACTGATTCTCAGAACAGAATCAGCGTGTTTATGTGATCGGTGAAACGGGAGGACCCAGACTGCTTTGTTTTTTTTGCCTTTTCTGTTCCCATAAGAGAACAACCACCATGAACACTTGGGCTTCTCAGGCCCTGGGTGAATATTTGTGCAGCAGGTTTGTAAGGATGGGTCCCGGATGGTTCTGGAAGGGGTGGGGTGGATGGTGCCAGTGGCCTTACTGTGTTAGTTGCCAGCATGTATGTGATTCAGTACATATTTGTATAAAAATGAGATAAGATGTGCTGGGGCCTAATCATGATCTCTTATTATCTGCTACAGGCTGGGGCGGCCGTGTGCTGGGATTGAGCTGGTGTTTTACAATTGTTTCCATGTGATAAAAACTTCCTTAGTTATTTTTCCAAGGATGATGTTTTAATGGCTCATCAGTTTTGTGTTTTCCTGAGTCCTCTGCGCCTGTGAGGGCCCGGCCCGGCCTCTCGGGCTTGAACGTGATTGAGGACTGGAATCGGGGTTGGGGGCCCTTCCCTGCCTCTGTTACAGTCCACAAGGCAATTGCAGCAGCGGGTGGGGCAAGGCTGGAGACAGTTGGGTGATGTGGTAGGACTGGGAGGGAGCGGGAGGGCCCGAGTGTTTGAGCAGGCCTGTTACCCAGCCACCCCTGGTGAACGGAACACGCAGTGTGCTGGCTCCCGCGAGCTCTGGAGAGCCACCTGGTCGGCGGCCCCCGGACACTGAATTCACATGGAGACCTAAGCTTCATGGGCCAAAGTACGGCTTAGGGCTTCTTGGTCTAAACACGGTCTTGTTTTTGGTGTTTGTTTTTGTTTGTTGTTGAGCTTTTGGCTTGAGCTGGAGTTAGAGTGTTTCCCATGGATAAGCTTACATGCTCATCATGGGGCACACAGAGGTGAAACAACCTGAGGGTCGCTGGAGGGGATGGGGTGGGGATGGGTCCCTGGGTGTCGGGCATGGAGGAAGCATGTGACAGGATGAGCACCGGGTGCTGCATGAGACTCTACCTCTGATACCAATAATATGTAATATGGTAATTAATTGAATATAAAGAAAATAAAAGAAAAAGAAGTGCTTACTCAGTTCTTGGAGCAGAAGAGAGACATGAGCTCCATTTGCAACTATAAAGTTTCTTATTGGTTTTTCCTTTATTTTTTTCTCTTTTAAAATTTTTAAAAATTGGAATGTGAAACAGCTCCAGATCCTTTGGCTTCTGGATTCAGTTGCTTTGGTCAAGGAAATAGTGGTGCTTGACCTACGAAGACTGATTGTGTCCACACAGGTTGGTTGTCCTGTGCTTTCCCTGCTCCTGCAGCAAGTGCTCTCACATGCATGCACATGAATACGTACATTTGGAGGTGACTCAGCCACATGGTCCCCCCACAACGCCAGCAGGCCTGGGCTGCTGTGAGTGAGAGCTGCCATCGGGAGCTGGAAGGAAACTACCTGACTCTGGATCTTTTTACCTTTTCCCCTGAAAAGGGGGAAAAATGGGGATTTGGGTGTAAAGTCTGTCTCAGGAATATGTGTTTCTTTTCCTCTGCTTCCAGCTCTTCGTGGTGGAAATTCCAACCACTGTATTCTCTCCTTCATTCTGTGTGGTGATCACTTTCCTTGTTCATAGGATCCTCCTTCCCTCTGGGGCCTCTGGTACAGGGGGTCCCAGGGGGTCTCAGCCACCTGATGACCCCTGGTACAGGGTCCTAGGAGGTCCTGGCTGCCTGCTGACCCCGGGTACGGGGGTCCTGGGGAGTCCCATCCACCTGTTGACGCCTGATGTGGGGGGTCCCGGCCATCTGCTGACCCCTGGTATGGGGGATCCCGGGGGATCCTGGCCACCTGCTAACCCCTGGTACAGGGGGTCCTGGCTGTCTGCTGACCTTTGGTACAGGGAGTCCTGGGGGGTTCTTTCACGAGCTTCAGGGAAGCCCCATTCAGATGTCCCTAGAAACTGGGGTCTCCTCAGGACTCATGGACGTTCATTTCCAGCCCTTGAGGAGGAAGCCTGGTGTGAGCAGGTGGCTTGAGCAGAGCCTGGGGTCCGTGGCAGCTATGTCCAGAGGGGAATTTGCGGGCCTGGCCCTGAGGGTCCCTGGCTTTTCAGCCCCAGATGTATGGAGCCTTCAGGTCAGCATGCTGGGCTTGGGACGGCGTTTTAGGGCGACATGTCTCTGTGCTGTCCCAGGGGCCTTCTGTGAGGCGTGGCCTCTGGGGACGGGGTGGCTGGAGGCTGTAGCTCAGGATCTGGGAGGGAGTGATCCGCAGAGGTGTTTGCTTGACATGAGGGTGGACGGGGAGGCCCCTGAGTGGGGTGCTCTGGACTGAGCAGGAGAAGAACTTCAAAATCCCCATAATACATCTAATTATACTAAATAGTAATTAAACACTGCATCTATTAATACTCGCATCCCAAGAACTTGCAGTTAAGGCTCCTGGCAGGGGGGTGGGGGGACTGGGAGCAGCAGGTGTTGCCACCTGAGGACACAGGAGCCGCGGCAGGACACCTGTCCCCGTTTCTGCTGAGATGTGCACACAGCTACAGAGCAGGGTGGGTGCCAGGAGGGAGTTCAGTCTCTATGTCCAATTCCTCCCTCTTTCCTTCCTCAACCTGGAAGGACCCCCAGGGCAGAAGGTTGGAAGTGCAGGCTCGCCGCACACGCCTCCGAGGGCTGAGGCTGTTGTCCCTGCTGCTGTCCCTGCCAGTCCTGCTCCATGTGGGGCAGCTAGGTGTTGTTCCCGGCGGGGACCTGGCTTCCCAGACAGCTCGACCTTAGCCCCAGACCATGTCCCAGGAGTAGCTCTTGTCCTGAAGAAGCACGAGGCTAGAAAGGCCCCAGGCTCCCCCGCCCCCATTCCTGGGGTGCTGCTTAGGCTGACGTTTGCTCTGATGTCCTTGCTGATGGTGACCAGGCTGACACGGGCTGTATTTCCAGAGATCACAGGGGCGGGCACCACATCCCCCTTTGGAAAGGCAGTTGGATCCTGCAATGTCCATCCCGAGCACGCCCATGCTCTGTTGCCTGCTCCTGGCACCGCCTTCTTTGCTCACACCTGCCTGTGTCTGCCCAAGAGGCCCCTTCCTCTCCCTCCTTGTGGTGGAACCTGAGGGGATGCTCTCTTGCCACGACCTCATTATCCACCTGGGTCCCCTCAGGCTGCTCCTGTGACAGACCCCACAGACAGTGGGCTGGACGAGATAGCTGTCTGGTCTCAGTCTGGGAGCCAGAAGTCCAGGAGCAGAGTGGCCGGCCTGGCTCCATCGGGGGCTCTCAGGGGATCTTTCCAGGTTCTCAGCTGCCTTCTGGGGTGGTTGCACCGACCCTCGTAGCTGCGCCACACCGAATCTTTGCCTTCCATTCCACCTGGAGTTCCCCACGTGTGTCCGGGCTGGGAACACAGCCTTGTCGGGTCGGGCCCACCCTGAGGACCACATTCACTTCAGCGCATGACGTCTGTGGTGCCCTAGCTTCCACTGGTGGCCAGGTACTGAGGTGCAGGGGACTCGGACTGCAGCCTGTGCATGTGGGGGAGGGGGAACGCAGTGAATTCAGCCTGCGACCCCCAGAGAGGTGCTTTTGCGTCTCAGGTCCCTAGGGAGACGTGTGGCAGCTTCTCTCTGGCCCGCCTCTGCCTCCCTTGCCCCGTTGCGTGGCCTGCTGCTGCCACACACCTGTTCCCACCTCCTGCCACCAACTCCGGGTACCACACTCCTGGATCATCCTGGCCTCTCCTAGTTGGTTCTTGCCTGTGCTGTGTTGCCCTTGTTCCCCAGAAGCACACATGCCTCCCTCATTCTCGTCTTGCTCTTCTAAGGCCTCATCTCACAGTTTTTAGACACCGCAGCCACCTTAAGCTGGAGACTCCCAAATCTGAGTCTTGTCTTGTCCTCTCCCCTCAGCCCTTGGCTACTCTTGGTGTCTGTGATCATCTTTTTTTTATTTTTTTTTTATTTTTTAGTTGTTTATTAAGAGAAACTATTCCATAACCCAGTGTTCGTGTTTCGTAGCTCAGGAACACAGGACAATCAAGCTTCAATGAAACACCACCCAAAGAAATTCTTCATATTCCAAATTCACTTTGCACTCTGAAAGATACCAGCCTTCTTCATCTCCTCAAAATCTTTCATGGAATCATAATTTCTGTAGAAATCTGCATATGCCTTCTTTCTTGGTTCAGCCACAGCAAACTTATAAAAAGCTGCAACCCCCAGGGATACAGCGAAGGCTCCAACGATATGAAATTGCAGACGCTTGGCCAGAAGGCCTCGCATCTGAGGTTTCGTTAAAGCACTTGAAGTCATGGTAGTTCTTCTCCTCAAACCTAATGTCCTTCCTGACAGAAATGGACGGCGCCCCCCCCCTTTTTTTTTTAAGATTTTTAAAAGATTATTTATTTATTTATTCACGACAGAGAGAGAGAGAGAGAGAGAGAGAGAGAGAGAGAGAGAGGCAGAGACACAGCCAGAGGGAGAAGCAGGCTCCATGCAGGGAGCCTGACGTGGGACTCGATCCCGGGTCTCCAGGATCACACCCTGGGCTGAAGGCGGCGCTAAACCGCTGAGCCACCCAGGCCGCCCAGTGTCTGTGATCATCTTAGACACAACCATTCAAGGGGAGTGTGTCATTCATTCCTACCCAGCAGCCTCTCTGTCCTCTTAGTCTCCACATCCATTGCTATGGAATTGGATTGCGTGGAACAAAGGGTGAGGTTGGCTAGAAGGAAGATCTTGTGTGATGAGCCGTGTTAGGGAGGAGGAAAGTGGACGCTGAATTCTGTGCGTAGAGCTCGCCTAGTGGGTGCTGTGCCAGGGCCGTTCCCTCAGACACCACTCACCCCATTCTGTTCATGCCCACGGTCAGCATCTCCTGCAGCACATCCTATCTCGTTGATGCACTGTTGCGGTGAGGGCAGGCTAGAGGAGGATGGTTCACTTGGATGCACACGGGTATGTACCCTCCCAGACGGTACATTATCCTGATGTGGACGGTCCTTTCTGAGCCATTACCCATCAACATATTCTTCACGGTTGTCTGCAGATCGATTTTGGGGTTGTTATAGCTTCAGTATTTTGCTGGGTGTGAATAGGCCTTGTGGTTAGAGTCAGAAGCAGAGGGGAAAGCCATTTAGTAGGAATGGTTGGCTGCTTGGAAGCAAGAGGCCTGGTTCTTTGTCGAGCTCCACAGCCTGTGGGGCCCCTGTGTAATTGGCCCAGGGGCTCTCTCAGGACCCTCTCGGTGGTGGCAGTTGGACTTTATTGACCATTAGGGTAGTGGTTATGGCATAAGGCATGATTTTTGTCAAAAGCATCACGCATTCAGTTAATTCACAGGGACCTGTGCTCTGCGGAGCCAGGCCCTTGCCTGCCTTCCCCACCAGCATCCCCGTGTGGTGCTCGAGATGCTCCGCAGAAATCTGCTTTTTGTAAAACAAATGAGTCAAAGTTTTGTATCCTTTCTTTGAAGGACATAGAGAGCAAATGTTGTGAATGCATCTCTCCCTGGGGCAGGGCGGCTGTGTGCAGCAGGGTCTCCCTTAGCCTGGGTGTTGCTGACAGAGATGGGCCTCTAGCGGCTGCCTCACAAAGGAACAGCTCCGGGAGGGGGGCGAGAACTTGGTCAGCCTGACTCGTGTGCGTCTGTAACCGGCATCTGAACTTGGAGTCTAGATCCTGCTCAGTGGCCAGTGGGTTCACACCTGTCGCTGGGTAGGGGTGGGGGTGGGGGGAGAAGTCACACATGGAGGGTGAGGTCTCTGGGCCACAATGCTGAGTGGGCGGGAGGTCCACACTCTGGCTCTGGAGACTCTTGCACTTGATGCTAATACTCGGCTCCTGTGAAGACGCCGACGTGTTGGGCTCTGAGGGCAACATGCACCTGTGACACGTTCTGTCTGGGGCCGAGAGGGTCACAAAGCCGCAGTCTTACACTAGGTGTGACGTCAGGAACTGTGGGCCGTTCACAGAGGAGGTGTGCGGTGTCCAGATTGGGCAGGTGGGTCGCTTGCTTTATGTGGTTGGCAAGTTTCCAGTGAGGGTCAGAGTGCAGACTCCTGGGGGGCTGAGGACACCCAGCCCCCATCTCTGGAGGCTTAAGCAGCCATGCTCCTTGGTGGTTCCATGGAGAGAAACCCTGCAATCCTGTTCTGGTGGGGACATAGGAGTTTGGTTGAGTTCTCTTGTCCGTAGTCCGTAGAGCTGAGGGAAATCCTTGGGTGGGCATGGCAGCGATGTCATCGTGGTCTGTGTGGCGGTGTCCGGTGAGCCCCGGCTTTCCCCAGAGCATGCCCTCCACTCCTCTGGCAGCCTCATTACAGGTGGGAAACCAGGAGAAGCTACAGGGCTGGGTTGGGCAGAAACGGTCTCTGACCCGGTGCCTCTCTCTGCGTCTTTGTATTTCTGTTTCTGTTGGCTACACATTTTTTAAAACAAGGAGCTGCAACTTTTTAAAAAACGTAAATGCTATTTTAGGTGTGTTGCTGCCATCCCACAGAACAGCTAGAGGCCATGATAGTTCAGGGCGGTGGAAGTCAGGAACCGCTGCTCCCAACTGGGCCCCTGCACCTGCCCCTGCCCTGCTCCGTGGGCTGTGCCTGAAGGATGCTCTGCTGGAGGTGGGAATCCGTGTCAAGCCCCTGGGGCAGACCGCTCTGGAAACCACCTCCTGGAGACTACAAATAATTTCCTCATAGCAGGAACGCGGATAGGAGATGTTCCCCCCAGACTGATGTGAACACTAGTTTTTATGAAGGACTGAACTGCTTGGTTCTTTAATTTCGGGGCGAGGACGTATTTCGTGGTCGTTTAAGCTGCTCTCCCCCCACCCTATCCTGCACCATTGCCCCCCAGCCATAGGGCGCTGGCGGGGTTTCGTTTGAGACTCCAGACAACACTTCCTGCAGGGATGGGAGCCCCGTGGCCCCTGCGTGTTGTGCTCTCCTCGGGGGCGGAGGGGGGCGGCCTCTGGATGTGTGCTCCTTTCTGGGCTGTGGTGTTTTGTAAGAAGAAAGGTCAGTGTTGAGCTGGGGCCGCCCAGGGATCTACGAATCGCTGTGTGTGGCCTCAGGGAGGCCCATCACCTGCGGTGTTTTCTGTGGTCCATGGCCTTCCTGGGACTCGGCATGGTGCCATCCGCTGTGAGGCAGAGGATGCGGTGACAGTGGTGATTTAGTTTGAGGAGCCCTGCTGCACTGGCCTCACCTGCAGCTGCCAGAGGAGGTAGTTGGATCTCCCCCAGCCGTGTGGCTCTCCCACTGCATTTATGGGGAGACATTTTGGGAGCACTGAAGAAGGAGCCCTCTTCTCCTTGGGGACAGTGTGTGGCCACTGATTCTTGAACACTGTTAGGACTAAGTTCCAGAACCATCCAAACCAGTGCAGAGACTGGTGCCTCTAAGATGCCCAGAGCCATCAGTGTCACACAAGGAGGGTGTATAGCGGGGTGCAGGGGTTAGTGAGTCTGGAAATGAGCAGGACCAGGTCCTGTCTGGCTTGGCCTGGAATCCCCATCCCTGAGGCCACGACTCTGACTTCGAGGCAGCTGGAACCCACTGAAGGTATTCCAGCTGGAGAGTGATGCAGTCCCTTTTGCATTTTATTTTATTTTTAAAAAGATTATTGATTGATTGATTAAAGAAAGAGAGGGAACATGAGCAGAGAGGAGGGGCAGAGGGAGAAGCAGCCTCCCCAGTGAACAGGGAGCCCGACGCGGGGCTTGATCCCAGGACCCTGGGATCATGACCTGAGTCCCCCAGGCGCCCCCACTTAAGCATTTTATAAAGATTGTTCTGGAGACCAAGTGGGCAGTGAGAGGAGCCGGGCAGCAGCTGGATGGGAGGTGGTGGCAGAGAGAACGGACTGCTGAGATACCCAGAAAGCAGAGGTGATAAGATTGCTGATTGTTGGGAGGTTAAGTGCAGGGTCGTCCTCTGGAAGGTCCTGCGTGTGGCTGTGCTTGTTGTAGGGAGAAGGTGCTGCTGCCCTGTTTCCTCTGAGGCCCTGGGGGCTGCTCAGCACAACACAAGGGGATTGGCAGAGGGATTAAGGGAAAATACCTGAGAACTTGAGTGTCTGTGTCAGGCTGAGTGTGGTGAGTCCCCCTGGGCTCTACCTGTGGGCCACCTGGGCTGGGTCCAGCAGCTTGGGGCTTGCTGTCGCCTGTGCCAGGCAGGCTGCCTGTGGGTGTGGGGTTAGCCTACAGCCCATGTTCACAGGGTCAGTGAAGACACGGGGGTGGTGGGAGGGTGGAGGCTGTGCCTCCCAAGACGCTGCCAAAGAATGGGGAGTGATGGTCCTGAGGTGAAGGCGGTGCAGCAGTCATGGGGGCCTTCGCAGTGTGGAGACCATCCTAGCCCCGGGGAAACAGCCCTCGTTTCCGGCAACAGGATTGGAAGAGGTCTCGAGAATACGAAGGGCAGGCCCCTGACGCACAGAGCCTTGAGGCTGCCGCTCGCTCCTGGAGGTTGGCAGGCCCTGGGGGAGTGCAAGCGCCTGGCGCCCACTCGGCTGGCCTGTTCTGTTCGCTTGTCTGTCTGCCCGGTGCATGTCTGCTCCATGCCCTGTGGGTGGGCATGCCTGGTGCTCGGGAACCTTCTGAGCTCATGGGGACACCCCTGGGTGTTGCAGTCTGGGTGTGGCAGCCTGCTGTGGCGAGCATGGCCGGGGGCAGGGGGAGGGGGGCCCACACAGATGGGGAAGGTCGGGGAAGCCTTCCATGCAGGCCCGGGGCAGGCAGGGAGGAAGGTGCCACAGAGCCTGGGCAGAGGGTGCTGGGGCCTGGGGAGGCCACTGCCCACAGTTGGCTGGGGGGAAGGGTGGGGGGCCTTGGTGCTGGGCAGGAGGGCCTGTGGCTCTTAGGGACGTGGCTGGCCGGTACTGGGGGCTTCTGTGGTCCCAGGGAGTGCGGCCGGAAGGGAGCAGACAGGCCAGGGCCCAGGATGGGTTAGGAGGCCGTGTGGCAGCAGATGGTGACAGAGGCTGAGGACAGGCCTTCAGAGGGGCCACTGCTGTGGGCCGGGCTATGACCATGGACCGTGCAGCTGGACTGCACATCTGGGGATCTTGGCAGAGTTTAGAGGCATGTTTAGGATCCAGGTTAGAGCCGTGGATGTGGAAAGTGCGCAACGTGCAAGGAAGAAGAATCAACAATAGAGTGTGGGCGACACTGACATTTGGGGGGCCGTGGATGGGAAAGGGCAGAGGGCTTGAGACGGAAATGGGGTTGGGGAGTGACTGCGGGGCATCATCAGGCCTTCACCTAGGAGTCTGCACAGGTGGGGAGGGGGCAGCTTGAGACCCCAGGTGCATCCGGGAGGGGTTGGCACAAAGCAGTTGCCTCGAGTGGGAAGGGTTCCTCTAATGTTGTGATGTCACGCTGCCAACAGTGGCATCACCAGTGGGGAAGGTATGCTTGGCGCTCCGCCCAATTGGGACCCCTGCTCCCCACCTGCCCACCCTCTCTTGGCACTCTTCTTTTCCGTTCCCACATTTCCTCGTCACCTTTACTGTGCCTGCATCTTTAATTGATTGATTAAGACAGAGTGCTGAGGGAAAAAAGTATGGATGGTACGGTGTGGATGGCATTGCTTTCTTCTGATAATTTTCCCGTTGACTTGCTAGAGACTTTCGTGATGAAAGGAAGCAGGTCCAGGAGGTCACTGAGCCTTGGACGTGCCACAGACAGTTTGGGCAGGTAGATGATTATTTTCTTTGGAGAAGTCAGCCATGAACAGTACATTCATGAGGTATTTTTCTGCTCCAATCTTCATTTTCTTTATTTTAAAAGAAATTGCATATTTTGAAAGGTAAATTTTTAGACTGGATTAACTTTTAACCCTGAAATTTTACAGAAAGTGTCTCTATTTTCTTTTTGACTAAACAGATGGGGCAGATTGGTTGTCTTATGTTCTCTTTTCATAAATATTTTCAAATCATTTCATTAATTTCAAGTGAGGAAGAAGCAAACACAAGTAAACAGGTGTTTGCTTGTTGACAGGAGATGTGTTTTGCAAAGTACACCTGATTCTTCTCGCCTTTGCTTCCATGGCTTGGCCTCTGGGCCTTCAGGGACCCTGACTGTCCCATGAGTGTGGCCCTTGCTACTGAGATGATTTCTGGGCCAGCGGGGCCTAGGGCTCATCCTGGCCATGGGGCTATCCCACCCCTCAGGGAGGCCCAGCTGGATGAGCAGGGACAGCCCTCCGCTGTGGGCTGTGCAGACCTCTGAGGTGCGCCCCTACAGGCCCCATGCTTGCAGGGCGTCCTCTTCACTGCCCTGCAGCCTGTGCTCCCCAGGTGAGCCCTCTCGCTGGCTGCCGGGTGTCAGGGAGGTCCCCGCGGAGAGGTGGCCCTGGGAGGGCAGCTGGGGTCTACGCAGCGATCCCTCCTGGGGTCAGGCACCGACGGCAGGAGATGGTACCATGTATCTGAGTTTCTGAATTCAGGTTTATCGATGAACTGCGTTTGGTAATTTAAAGGTGAGCCAGACCTCTGGGGTCTTCCTGGGCTAATGGGTAGAGTGAGTACACAATGAAAATCACATCTCTCAAACTTGGGAAGAAATCAGGATTGTTTTCTGAACCTCTTCTATCCGGTGATGTTTATAAATCCAGGAATTGATAACGTGTAGAACATTTCAAATTACAAAGATGGGAGGGGAGGGGCAAGATGGCGGAAGAGCAGGGTCCCCAAATCGCCTGTCCCCACCAAATTACCTAGATAACCTTCAAACCATCCTGAAAATTTACGAATTCGGCCTGAGATGTAAAGAGAGACCAGCTGGAAGGCTACAGTGAGAAGAGTCCGCGCTTCTATCAAGGTAGGAAGACGGGGAAAGAGAAATAAAGAAACAAAAGGCCTCCGAGGGGGAGGGGCCCCGCGAGGAGCCGGGCTGAGGCCGGGGCGAGTGTCCCCAGGACAGGAGAGCCCCGTCCCGGAGGAGCAGGAGCTGCACCAACCTTCCCGGCGGGCGGAAAGGGGCCCGCAGGGAGGTGGAGCAGGACCCAGGAGGGCGGGGATGCCCTCGGGCTCCCGGGGACACTAACAGACACCTGCGCCCCCGGAGAGTGCGCCGAGCTCCCTAAGGGCTGCAGCGCGCACGGCGGGGCGACTGGAGCAGCTCGGAGGGGCTCGGGCGGCGGCTCCGCGGAGGGGGCTGCGGGGCGGGAGCGCGAATCCACCAGCGCAGGCCCCGGAGCACAGGGCGCCGGGACACAGCCCAGGATCCGGCCTCCCCCGGGACAGGCAGAGGCCGGGAGGGCCCAGGACAGCGAGGACGCTCCTGCCCCGAGCTGAGCAGATCAGCGGCCCCACCCCGGAGCCTCCAGGCCCTGCGGACGGAGAACCGAGAGCCCCGAGCCCCGTAGTTCCTGCGGAGGCTAAATCCAGGCTTCCAGAGTTGCCATAGCAACTGCTGCTGTTCCTCCTGGGGCCCCACGGGGTAAACAACCCCCGCTGAGCCCTGCAGCAGGCAGGGGCAGAGCAGCTCCCCCAAGGGCTAACACCTGAAAATCAGCACAGCAGGCCCCTCCCCCAGAAGACCAGCTGGACGGACCAGTGATACTCCCCCGTGTTCCAATACAACTTGTTTTTGGCCACTCTGCACTGAGCAAAATGACTAGAAGGAAAACCTCACCTCAAAAGAAAGAATCAGAAACAGCCCTCTCTCCCACAGAGTTACAAAATCTGGATTACACTTCAATGTCAGAAAGCCAATTCAGAAGCACTATTCTACAGCTACTGGTGGCTCTAGAAAAAAGCATTAAGGCCTCACGAGACTTCATGACTGCAGAATTTAGATCCAATCAGGCAGAAATTAAAAATCAATTGAATGAGATGCAATCCAAACTAGAAGTCCTAACGACGAGGGTTAACGAGGTGGAAGAACGAGTGAGTGACATAGAAGACAAGTTAATGGCAAAGAGGGAAACTGAGGAAAAAAGAGACAATCAATTAAGGGACCATGAAGACAGATTAAGGCAAATAAATGACACTCTAAGGAAGAAAAACCTACGTTTAATTGGGGTTCCCGAGGGCGCCGAAAGGGACAGAGGGCCAGAATATGTATTTGAACAAATCCTAGCTGAAAACTTTCCCAATCTGGGAAGGGAAACAGGCATTCAGATCCAGGAAATAGAGAGATCCCCCCCTAAAATCAATAAAAACCGTTCAACACCTCGACATCTAATAGTGAAGCTTGCAAATTCCAAAGATAAAGAGAAGATCCTTAAAGCAGCAAGAGTCAAGAAATCCCTGACTTTTATGGGGAGGAATATTAGGGTAACAGCAGACCTCTCCACAGAGACCTGGCAGGCCAGAAAGGGCTGGCAGGATATATTCAGGGTCCTAAATGAGAAGAACATGCAACCAAGAATACTTTATCCAGCAAGGCTCTCATTCAAGATGGAAGGAGAGATAAAGAGCTTCCAAGATAGGCAGGAACTGAAAGAATATGTGACCTCCAAACCAGCTCTGCAAGAAATTTTAAGGGGGACTCTTAAAACTCCCCTTTAAGAAGAAGTTCAGTGGAACAATTCACAAAATCAAGGACTAAATAGATATCATGATGACACTAAACTCATATCTGTCAATAGTAACTCTGAACGTGAATGGGCTTAATGACCCCATCAAAAGGCGCAGGGTTTCAGACTGGATAAAAAAGCAGGACCCATCTATTTGCTGTCTACAAGAGACTCATTTTAGACAGAAGGACACCTACAACCTGAAAATAAAAGGTTGGAGAACCATTTACCATTCAAATCGTTCTCAAAATATACCCTAAAAACTATAGAACACTTCTGAAAGAAATTGAGGAAGACACAAAGAGATGGAAAAATATTCCATGCTCATGGATTGGCTGAATTAATATTGTGAAAATGTCAATGTTACCCAGGGCAATTTACACGTATAATGCAATCCCTATCAAAATACCATGGACTTTCTTCAGAGACTTAGAACAAATTATTTTAAGATTTGTGTGGAATCAGAAAAGACCCCAAACAGCCAGGGGAATTTTAAAAAAGAAAACCATATCTGGGGGCATCACAATGCCAGATTTCAGGTTGTACTACAAAGCTGTGTTCATCAAGACAGTGTGGTACTGGCACAAAAACAGACATATAGATCAATGGAACAGAACAGAGAACCCAGAAGTGGACCCTGAACTTTATGGTCAACTAATATACGATAAAGGAGGAAAGACGATCCACTGGAAGAAAGACAGTCTCTTCAATAAATGGTGCTGGGAAAATTGGACATCCACATGCAGAAGAATGAAACTGGACCACTCTCTTGCACCATACACAAAGATAAACTCAAAATAGATGAAAGATCTAAATGTGAGACAAGATTCCATCAAAATCCCAGAGGAGAACTCAGGCAACACCCTTTTTGAACTTGGCCACAGTAACCGGAGAAGGACAAACAGTGTATGTTCTCATTCATTTGGGGAATATGAATAATAGTGAAAGGGAATATAAGGGAAGGGAGAAGAAATGTGTGAGAAATATCAGAAAGGGAGACAGAACATAAAGACTTCTAACTCTGGGAAATGAACTAGGGGTGGTGGAGGGGGAGGAGGGCGGGGGGTGGGGGTGAATGGGTGACGGGCACTGAGGGGGACACTTGACGGGATGAGCACTGGGTGTTATTCTGTATGTTGGTAAATTGAACACCAATAAAAATTAATTTATAAAATAAAAAAAAAAAAAAACAAATTACAAAGATGGTAACGTTCCTTGGAGAAAATTTAAAACATGGGTAAGCAAAGAAGAGAATAAAATGCTTATATATTC
The DNA here is from genome assembly GCF_905146905.1 of Nyctereutes procyonoides. Classification (NCBI taxonomy): domain Eukaryota; kingdom Metazoa; phylum Chordata; class Mammalia; order Carnivora; family Canidae; genus Nyctereutes; species Nyctereutes procyonoides. The sequence continues at coordinate 20,799,502 of NW_026575120.1, forward strand.
CCACTGCCCAATGTAGAGGACCATCGGCGAATTTGGTGCTTTTTACACCCCAAATGTTTGTAGATAGCTTGTAGCAACATACAGCATTCTTGATGGTTTCTTAAGTTCCATTGTGTGTCCATTCTATATATATATATAAACATATTTTTAAAGATTTTATTTATTTATTTACTTATTCATGAGAGACATAAGAAAGAGGCAGAGACCTAGGCAGAGGGAGAAGCAGGCTCCCTGCAGGAGCCCGATGTGGAACTCAATCCCAGGACCCCAGGATCATGACCTGAGCCAAAGGCGGATGCTCAACTGCTGAGTCACCCAAGTGTCCCTAAATATATTTTTTAAACACCTTTTTTTTGTTTGTTTCAAATCTTAAATTCCAATTAAGGAATTAAGGGAGGCCAGTGTTGCAGAGTGGCCTGAGGCAGTGACGCTCTTCTGCAGGCCTCATGTTCTAAGATGTTTTGCCGTCTTCTGGCTATGTCCCTGAGTTCCCCCAGCGCCCCTGTGATGGAAGGAGGGGTGATACTTGATCCTTCAGCGAATTCGGAAGCGGAGGTTTCTCACTTGCGTTATGTGGGTGAGAGGCAGTTTGTAAACATCTTTCTAAAATCTTAACACATGACACCTTTACAAAATCTGGAGGTCTTTTTTTTTTTTATTTCATTTTTAAGTAATCTCTGTACCCAGTGTGGGGGTCAAACCCACAGCCCTGAGATCAAGAGTTGCCTGCTCCACCCACAGAGCAAGCTGGGCGCCCCTGGAGCTCTTTTTGTAGGACTTTAGCGTGAGGGGAAGGGAAGCAGCGCTGACCCCACAGCCTGACAGCCAGGAGCTGACTACACAGTTCTGTGTGGTGGGGAAATTGGAAGATGTGTGAGGTCACTTCAGGATGGAACTGGTTAAAAAGCTGGTGTGCACGTGTAGAGCTCATTATTTTGTAGTGATTGACATTGATGACAGTAAGAAATATCAAGTGCAGGATTGTTTACAGTGTATTAAAAGCAGTTCATAAAATCGCGTGCACGGTGTGATGGCAGTTCTCTGACACACGCCAGGAAAGGTGCCTGGAAATAGGGATGTTACCTCTGGATGGGGAAGTAACTAGTACGACTTCCTTCTGAGGATTTTCTGCATTTTCTTAATTTTTGAGACTTATATGACATGAAAAATCTCTGATAATAGTTTCAGTTTAAGTAAACAGGTGCTCAGAGAATGTGTAGTTTGTCCATGGACATGGGACTGATTTCTGGCACCTTCTACCTCTAAGCAGGAGCCCTTTCGAACAGTTGAGGTTGGATTTTTGGTGTTCAGTGCCATAATTTGTTTCCTTGTCATCATGGTGCCCATTATGACCCTCCTCAGAGGCCTGCAAGGAAGGGGGAGCTTCCATCATGGAGAAAGCCGAGCTGCTGGGTGGGGACAGCTCCGTCCTGCACCCCCCAACCTCTCCAGCCTCTTCTCCCTCTTTCTCAGCCCCCCAGCCTTGCTGCCCCCCAGCACCCTGCAGGTGTGCAGCCACAGCTCACACACAGATGGGAAGCGTCTGTTTAGTAAATTTGCACAGGATGCACAGCTGGGAATCCAGAACCATGTAGGCTGGGAACGGGGTCAAGGGGGATGTGACCTCCCAAGGGAATGAGGACAGAGTCCAGTTCTTGGGGTTGGGAGGTTGGTGGTGGGAATGGTCAAGATGGTCTGAAAAGAAGACGGCTTGTGTTGTCACATGAAGTCAGGTCCATGGTGTGATGGGGCCTGGGAAGGCCCCGGGCAGAGTCCAGGTTCAAGGGTGCATGGCTGCCCATAGGAGGATGTGCTATAGGTGAGGCTGGTCATGTGCTCCTGTGACGCCTGAAGCTGGGGAAATGAGAAATGGGGACTCGGGGGACAGCGGTGGGCCAGGCAGACACAGAGCCACTCATGGAGCTGTGTGGGACCCTGTTTTGGTTCCTGCCCATTTCTCCAGGCCAGCTTTCTAGCCCCTGTTGGTCTTCTGAGGAGTGTGCACCGCTTCCAATGAGCCAGGGCCAGCGAAGTATTTCTGTGAACAGTCAGGGCTCTTGGGGCTCCTGGTGTGTATGTCTGTCCCAGCTCTGGGACTCGGCTATGGCAGAACGAAAGCAGCCATTTACCAGGGTGAGCAGGGAGGTGGCTGTGTTCCACTAACACTGTGTTTACAACAAAAAAAAACAAGGCCATCTTGCCTGCCCTGAGCAAGCCACTTGTTCTTCTGTCAGAATGTGCTAGAGTTGGGTGCTCTCGCAGACCTCTGGCAGCTACATGGACTCCGGCTCTGGTGATAGGAGGGGAGAATCAGAGCAATGGGGAAGAATGTTTGTGCCCCCAGGTGGCTGTGCCAGTCCTGAAGCTCCGTTTAGCTCTGACATGTGCATCCTGTTTCAGCACAGATCCACACAGGCAGTGCTGAGAGCAGGGAGGTTAGGTGGGCAGAATGGTGTGAAACCATATTATGTGACAGCTGCACATGTTTTAGTTAAAGAAGGACAGGTCCAGACATTGGAAAGTCTGCCCTGTGGAAGAGGGGAGAGGGAGAGGAGCATGCATCCACTGGGAGATAATGTAGGCTTGTCACTCGGGGGGGGGGGGTGTTTTGTTAACCTCATTTCAACAGGGAGAGGCTTTGCTCTGTGGAATGCCAAGTATTGGGAGCATCTGTGATGGAAGCTTCCAGGAGATAGATGTATACTCAATAGACTAAAACCTTAAAATAGAGCTGTCCCAACATGAGTTGCCCCCTTGGTCATGAGGGATGTTTTTATCTGGACTGGTTGTGTCCCTCAGGGGGTGGCCTACCCAGGGATGTGGCTTCTTTGGGAGGCAGGTGTGGCTCCATCAGCCACAGGACCTTCTCCTTGGGGATCACTCCAGAGCTTACAGCTGTGCTTCTTACCCACACACAAGAGTAGCTAGTGTGTGTGTGCTGGAGGTGGGAGGGGGAACCCAACAGTTTGGAACAAATCTGTTGTCTTCTAGGATTCCTAGATCTGGGCTGGGGGAGGACCTGAAAGAACAGAACCTTGCCCTTGGATTGTATGGGGTTAGCCACAGGGATGCCCAGCAGAAGGCAGGCTGTTCTCACACTTAACAGCTGGCCCAGTAGTCACATTCCAGGTGGAGGAGCCATGAATGCCGTCTGTAGATACTTGGAAAACCAGTGGTTCTCAGATGTTAGAAGGCACTAAGCATGCATCGTTTGCTTGGCCACAGCAGAGGACAGAAAAGGACCTGAGAATAACACAGATTAAACTGGATGAGGTTATAGAGGGAAGAGTTACTTTCACAAGGAACTGGTGATGACTTTCCCTGTGAGGTCTCAGGTTGTTCCATGGTTGAGATCCCACCTCACACCTGTCAGGATGGCCAACATCAAAACCCCAGGAAACAACAGGTGTTGGGAGGATGTGGAGAAGAAGGAAGCCTCCTACACTGTTGGTGGGGATGTAAAGTGGGGTGGCCTCTGTGGAGCACAGGAGGGAGGGGCTTCAGAAAGTTATAAATAGAGCTATTCTGTGATCCAGGAATTGCACAATTAGGTGTTTACCCAGAACACAGAAAAAAACTAATTCAATGGGATACATGCACCCCTATGTTTACCTACAATGGTCAAGTTACGGAAGTACCCCAAGTGCCCATCCATCGAGGAATGGATGAAGATATGGTGTGTGGGTACACAGTGGGATATATGTATGTACATGCACACCAAATGGAGTATTGGCCATAAAGAAGAGTGAGATCCTGCCATTTGCAACCACACGGATGGAGCGAGAGTAGTATTCTAAATGAAATACATCAGCCAGAGAAAGAAAATACCACATGATTTCACTCATATGTGGAATTTCAGAAACAAAACAAAACCAAGAAGAAAGACAACAGCCCCAGACTCTTAACTAGAGAAACCAAACTGATGATCACAGAGGGGAGGTGGGTGGGGCTGGGTGAAACAGGTGATGAGGATTAGACTGCATGGACTGTGATGAGCCATGTGATGGTCATGCATGGAATTGTTGAGTCACTGTATCATACACCTGAAACTGTCATGATGCTGAATGTCAGCTGTGCGGGAATCAAAAAGATGGGAGAAGTTCCCCTGTGATGTCCCCAGTTGCCTCTAGTTTCAGATCAGTGTTCAAGGGTGTGTGTGTGTATCTCGGTGTCCAGTGTTGGGGGCAGCACATTGCCATGTGTTGTTGGGGGACAAGTGCTCAGAAACAGTGGTAGAAATACTTTTTATCTCATTCTTAAAAAAAAAAAAACCAGAAAATTGTCAGTGCAAGAATTCTTAAATCGGGCCACGGGAGCATGTTTTGCTTTTTAATCCTCATTACATTTAAACATACATCTAGTCTTAACATTGAACTTAACTCGTGACGTCTTGAGCATGGGGTGTTTTCTGCATTTGATGAGTCACTGAACTCTACGTCTGAGATTAATGAAGTCTCTATGCTGGCCAATTGGATTTAAATTTAAAAAAATTGAGCCCAGTATAAATGTAAAAGTTAGTTTACATATAATTTTTCTTTTTCTTTTAAAGATTTATTTACTTTTGAGAGAGAGAGAGAGAGAGAGAGAGAATGCTTGTGCCCCGGGTGGGGGGGGGCGTGCAGAGAGGAATCCCCAGCAGTGTCTCCTTGAGTGCGGACCCCAACGTGGGACTTGATCCCAGGACCCCAAGGTCATGACCTGAGCTGAAACCAGGAGTTGGATGCTTGACCGGCTAAGCTGCCAGGCGCCCCAACATATGATTTTTAAAAAAATATTTTATTTATTTATTTGAGAGAGAGAGAGAGAGAGAGAGAGAGAGAGAGAGAGAGCAGGGGTGAGGGGCAGAGGAAGAAGCAGGTTCCCCGCTGAGCAGGGAGCGGGACATGGGGCTTGACCCCAGGCCCCAGGATCATGACCTGAGCTGAAGACAGATGCTGCACTGATGGAGACTCCCAGGTGCCCAATTTTTCTTACATAATTAATTTGAAATAATTGTGCCACTTGTCATTTGGGATGAGAAAGAATTTGGGTCCAAAGAAATAAACTGCAGAGAGTTTGTGATAGTTATGATACAACCATTACTGATACGCTGATCCTGGTTTTTATTTTTTATTTTATTTTATTTTTTTATTTTTTAAAAATATTTTATTTATTCATTCATGAGAGACACAGACTGAGAGAGAGGCAGAGACACAGGCAGAGGGAGAAGCAGACTCCATGCAGAGCCCGACATGGGACTCAATCCCAGGACTCCAGGATCACACCCTGGACCAGAGGCAGGCACTAAACCGCTAAGCCACCCAGGGATACCCTATTTTATTTTTTTATATTTTATTTATTCATGAGCGACAGAGAGACAGACAGACAGACAGACAGAGGGAGGGAGAAGCAGGCTCCATGCAGGGAGCCCGGTGTGGGACTCGATCCTGGGTCTCCAGGATCATGCCCTGGGCTGAAGGCGGCGCTAAACCACTTCCCTAATCCTGGGTTTTAGATGAATATTATTTCTAAAAGCCCATGCCCTTGCTTCATGCGGGAGATGGAGAGCTGTGGGCTCTGAGCCAGGTCTGGGGGGAATCAAACGTGTACATCATCAGGACCCCGCTGACCTGCGTGGACCTTGAAATAGGATACATGCCATGTTCTGTCATGTGATGAGGACCAAGTGACCTCGATCTCCCCGGGAGGGTCCTGAGGTCACGTGATGGTCACAGTGGGCCTGCACCCAGGATGGCTGAGGGTCCAGTGAGTCGACCTGGCACGACGGAGAGGCTCGTTGCCCCATAAGCCACGCACCTCATGTGTCCAGGCAGGTGTGGCTGTCCTGCCCATGGGCCTGCCCCTCAGTGACCCTAGATTTCACTTTGCCCTGGCCTCCCTGAGGCTCCCCATGGGCGTGCGCATGACCGTCACCCTGGGGCTCCCTGCAGCAGCCTCCCTGCGCCCGGTCTGATGGTGTGGCCATCCGCACTCTCCGTGTTTGATGTTGGAGGCTCTAGTTAGAGACTGGCTGGGGCTTTCCCGTATCTACGGAAACAAGCTCAGAAATGCTTCTTAATCCCACAGAACAAGTCAGAAGATGTCCTTCTCTTGAGGATATTATTCCATTTCAGGAAACTGAAGAAAAAAAGGCCGAAGGGCCGAGCGAAGTGTCACTCAGTACACGTCACAGATTAGATGCATCAGCAAGTCATTAACAGCCATGTCCTAACTTCAGTGAGCCATGTTGGAAACACTGAGGTAGTAAAGCAGGAGTGTCACGTGTTGGCAGCACGGTTCCCGATAATCGGCTCCTGCACCTTAAAAATAAAGCACAAAGTTATTGTAGATACCCTGAACTTGGAACAATCGTCATTCATACATACATTCTTGTGTATTTATTAATACACACAGTTAGGAACTTGAACTCAAGGAAGTTACTCAAGATTAGAATCTACTTTTTCTGAGGGGTGTCTGGGGGGCTCCATCGGTGGAGTGTCTGCCTTCAGCTCAGGTCACAATCTCAGGGTCCTGGGGTCGAGTCCCGCATCGGGCTCTGTGCTGGGCGGGGAGCCTGCTTTTCCCTCTGCCTCTGCTCGTGTGCGCGCTCTTTCTCTTTCAAATAAAAATAAAGTTTATAAAAAGAAAGGAATTTAGTTTTCCCTTATTTTAGAAAACCGTCAGAGAAGCCACTGGCTGGCGGGTGGCAGTTGCAGGCCGTCCCCCGCGTGGTGCTGCAGTTCCATGTGGGAGAGGCTGATTTTCCAGGGGGCTAGCAGGACAAGGGTCAGGATTGTGGCCCCTGCCTCAGACACTAGCCATGTTCTCAGACACAAGAGGATGCGTGTGTCATACCCCATGGATGCAAATGTCACCTGCAGGGACAGAGCCAGCAGAGCTGGGTGAGGGGGCACTGCGGTGACCCGGTGACCAGCCTGGTCCCAGGGCCCCCTTCCCCCCCGAGACAGGCACCAGCTCACACATGTGCGTGTGGCTGTGTGGCTGGCAGAGAAGACAGCCTGGGCCCTGAGGGCAGTGGCTACGGCCCGCAGGTCAAGGTCAGGGAAGTCGGTGCTGAGGTGCAGTGAGTGGGTAGTGTGCGGCCCCCACAAGGGAGTAGGGCCATGTGTCTACTGCAGGGCCTGCTCTCTGCTCTCCCGGGCAGGTGGCCGCACAGCTGCAGGGCCTGGGACCTCGCTGGCTCCATTGTGACCGGCCTGGGTCTCAGGCCCCCTAGCAGCAGGCCCAGAGGCCACTGTCTTCCTCGCCGAGGGACTGGAGCGCACTGGGGTCACTGCAGCAGGGGGTCAGTGCCTGCAGGGGATGAGAGGCCAGATGCCCTACTGCTCTGAAAGCACAGGCCTCTGGGGGTTAGTGAGGGGTAGCCTACATCATGTGGCTTTGCTGTACGCATGTTGTAGGGAAACCCTGGGACCCTGGCCCGGCACGCAGAGAGCTGCACGTGCTGCCACTGAGCAGCCTGGCATCCCTACCTGATACCTGTGTGATGGCATGAAGTTGGTGTTCGATCCTGGGAACTGGTGGTGACAGACCAGCCAGCACTGGGGAGGTGGCTCTGGGGACAGGAGCCTTCCTGGGTCCGGCTGTCACCCTACCTGCTATGGTGGAGCCCGCCGTCCCAGAGCTTCCCCAGTGGCTGTGCATGGCAGGAGCGACGGTGGGCTGCTTGGGGAGCACTGGACTGCTTGGAGAAGACGTGGCCCGCAGACCTGGCAGGTGGCGGCCTGGGCCCTGGGTGCCTGTGGGCAGGTGCTGGCTGTCTCGGCCTCACCAGTGCCGGCTGGTGTTCTGGTGCATGCTGTGGCTGGGGCTCCCATCACCTGGGCACAGGCCTCTGCAGAGCTGAGTGGACACCTTATACAGAGGCTCCTTTGTCCCTCGATGGCTGTCAGCTCCCACCCGCGGCTCCCAGGAGCATGAGCCCTCCCTGCCTGGGTGGACACGAGCCCAGCGTCTGCCCCTCTGGCCCTCGGGGGGCTGCCCTCGCCCTGGCCATGGCGGTGTCCTGCTGGAGGAGGGGGGCTGCTGCCAGCATCGTGCACCCGGCCCTCTGCCTGCACGTGGGGCCACCTCCTGCTCTTAGCAGGGGGCAGGTTAGGGGCCCAGCACAGGGAGGGGGCACATGTGTGGGGCATTCTTCCCTTGGAGGCGGGTCTTTCCTCCATGCTGCAAGGACGCTGATGCCCAAACATCTTGTAGCTGCTGAACTAAAGGCTGATACAGTTGAAATGTGGGCTCCCATCTGGGAGCTGGGCTCTGGTGGGTGCTGCTCAGCCTCCTGTCCCTACAGGCTGACACCTGAAGCCTCACGCACTGAATCAGCCCCATCACTAACGCTTCCTGCTCTGGGGCTCGGTCTGTGATGTGTCCGACTCTGTTTCAGCTCAGGTCTGATCTCAGGGGTCGTGGGATCGAGCGCAGAGCCCGCTTGGGACTCTGTCCCCATCCCTCTGTCCCTACACTGCCCACTAACACCAACCAGTGGATCTTCCAAGGAGAAAGGAGAAGCGTGCACAGGAGCAGGGCCCCCTTCCCTGCAGGGCGGGTGCCCGGGTAGCTGCTGGCTGAGCCACAGCCTCGACTTGCCTCCTCCTGCCTTCTGATCCCCTCCAGGCCACAGAGGGTGTGGGTAGTGGGCTGAGGGTCTGGGCGCGGCGCTCCGTCAAGTCCCTGATGTCACGTGGCTCTGCCCTTGAGGGACACACGCCCACCCCCTTACCTGGAATCGTGGACGGAGCAGGTGTCGGGGGAGACGGGCCAGGCTTTGAGCATGCTGCAGGTGTGCTGGTCACTATGCTGAGTTGCAGGGCCCTCATCTCGAGGCGGGGTCCTTGGTGGGAACTGGGCAAAGTTGTCAGGTTGTGCGGGGTCTACTGGGGAGCGCTCGGTGGGAAGACGGAAGGGACCCTGTGAGAGAATCCACGCACAGGAACACTCTGTTCCTTGTGAGAAATTGCCTTTGGGATGAGGTAACCTTGTCGTTGCTGACGTGCATGTGCGCAGAACCCGCTGCTGGCTGGCTGTGGTCGTCGTCTTATTTGGCTACGATACTGAACCATTTCTGGCTTAGTAGCATTATTGGTTCTCAATTTTAGGAAAATCTCCTGAGAGTTCTGGGTTCTGAGAATCTTCCAGTGGCTTTGAGGAGATGCGGCCACTGCCCCTGTTCCTGGGGCCCTTGTGACAGAGACGGTTTTGTTATCTGCTGAGAGAACCTACTTCCCCTCCATCCTTGTCTCCGTGACTTGGTCACAGATCCTCCCTATTCTGCTCTCAGGCGTGGGCTCCATCCCTGTGCTTCTGCAGAATCCTGGGTTGGGGGGGGCAGCGGGGAAGAGCAGGCCAGGTGTGAGGAGTGTACCTGGGGGGCGAGGAGTGTGCATGGTGGGGGAGTGAGGACCGTGCCTGGAGGGGCAAGGAGTGTGCTGGGGCATGTGCCTGGGATGGCTGGGCCCTAGTGATGGAGCGGCCATGCACCCTCTGTGGCAGCGTCACAGCCTGGAGGGGACTCTGGGCACAGAAGGGCTGGCGTGGGGTCCCAGCAGCAGGGGGGGGGTGTTTCTGCTCACAGGGGCATCTCCACCGCAAAACACAAATCCCTGAGCACCTCAGGAGGATGGGAGGTGGGGGGGAGGGGACTGGCTCCTGCAGAAGTGCTGTGTTCCCTCTGTTTACAGGAAGAGAAAGAGGCGTCGAGACCGTGACACAATCTTGCTTAGTGTTCTGGGAAAATAAGGAAGAGAACAGAATTAGACCTAATCAGGGCTGGTATGTGTGTCTGTGCATGTGGTTGTGAGTGTGGCTGTGTGTGTGTGCCTGAGTTAATGTGTGCATGTGTGTGGTGTGTGTGTGCGCATGACAGCAAGTGTGCATGTGCGTCCCGAAGCTGGCGGGAAAGCTGTGGTGTGACGAGTGGGGTGCACCCAGCTTCCAAGCTGAGTGCTAGGGGTTCAGCCAAGGGGGCAGTGTGAGCATTTTGGGAACATTGCCTCAGGTTCATGGGAAGGGGTGGGTAATGGCCTTAGGACTGAGGCACTCGGGTTTCTGGCACCAGGCATGAAGGTGCACACCCAGGATCTTGCTTCCTGCATGGGACAGGCTGGCCCTGCAGTGGGGTTTGGTCCTGGCAGCATTCACGAGCCCGACTGTGAGACGCAGTGCCAACAAACTGGGTTCAGGGCTGCACCCAGCCTGCGGGGGTGGGGAGTGGGTAGAGATGGAGTGCATCTCACGGAGACCCCTGGGCGGGGCAGTGTGTGCCACATAGATGAGTCTTTCTTCTGTGGTTCACAGTCACAATTAGTATTAGGAGGCGGCTGGTACTTAAAATGAACTGTGGCCTCTCATGACTTAGAGCAAATAACAACATGAATGAATCCATAAAATTAGCCCACGCCTGCTGGAGCAGCACTGCTGGCCGACAGCTTCATGTGCAGCGACATCTGTCTGATGCGGTTGTCCCAGGTCCCCGGGTGCACAGGGTGAGGCCCCTTGGCAGCAGGCGGTGGTGCCGGAGCCGGGATTCAGGGCTTCATTGTGCTGCCGTCTCTTTCCTGTTGAGTCCAGCTGCCAGCTGTGGTTAGCGAGGCTCGGAGAGCGAGTCCAGGTTTCTAGCCGTACCCTCTCCTCGCAGGACCTGTTGTCTGTGGCTGCCACGTGAGCAGTGTGGGGTCGTTCGTGTAAGTGAGTCAGGCTTGAGCGGGGGGCCTTCTGTGGGCCCTGGAAACGCCGGAAGGATCCTGCCACGGAAGAGGGATCGTGCGGTGTCTGTGAACCTGGGCGGAGGGAGTGGCAGCAGGACCTGACACTGCAGAGCCCCTTAGGCGTCTACCTCCTGTCCTCCCCACAGACCGTCCCCGGGCAGCTGGAGGGGTGTCTCCAGGGCCAGCAGCTGGGCTCTGTTGCTTGTGACACTGAGCCTGGCCGAGCCCTGGGCCCTCGCAGGAACAACACTGGACTCAGCCTTGCTAGTGCCCAGGCAACATGCTGGCTGTCGGGCAGGTCCCGACTGCTTTCCCTCCGGGCCTCCTGGGCCTGGCTCGGGTAGCAGGTGAGACAGGAGTGGGAGCGAGCAGCTCTAGGACAGAGCTGTGCGGATGTGGCTGTGGTGGACGGCTCAGGGTGGCTCACGGATAAGCAGGGGTGGACATGCGCTCCAGCCACCCCAAGGCATGGGAGGGTCTGTGTTCCAGGGAAGCCATCCTGGCTTGGGGTTGCGGTCCTGGGTGGCCCACCGAGGAGCGGCTCCTGGGACGTCTCCTGGGGGACACGGAACCATCAGCTCTCACTCTACAGTGGCTGTGATGGCAGATGACCTCGGGACCTCATGGTAACCTGTCCCCTGACTCCATGCCTCTGGTTCCGGAGCCAAATGTGCTTTTGGGCCTTGCCAGCCCTTCCTTGTTTCAGAGAAAGCTTCCGACTCCAGGGGTTTTAGAGCAGGTGAGTAGTAGGAACTTCATGGTGATGCAAGGGATGGATTCCTCCAGTGGAGATGCCCCTACCTGCTGTTCCTTCCTGTGCATCCAGCTCCGGGCACCTGCTGTGGGCCGACCCCGGTGCACAGAGGAAATGGCAGAGGATGGAAGGACGCGGTTATGTGGTTCCTCTTGTCGGGAACCTCCTGGCCGGCAGAGGAGAGTCGGCCCTATGTGGACAGTCACTGCAGTGTGCAGGGCCGGTGGCCAGTGCTCGTGTGCTGGTCGGGTTGGGAGAGTCCACGGCCTGGATGTGCTGAGTGGACAGTCAGAGTTCGTTAGGAGGAGGCGCAGGGATGCAGGTGCTTGTTGGGAATGCACTCTCCGCGTTGCTAGAGGCCTAACATGCTCAGAACACATCCGGCTTTGTTGGCCTGAGGGCTCCCAGTGGGGGTGTGTGGCCAGAGCACCCGGCAGCCTCGGGATGGGGGGCATCCGAGTCTCGGCCTCCCCCTCCCCTGGGTCTCCATTGCACCCTCCCTGTCCGGCTCGCCCTGTTTGACATCTGCCTTCTCGGACCCTCTGTGGTGGGTACAGGCATTTGGGGTCACACTCCCCATTCCTGACTGTTTCTGGAAAATGAGAGGCCTCTCCCCGCCTCCTCCTTGCGTTCCTGGCAGTACCTGGGGCCGTCTGTCCACGTGGGGCCTCATCCTGGGCATTAGGCTCCGTGCTGGATGGGATGACCCAGCGCTGTTGACAGGGCTCCGTGGGGCCGAGGATGTGTCTGCATGGACGCCCTCTCCCCCAGCCCCGCTCCCTCTGCTGCTCCCCTGGCGGAGATAGGAGGTTTGTGAGTGTATCCTGACGGAGACGCCAGGCCGCGGACACGTGTGTGTCCTCTCATGGCCTCAGACCAGGTTCCTGAGTTCAGCTTTATCTCACAAGAGCCAAACCCAAAGGGCCATTGGGTGGACGCGGGGAGTCTGCGGCTGGTACTGCCAGGGCAGCGGCACTTACCCCCTCTCTCGCTTGTCCTCCCCAGGCTGCTTGTTCCAAGATGGCCTCTGCTCATCGTCTGAGACCTGTGTGAACGGTAAGTGTGTGGGGCAGGTGTGTATCCACCCTGCGGGCCTGGGGCGGGCTTGCCACATGGGGCAGACATTCGGGGTGGGTTCCTTTCCCCAGCACTCCTAGGGCTGTGCGGCCGAGACCTCTCTGGCGTGGTGGATGCGCGCCACATCGTTTGCAGGCGGGGGTGTGGGGTGTCAGTGTCACGTCCAGGCCCCCAGGACTTCCTGCGAGTTGCCCACAGTAGGTGGGGGTCTGGGGCCCTGCCCGCCCGCAGCCCCTTGTGTGCCTCTGGCAGAAGCCACGCGTCCTCTACACCCCTGGTTCCTTCCCTCACAGGCACAGACAGATGTGCTCGGGGTTCTGGGTTTGCAGGGCTGGTGTCCCCCCAGTAGCAGGGTCGGGGGCAGCCCCAGGGCTCCCTGCTGCAGTGGCCTGGCCTCTCCAGGCAGCCCTGGCATCCTGTTTGCTGGCTGGAGGTCTGGGCGCCGCCAGTCCGTGGCGGCCCTCACCTGTTGGGGGAGGACTGAGTCCGACACCTGCTCGGAGTTTTGCCCGGCACTGCGGTTCCTGGACCACACGGGTGTGCAGCGGCCTTGGGTTTGTGGGAGGAATGAGTGTGACGGGTGTGGCTGCTCCACTCCTGCTGTGCTGGTCTCTCAGGTCATTTGTGGGTGTGTTGGGCTCCCTGCTGGGTCCTGGCACAGGTGCTGCTCACTCCCCCAGGCGTGTGTGCAAACGAGGCCGTAGGTGGGGCCGGTTCACAGGGGCCCGGTCCCTGGAGGCTATGCACGAGCCACAGGTGCCGTTCACTGTCTGGCTGCTGGGGGCCTGGCTGGTCGTCGCAGGGCTGGCGTGGGGCAGCCCTGAGGATCCAAATGCCAGTACCTGCTGCTGTGAGTGTCCCAGGAGAGGATGGGCCTGTGCACCTGGGGTTTTGGGGCTGCCCACGCTCCTGCTTTGTCCTTGGGACAAATGGCTACAGCTCTGCATGGTGCTGTTCTGTGTGGTTTGGGGAGGGTTTAGGGAAAGAATTCTGTGCAGATCATGGTGCCGGTGACCCGGGCAGGGGGGTGGGGGGAGACAGTGCGGTCAAACCTCCCTGATGGTGGACGCAGGGGGTCCTGCTGGCTGGGTGCCTGCGACCCTTCCCCGTGGTTGGGCCTCCCCCTCAGCCTTCCACCCCCACCCTGGGGGTGGCTTGTGAGTTCACCTCATGCAGCTTTTATTTGGAGATGGCTTTTAAGAAATCTTGTTTTTAAAAATCTGCCACCTGCCCTTGGTGAAATTTGATTATGAAGGAAGCAGATGGGTGTGTGTTTAAGTTGGAGACGTAAGTGGCCCCAGCATAGTTGGAACTACAGTTCTTTTCCCATCCCTCGTCCTCGACAAGACCTGGCCTCAGGTCATGACACTGGGGGGGGGTTTCCTTCCCTGCTTCCTTCCCTGCATGGAAGCATGTTGATGTCATGCAGGATGATGGCTGTGACTTCTGGGGTAGATGGCGTCTGCTGTTTTTCTCTACAGTTCGGGTCTGGGAGGCAGCAGGGCAGGCGTCATTTGGTCTTAAGCTGTGTCTCTGAGTAGCTAAGAGGGAGTGAGAGGAGGACGAGGAGGCCACTGCATCGTCCAGGCCGCTGGCTGCAGGGCAGACAGGTGTAACCTCACAGCTCTGGGGGCATGGGCCGGCCACCCTGTGGAGTCCAGAATATTCTGTGGCAGACACAGCTTCCCTCTCTTCCTCTCCACTCCTCTCCTTTCCTTGGAAACAGAGATAGGTAAGCCTGTTAGCCTCAGAGATGCTCTCCAGTGTCCCCCAGACTTTCTGAATCACAAGTCAAAAGGTTTCATGGGATAAGATACTTTATAAAGAAAGACAAAAGATGAACATACTTACACCTCCCAGGACGGTTACTGTCAAAACCTAAAATAGAAACAGGAAGGAGTGTGGGTGAGGCTGTGGGGAAATCTGACCCCTCGTCCCCTCGAGCACCATTGGTGGGAGTGTAAGGCTGTGCCCCTGCCAGCAAGGGGTGTGGACGGTCCTCGGAAAGTCTGACGTAGGGTCACCATGCGATGCCCCAGAGGGTGGCAGGCAAGGACTCATGTAGTCATGTGCATACCTGGTGTCATGGTGGCAGCGAGCACGGCAGCCAGGAGAGGGGCAGCGCCAGTGTTGAACGCAGTAAACACGGGGCCATGTGCACACCGTGGGTTCGTGTCAGCTTCGAAGGGGAGGGATTTCCAACACCTGCTCCGACATGGATGCACCTTGAGGAGCTCAGGGATATAAACTAGCCTCGAACGGTGTGTGCTCAGGGGCACCTGGGGGCTTGGTTGGTGGAGGGTCTGCCTCTTGGTTTTGGCTCAGGACCTGATATCAGGGTCATGGGATCGAGCCCCGTGTTGGGCTCCCTGCTCATCGGGGCATCTGCTGGAGATGCTCCCCCTCCACCCCCCTCCCATGCTCACTCTCTCTCTCAAATAAAAAATTCTTAAAAAATAGCGGGTGGGGGGGGGTCAGATGCTCTGTGATTGCATGTCAGCGAGGTCCCTGGAACTGTCCGATCCATTGAGGCAGGTGGGCAGCAGGGGCCTGGTTGGTGGGGATGCAGTTTGTGTCTGACAGGGACAGCATTTGAGTTTGGGGAGATAGAAGGTTCTGGAGATGGCAGAGGTGATGGTTGTACAACCAAGAGAATGTGCTCAGTGCTGCTGAACTTAGACATGGATTCAATGCTGCAGTTTAGGTTACAGATGTTACGTTATCTAATGTCACAATTAAAAAAGAAAAAAGATAATCAGACTGGGAGAACCATTATCGGTAGACCAGAGAGTCTCATTCTTGCGAAGAACTCCCATTCCTTATGAGAAAAAGGCAGAGCCCTGAATAAGAAATTGGGGCAAAGATGCAAATGGTGATTTGCAGAAGAGGAAATGAAAACGGTCCATGTGTTCAATGGGAATGTTTACCCTGAAGATGGTTTAGGGAAATTTAAACATAAACCACACTCAGCAGATTGGCAGATTAAAAAGATAAGTGACGCATCCAGTGCTGGTGAGAACGTGGGGAAGTAGGCACTGACCCCCCTGGAGTATGAGGTGGTCACAGTCTCTGCTGTATAATCTGGTGATGTCCATTAAGTGACAAATATAATAATATCATAACATAATATATTATGATAACACAATACAAAATAATATAATATTATATAATAATATAGTAATAATATAATATAATTCAGTTTGTTTTGGGGGAGTCACATAAATAAAAGCAAAGCTGTGTGCCCGTATTTGTAGTGGCAAACCCTGTGACACCTGCGAGTCCACTGATAGGGGAGAGGTCTTGTGAATTATGGATGGGCTGCAGCTTGGGAAATTATGTAGATACTTAAAAATGACTTAAATATCTGTTTGCTAACCAGGAAAATGTCTTAAAAGCAATTGTCAGAGCAGCAGTCATGATAGGATCCTGTTTCTAGGAAAGCCTGTGTCCATGCCCCTCGGTGGATGAACAGAAGGGAGCTTTGCTGGCCAGGGTGCCGCCAAGTGCTCAGCCCCACAGGGGCATCAGGTGCAGGCTTGGAGCTGGGCCGAGTCCAGAGAGAGGGTGGCCGGGGTCGGTCCACAGCCTCATTCCTGCAACGGCGCTTCCCGGGGCATGGAAGCTGGCCCCTGAGGGCACAGGCTGAGCCCCGACATGTGAAGGGGCCTCCCTCCCGGGACTCCTTCGTTTTTCCTCCTCCTTCCTGTGTCCTTTGTTTCCTTCCAAAATTTTCTTGGGCTGTGAAGGAGGACGACCAAATAAATGTATTTGTTGAAAGTGCTCACAACACTTTTTTTCATTTTCATGTTTAGTGATCATGAACTGGGCCTGTCAGCAGCAGGTGCTGATCTCCTGGGTGTCCCACAGGCTCCTCTGGTTTATGGCTCTGGAAAAAAATAGGATAATAGGAAGCTTTAATTTGACACCAGGAACAATGAAAAGTATAGTCGGCTTGAAGAGATTAGGTAGTAGCAGGAGAACCTACGCCCCGACCCTGGAGAGGCTGGGAAAGCCTGTGGGATCCAGACACCCCTGAGGCCCTGGTCCCTGTGGGACCTGGACACCCGAGGCCCTGGTCCCAGTCCTGTGGGGTCTGGACACCCCGAGGCCCTGGTCCCTGTCCTGTGGGGTGTGCACACCCTGAGGCCCTGGTCCCTGTCCTGTGGGGTCTGGACACCCCGAGGCCCTGGTCCCAGTCCTGTGGGGTCTGGACACCCCAAGGCCCTGGTCCCTCTCCTGTGGAGTGTGGACACCCTGAGGCCCTGGTCCCTGTCTTTTGGGGTGTGGACATCCCAGGCCCTGGTCCCTGTCCTGTGGGGTCTGTTCACCCCGATGCCCCTAGCCAAGGAGGTTCTTGGGTACAGGTGGCTCTGTGGGAAGGGCTCTGCTCACCGGGAACCCAAGCTTGGTGCTCAGATCCGACTCCTCTGGGTCATTTCAGGGAGCCGAGCAGCGAGTTTTGTAGAATGGATTTTAAACATCAGCTTTGTGGGAACCATTTCACTTGTGTTTTGGAACTCTGTCTTGACTGTTTAGGTCATAAGGCCACACTGTGGAGCTACTGGCTGTCCTGACTGTGCTCCTAGACACCAAGGACATAGACTTGATAATGTTTTTGTCTGGATAGACAAAAATTCTGGATAAAGGTGTTGGGGAAGGGCAGCCCCGGTGGCGCAGCGGTTTAGCGCCACCTGCAGCCCAGGGCGTGATCCTGGAGACCCTGGATCGAGTCTGATGTCAGACTCTCTGCATGGTGCCTGCTTCTCCCTCTGCCTGTGTCTCTGCCTCTCTCTCTCTCTCTCTGTCTCTATGAATAAATAAATAAAATTAAAAAAAAAGGTGTTGGGGAACCCAGCAACATCTGTGAAGATCATTTTAACGGCAAGATGTAGAGGCCAGATCCTCAGGGTTTGACCTTCACTTGCTTTTCTTGGGCAATTCCTGAGCATGGTTTGGGGGGTTACCAGGTGAGCTTTGTATGGCAGCCCGTTATTCAAGGCTAGGGGACGTCTGCCGAGAAGTCTCCTGGCCTTGCAGAAGTGATAACTCGTGGCCATTCAGTTTTAATTTTATCCAGTTGCTCAACAAGTCCGTTCCCCCTGGAGGCCCCCACTGGGCATGCCGGGGTTGCCATGGTTGGCATGGTCGGCATGGTCACTATGGTCACTGTGGTCCCTGTGGTTGGGGATGTGAGTGAGACTCGTCCTGAGACCCCAGAAATGAGGAAAAAGTTTAGGGTCTGAATATTCTAAATCCTTCCCTTGGGGGCAGCCTGAGGGCTCTCAGTGATCCCCGAGGCCCTTGGACCCACTGAGGGGCCAGTATTTCCTTGGCATTTTCCTGAGTCTCAGGGGGGAAGCCGCACTAAAGGGCTGTGTGCCCAGGGTGGCTGCTTGACCTGCCTTGGATTTTCTTACGTGTCCTGGGGGCTCCTCTGCCTGCGGAGGAGAAAAGAATTTCTTTCAGGAAGCACGACTCTCTGCCATGTGCCTGCTCCTCCACGATGATCTGCCCCCATGGAAATGAGAGCAGGGAGGGGGTTGACCCGACCATGGGGCTGGGGGACTGCCTCTGGACATGAGCAGGGAGTGCAGGCACCACAGCTGCCCCCCAGGGGCTTCCTCTCACCAGGCCCCAGAGGGAGGGCTCTGTCCTTGCAATGACCTGCTGACCTGTGGGAAACCCCACGTGGGCCCAAGTCCCCAAGGCCTTGCGTGTGACTAGGCCACAGCCAGCTGAGCAGAAAGTGGGCAGGCAGGGGCTTTGTTGCCGGCTCAGCGCCTCTTGATGCTTCTGGATCACTCCAGCAGACAATGTGGACGTGCCCGTCTGCCCGCACCAGCTGATGGGCTCACCCTGTGCCCAGGCCCCTCCTGGACACACGTCCTCCTCCTCTTTTCGGCTTCGTTAGTCACCTGCTCTCACTTCTCATCCTTTGATGGAGATGTGCTCATGTCAGAAGCTTTGAAAAAATGGAAAGTAGCAGGAAAGCAGAAGGCATTTCCGTCGACAGTGTCTGCTTGTGGTTTAGCAGCATTGCCTGCGGCCTTTACCCCATGCTGCAGGTGCGGGTCCTGGGTTGTCAGTTGCCCTTCCATCACCAGCATTTTCTGAAGCTGTACACAGCCATCTGCAAACCTGCTTTGTACTCTGTGCTTGTGCTGGGAGCTCCCGAGTATAACATAACCTTAAAAAACATTAGCATCTTTTCTAATGTTTAAAATATGTTCACATATCAAAGCAGAAGAGAGCTTTGTGCTTGACGTTTTCTTTAGTATTTTGGTTGTTTTCCAATGAGATATTCTTACAAATCAGATCAGTGCATCGTGGGCTGTGGGGTTTGAGGGAGGGAATCAATGATTATACCTTCAGAATCTGTTTTTAGGACATAGCATCTGTGTTTGCTTGTCTCCCATTTAGGGTTATTGGCCATGGACCCAAGTCCACTAAAAAAAGAATTCAGAAACCTTCCTTCATAGTAGTTAGGTCACCGGTACGGCTTCGTGTAAACGCATTTCTAGAACCTTCTCTACGTGGACATGAGGGTGGCACTTCTGGAGTTCTGACAGCTCTTCTCCAATGGCCAGAATTACCTGAGTTTGCTCTGTGACTTGTGCGTCCTGTTTGTTTCCTCCTTGGCCGGCCCCTGGTGCACAGGTCCCACGGTTCCTGCCAGCTCTTCTCGACAGTGGCATCTGTGTCTCACCTGTCTCGCCCTCCTGTCTGCTCCTTGGGGCCCGAGACCCACCCGTGGGGTGAGGTCAGACTCCAGAGGCCAGCCTGGGTGTTTGAGATCACAGCCAGGTAGCTCCCACATCAGGGGTGTGTGGCAGCAACCGTCCTGTATCTGGCTCTGTCTCCGTTGCCCGCATGCCGTCCGGTTCCCGTGTCCCATCACCCTTGCTGTCCGTTCGTGCTCTGACTTGCCTGCCTTCCACTGCTCAGCACCAACACTATGGCTTGTCCTGCTCACGGCACTTGGCACTTTAACGTCCCTTCCAGACTGAAGATTTCCGAGAAGCCCTGGAGTGCTGCCATCCTGCTGCTCATTGCTGTGTGCATGTGGGCACACTCACGGCTCTGCTGACCCTGTGCCTTGAAGTGCAGGGGGCGGTGATGGGCAAGGGCACGACCCTGTGTCAGCCTAGCTCATGTCTGCGGGAACATGCCCAACTGCTCTTGCGTGCTGTTTCCTCCTCACCCTGCCCTCATTCTCCAACCCAGGCACCTGCCTGTTCCTGTCACTGGGCCTCCTTCTGTCCAGGCCACAGTTGGGGCACGAGGAAGTTGTGAGCTCGCTCTCCCTGCTCTCGGGGTAGCCGATGCTGGTTGGGGCTTGGAACTGACTGCTCTGCTCAGAGGGCATTTCTGTGACTTCCTTGGGGACCCTGCTTGGGGCCAGACGATAAGACTGCATGAGTGTGGGCCTGATAGCGACTCTGGGGTAAATCCCTAACAGTGCAATTGCTGGGTCGTAGGGCAGGCCTATTTTTAACTCTTTGAGGAACCTCCACACAGTTTTCCAGAGTGGCTGCACCAGTTCACATTCCCACCAACAGTGTAAGAGGGTTCCCTTTTCTCCGCATCCTCTCCAACATTTGTGGTTTCCTGCCCTGTTAATTTTCCCCATTCTCACTGGTGTGAGGTGGGATCTCATTGTGGTTTTGATTCCATCAAAATCCTAGAGGAGAACACAGGCAACACCCTTTTTGAACTCGGCCACAGTAACTTCTTGCAAGATACATCCACGAAGGCAAAAGAAACAAGAGCAAAAATGAACTATTGGGACTTCATCAAGATAAGAAGCTTTTGCACAGCAAAGGATACAGTCAACAAAACTCAAAGACAACCTACAGAATGGGAGGAGATATTTGCAAATGACATATCAGATAAAGGGCTAGTTTCCAAGATCTATAAAGAACTTATTAAACTCAACAGCAAAGAAACAAACAATCCAATCATGAAATGGGCAAAAGACATGAAGAAATCTCACAGAGGAAGACATAGACATGGCCACATGCACATGAGAAAATGCTCTGCATCACTTGCCATCAGGGAAATACACATCAAAACCACAACTTATTAATTTCTAATTAATGTGTTGTTTTCTAGCTGACACATACCATGGACTGAATGTTACCATGGTGGCACCAGGACTCTCCTCTGTCAGGAAGTCCTCCTGGTTGACCTAGAATCCCCTCCTCCTCTCTGAGAAGGCAGCACATGCCCCAGGTGATTGATTACCCAGTGCTCATGTGCTCCTGAGGTTGGGGAGTGTCTGTACTCTGGGGGCCAGAAAGCCACCTGACTGCAGGCACCAGCGGTGTTGGCAGATCGAAGGAGGTTGTAGAGATCAAGGAAGGGACAGGAAGGCGTAGTCCTATGCTCAGTCACAGTGTATAGGTTCTCACAATGTATACTTGCATCTGTTACACAGATTTTTAAAATTAAAGGTTTTATTTATCCCCTGGACCACCCCCAGAGGGATCCATCCATCTGTCCTGCTCTCCTGGGGAACCCCCTCACCAAGCCCAACTCTGTTGATGTGAAAAATGAAATGAAATATATTGATGAAAAATAAAAAGGAAATAAATCCTTAAAATGATAATAATAATAATAATAATAATAATAAAAAGATTTTGTTTTCCTAATGGTAACCTATAAAATCTGGAAATAAAGACTAAAGGACACAAAAAAACTACCCCGAAGATAACACCATAGCTCATTCTAGTTCTTCCTTTTGAGCACGATGTCTTTGTTGTTCTGAAATGTTCAATATGGGGATGCCTGGGGTGGCTCAGTGGTTGAGCATCTGCCTTCAGCTCAGGGCATGACCCCAGGGTCCTGGGATCGAGTCCTGCTCCCTGCAGAGCCTGCTTCTCCCTCTGCCTGTGTCTCTGCCTCTCTCTCTCATGAATAAATAAATAACATCTTTATTTTTTTAATATATTTTTTATTTTATTTTTTAATTTTTATTTATTTATGATAGTCACACACACACACACAGAGAGAGAGAGAGGCAGAGACACAGGCAGAGGAAGAAGCAGGCTCCATGCACCGGGAACCTGACGTGGGATTTGATCCCGGGTCTCCAGGATTGCGCCCTGGGCCAAAGACAGGCACCAAACCGCTGTGCCACCCAGGGATCCCTAAATAACATCTTTTTTAAAAAAATGAAATGTTCAATATGTATGTTCGACGTGCTCCAATCATGTATGTGAGTGCCTGGTGTGCACCGCCTGGTGGGAGAAGGAGAGCATCGTCATTAGTGGAGCCACTTTGGAATTATTTTGATAATAGAAGATGGAAGCAAGTCTCGTTTATAAAAAGAGAAAGTGTTAATCACTGGGGTCCTTCCCCTGCTTTTAGGTTTATCACATGTTGCTTCAAACATTTTTTTTTTAAATTTATGATAGTCACAGAGAGAGAAAGAGACATAGGCAGAGGGAGAAGCAGGCTCCATGCACCAGGAGCCTGACGTGGGATTCGTTCCTGGGTCTATGGGATCGCGCCCTGGGCCAAAGGCAGGCGCCAAACCGCTGCGCCACCCAGGGATCCCTTGCATGTTGCTTCAAAAATAAATTATGCCAATAGTGTATGGACATACTCTCCTGGAAAATGAACGCTTTGGAAATACATCGACCCCAGGGGAAAGATCTTCCTCCGTATCCCTTCCCTTGGCCAGCCATCACCCCACCTGCAGGCAGTGGTGGTTACCAGTGGCCGCATGCCCCACCTGGCTGACGTCCATGCCCCTTAACATGGAATGTGCCAGGCGCTTGCTCATGATAAGGGTCCAGCAAGTGCAACTCACTGGTCTTGCCCCCTGGACTGTGCTCAGTGAATTTATTGCCTAAACAACACGTACCACCCAAGGGCTGTTCCGTGGGCAGGGTCATGCCCCCTAGTCCTCACAGGATGGCTGTGGGATGTGGGCTGATACTACCCTGCGTGACCAGGAGGCTTGTGGTGCTCCTAAATGCCAATTAATCAAACCTAAAAGGAATGGAAATTAATTACTGAATTAAACAGTGTGAAGCAAAATTTCATCTGGCTTATTAGCAGGAAGAGAAATGCAGTTTTGAGCCTCTGCATTAATCACTTGAGTTAAGCTGGATTCAGCTCCATTTGTGCACCTGTGCACAGCTATCGACGTATGTGTTCCCACCCGTGCACAGCCTTGGATGTGCGTGTTCCCACCTGTGCACACTCACACGCAGCATCACAAATACGGCCCTGGTTAGTCCTACTGGGTGTGTCTGTGTAACTAAAATAACCAGTAGTGGGGAAATAACGTGAGCACATATCGTTCCAAATAAGCAGTAATAGCGGGTTTGGGGCTGGGTGTGTACCTGCAGCTTGGCCTCCTGCCCCAAGGCTGGGTATTGAGGACGTGGGCTCTGGTGGATTGTGTTTCTGCACATCATGGTTCTGAGGACTGGGGCCCCAGGCACCTTCCCATCACACTGCCTGCTGACCCTCACGGAGACGTGTCTGCATCTTGCGGCTTGAGGCGGTTAACCAGGACCCAAGATGGGACCACAGGGTCGCGTGGACTTTGCCGTCACCATTGCAGTGGCTCCTTGGCCCATCCCCAACGTGCCATGGGAGCCTGCCACAGCTCCTTGTCGCTCTTGTCCTTAGCTACTGGGAGGCCCCCATGATGCTGCCCATGCAGACCATATAGCTTACACGTACCACCTGCTGGCCTTGGCCTCCTTCGGCCTTGCCTGGACCCTTCTCAGGATGCTTCCTTCAGCTGAGAGGCCGGTGTCATCCAGAGCCCGGCACCTGCTTTCCTAGCTGCTCACATGTCATCCTGCCATGGAGTCCCTCCCGCCTCCCCTGGGAGGCCCCCCACAGAGGCGGTGGGGCATAGGGGGGCTGCCCGGGGCCCGCTGGTTGCTGACCTCGAGGACCATGGATGTGCACATCTCTAGGACATTTCTGAAATACTCTTTTTCCCTTGTGTCCCCAGTTTCTAGGATGATATACTAGCTCATTGAATCACCTCCCCAGTCTCCACTTGTGAGGTTGGGGTAGGACAGTCAGCTGTCTGGCAGAGGAGGCCCGTGTGCATGTTTTCCGGGGCACATCCAAACCCAGAGCCACTGAGGGTGTTTCTCCAGGGGGAGTTCTTGGGAAGTGCCGGTTACACTTGTGTTTCCTGCAGCATCCACAACCCGTAGCCTTCATGCTGTCGCTCCAGAAGCTTCATCAGCGTTCTGATGGGTGAGCAGATGCCACGTAGGGAGTCTCCAGGTACACCAGGCCCCCTCTGTCTGGTTCAGAGATTGGGTGATGCATGGTCAGCTGTGCATGGGTGACATGGCCGAGGTCCATGAGGACTGTGACCACCCCCCACACTTGCACTGCCTGCCTTTCTGGCCCGAGTCTGTGCTCTGAGGTCACTTTAGTGTTGCGGGTTCTAAGGATGCTACCAGCACAGAAGGAAGGAGATGCTCTGCTGTGAGGGAGCACTCGGTGCCTCAGGGGACAGACCAAGCAGATTTAACTAAATCAGAGCCAAGAATTGTGAATAGTCAGGTTTATATTGCAGTCGTTTCTGCTTTGCAGGTTTTTTCTTTTCCTTTCAAATGCTTAAAACAGTTTGTTTTTGTGATACTTGCAGCCAACCTGATGTTTATTTTATTTTATTTTTATACAAAAGGATTTATTAAAAAAAAAGGATTTATTAAAAAACCAGTAAGACACTACTACATCATGACACTGTCACGCTGGGCTTTTAACACAAGACTTGCTCTACAATACTGGGGGGAGGGGCATAGCACACAAATTGATTCTGAAGCATAGCAATTAAGAAATAAAACAATGTAAAATTAACATCAGAAGCAATAGCTCATTCTTGTCCATATTGTCACAGTCACCATGAGGGCCGGATGGCTTGGGCTGTCTCTTGAAGCCAAGACGCCGGTTCCATCAGGTCACTTAGGGCCACATTGGATCTTCCGAGTGGGTGGCTGTGCTACCCACAGCAGCCTGAGTCTGTGGTCTGTGTGGCTGTCAGTGCTCAGAGCGGGGAGCTTGGCTTCCTTTCCCCCCCACCCCAGAGTCTGGTTGCCATGGAGATGGGGGGCCTTGGTGTCCTGCCTTTTCCCACATTTTCCCAGGGCGCAGCGGCACCTATCCGTCTCTGACACGGTGTGTGCGTTCATGTCCGACCACAGGCCCCATCTGCTCTCCTGAGGGCCGGCCCACTTGTAGGCCGTTCCAGGAGTGGGGTCATGCGTGCCAGCTGGGGGGACACCCATATGGATGCAGCCAGTCCCAGCACAACGAATGGACAGAGAACGGACACGGGTTGTGGCAGGAATGCTTTTAGAGTTTTAACGTATCTTCAAGGCTGTTCCTCCTCCCTTACTAGGACGCTGAGAATAGAATTGCAGTATTTAGAGGAATCTGCTAAAGGCTGATTTATTTATTTTTTATTATTTTTATTTTTATTTATTTTTTAAATTTATTTTTTTTGATGTTCAATTTGCCAACATACAGAATAAGACGCAGTGCTCATCCCATCAAGTGCCCCCCTCAGTGCCCATCACCCAGTCACCCCTACCCCCTGCCCACCTCCCTTTCTACCACCTCTAGTTCATCTCCCAGAGTTAGGAGTCTCTCCTGTTCTGTCTCCCTTTCTGATATTTCCCACTCATTTTTTCTCCTTTCCCCTTTATTCCCTTTCACTATTTTTTATATTCCTCAAATGAATGAGACCATATAATGTTTGTCCTTCTCCAATTGACTCATTTCACTCAGCATAATACCCTCCAGTTCCATCCACGTCGAAGCAAATGGTGGGTATTTGTCGTTTCTAATGGCTGAGTAATATTCCATTGTATACATAAACCACATCTTCTTTATCCATTCATCTTTCGATGGACACCGAGGCCATATTGTGGACATGGCTGCTATAAACATCAGGGTGCAGGTGTCCCGGCATTTCACTGCATCTGTATCTTTGAGGTAAATCCCCAGCAGTGCAATTGCTGGGTCATAGGGCAGGTCTATTTTTAACTCTTTGAGGAACCTCCACACAGTTTTCCAGAGTGGCTGCACCAGTTCACATTCCCACCAACAGTGCAACAGGGTTCCCGTTTCTCTACATCCTCTCCAACATTTGTTGTTTCCTGTAAAGGCTGATTTAAATTTGATTCAGTTTTGCTGGAGGTGTTGGGGGGGAGACATGAAATTGGCATTAGGGATCAGAAGCTGTTGGGGGGCTCAGGAGGCTCAGTGGGTTGAGCATCTGACTCTTGATTTCAGCTCAAGTCATGACCATAGGGTTGTGAGATCGAGGCCCAGGTCAGGCTCTGTGCTCAGCAGTGAGTCTGCTTGAGAGTCTCCCTCTCCCTCTGCCCCTACGCCTGCCTCTGTGCTCTCACTCTCCCTCTCTCTCTCTCTCTCATGCTCTCTTGCTCAAATAAATAAATCTTAAAGAAAAAAAAAGTTGTTGATATTTTCAGATACAACCAAGAAGCTGGATGAATGATGAAATCAGTGGTTATGCCACTTTGAGAAGCCCCAAAATTCTTTATCCTTAAAGCAAAATTTTACACTGAACTTTGGGTCTAAAGATTATACTTAAAAAAAAAAAAACTTAATTTTTGGTGAACGGGAGACTGTTAGCCCTGTTCCAGTGGTCAAGGTAGTGGTGTGTTGGTAAATGTGCAGCAGCCAGCATCGAGGGGGCAAGGAGGCTGATTTCCAGCCAACATGACGCCACTACAGGTGCTTTGAGAGGACATGTGACATTCAGCATGTGGGGCCCTGGATGACCCTTGGCACCTTGGGGCATTGATCTGGAGGAGTTTGGAAGCAGTTTCCACAGAGGCTGGGCTCCCAGTGGAGCACCAGGTAAGGGGCAGGCGGCCAGAGGTCTCTGTTCACGCTGACGCAGGTGTTCCTCACTGCTGCTCAGCTCAGGAGATCAAGCTTGGCTTGGGACCTGCCGCACTTTCAGGGTGCGAGTTTGTGAGCTGTCCCTCCTGGATTATCATCCCACTGGTCTCTTGTGTTGCTGAAGCATCACTAAGCAATAATAATAGTGTGTTTGCATGGGTTATACGTTCCTGAGTGTTTTCACATCTGTTGTTAGATTTCAGCAACATCACTGAGCAATTTTTTTTTCTCCCTGAGGCATTTTTGTTCTCATTTAACAGATGACAAACTTGGTCCCTTGGATGTTAAATGTGGAGATGCAGGGACAGAATCCCATTAGAACCCACAGTTGACCCAGCCCATGGTTCTTCTGACTGAATCATGTACGTTAACGAGGCACGTTCTAGGTTCACCATGAAGATCCACATTCTAGGTTCACAGTGAAGATCCACATTCTAGGTTCATGGCAAGGATCCACGTTCTAGGGTCACGGGGAAGATCCATGTTCTAGATTCACCTCAAAGACCCACCGTTTAGGTTCGTGGCAGAGATCCACGTTCTAGGCTCACCATGAAGATCCACATTCTAGGTTCTCTTTGAAGATCCATGTTCTAGGTTCACAGCAAAGATTCACATTCTAGGTTCTCTGCAAAGATCCATGTTTTAGGTTTGCTGCGAAGATCCACATTCTACGTTCTCTGTGAAGATCTATGTTCTAGGTTCCTGTGAAGATCAATGTTCTAGGTTCTCCACAAAGGTCCAACTAACCATTATTTGCCTCTTGTGAACTCTTTTTGAAGCCAACAGAAGAGGAAACAGTCATGTGTGGGTTAGATGAGTGTTGAAGTGTGAATAACCGCATGCCCAAAAACCTCTGCAGGAACCTCCTAACTCCTGCTGCCTCTGCAGGCTGCCTTATAACTGAATATCTCTGTTTGCCTGAAAATGAATTTCAGGGGCACCTGGGTGGCTCCACGGGTGGTGTCTGCCTTTGGCTCAGGTCTTGATCCTGGGGTCTTGGGATCAGTCACACATTAGGCTCCCCGCAGGGAGCCTGCTTCTCCCTCTGCCTGTGTTTCTGCCTCTCTCTGTGTCTCTCATGAATAAATAAATAAAATCTTAAAAAAAAGAAAATGAATTTCATTGAGAGTGAGTCAGGAGTCTCCCTGGACAAGTTCTGTGGCCAGGCTTCCCACCAGCTTGGGGAGGTTCTTGGTTTTTTTTACATTTAGAAATAAAAGTAAACAAAGGTCTTCCCTCTATTCATTTGGCTTGAAATCCATATTGTTTGTGTGGTTTTAAACTTGTTTTCAGAACTGGAAGAAATCTCAGAGACTGGAAAGTGGGTAAAGGTGCACGTGTGAGGCAGGTTCACACTGCTGGCAGAGCCGGAGGCTTGGTGGTAGGCGGGATGGGAGCCAGGGGGTTAGTCCTGTAGGCCTCCTGCACATGCCGGGAGAAGGCCCTCCGCTCTGCGGGCCCTCAGCATCTTTCATGGTGGAGAAGAGCTGTTCCTTGGCTTTCCTCTGACTACAAGTCCTGTGCAGTAGTATGACAGGGACAACTTACTTTCCTGTTTGTGCCTCCATTTTGGGAAACAGACAAAGCTCTCATATTTTTGCTGAAAATTAGACTGATCATCTGAAAGAAGAGGAGCGAGTGAGGAGGGAAACCCCACGGCCTGAGGGCTCTCAGCATCAGCAGCTGGTATGGATGGCCCTGCGGGCTCCAGAAGGGGGGCTGTCTGTCCATGCAGAGCCCAGGTCAGCTCCAGGCAGAGTGTTGGGTGTCTGAGCAATGTGACATGGTGGAGAGACTGCAGCTAGTACAAGATGATGGACATGTTCAGGTAGTGATCACCTGGTGTCCTGGCTCAGGCGAGCGCTGGCCTTATCAGAATCGAGGATGGCCTTCAGGTTCCTCCCAACAGGGATGAATGGAGCGGGAGATGGTGATGCTCTGGTCACCGGGTAGGTCCTGTGGCCAGTGGTCTACCCTGGAGTCCCTGGGGGTGGGGTGCCACTTACCTGGGAAGGAGAAGACTTTCCCCCCCCACCCCCCGCCCATGTCTTCTCTGCTTTTCCACCAGGAGGCATCCCAGCTCATCCCTCGTGTCCTCCGTGGCGTGCACTCAAGGTGTGTCCTGCCGGGGGTGGTGGGGGTGGTGCGACTGGTGTCATCCTATCCCTCCCACAGTCTCTGGGCATCTGTTTGCTCCTGAACACTAGTCTGGGGGTTCCCAGGGTTTGGCAGCTGTAAGAAGACTGCTGGGAGTGCCCTTGTGTGGGCCTTTGGGGACCCGCTGACCTTGTGAGCTAGAGGGGGGTGCTTAGCTTGGGAACCACCTGAAAGTTTCCTTCATTCAGGTTAGTTGAGAGTCTGGAAGGATGCAGAAATGTAAGAAATAAAAGTAAATATGTAAAGAGTAGATGGTCCCATGAGCCACTAGAACCACACCTCGTTGTCTTTCAAGTCGTCTCTCCTGCTGTTCAGTCTTAGTGTTCGGCAAAACAGAGCAAATTATCCTTGTTTTTCCAGTTGTTGAAATAAAACATTATAACCATATTTGACGATAATCTGTGTCCAAATAAAACTCTCCCACTTCGACTTTATTATTTTCCAACAAGTCAGATCCCATTGTGATGGTCGGGAAACTCTCCATTCCTTATGGTTTCCTGTGGCTAGGTCTCTGCCTCACCTGCTGTGTGGCATGAACAAATGTTCTTCGGCTACTCTGATGACCTGGGTAAGAATTTACTTTTTTGTTTGTTTCAAGGAACAGAAATTCACTTAAGCATTAATAAGACCACTGTGGGTGACGGGGGAGCGGCACAGGGCTAGTTGCCATGTCACAGGTGCTTGAGTCATCGGCTCTGTCTGTTAATCTCATTGGCTCAGGTCAGTCTTCAGACTCCAGCCGCTGAGTCATGTGTCTCCTTCTGGTCCAGTTGGGTCAAAGTCGAGGGGGTCTTGAGCTGCTCACACCCCCTTTTCCAGCAGGGCTTGTAGGCTTCTCTCTACCAACCTTCTGAAGGTGTATCAGCAGTTCATATTTTGTTTCTTCATTGTCTGAAAAGAAACACAAAGCAACTAGAATCAAGCTTCATACCTTTTTGAGTCTGTTTATTGTGAATTCGCATTTTCACTTTCTTAACCTGAAAGCACATGCATATGTGTACCGTCGTGCACACTGTGGTCACCATCTCTGGTGCAGACATATTGGCCTGGAGGTCAAGAACGTGGGGCCAGTCTGGGATACCAGCCTTCTTCTTGAGCTTCTCTATTCATGTCACTTCTCCATGAAGATGCTGGATTTCTCACCTGTAAAGTGAGGAGCTTGGCTACATCGGAGGTTATCAACCTCGGTTGCCCATTAGAAACACCTGGAAGCTTTTCAGTAACACTGGTGCTCGGACATGGCCTGGCAGACTTGAATCAGAGTCTCTGAGGAGTGAGGCCTGGGCATCCACTTGCTGTGTTTTCTCCCTTTCTTCTTTTTTTAAGCTCCCTGAAGTGAGCTCCAGTGTGTAGTTAAAGTGGAGAAGCACTGAGCCACGTGATCTTTAAAAAACCTTCTGGCCCTAAAAATTCCATGTTCTCTGCACTAAAATGCCAGCTGTGCTTTGTGCGATGAAGCCAAAGGCATGGGGGAAATTCAGTCTCCTCATTATTCCTTCTGTGGTTTGTTAGCAAGAACAGCACCAGCATAAATGATCTTTCTCTGTGGACACACAAATCAATGCAGATGACTAACTTGTCATTTAACAATTGCAGATGACAGTGTAAAATCGTCTTAGGTAAATAACCCAAGTCTAATTGAGTGATGGCTTTTGGTTTTCATTTTTAAGGGTATTAGCATAAGACACAGGAAGACTATGAAAAAACTAGCAGTTGTTATTGA
Organism: Nyctereutes procyonoides; assembly: GCF_905146905.1. NCBI lineage: Eukaryota > Metazoa > Chordata > Mammalia > Carnivora > Canidae > Nyctereutes > Nyctereutes procyonoides. The sequence continues at coordinate 20,829,833 of NW_026575120.1, forward strand.
TACCTGCATGGTGTTTCACAATTTATAGGAGATTTTGTATGCTTTATTTCACTGGAGGCACAAAATTCCAGTTGTATCTTAGATTGGCTGCTTGTCAGCCTGTTACTCTGTCAGCTGGAAGCAGGACAGGGTAGTGGGGAAGCAGGCAGGTGAGCAGTTGGCTACAACATGATAATACAACATAACAAGACCTACAAGGTCTTTAGCGGTAGAATTAACCAAGTTATGGAGGCTGGTGACTTAACATATACCATGTAAAGTGAGGAGATAAGCTCTGTGTTTGCTTTATGGGATCCTTTTGATTACAACATAGATATATCATGCTATGGGAAGACTCCTCGGCAACAAGGGAGAAGATCTGGGTTCCAGGCCTGAAACTGTATTTCTAGGCTGAGCAGCTGAGCACACACGACCAGGGCCTCCCTGTGCCATAGGCTCAGGAGGTTGGAGGTGCTTCCCAAGTCTAGCATATGCCTGGCATGTAGCCGGCTCTTAACGAGCATGTCCTGGAGGCTGTTGGACACATACTCAGGGTAGTGTCTGGGGCAGTGGACTCGGTAATGGGCGTGGGCCGTGGGGGTCCAGCAAGACCAAGAACTGAGTCTCCTAGGGACTCAGAACTACTGCCTCCTTTTAAGCCCCAGTTTGCTAGTGAGGATGATAATATCTTCCTTGTGCAAAGGTAAAATGGGGTATAGCCAGTAAAATGTTGAGTATCTAGTGGCAAGTACTGGACCCTCAGTGAGTGTGGGTAAAACTGTTATGACAATAAATGTCCACAGTGAACATCTGTCTATGGACGGAGAAGCAGCACACAATGGGCGTGTATGTGAAATTGGGTTAGGGAAGCTCTGTGAAGGCGAGGGCAGGAGCGACATCAGTGAGAATCAAGACAGACTCAGGGAAGGGGAGGAAATTGTGAAGGCTGTAGAGACACCACTGTGTCTCTTCACAGCAGTTTTTTGAGGTGGGCACTCATAGTATCTTCCCATGATAGGTGAGGAGGCCCAGGGTTTAGGAACTGCCTGTGATCACACCACTAATTAGTGCTGGAATCAGGATTTGTACTTGTCTGTAATCTGGGCTATTCTACAGCCTAAGAGACTCTTAGAACTTCAACTTCCTTATGTCCAAAATGGGGATAATACTCTTTATCTGAAGGTTAAGTGATAAAGAGCATAAATGGTTTCACATAGAACCTGGCACACTGGTGATTTTTAATAAATGGCACAGTAACTCTGATGATGATGGTGATAATGATGACAATGATGATGGTTACGATGGTGGTGCTGATGGTGATGATGATAAGAATGGTGATGGAGATGTTGGTGATGGGGGTGGATGATGGTGATAGTGGTGATGATGATGGTCACGATAGTGCTGATGGTGGATGATGATGATAAGGATGGTGATGGAGATGTTAGTGCTGGTGGTGATGGTGGTGATTGGGGTGGGTGATGGTGACAGTGGTGATGACAATTTGATGGTCATAGTGGTGATGATGGTGATGCTATTGATGCTGATGATGGTAGTGGTGACGATGGTGATGACAAGTGGGATTAAGAAACTGGGAGAAAGTGGAGGTAGGAGATGATGGGTTCACCTGGACTCTTGGACTTCCAGTTATTTACTTCTTTATTGAAGGGCGTGGTCTGATAGTGCCTGCTGGGAGGGAATTGGCGGTCTTGTGACAGGATCTGGTCAAGAGCATTGGCTGCCGTGAGTGAAGGTCTGCACCACTTTTGAGAGGTGATTGGTAAGTTCACCTAAGCACCTGCAGGAAAGTCTAACAATTTGTTTAATGTTTGGAGAAATATGGGGGGGGTTGTGATTTAGGCATGGTGGAAGGTGGTCCAGCTTAGGGGCTCTGCTGTGTGGACACAGAAAGGAGAGTAGCTGGGGCGCCTGGGTGGCTCAGTCTGCTGAGCATCTGCCTTTGACTCGGGTCATGATCTTAGGGTCCTGGGATCAAGCCCCATGTCAGTCTCCCTACACAGTGGGAGTCTGCTTCTCCCTCTCCTTCTGTGTGCTCCCATGTTCTCTTTCTCTCTCTTGAATAAATAGATAGATGATAGATAGATAGATAGATAGATAGATAGATAGATAGATAGATGATAGATAGTAGATGATAGAAAGGAAAGTAGGGAAGGGTGTGAGTGAGTCAAGTGGGGGAAGCACAGACGGTCCATGCATCTGAGGAGGAATGCACATTGGAGAGGCCGTGGCTGTTCTACCAAGTTAGGGAAGATTTTCACCCAGATGCTTGGTACCTCAGTAAGCTAGAAGTCTAATATGCGACTAATGAGAGAATTAGTTGTTTTTCGTGGAAGTCCTAAATACACTACTACTTTTTAGACTCAGTAACTCAGATTGGAGTAATTTATCCTAATGAAATGTTTTAAAATACACGGTTGAAAACTAATGTGTAAGGATGTTTAACAACTTTCCTTATAATGTAGAAAAACTAAAACCACTCGTGTGACCAGTACCAGCTGAGATGAGTTGCAGGAGAGCTGCGGGCAGCCTGCAGAGCGTTGTGAGGGCCCCACATGGCCCAGGGAGCATTCGCGATGGAGTGCAAGGTCTGATAGGGGAGGCAGGGGGCGGCCTGCAGTTTGGTGAGCTCAGCTATGTCTAAAAATGAGTAATTATGCAGAGAAGAACATTAAAAGAAAATGTGTCTATAATGATTTTTTTGTTCATGCTTCTCTGCATACTCCAATTTTATGCCGTAAGATTTTATTGCTCATATAATGAGAAAAAAAAGTCATCAAAAACTGGGAATTTGGCAACTTGAGGTTTCCTCTGTGCTTTTTTACAAGGGGATCTCTTAACCTTAGGTGAAACCGCATGGCCTTTGGGGACACTCGTCCTTGTAGGAAGTATTGTGGTTTCTTGGCAGCGCGTCATGTGGATGAGGAAGCTGGTGCTCCCTGTGTGCAAGGAGGTTCCTCCCCACTGCCTCTGCAGAGAGTGGGGGTCTTTCTGTCCGCCTTCCCCTTCCCTGCCCCCCTGCTCAGGGCCCGCCCCGCGCCCCCAGGCCTGCGGTTCTGAGATAGCCTGCCCCCTCAGGCTCTGTGTCCCTCACCAGCCTGCAGGGTGGAGGGTGGAGTTTGGTGGGCAGCTGGGAGGGGTGTCTGACGTCCTGGGGACCCACCAGGGCCAGCGCCTCTAGCTGCACAGCTCCTGTTTGTCCTGAAGAACTTTTGTGTGCAGGTGGCTGGATGTGGAGAATCGTCTGGACTCCTGGCAAGAGCAAGAACACGGATGTCTCCTGGGGTGGGTGCCTGGCTGGTCAGGGAATGCCCCAGGCGTCTGGGGCTTGGTCTCCTTGTTGCTGTGAGGGGTTCTGTGAGGGGAGGTGGAGGGAGAGCCGGGGCCCCAAGGGACATCCTGTGGTAACAGGGGAGCACCTGCGGGCAGTGGGGTTCTGGGGACCCTGGCTGCAGGGCTTCTGTGCGACCTTTGTGCACAGAGAGAAGGCCTGAGCACTGCTGGTCTCAGCAGGATGGTGTGGACCCGGCAGGCGTGGTGTCCTAAGGCCACAGGGACTCCAGGTTGCGTCCTCTGTGCTGCCGTGTCTGTGGGCACCTCCGGCGAGTCGTGTCCTGCTGTCTGTCCTCAGGGTGTTCCCTGGAGGTGGAGACATTGGAAAGTGTGGTCTCCACAGTCCTTGTCACCTCGGATGTGCAGTGAGCGCAGCCTGGGGCGGCCAGGCGGAGGCCGTGCTGTCGCCGGGTGATAGCCTTGCTCTGTCTCCCCATGGGTGCTGCTCCCTTGTGCTCACACCCCTCCTGCTCCCTGCATATCCCCCCTTCCTCTCTAGCTGTGAGCATCATCTGCCATTGCACGCACGGAGCCCTGGTGCCCCCAGAGCTAAGCCACTGGCTAGTGATGGGGTGTGATCTGGATCTGCTCTGTGCCGGCTCAGGCAGACCCGAGGCCGCTGCCAGGGTGTGAGGCTTTGGGAGCAAACCCCTCCTAGGGGCGGAGGGGGAGCTGGCAAGACTGGGTTCTCTGGGCCCCAGGCTGGATGGTCAGGCCTATCTGGGCTTGAATCCCGGGACTGCCAGCCAGTTAGCCTCTCTGGGCCTCCGTTTGCTCACGTGGAAGATGGGGCACCCCGGGGTAGTTGGGGCACGGGATGAGGATGAGCTGCGGGGCTCCCCCCATGGCTCCTGCCCTCACCTGGGGACATGTGTGGGGTGGCATCTGAGTAGGAGAATGTGACAGCTCCTGGTCCTTGGGCCACACCCTTGTCAACTAGGTCAGAATTGGAGGTGAGGCCCGAGCTCCACAGGTGCCCACAGAGCTATTTCTGGAGTCGTGCTGGGGCCCGGCGCTGCCGCAGGAGAGAGGTTGGAAGGGGCGCCAGACAACAGGAGGGGCAGGCAGGCTGATGGGGGGCGGGGGGCTGTGCCCAGAGAGTCTGCACTGGGGTTTGCTTCATCCAAGTTTAGAGGCGGAGTCACAGCGAGGCCAGTTGCCGGGGAGAACCATCCCCGAGCTCACTCACTCCCCCTTCCCAACCACTTCTTCCAACTCCCAGATTCTACAACCAAAGGAAAGATGTGAAAATCCACCTGTGCAGAGCTGGGGGAGATTGGGAATATTTCCAAATGGAAGCAATTTAGGCACAGATGTGTGAGGCTGTGCTGAGAGGTTCAAGATGGGAGTAATGGAGTCCAGATGATGCAAACTGTGAGTCTGTTCTTACCATCCCTCCTGGGAGGCCCAGGTCAGGTACTTGGGAAGGGGTTAGAGGACATCCGTCCTTGCGGGCTCACTGTGGGGCTGCCAGCACCCCCCCCCGCCCGTGTCAGCATCTCTGCTGTTGGGCCAGTGATGTGGTGGGAGCTCCTGTGCAGGAGGGACCAGCAGCATCACTGAGAGCTGCCAAGGTGCAGGGTTTCCATCGTTGGTGATTCCAGAGACGCTCTGCCGGAGTGGAAGTAGGAAACAATGATAATGAGGATTTTGCAGTCAGATAGTGAGGGCTTTACAAAGTGAAGATTCTGGGAAAGGATTCAGGAAACTCATCATCAACCAGTTACAGTTCGTCTGGTTCATACTGAAACAATAGGGCTTACTAAGTCCATCCTGTATGTAAGATATGTGGATCTTGTTAGGTTCTTGAGTCAAACAATTCAATTATAAGATGATATTTTTATTTTTTATAAAATTTTTTATTTTATTTTACTTTATTTTATTGTTTTTAAGATTTTATTTATTCATGAGAGACACAGAGAGAGGGAGAAGCAGGCTCCCTGTGGGGAGCCCGATGTAGGACTTCATCCCAGAACCCCAGCATCACAACCTGAACGGAAGGCAGATGCTCAACCACTGAGCCACCCAAGGTGTCTCATTTTTTTTATTTTTGAAAAATATTTTATTTATTTATTTCAGAGAAAGAGACATTGTGTGTGTGAGTGGGGGAGGGGCAGAGGGAGGGGGAACCTGCACTGACCCAAGACTGGGCACCATCTCACTGCCCTGAGATCGTGATCTGAGCTGAAATCAACAGTTGGTTGTCACCCAGGTGCCCCAAGATGACATTTTTAAAAAATATTTTATTTATTTATTCATTAGAATACACAGAGAGGAGAAAGAGAGAGAGGCAGAGACACAGGCAGAGGAAGAAGCAAGCTCCATGCAGGGAGCCCGACGTGGGACTCGATCCTGGGTCTTCAGGATCATGCCCTGGGCTGAAGGCAAAGCTAAACCGCTGAGCCACCAGGGCTGCCCTCAAGATGACATTTTTATTTATTTTTTATTATTTTTAATTTTTTTAATAAATTAATTTTTTATTGGTGTTCAATTTACCAACATACAGAATAACACCCAGTGCTCATCCCGTCAAGTGTCCCCCTCAGTGCCCGTCACCCATTCACCCCCACCCCCCGCCCTCCTCCTCTTCCACCACCCCTAGTTGGTTTCCCAGAGTTAGGAGTCTTCATGTTCTGTCTCCCTTTCTGATATTTCCCACACATTTCTTCTCCCTTCCCTTATATTCCCTTTCACTATTATTTATATTCCCCAAATGAATGAGAACATACACTGTTTGTCCTTCTCCAATTGACTTACTTCACTCAGCAGAATACCCTCCAGTTCCATCCACGTTGAAGCAAATGGTGGGTATTTGTCATTTCTAATGGCTGAGGAATATTCCATTGTATACATAGACCACATCTTCTTTATCCATTCATCTTTCGATGGACACCGAGGCTCCTTCCACAGTTTGGCTATTGTGGACATTGCTGCTAGAAACATCGGGGTGCAGGTGTCCCGGCGTTTCATTGCATCTGAATCTTTGGGGTAAATCCCAACAGTGCAATTGCTGGGTCGTGGGGCAGAACTATTTTTATTATTTTTATTTATTATAAATTAATATTTTTTTATAAATTTCCACCACCCCTAGTTCATTTCCCAGAGTTAGGAGTCTTTATGTTCTGTCTCCCTTTCTGATATTTCCCACACATTTCCTTTCCCTTCAGATCTATTTTTAACTCTTTGAGGAACCTCCACACAGTTTTCCAGAGTGGCTGCACCAGTTCACATTCCCACCAACAGTGTAAGAGGGTTCCCTTTTCTCCGCATCCTCTCCAACATTTGTGGTTTCCTGCCTTGTTAATTTTCCCCATTCTCACTGGTGTGAGGTGGTATCTCATTGTGGTTTTGGTTTGTATTTCCCTGATGGCAAGTGATGCAGAGCATTTTCTCATGTGCATGTTGGCCATGTCTATGTCTTCATCTGTGAGATTTCTCTTCATGTCTTTTGCCCATTTCATGATTGGATTCTTTGTTTCTTTGCTGTTGAGTTTAATAAGTTCTTTATAGATCTTGGAAACTAGCCCTTTATCTGATACGTCATTTGCAAATATCTTCTCCCATTCTGTAGGTTGTCTTTGAGTTTTGTTGACTGTATCCTTTGCTGTGCAAAAGCTTCTTATCTTGATGAAGTCCCAATAGTTCATTTTTGCTTTTGTTTCTTTTGCCTTCGTGGATGTATCTTGCAAGAAGTTACTGTGGCCAAGTTCAAAAAGGGTGTTGCCTGTGTTCTCCTCTAGGATTTTGATGGAATCTTGTCTCACATTTAGATCTTTCATCCATTTTGAGTTTATCTTTGTGTATGGTGCAAGAGAGTGGTCTAGTTTCATTCTTCTGCATGTGGATGTCCAATTTTCCCAGCACCATTTATTGAAGAGACTGTCTTTCTTCCAGTGGATCGTCTTTCCTCCTTTATCGAATATTAGTTGACCATAAAGTTCAGGGTCCACTTCTGGGTTCTCTATTCTGTTCCATTGATCTATGTGTCTGTTTTTGTGCCAGTACCACACTGTCTTGATGACCACAGCTTTGTAGTACAACCTGAAATCTGGCATTGTGATGCCCCCAGATATGGTTTTCTTTTTTAAAATTCCCCTGGCTATTCGGGGTCTTTTCTGATTCCACACAAATCTTAAAATAATTTGTTCTAATCTCTGAAGAAAGTCCATGGTATTTTGATAGGGATTGCATTAAACGTGTAAATTGCCCTGGGTAACATTGACATTTTCACAATATTAATTCTGCCAATCCATGAGCATGGAATATTTTTCCATCTCTTTGTGTCTTCCTCAATTTCTTTCAGAAGTGTTCTGTAGTTTTTAGGGTATAGATCCTTTACCTCTTTGGTTAGGTTTATTCCTAGGTATCTTATGCTTTTGGGTACAATTGTAAATGGGATTGACTCCTTAATTTCTCTTTCTTCAGTCTCATTGTTAGTGTATAGAAATGCCATTGATTTCTGGGCATTGATTTTGTATCCTGCCATGCTACCAAATTGCTGTATGATTTCTAGCAATCTTGGGGTGGAGGCTTTTGGGTTTTCTATGTAGAGTATCATGTCAAGATGACATTTTTAAAAGTTAATTGGGGAAAATTTAATAGTGACTGGATACTGGAAATTTATTAAGGAACCATTGTTCATTTTGCTAGATGTGATCATGGGTTTGTAGTTACATCTTTTGAAGGTATGTATGATGTAATAGGTCTCCTGTGACTGACGCCAGGTCCTCCCAGGGGCAGGGTGGGAAGCAGGAGTAAGATGAAGGAATGTATGTCATCACATTGTCCACCCACTTTGGTGTGTGCTTGAGACTTCGTGTGCATGTCACCAGGCTGGGTGCTCTGGTCCTAGGGCAGTGGGTTTTGTTTCTGCAGGATGGAGTGGTTGCTCCTAGGCAGCTCCCGGAGGTGGGGGCGAGGTGGACCCAGAAGGGAGTGGAGCCTGGCCACCCGTCTCTTGTGTCTTCCCAAAGTGGGCTCTGCACACAGCAGTGAATAAAGGGGTGGGGACCTCATTCTTGACACTCTGCAGGTGGGGCTAGGTGATGGCCACGGGCAAAGTGTGGGAAGTGTGAGTGCCCGCCCATGGAAAGGCCTTACCGAATATGTTCATGGATGAATTATCTATGCTTCTGGTGTTGGACGCATTGACAGGAGTGGGGTCTGTTCCTGCAATTCATTTTGACGATCTGAGGCGTGGCTGCACTTCTCCTGTGGCTAAAGATAAATAGAATTGTCATCTTTGACATTTGGTTCACTTACTTTCCCCTGTTCACTTGCTACTCACCGAACACTCTTGAGTGAACAACGTACCAGGTATAAGTGAGCAATTGGTGCTGTGGCTGCAGCATGTTGCTGCAGGTAAGTGAGGGTGGCCGCTGCCACAGGGTGGCCTCTGGTGGGGAGTGGCCCTGGTCTGCAAGCCAGAGGGTGACGGCCAGCTTGTATGTCTGATGGGGGGCAGAGAGGGGCAGGAGGCTTGGCCGTATGTTGCCATAGTTATTTGTGTGACTCTTTCCCCAGGAGGCTCTGTGCTGTGCTTGCCCATGCTCTGCTCTCCAGGGAGCACCCTGGATGTGGGAGGAAATATGTCAATATTTTGTGGTTGAAGAAAAGGAATAGTTTTAAAGACAATTGTATCATCATGTGGGAGTGTTGTGCTGTCCCCACCATGTGGTTCCTAGGGCAGCTGCACCATGCAGTGATTGTGTCCCCATGGGGCTGGCTGGTCCAGGCTGGGCTCTGAGTGATGGGCGCCTGGGAATCTCTGAGCCCAGCTGTGCTGGGAGGGACGAGAGGGCAGTGCTTCCTCACTGTCCTGGGAGCCAGCAAAGGGAGAGGTGGTGTAGGTGATGCAGGTGACACAGGGAGAGGTGATGCAGGTGATGCAGGGAGAGGTGATTGCAGGGAGAGATGATGCAGGTAATACAGGTAGAGGTGGTGCAGGTGATGCAGGGAGAGGTGATGTAGGGAGAGGTGATACAGGTGAAGCAGGGGGAGGTGATGCAGGTGATACAGGGAGAGGTGATGCAGGTGATGCAGGGAGGGGAGATGCAGGGAGGGGCAGTGAAGGCCTGTCTCCCTGGGGTGGGCAGCCTCTGGCATCTGCCGGCTTCAGGTGTGCACCGTAGTCTGGGTGAATGGGTCGCCGGATCTAAAGCACAGATATGCCAAGTTGGGGCAAGGGTGTGTTCTTTGATTATTTCCTTAGTGGATTGTGATTCAGTAAATAAAATAATTTCTTCTCGACACATCAGCCTGAGGTACCTGTTAAAACCACTCTTGTCACAGAGACAAGCAGCTTTAAGAATGTTACTCTGTCTCTGTGTCTTGTTTCCTTTTTATGCCAGATTTACACAAGGATTTCCTTTTTCTGTGTGGTTTTACCTCAGGCAGAGGCACCATCTCCGCTGGAAGCTTCGCTGCACACGCAGGCTCGCCACACAAGTGATCGTGGGCCTCTTGGCTGGGACTTCTCAGTGGTTTATCACAGTTTGTATATTTGCCCATCAAGAGACTCTTTTTGATTTTTACCTCCGGCCCTAGACCACAGCCTCCTCCCCAAGCCTCTGCCCTCTGCATCCCCTGGAGCCACTGCCATGGCCATGATGCAAGTGTGAGGACTGGGCGCTGTCGTTTGTCGCACTTGCTTATCCCTTTGATCCTCATTCCATGGGTGGGATGGTACGTGTTTGGCCAACGGCCTGCTGTTTGCTCCACTGCATCTGGCTGGGACCTGGGTGGGGTGCATGGAGGCCCGGGTGCTGCGGGCCGTGGGGGTCTCCAAGACTGCTGCGTGGGAGCATGGGGCACCTTGCTTCTCATCCGTGTATCTGGCACATTGATGGAACGGTTTGCACACATGTCGGCATTACTGTGCTGTCTACAACTGGAACACGATCCCCAGGCCTGTTAACTGCCACCTTCCCAGGAGCCACCCTCCTTCACAGGGCTTCTCTGCGAGCTGGCCATTCCGAGTGGCCGCCACCCCCGTGCACCCCATCTGTGCTTCCTCATCCAGGGCTCTTGTCACAGTCTGGATGTCATTGCACCGTCTGCCATCTGGAACGTGAGCTGCAAGGCTGGGGGCCTTGCCCGTCCTGCCGTCTGTGTCCCCATGTCTGTTCGGCAACCTGCCTCCAAGTTGGGGCAAAGCACCTGTTAGTCAACGGTTAGGATTTATTTCGTGTGTATGAGACACATTGCTTTAAATTTCCTCTCAATTAATTTGACCAAACTCATGCATATAAGTACTTTTAAACATTCAGTCCATGGAAGGCGACGATCAAAGCAAGAGACCCCGCCCCCGAGGTCCCCCGGGTCCCCCAGCCCTGGGAGCACCGCTTGTCCATCTCCCCGCACGCTGCCCCCTCTTCTTGTGGGCCCCCTGGCCCTTCCTCGTGGAGTTCTGCTGAGAAGCCCAGCTCATGGCTGCCTCCCACAGGGACCCCGTCCTTCCCTGTCCACTTCCTAGGCCATTTGGCCAACACTGTACTTCACCGTGAAGCCCTAACACCTGTCTGTGACTATGGCTGCAGGCGGACCTCGAGCAGGTTTCTGACATCGTGGCTCACTGGGGTGTCGAGTTCTGTGCCCTCAGTGGGGGCTTTGTCAGCTCAGATGGTCTCTGTCTCCCTTCACTGTTGCCCCAGTTGTGCCTCTGGGGGTTTGAGTTCCAGGGGCTGCTCTCTCAGTTTCATTTCTAAGCTTCTGGTTGCTTTACCCGAGTGTCTCCATCCTTGTCCATCTGGCCCCTGCTCCCACCTTCCACTTCTCAAGTCCTGTGCCCAGAGTGTTTCTTCTTGGAATCTGGGCTCTTGGGCTCTGGGCTCTGGCTCGAGCTCCGTGTGGGCCCTCCTCCCGCACCAGGTGTCAGGGGGCTTCTCGCACAGTCTGTGAGCAGCAGGACATGGGCTGCAAAGCCAGGGCCCGGCTGGAATGGGCGAGGACCCCACTTCCTGCATGTGGAGCACAGGGCTCAGGCTGGGCCGAGGGGGTGAGGGCTGCGCAGCCCCTGGGAGGTAGACTGGGCCCTGTGGTTATGCGTGGAGGGCAAGCCTCACCCTGTGGAGCGAGGCCGTGGATGCCCATGCCTGATGCCAGGACTGGCTCCGGGGCTTTAAGGTGTCAGTGGGGCATGGCCGATCTGCACCCCAGGGCCCTGCCCCTCAGGGCATCTGCACCAGCTGAGGTCTGCTGACCCTGGGGTGGCAGGGGCGTTGCCGTGGGGACTCCTGGGACTTGGTGGGGGGTTCCTGGGGGCGTGGAGAGCACAGGCATGGTCAAGGTGCAGACAGGCTGCAGGGAATTCCAGCAACGTGGAGACAGGGAGCAGAGAAGAGCACGTTCTCCTGACAATGGGGGAAATTCCGGTTTTGATTCTTTGCTTGATTCTTAGAGGCTCATGGGTGGGGCTTGTCTTCAGGTAGGAAGGGCAGGTTAGGAGATGGGGGCCAGGCTGAGCTGTGGTGCAGAGCCTCTAGTGCCGCCTCCTGGCCCTCAGGGCCATGAGACATCACCTGCCCCTGCGCTGGCGCATGTCCCCTTCTGCTGAGGAATGGGCGGGGGTTGCTCAGCTCTGACACCACGTCCCCTGCCTGCCCCCACTATCTGCTGGGAGTGCTTGCATCCCTAGGAGTGGGCAGTGTGCCCATGACCCCATGGGCCTGCTGCCCACTGTCTCTGCCAAGCCCTACTTCAGAATTTCCCAGCTACCTGTCTGGGACAGAGCAGCTGTCATCACGTCCTGCAGCCCTGCTGACCACTCACACGTGGGCACCGTGCTTTGCAGTGTCTGCCCTTGAGTTCTGCTGAGAAGCAGTGGAACCCTCACCTGCCCCTCACCCTAGGCCTGGTGTGGGTGGTGCAGCATCCCTACCAGGATCCGCAGGAACCAATTCATCTAGAGTCCGTGTGGACTCCTGAGAATATTCCCCATAAGTAGTGCACTCAGTTCTCGGTTATCCATCCTGACATGGAGAAAGTGCAAGTCAAAACACAGTGTTAGGGGAGATGAATCCTCCTGACGTAAGTACTTTGCCTCTTGTGACCATTAAGTTTGTTTGCTGAACATTGTCTTTGACGACGAGGATGGCGTGGGAGGAGGCTGGATACTGCGTGGAGGTGAGGCCCAAACAAAAAATTTCTAATCCCCACAGACTTCTCTGTTTTCAGAAAGAGGTAAAAATGTGTGATACAGACTAATAATTATTAAAAGTCATTCAAGAGTGATTTTGTTCTATGTGATCCTGTTCTCAAATTATAACTGATTTTTTGAGATTGAAGTTTCATAAAAAATAAAAATGTACTTTGTTTTTCATTTGTTTCCATTTATCCTGAGGCAGACCCCCTTTCCACTAGTGTAGAAGGCAGCACATCATCCTGCACCTGCAGAATAAGGGGCTTGTTTGCTTATGAAGCAAAATCCAAAGGGCGGAGTTTTATGCAAACTTTATTTACTTTTTTTCCATTCTAAGGATAATATTCTTTATTAAAGAGAAACTGTCCAGAAGAGCAAGAAAACAAAGGGATTCATGGTTCTGTCACTTGATACAACCATTGTTGCTTGTTTTTTTTTTTTTTTTTCTTAAAGATTTTATTTATTTATTCATGAGAGACAGAGAGAGAAAGAAGCAGGCTCCATGCAGGGAGCCTGACATGGGACTCCATCCTGGGACTCCAGGATCACACCCTGGACTGAAGGTGGCGCTAAACCGCTGAGCTACCCGGGCTGCCCACATTGTTGCTTTCAACCTCCTTTTTTTTCCTAGTATTTTTACACTTGGACATGGTTTATGCATTTATAAACATAATCGTTATTAGAATTCTGTCTTGGAATTATGTAATAAATATTCTCCCATGTTATTTCATGTTCTTTCTAAATATAACTTTCACCAGAGTCGTTTGGGGCCATAAAATTTTTTTTTTAATTTTATTTTTTTTAAATTTTTATTTATGATAGTCACACATACAGAGAGAGAGAGGCAGAGACATAGGCAGAGAGGGAGAAGCAGGCCCCAGGCACCGGGAGCCCGACGTGGGATTCGATCCCGGGTCTCCAGGATCCCGCCCTGGGCCAAAGGCAGGCGCCAAACCGCTGCACCACCCAGGGATCCCCTGGGGCCATAAAATTAATGTGAAAATCAAAATCCCCTTTAACTGGAAGATTCATTCACCATTGTTTTAAAAGATTCATTTATTTACTTGAGAGAGAGCAAGAGAGTACACATGTGTGCACATGCCAGGGGAAGGGCACAGGGAGAGGGAGAGAGAATATCAAACAGATTCCCCACTGAGCACAGAGCTCGATGCAGGGCTTGATACCAGGACCCTGAGATCACTACCTGAGCTAAAATCAAGAGTAGGACACTTAACCCCCTGAGCCACACGGGTGCCTTTGGCTCACCGTTTTGTGAGGAGACTTTTGTTGAGCAAGTATCAGTGCCAGACTTCTGAGTAATAACAATGGGAAAACACTCTGCTGACCTGCTGACTGCACCTTATGGGGAAAGAGGAAAGTTGAGGCGCGGAGCCTTAAGGATGGGGAGAAGGAGAGCAATCTCTAGAGGGAAGTTGTAGGCAAGCATTAACTTAGCGTTTGCAAGCTGTGGTCACTGTCTCATGGACTCCTCCCTGATCTTATGCTGGTTGTTTGTATCCGTGTTCCTCCCCCAGGGCAGGGGAGTTTCCTATCTCCCACGATCCAGGGCAAGGACATGGAAGCCAATCATTTGGCTGCACTGCAGTGTCTTCACTGGTGCAGTGTGAGAAAATGGAGGCTTTCACGGTCCTCAATTCTGTGTCCAGAAAATCCTCCATTGTCAGTAGGGCCATGGTAGGTATGCTGTACACCCATCAGTGCTCACTTTAGAAGAAATGAAATGTGTAGGACAAGTTAATTGTGGGGACATCATTTTAAAAATATCACCTTCCTTTCGAACTTCCAAAGAATTGATTAATCCAGTGGTAATTAGACAGCCTTGGAGCATAGACACACACACACACACACACACACACACCTTTCCAATTCTCTATTGCAAAGATAGCATTGGTAGGCAAGCTGTAAAATTAACACACATTCAGATGATGCAGTACAGTGCCACTCAGATATTCTTAAACAATTCCTACACAAAATATTAACTAATATAATCCAGTAGCACATTAAAAGGATACTATGTCAGAACCAACCGTAAGCTCATTCCATGAATAAAGAATGATTCAATAGTAAGACATTAATACAGTTTACCCTATTGATAGGTTAAAAGAGAAATACAGGTGTTTATTTACAAAAAGATTTGAGAAAATTCAACATCTGTTTCTTGATAAAGATTCTTATTAATAAAATAGGAAGAGATGGAAAATTCCTTAACAGGAGAAATTTTATAGGTAGGGAGAGAAACTGATAGAGCAAGTGTTAGAACCCAGCATAATGACATGGATTTCAGCATTCATATGTGCATACACGTGTGTACATGTAGCTATAAGCTATCAACTGTTATTTAACATTGCTTTGGTAACATCAACCCATGGCAACTCACCCTTGCTACTGGGAACTTTTGCTGCTGGGCATCACCCGGGACCTTTTAAGAGCTTCCATTGTCTCCATTCTTTCTCAGGGCACTGGAATCAGAATCTCTGGGATTGAGACCACTGTATTAGCAAATTCAATAAATATGAAAAGTTTAAGAGGTATAAAACCAAAAGGAAGAGACAATATGATCATTATTTCCATGTAATATGGTTATATACCTGGAAAACCAAAATGAACCCATTAAGTAGCTATTGCCAGTATTTGGTGGGGCGATTGGTTACACATTTAATATAGAGATGCAGAGCTTTCCTATATATCAACAGCCAACAGAAAACACAATGGGAGATGCTTAAACCATCTGGAAATAATCTGAAGGATGTGCAGGTCATGTATGGAAACCCTCTCAAACTCTGCTGAAGGACTTCTGGTCTGAGTATGGTGACCAGCCTGCAGTGGACTTTTACCCTAAAGCTAATAGAAAAGCTGGATAAATGACAGAAAATTACCTGTGGAAGATACCAGTGAGGTACAAAGATAGCCATGGTCGCAGGAAGTAGAACCAGTTCAGGTGACCCACTGTCATTGCATTTGCCAATCAATAATCAATGCTGGCAGAGGGAGAGCAAGAGAGAAAACAGCTGCTGGGGGTTTCATTGTGGTCGTTCAGGGCCTGCCAAGATGTGAAACCTCTGGAGGACACCCTAAGCTTTATGTAAGGACCTCTGGAAGGCTGAGAGTACCTACAGCAGGAGAAAGGATGGATAGAAAGAACCCCATCTCCAGTCGGCCTGGCTGCAGAGGCTCGGGTAATCTGCCCTGCACTGCTGGCTGCCAGAGATGAAGACTAGCTCTTTATGGGGTAAGATATCAGCTTGAGTCTCTTCTATGTTTCACACACAATATCGGCATGTGGTCAAAACTGCCCTGCCTGGGGAGTGACGGGACTGAGAGAGACCAGCCAGACAGCAGAGACAGATGCAGAGGTGATCCAGGTATTGGAGTCATTAGGCTCTGACACTGAAATAATGGTGATTAATATATTCGAAACAAGTTGATCAGTGGAGAATTTCAGAAAACTACAATCATCTATAGAAAAGAACCACATGGACATTCTAGCCCTGAAAAATGCACTACCTAGATTTAGGAATACAATCTCTGGGGTTAACAGCAGACCAGACAAAGTGAATGTGAAGTAGGTCAGAGGCTATATCCAGAGAGGAAAGGATGGAAAAATACAGAGAAGACATATGGACATTGCAAGGAGGTAATGTACTGTGGATTGAAGTCCACAAAGGGGGGAGGAGACAAGAATGGGGAGAAGCCAGTTTGAAGGGGCAAAGCCTAATAGGTTTCCAAAATGTGAGAGACAATTTAGCAAAAATTCAAGAAGCCTTATGAACCCTAAGAAGAACACACACACTCATACACACATGGGAACAGTGTAGAAAAATTGCTGAAAATGAAAATTTAAAAATAAGACCTAAAAACAGAAGAGCCACATAGCCTCCTAGGTTATGAAAGACTCCATGGCAGATTGCATATCTATCCCACATCTTCCTTTTAACCTGCACACATACCTATTGTGAGTGACCTTGTGTGACAGATGGCCCTCCTGCCTACTGTTTTATCCTGGGCTCAGTTGCTAGTGTGGCCAGTCTGAAGGGGAGGAAATAACAGAGGTGCTGGTCTTGACACTGGGGACCTCTCCTGCTCACAGGATGGTCGTTTGAAGTCTGTGGATCCTTCTGCATTTGGGAGCTGACCTCCACAGGAGGGGCAACGAGAAGATAATGGAGGAATATCTTTAATGAACTGAAACAAAGTAGCTGCCAACCTAAAATTCTATACCCAGATAAATTAACTTTAAAAAGAAGGTGAAATAAATGGATAGATTATCTGTGGCCCGAG
The DNA here is from genome assembly GCF_905146905.1 of Nyctereutes procyonoides. NCBI lineage: Eukaryota > Metazoa > Chordata > Mammalia > Carnivora > Canidae > Nyctereutes > Nyctereutes procyonoides. Next base: position 20,846,598 of record NW_026575120.1, read on the forward strand.
AGGGAAGCATGGTGGAGAAGAGGTGAAGAGGGTTGAGGAGGTAGATGCATGGGCAGATCCAAAACTCCTTCTGAGAGGCATGAGGACAGCTGGATAATTGGCAAGACAGTGTTTCTGGGTAGGAAGATTTAATATTATGTCAGTTGTCTCCAAATTACCTTTATGTTTAAGCAATTATGATAAAACATGAAAAAATTATGTTAAAATTAAGGAAGCTAGTTTTAAAGTTCATGTTGAGACATATGTATGAGGCTGAAAGTTATGAGGAAAGTTACAAAACAGTTATGTTGTTTGTTGGGTGTTGACTGACCATCCCATGCAACAGTGTTTTGTGATGATGGGGTGTTCAAACCCAAGTGGTTGTGATCATAAATAGGCAGACAGATTGAAGGAAAAGAATAGAAAGTCTAGAAATAGACCTGAATGCATATGGGTATTTAGTATATGATAATCATGACATTTGAAATCAGTGGGGGAAAAGATGTATTATTCAGTAATGATTTGGGGACAACTGGCCAGACATTTGGGAAATACAGAGCTGGGTTCCTCCCAAACTCCTAACCCCAAAATAAAATCCAGATGGTTCAAAGATTTAAAGTATAATGGGATTTTATAAGTACTAGAAGGAACCTTGGGGAAATTTTTAATAATTTTGAGAAGGAATAAGTATTTTAAGCAAGACAGAAAACCCATTAGCTATGAAAATTTAAAATACATATACTTTTAGTTCATCATTCCCACTCCTACGAAATTACATGATGAATATGCTTAAGTGTATGCATAAGGAATCAAGTGTAAAACGATTCTTTGGAACATTGTAATGGAAAAACCATGAGCATCTTAAGTATCCTTCAAATTATAGCTCATCCTGAAGCTGGAACTGTATATGTGTTGATTTAGAAAGACCTCAGAACATTTTGAACGAAAAACGAAGATGCAGAGTAGTTAGGATCCATATGAGAAAAAAATGAAATTGGAACTAATTTCTTGTAGAAAAAGTCAAGTCCTATATGCTTACGTGTGAAAGGCAAAATGATAAAGACTTTAATATGCAAATACAATGATTTTGTGACTCTGGTAAACAAAGATTTGGAAACAGGACCTAAAAAGGACTAACCACAAAAGAGAGGAAAGCTAATTTCTACTACATTAAAATCAAGAACATCTCTTAATTAAAAAGACGCTAGAAAGAGAGTTAAAAGACAGGTAACAGAATGGGAAAAGACATTTTAAAAATCAATCGATTAGCTAATTAATTAATTTTGAGAGAAAGAGGGAGTAGAGGGGGGAGGGCAGAGGAGTGGGAGAGAGTGTATCTGAAGCAGGCTCCACTCCCGGCTCAGAGCCTGACCAGGACTCGATCTCACGACCCTGAGACCATGACCTGGGCCAAAATCAGGAGAGGGATGCTTAACTGCCTGAGCCCCCCGGGCGCCCCAGGAGAACACATTTTTTAACACTTACCACCAACAAAAGTCTCACACTCAAAATATATAAAGAATCCTAAGAAATCATTAGGAAAAGACATACAGCCAAGAAAAATTGGCATAATGTTTTAACAGGACCTTCTACAGAGAAAATCCAGTGATTGAGAGATACATAAGATGGTGTTCACCGTAATTATTAGATTGGAGGAATGAAATTGAAGCCACATGAAATAGAGTACATCAGTTGCTCAAACTGGCAAAAAGTCGAAGTTTATAAATTTTGGATGTTTCTGAGAGTTGAGAGCTTGAGAACTGGAGCCTGGTGGTGGAATGAAGGCGGAGTAAACAGGCGAGATGTGTCCCCGTGTATGTGGCCAGTGTGTGTGTGTGTCCCTGCGGGAAAGTGTTTGGGACGGTGCCAGTAATCAGCCGGCAGAAGTCTGCAGCCTGGGTGATGGAATAGGAAGAAAATTTATATTTCTTGTAAATTCTTTTTTGTGTTTTTGCTTTTTTTTTTAATGGGAAAAGAAGTCACTTTGGACTTCTACAATGCATATTAAAACCATGTAATTTCAAATATTTAAATGCGATGCAGCTTCCCTGCATATATCTCAGTACAGGCCTGGGTCTTGTATTCCTGAGTTGGGCATCTGTCCGGCGAGGCCAGGGTCTGCAGGGGTTCTGCTGCTGGGGCCGCTTCGGGACATGCTGGTGCGTGCTGCTGGGGTTGAACACGGCAAGACAATCTGTTGGAAGGATTTCTGGAACCCGAGCTAAGTGTGCCCTTGGTGTTGCTCTTGGCAGTGACTTGGCGTTGCTCTTGGCATGACTTTGCAGGGTGCTCAGCGGGCCAGAGTTCGTGTCTGAGCTGCACCATGGGACCTGTCCTGAGAGAGACAATGTGCCCACCCAGGGTCAGCTCACTGTGATCGTTTCAGCACATGGCCGAGTGGCTCTGTCTACACTGTAAGCTCTGCACTGATCTACGGTCGGTGTTTCTCCTTGTTCTGAGCAAAGGAAACAATTTATTGAATTAGCTTACTGTTTCTGCATGTCCAGCAGACAATAATGAGTGTGTTTACAACTAAGAAGTAGTTTATGTCTAAGTTCCTTTTTTAAAAAAATATTTTATTTATTCATAAGAGACACAGAGAGAGAGACAGAGAGAGAGGCAGAGACACAGGCAGAGGAAGAAGCAGACTCCATGCAGGGAGCCCGATGTGGGACTCGATTCTGGGACTCCAGGATCATGCCCTGAGCCAAAGGCAGATGCTCAACTGCTGAACCACCCAGGTGTCCAGTTCCATTTTTTAAAAATCTGTTTTATGGAGGTTTGATTTGCCAAGATACAGTATAACATCCAGCGCTCATCCCATCAAGTGCCTTCCTCCATGGTCTAAGTTCTATTTTAAGGGAGAAAAACTAATATACAAAGATATGCTTGGGTCTCCTCGTGAGTTCACAGGGGACCCTGCTGTTTTGTGCGGGGTCAGGTGCGGTTCTGCTGAGCAGAGAGGGGTTCTCGGAGAGCAGTCTCCTGAGTCCTTTCTGCCTCCCAACAGTCTCTGGTGATGTGAGATGAGCAGACATTGCCGATGCACTAGCATGGCTCGTGTTCATTGAGCACGATTGTAGACAGTAGAATTGTAACGTAAGCAGTGGGCTAGCCTTTCTCTGTGATGGACTCTTCAAGGAGACAGGCAGAGAAGAAGCTTGTCACCTGTCTCCTCCCTGCCTTGTCCCCAAGCTTTGCAGTGCTCGTTGCCACATCCTGAGGTCACCTGGATGCTCCTGAGTCCAGGCAGTGATCCGGGTGAGGCCTGGTAGCCAGGGAGCCCGAGAGAAACCGCTGCAGGCTCACTTTCGGGCATGTTCACACTGCCGACACCTTCATCACCTCCCAGCCATCATCTAAATCACACCCATTTGAGTTTTCCTTTTTGGGACATTGTAAAGCTGGAGACCATAAGAAGACGTCACCTGGTCACAACTGTATTGGCCCCTTGGCGTTCCTTCCATAGGACGTGAGGGTCCCAGGGATGCAGGTGAGGATAAGCTGTGGCTGGGGCATGAAGGGGACACGGCCTGCGGGTCAAGCTTGTGCTCAGCCGAGCCCTTCACCCCGCTGTATGACTTGTGACACCGCTGAGGAAAACCCACGGCTTCACAAGGTGAGCACAGACACGGGCGGTGGTGGCTGTGCATGGGAGGAGAAAGTGGCAGATACCTGTTGCCCTCATGGGAAAGGTGTTAGAAACTGGGCCTTCTGGTCACGTATCTGGAGGCGGAAGGGAGGGACATGTGCAGCGATCATACTTCCCTGTGCTGCCGTCACTTGGCCTCTCTGCCAACGTGGCATTGGAGGCGGGTCCTAGCTCTGCCATCTTCATTTTAATTCCAGCCATAATACAACCTTGAAAACCTAATAACTTAGGAACAAAAGGAGATCTTAGTGTTTCTGTTTGCTGGGAAATCACAGAGGGTTACATGACTGCAGAAGTGAATTAAAGGTCACAAGTGTAGTTAGTTTATTTGAAGGAGGCTCCATCCCAGCACAGGGTCCAGAATGGGGCTTGAACTCAGGACCCTGGGATCAACACCTGAGCTGAGACCAGGAGTCGGACGCTCATCTACTGAGCCCCCGGGCGCCCCCAGGTCACGGGTTTACATAGTGCTGAGAACTCGCACCTCCTTAGTCCCACCATGTAGGTTGCCAGCGTGTGGAAGGCAGGTCTCCGCCAACGCTACTCTGCTTTACTACATGACCGCGTGGCCGAATTTCAAGAAAACTGAGCCAAGAAGAGTCCCATCCCCTGATGCCTTGTCAGGGGCAGGCTCCAGCTCCACTCACTTGCCACATGGACATGGCAGGGCCCATGTGTGTCTCTGCCTGGGGGGACTGGAGGTGTGAGTCCGTGTGTCTGTAACCCCAGGGGCGGCCGAATGCACAGGTGTTTGCTTTCCATGTGTGGTGATCCCAGGGCATAGCCGACTTGGGGACCATCTCAGGATGTGGTACCCTGTGGGACCCTATGGGTGTGCAGCTGCCATCAGAACTGTGGAAACATCACGGTTCCAGGCTTGAATGTTCTGGTGATGGGTGATGGGGAGGATGAAGATCAGAACACGATTTTCTTCTAGAACTTCCAGCAGTGTGGCACACTGCCTTACCCTGTGACTCTGCACCCAGCACCCACACCAGGCAAACAGAGGCTTCGCAGAGGCACCTGTCGGAGGTGGGGCCTGCTCATCCCCTGTTCGTGCTCCTCCCCTGCTCCTCCCCTGCTCCTCTCCTGCTCCTGCTCCTCCTCCTCCCCTGCTCCTCCTCCTGCTCTTGCTCCTCTCCTGCTCCTCCCCTGGTCCTCCCCTGCTCCTGCTCCTCACCTGCTCCTGCTCCTCTCCTGCTCCTGCTCTGCTCCTCCTGCTCATGCTCCTGCTCTGCTCCTGCTCCGTTCCTGCTCCTGTTCTACTCTTGCTTCTGCTCCTGCTCTAGCTCCTCCTGCTCTAGCTCCTCCACTTCTCCTGTTCCTCCCCTGCTCCTGCTCCTCTCCTGCTGTGCTCCTACTCCTGCTCTTACCCTGCTCCTGCTCTAGCTCCTCCTCTTCTCCTGTTCCTCTCCTGCTTCAGCTGCACACTCAGCGCAGCTGGCTACTTGCACTTCATCTGGAAGATTCCTATGGACTTTGGGTTTAGCCTGGATCCAGACAAATTGGCATTGTTACATAAGAAGCTCTTATCAGGGTCTCTGCCTGAAAATCACACCCTCCTCTGAAGCTTGCCCACTCGCTGGGGCGAGAGGGGCCTCTGTCCAAGAGTTGGGGGTGGGAGTGGTCAGCAGACACTGTTAAAGGGCATCAAGCTTTCAAATGCAGGTCAGGTCAGGTTTTAGAGGAAACATGGATGTAGGTGTCTGGTGGGAGCTTGCTGCCTGTAGGGAGGGTTTGTCTAGGGGTTGAAGCTGTGGCTGAGCTGGGGATGGGGTGGGAAGGGACCTGGGGTCCAGTTGCTTCACCTCCACCTGGAGCTGAGCATGTCTTGCAAGGCTAGTGACAGAGTACAATGGCTGCAGAACCCTCCGCCCATCCCTCAGGCCAGTGCCGGGTGGGAGAGGACTCAGCATCCTGGTGGGAGAGGACTCAGCATCCGGGAGGGAGAGGACTCGGCGTCCTGGCGGGAGAGGACTCGGCGTCCGGGGAGTAGAGGACTCGGTGTCTGGGAGGGAGAGGACTCGGCATCCTGGCAGGAGAGGACTTGGTGTGGGGTGGGAGAGGACTTGGTTGTTCAGGAGGGAGAGGACTCGGCCTCCGGGTGGGAGAGGACTCGGCGTCTGGGCGGGAGAGGACTCAGTGTCCAGGAGGGAGAGGACTCGGCGTCTGAGAGGGAGAGGACTTGGCGCCCGGGGGTCAGAGAACTCGATGTCCTGGCGGGAGAGGACTTGGCATCCTCGTGGGAGAGGACTGGGTGTCTGGGAGGGAGAGGACTTGGCCTCTGGGAGGGAGAGGACTTGGGGTTCTGGCAAGAGAGGACTTGGTGTCTGGAAGGGAGAGGACTCGGTGTCTGGGTGGGAGAGGACTCGGCGTCTGGGTGGGAGAGGACTCGGTGTGGCCAAAAGAGGACTCAGTGTGGGGCAGGGGAGAACTCAGAGTCCAGGTGGGAGCACTTCGAGAGTGAGGGGTAAGCCTGCTGTAAGGGTGCCGTGATGGGACCCTGGGATGTTCCGGGCATGCAGGGTGCTCCCCCACCTGCGAGTCCACCGCACTGCCAGTCACCCTGGCTGCCCTCGGACTCAGCACCTGGGACCTGACCGGGGCCTCACACACTCGGAATGCTCCACTGCAGTCCAAGTGACTGTGGACTACTGGGGTCATTTCTGCTGAGTTTGACTTTCGGGAAGGGACCCAGGGGGCGGGCTTTAGGGAGATGGTGGCTTGCCAGGTGGGGACAAGTGGCTGCTGATGCCCAGTGACAAAGAGCTCGCCTGAGCATGGCCTAGACACTCTGCCTACCCCCTTGGCCTCCAGCTCCCCGGTGAGATTGACCAGGTGGGCAGGGAGCAAGGCCTCAGTTCGTAAACATCTGTGTGAAGAATCTCATTAATTCTCCCTTGATTCATTGGATCCTTCCCCAAGAAATTCAGTTTGTATATCAGTTTGTTACCAATCGGTGCCTGGATGTATGGACAAATCAGGCAAGAGGAGGTGACTGAGGCTGTAGATGCCCTTTGAGGTGCTGCTGGAGGCGCAGTGTCTTCTGTAGCATCAGTACATAAATTTCTGGGCTGACGAGGACCAATCTGGCCCATGATCTGGATCATCCTGTAGAAACAGTAGTTGCTTAGAGAGGAGGATTAAACAGAACAACTATATATATCTCCATCCTGCAAGGGCTCTGTTCTACAGGATGCTTATGTTTTATATTTTTGGACCAATGCCTTTGACACCTGGTGTTTTTTTTTTTTTTTTCTCTTTTAAGTCCCCATGCCTGGAGTGGAGCCCAGTGTGGGGACTGAACTCATGACCCTGAGATCAAGACCTGAGCTGAGATTAAGAGTCAGATGCTCAACTGACTGAGCCACTCAGGAGGCCTGACACTTTGTATTTTTATTTTTTATTTTATTTTATTTTTTAATATTTATTTATTTATTTATTTATTTATTTATTTATTTATTTATTTTAATTTATGATAGTCACACACAGAGAGAGAGAGAGAGAGAGAGGCAGAGACATAGGCAGAGGGAGAAGCAGGCTCCATGCACCGGGAGCCTGATGTGGAACTCGATCCCTGGTCTCCCGGATCGCGCCCTGGGCCAAAGGCAGGTGCCAAACTGCTGCGCCACCCAGGGATCCCACACTTTGTATTTTTAGCGATTTTTTTTTAACCAACTAATGTGGGAAGTTTGTGTTTGGACCCTCTCCTCTTATTGTCTCCCATACGGTGGGAACAATGGAAGTAGATGAAATCTGTTTTAATTATTTCAACAATGGAAATGTATTATTTTGCTTTCAGATAAAAAAAATATCGTAGATACATTTCCTTCCATGCCTTTTTCATATGCAGGTTTCTTCTAATTAAAGCATTTTACACAATAAAAAAGGAAACATGCTAAATGGTGATTATTTGGGCAGTACAGAAAGGTGTAAGGAGTAAGATCGAAATCACTCACTTTATCCTAAAATACCAAAATAATCATTGTGAATTATTGTAACTGACATTTGAGTGAATATCCTTTCAGATACTTTTCGGGGCACAAAAATAGAATCCTATAATTCTTTAGATCTTTCTTGTCCCTTGTAAAAATACAGACTCCTTTACCCTGGTCTGCTGAATAGTGTTCCATGGGCAGGTACTGAGAGGTAGTGCCCATTATATGGAAATGTGGATATTTACTGAACCAATCCTCTAGTGATGAATTTGAGTAACGGAATACTAACCATTAATGAGATCTGTCCTAAGCCCTCGTGTATTTGCATGTGGAAGGGAACAGGTGGAAAATACTGTGGGTTTCAGTGTTCTCTGTTCTATTCCAGCCCCTTTAACCAGCATATGATGAGGTTCTCATCTCCTGTTTGGGGAAACCATAATTCTCAGTTGTTTAACTGTATCAGGTGGCCAGAGAATGGTCTCTATCATTATCAATGTTGAGTGAGTCTGCCTGGTGCTAGGCCCTAATGTACTCATTCATGTAAAGTCTATGACCCTTCCTAGGTACCAAGGTCTCCAATTTGGAGCCTTTATGGAAAGCATCTAGCTCTTAGGAGTAGGACCTGAAGGTGTTTGATGTCTCAGTATCAAGCCCTTGGAACATAGGTTTGAGGTGGTGTCTTTGCCGACAAGAGAGAGTTTTCTAGTATGGTTCTTCACCTTTGTGGGCTGTGGCCACCATGTATCCTGGTAGGTTTAATGTGTATTCTTTGTTCTTATAGACTGAGTCTGGGGAGATTGTCAGCTCACAAGTGATGATATGTTGGAGGGCGGGAAGTTGTCAGGACCCAGTAGGATTCATGTGAATGCATGTAAATGAAGCTGTTTCCTAAGTGATTTAATACATTATGAGAAGGAAATGCAGATTGTGCTATAGCATGACACCACAGAGTCTGAAACTACCCTTCCTGTGGTTCAGTCCTGGTCACTCCCAGGACTCAACATTTCCACCTTCGAAAATGAGCTCCAAAAGATCTAGCCTCCCTGTAAGTGCTGTGAGATATACCACTTAAGCCCAGAAGGCTTTGCATATTGGGTAGTTCTATTGTTAGGCTTTCAAAACACATCTTGCAATTAATATAAAATTATTTCTGTATCCTATACTTTCCATATCTATTTAACAGATATTTAATATTTAATATCTATACTAACACACACTAAGAATTGGTACTTAAATTCCCCTAGAATGGGGGTTAGCAAATTTCTCCTATAAAGGGTCAGACAATAAATATTTTTGACTTTGAAGGCCATGTAAGGTCATTGTCTCTTCTTCCTCCTCTTTTCTTCATCTTCTTCAACCCTTTAAAAAGGCCCTATAAGGAGAGACCAAGGCCAGGGTTGGATCTGAGGGCTGTACTTTGCTGACTTATGGTCAGAGTCTCTCCTAGAGAGTCATTGGCAGTGGAAGTTCTGCTGATCCCTGTGTCACTCAGCTGAGCAGCCTCACCAGGGCTTTATAGGTTGTTTTTTCACACAGTGTGTATTCATGTTTGGCGATTTCCAAGAACATTTATGGTCATAAGGATTCAGCTACAGACTTCTCTTTTGGCTCGGATGACCTAGTTTGCAGCAGAGCAAATTTCCTGCAAAGAACAGCTAGAAAACCTGGATAACAAACATAGGATTGAAGGCACTGGGCAGCTGCTAAAGCAACCAGGAGTGGGGAGGCCTAGATCCAACAGAGATGGGGCCAATAGAGAGCCAACATCTGCAAGCTGCTCTTTCCCTCCATGCATTTGCAATTCTTGGAAAATGAGGCTGAGAAACTGGGGAGGAGTTGTTGGGGAAAGGCATGGAAAAGAGAGAAAGCAGCAGAGCATTTTGTCATCCCACTCAAATGTGTAATTCTTCAGATTGTGAGGAGAGGTAGATGCAGGAAGAGAGTCCAGCACCTATGGCTTTCTCCCCTGAGGCATTTGCCTAATTCTTAAGTTGCTTGGCTGAAGGCTAATCCAAAGGATTCAGAAAGCAGAGAGAATTTTTGGCAGTCTCATGATGCCAAAGAGAGAAAACTGGAATTCCAGAATTTCTAAGAAAGGGGGGGTCAGAGCCCACATCCTAGGTCTTCTCTGAAACCCTGGATGAGTTATACCCAAGGTGTGTGAATAAACCAGAGATAGAATAACCCTAATGGTGATGAGGAGGGTTAGGCCTTGATTGAATTAAGCAAGCTGGCCGTACTCTGGCTGGGTGACCAAGGAAGAAGGTAAGAAGATCTAGTCGGTCAGGGCCTCTGCAGGTTCATAGATGATGTCTGGTATTCAGTTGTCAAGAATGAATGGCCAAGACCGAAACACAAGCACAGATAATAAAGAATTCTTATAGTTATTGTGCTTATCACACTTAAATTTTAAAGTAACTGTGATAGCTATGTCCAAGAAATACATGACAAAATAGAATATTTTACCAGTGGAGCGTGTGTGTGTGTGTGTGTGTGTGTGTGTGTGTGTGTGTGTGTGGTGGGGGGGTAGGTTTGGAGGGGATGAGGGAGAGGGTGAGATAGAATCTTAAACAGGCTCCAGACCCAGCACAGAGCCCAAAGTGGGCCTTGATCTCACGACCCTAAGATCATGACCTGAACTGAGGTCAAGAGTCAGACACTTAACTGAGTCACCCAGATGCCCCCAGGGAAATGAATTCTGTGAATAAAATAATCAGATTGAAATATAGCACTGAATGTAAAGATTTAGTGATGGGTGTAACCAAAGATTAGACATGGCTGAAGAGCAGATCACTGAAGTGGAAGTAGGTCAGTAGGAAATAACCAGGCACAATGACAGCCCAGTGGGCTCAGTCAGAGGAGCGTGTGGGCTCCTTGATCCTAGGCTTGTGAGTTACAGCCCCACATTGGGTGTAGAGATGACTTAAATGAATAAATAAATAAATAAATAAAAATTCAGAAAAAAGAATAATAGAGCAAAGCTGATAAAAACTCTAGAAAAAAGTATGTGAATGTGGGATATGCTTTTAAGGTCTAGTATGTGTGTCCTCTAAGTGGAGTCCTGGAATAGAGAGAAGCCAGTGCAGAGACAATGTCTGAGGAGAGAATGTCTGAGATTTCTTTTTATAACTGAAGAAAGTTTATCAAACCTTGGATATTAAAAGAGCTACTAAATAACCATTATATAGGCCCGGAGAGGTTGATTATTGGCAGTTTCATGTGGTTCAGCATCATAGAATGAATTCAAATCAAACCACACCTTTGAATATCACAGTAAAATGAGTAAAAAACCAAAGTTGAGAAAATCTGGAAAGCAGTCAGAGAAAATATCTGTCGACTCAGAAATATAATGCTCACTGAGATTATTTTTCAAATATAATGGTGAAATAAAGATACACCCAGACAAAACCGGAGATGTTCCATCAAGAGAAGACTCTCACAGAAACATCAAGGGGGGTTCTTCTGACAAAGGAAAATAGCTCCTTGTGGAAGTGGGAAATGCAGGCAGAAATGCAGAGCAGTGAGGGAGGCAAGTAGGTGGCAGACTCACCCAGGTGCTGACAGGGTGGGAGTGACGTGTCCTTAGGTTCTAGCACGATGCTGGGTGCAGTGTGTGTTGATGCTGTCATGAGTCAGGGGTCCTGTTGTGATGTCTAGGGTGGTCACAAAAACCATATGCCAGTAAAGGGAAACAAGGAAGTAATAAAAGTACTCAATCTAGAAGGAGGCATAAGGGAGAAGATAAAAGGAAACATAAAGCGGGCAGGACAGATAAAAAAATCAGTGACAGGATGGCAGGTACCAATGCCAATACACCAGTAATGGCATTGAAAAGAAATGGGTGGGGGGGGGGGCGCCTGGCTGGCCTGTGGAGCATCTGACTCTGATTTTGACTCAGGTCATGATCTCAGGGGTGTGAGATTGAGCCCTGTGTGGGGCTCCATGTTGGACATACAGCCTACTTGGGATTCTCTCTCTCTCTCTGTTTAAAAAAAAAAGAAAAAGAAAAAGGAAAGAAATGGGCTAAATATTTCTTTTTCTTGTCTTTTTTTTTTTTTAAACAGAGAGAGACTGAGGGGTTGGGCAAAGGGGCAGACAGAGAAGGAGAAGCTTAAATAGGCTCCATGCCTAGTGTGGAGCCCCACGTGGGGATCAGCTTCACAATCCTGAGATCATGTCCTGTGCTGAAACCAAGAGTCAAATACTTAACTGACTGAGCCACCCAGATGCCTCTGGGCTAAATATTTCAACTGATAATGAAATATTGACATTCATAAATTCAACTGTATTATGTTCTCTTACAAGAGGCCATCTTAAATGTTGGGATATACAAGAGAGGAAAATAAAAGAATGGAAGAGGGTACCCTGAAAACACCTAAGAGGACTGGCATAACTGTACTAATATACAGAGTTGATTTTGAGGGGAAACATGTTTAGAGATAAAAGAAATCAGAATAGAACATAGGAATCTGTTGAGCAGGAACACACAATATCATAAATTTAATGCCTCTGATGTAACTTCAAAAGAAATAAAGCACAAAATTGAGAGAATCAAAGGAAAGATGGAAAAAATGAGCACAGTTACATTAACATATCTTTCTAAGTAATTGATAGAACAAAGAGACAAGACAAAACCAACCAACTCATTAAATATGCAAGAGATTTGGAGAATAAGGCGAGCAAACAATGTGACACCCACAGAACACTGCACCCGCTCAAATAGAACACGCATTCTCTTCAAATGGACGTCACCACAGATCCTGTAGATCCTGTAGGTGTTAATAAGACAATGAAGGAATATCATGAACAGTTTTGTCTATAAATTCAGATAGAGTGGCAAACTTAGGTGTATGTATATTAGGTGTGTATTCCGAACAGAAGTGCAAACATAGATACATGAGGGCTGTGTACAGGAGCGCTCCTGGTAGCTCCATCTCTAACACCCCGAACTGGAACATGTTCAATGTGTCTATCATTTGTGTACAGAGGGTGTGTAAATAGATGTGTTCACACAGTTGAATTCTATAGAGAAGATACAGAAGAACAGCCAAAGCGTCACATGCAACAGTATAGATGACTCTCACAGACACAGCATGGAGCAGAGGAGCCGGATGGAAAAGAGGACCTCAGAGCATGATTCCACTTACGTAGGGTTCAGAGTTGAGGTGGAACTTGGGTGCTGTTATTCAGGGTGACGGTGGCTGGTGGGGATGGGGAGCGTGCATGTGGGTAAAGAGCTTGGCTCCCCTGGATGTGGCACCCTGTGAGGGCCCATCTGGCTGGATGCCTCTCATGTGCACACTGTTTGGAAGGCATGTGGTATTTTAATGCTCATGAAAATATTTCTCTCACTGTGGTTTGCATTCATAACACTCTAGACACATTCCGTGGGTCGTGAAAAATATTTTCCTAGCTGATCCCCACAGGGAACCTTGCAAAAGGAGACTCTGAGTGTTCAGTGACCTTCCTGCTCCAGGGAGGATGGCCTGAGGCAGACGCACCCTAGCTCCAGCTATCATGGGCGTCCCCGCTCCCGCCCCCAGCAGCCATGGCCTGAGTGAGAGGTTTGCTGTTAGTGCCGTTCCCGAGCTGGGTTTATGCAGACACGTACTTAGGGAACATGGCAACGCCATCTGAGCACCTGTCCCGTGCCTGCGCAGGCCACCGTGCAGACGCTTCCGCATAGCACTGCTTTTAGGCTCCAGGGTATCCCTGGAGAGCACACACGATGATGACCTCCCCGAGCTGCGTTTTCTCTCCTCCTTCCTGTTCCATGAAAGGTACCCACAGTCGGGGAATCTGGGAAATGCACCGGTTACATCAAGAACATTCCAAGGCCCTGGGTGCAGCAGTTGGCTCAGGAGGAGTCATGGGACCCACGCTGATCCAATCAGAGTGAATCGTGGGAGTTGGAGAAATCTGGTGAGAGAGCCCTCTGTCTCCTCAGGTGGACAAGGAGGCAGGTATGAGAGCACGCAGGTGTGCCCGAGCCATTAGGTGACTCCCAAGACACATGGGCAGATGGGGAGAGAGAGCGCAGTGCTCTGGTAGCCTGGCGGAGCTGTCAGCCTTGGCCCCCTGGTGTCAGCCCTTTTCTCCAGTGCTTTGGTTTGAGTGAACCAGCATGTTCCTGATGTCAGGCTGGTGTTGGTGACTTCCCACACCCTGATTGTTCCAGGGATGAAGATTCTGATTAGCTCCGACTTGTTCAAGACCACACCACTGACAGCGGAGCCAGGAATCAGAGGGTACGTGTGTCTCAGCCCCATCCTTTCCCACTAAACCGTGTCAGCAGACGTGGTGCTGGCACTCATGGAGCGGCCCTAGCTCGTGGGTGTGGAGCCCTCCCAGGACAGCTGAGCCCATGTGAGCCTGCAAGGTGTACATGGCACTGAGCGTTCTCACCCCTGCAGGTCTCGGAGGCCACGACACCTGCGGGCAGGGGCTGGCGAACCGCCCTTGCTGCGTAACTGAGGCACTTACCATCAGTGTGATTGTCCTGCCTGTTGGGTTCCTTACGGGGTACAGTGGTTAGAGCAAATTCCACATTGCATGAGACAGCTTCTTAACCTCATGTTGTCTTAGGGGCTGCTGGCGAGGTCTGGGGAGCGGGCCTACATCTCTGCCCTCTGTGGATCCTTCATATTTGACCCCCTTGCTTGTCTCCTTCTAAGTGATTGCTTTTCTGTGGAGGTGTAGGCTTGCCATTTCAGACCCCGTTAGCCCCCAGTCTGTGGCATACTATGGGAATCTGCTCCTTCATCAGTTTGAATTTAAATCGCATTTAGTGAAAAAACAGAAAGCCAGTCTACCTCCATCTTTCCGTACATTTGCATGCTTGCAGTTCTGGACTGGAGCATTTTCCCCTTGGTGGACTCTGCTTTGGAAGGGCACTTTGTGCCCTGAGCCCTGGGCAGCATGGGAAAAGGTAGCCGGGATAGGACCTTGAGCTGGAATGGAGTGATCCCGGGGAAGCCGAGGTGCCTGCACAGTCTGGAGAAGCTGAGGACCAGGGCTGAGGACTAGAGCTGATGGACAGCGGCTGGGACATGGAGATCATCACGGAGTTGGGGGTGAAGTGTAAGCCTATAGGGTAGGAAGCTGGGAGAGCAGGTGAGTGCTGGAGCGCCTGGGAGTGTCACATCAGAGGGCGGCATCAGGAGTGTGCATCAGGACCCTGCTAATCGGCCTCCCTTGAGGCTTCTTGGTGCACGGACACCTCCATGGACCTGCTAGAATGTGCCATTGGTTTGGATAAAAGTGTGTTCTTCCTGGAGACACTGAGCAACCTGTCCTGTTGTGAGAAGGGGCAAAACCAGGTTCCAAGTGGTTCTGGTCCTGAAAAGCTGTCCTTCCCATGGGTAGACGCTTGTCCTTGGCATGGCCCCTGGAACCCACTGCAAGGCACAGACTGGATCAGGAAGCAGATTCTTCGGTAGCAGAGCAGTTGTATAACATTATGAGTCATTAACAAAAGAGCCAGAGCTAGGAGTCAGGGTCTCGGGTCCCAGGACAGGCCTCACTGCCAAGCGTCACGTCACCCCAGAATGATCCCATCTGATCTGGCATCTGTGGAAGAGTCCAGGTCCTACTCACCGGCTGCTTTTCTTGCCCCTGAGATGTGCCTACACCAGGTGACGGAGCAGGGGGCTGGGCGGTGAGTGAAGGATATTTTTTGTTTTTAACCATAGTTCCTTTTATTGATATAAATCATTACTGCTATAGAAAACAGTTGTTTTTCTTAGAAAAGACCCCGAAAGAAATGATTAAGTAAAATGCAAACACAAACTGAATTTTCCCAGGAAGAGCAGGAATGACAGTCACAACTGAACTGTGACTCCCACAGGCCACTCAGGGGATCTACTAACTGGACATCATCTACCTTGGCAAGATGGAGCATGGTGAACTAGGAGCACATGACGGGTACTGTGTGCCATCGAAAGGAGTTCTTAAAATTATTTTTTTTCTAAAGTTCTTAAGTTCCAGTTAGTTAATGTGCAGTGGTGATATTAGTTTTAGGTGTTTTTAAAGTGATATTGATAAAGAGTGTTCCAAGGACATAAGGCAACACTTAAGAAATGATGTTAAATGAAAAAGGCAGCTGTAGGATTATAGAAATAATGTGATCTCAAATGTGTAAAGAGTGTGTGAATGGGAAAAAAAGGAACTGTGCCAGAATGTTCATGGCAGTTCCTCCGGTTGGTGGTTACGAATAATTGTAGTTTCTTTCTCTGTATTTTCTGTGTGTCCAAACATTCTTTAAAAGAACAACCTAAGCGACTATCCAGAAAGGCTTTTTAAGGGTCTCGGCATTGCTGCCTGTTTCTGAGCTGCGGAGAACAGACTTTTTGGAGCTGAATCATACCTTCCCTTTTGTATACCCAGCACCTCATGCTTCCTTATTTAAAAAACTACTTTTTAAAAATTTTGGCCTGAAATAAAATGCTCGGTGTCCAGTCTTGTGGGAGCCAGTTTCACAATGGCTCCCGTGTAAAAGATTCTCAGTGGGTTTGTTGGGTTCCATAGCACCGCACCTAACCCGTGGTCAGAGGTGAAGAGAACACTGAAACTTCGAAAACAAACAGAATTTAAGGCAGATTAGATATGGAGGCATTAGCAACAAGGAGCAGGATTTTAGCCTCATTCTGATGGTGAATCAGGGTAGAGCTCCAGGGCTGCAGCCACAGACCCATTCTGGCCTCTGCAGCCCTTCCTCTGTGTGCACTTCTCCAGCACATGTGCACGTCATCCCAGGAAAGCCCCTGTCTCACCCACACCCCAGACCTCTGGCCGCACACCTGCTCTCTCTGCACCTGCACCTTCCCTTCCTTACCTGAGACATCTGCTTGGTCACGTACTCAGTGCGCCCCCTCCCAGAGGGTTTCATGAGGCTGCCCCCGTGCACTCGGATGTACCTCCAGGTCCGTGTCTGTCTCTTGTGCGGTATTTTTTTGTGACAACGTATTTCCATCTCTCTCTACCACTGTGTCAGGCAGGTTTCCAGAGAAACAGAATCAATGAGGTGTGTGTGCACACCTGTGTGTCTGTGAGGAAAGTTATTTTAAGGAATTGGCTCATGTGATTGTGGGGCACAAGTCCACCACCTGTAGGGCAGGTCTGGGTCTGTGAACTCAGGCCAGAGCGGATGTTGCCGCACAAGGTGGACTTCCTTTCTTGGGCACCTCAGCCTTGCTCTACAGACCCTCCACTCGCTGGCTGGTGCCCACCCATGTTATGGAAGGAACAGTGGTGGTTAGTGCTCACAGGTGCTCACATTGGAACACAGTGGTACAGCCACACCCCCACATTAGTGTTCACTTAAACAGCTGGGTGCGGGGGCTTCTCCAAGCCAACCTCTGTAACCATCATCCAGGACCTGTAGCTGCACCTGCAGTCCCTGGCGGATGGAGGGTGGCAAGAGTGCCAGGTCTGTCATCACTCTTGGTCTCCAGCACCCATGGTCCAGCTTTGTTCCTGCATGGAACGCAGCGCTCTCCCCCATTCACAGCCAACGCATTTGAATTACAGATTCTAGGAGTAGGCAAGTGTTGATGGGCAGAGTGAAAACAATGCCCCACTTTGCTCCTTGACTGAATTGCATTAGAGTACAGGAGTCATTGATAGGGCTTCTTGTTTTATTGGCGCTTCTCTTCCACTTGGGCCACAGTTTAATAAAGCCACATGGAGAATGGGCTGCCTAGTGAGTAGAGCTGGTGATACCACCCATCCTGCTTCCTGGGCCTCTGTGTCTGCATGGGATGTCCGTGTGGGGTGATCAAGTGGGTGTCCACGTGGGTACACTATGCACAAGGCACAGGGCACTCCTGGGCCACATGTCACTGCATCTCGCCTTGTGAACACCATTCGGTGTCTTGAGGTGGGAGAGACAGCCTGTTTGGTCAGTGTGGCATGGCCATTGGGGCATGGCCATTGGGATGTGGCCAGCGGGGGGTTGGCCCAGCAGGTGGCTCCCAGGGCTGCCTTGCCAGGTGGAAGCTCCTGGAGGTTGAGCATGCTCTTTATGTCCTCCAGCTTCATTTTCCTCATCCATTAAGGCAAGCAAGAAATTATCACCTCACAGGGGGTGTAAGGGTGACATAAAATAGAACAAAGTATCGAATACACAGACTCCGTGCATCCCAGCAGTTTTTATAATTAAATTCCCATCTGGCCTCAATCATCTGGTTTTGGCGGGTGTGTGGCATTTGTGTAATCTTGTCACCTAGAGCGGCCACCAGGCTCAGCTCCAGGACCTGCTCCAAGAGGCATGCGGGGCCAAGCGGAGTGCTCAGTGATGAGTCAGAGTTTGGGACCCGCTGATGGACAGTGAGGCCCCTTGAGGGGGATCCAGTGAGATCCCTGCAGATTTTACTGCCCAGTGCCCCAATGTCCACAGGGTTCTGTAGGCCCCTGGGCAGGTGGGGCCCGTGGTGTTGGGAGAGCAGCCTGCCCTGCCCAGGCCTGCGGTGGGGGGGGGGGACCCAGCCCACAGGAGAGACGCAGGTGCACTTTCTCCCTGCTGCTCCCTGTTAGCTCCTCGCTTACCTTGGCATCTACAGAGTGATGACAGAGAATGATCGTGGGGTCTCATGTGCAGGTTAAGAAACAAGACAGAGGAGCAAGGGGTCAGCAGGGCATGGTCAGTGGGGCGTGGTCAGTGGGGTGGTCAGCGGGGGCATGGACAGGGAGGGAGGAGGAAAGTCAGGGGGAATCAGAGAGGGAGGCACCGGGAGAGAGTCTGGACTCCGGGAAAGAGACGGAAGGTCCCTGGGGGGATGTGGGGAGGATGGGTCATGGGGGGGGGGCTTGAAGGGTGACTGGCATGTGGGAGGGCACATGATGGGACGAGTCCGGAGTGTTGCAGGGGAGTGATGAATTCCCTGACCTCTACCTTGAAACAAAATGAAAGAGAAAAGAAGACAAAGTGACAGCATGTGGGGTGAATTTGCACAAGGAGCTGACGTGGGGTTTCTTGTTGCACTGGGGTGACAGCACAGAAAGAAGCTCCGCTGGGAAGCTGGCCTGTGCCCCACAGCTGCCCCATATCATGCGGTCCCAGGAGCACCCAGGGCCACCAGTGGGGGGGTCTTGCCTCCCCACCTTCTGTGCAGGGGAGACCCCTCCAGCCCTAAGCAAGTGAATCGCCTGTGCTCCCATCTCAGGCCCCACTCCGTGCTGCAGGTGGCATTTGCTGCTCCTCTCTTCCTTTTCCTGTCTTCCTTTTATTCAGAGTTCTCTGAGACGTGCCAGGCTTTGTGTACACATCAGAATTTTCCAGCTCCTTCCACGTCCATATTTGTGCTTGGTGAAGTCCGATGGCTTCTGGAGCTGCCACCGAGGGGATTTGCCGGTACCTCTGCACGTGTGTCTTCCCCTGTCCTGTCCCACACGTGGGGATGCTGTCCTTGCAGATCCCAAGCCTGCTGCAGGTTTTCAACATCATAGATTGTTCTCGGTGGCCCTTGAACCTCTTGTAGGCCAGCGCTGACCCGGTTGTCCATCTCGGAGGCAGGGCTCAGCCAGCTTCCAACAAAATTGCATGTTAACGACGCTTCTTTTGTAGGTTCTCTTTGGATAGTGGATTCTATGGGGTTTGTGTGACGAACCCTGATTGCTGATGACTGAACTGCCTCTGTTAGAGTGACGTGGTCGGCAGCCTTAGCACCTGTGCTGTGGAAGATTGTACCCACACCCCCGGAGGGAGGAGGACCTGCATTGTTGGTAGTTAACATGGCCTCATTGCTCTACTCCAGACCTTAGGGATTATACTGATTCTTTATTTTCTCCACAGCTATTGATGAATATGTGGCAGTAAAATGTTTGATCACTACTTCTAAATGTAAGAATTTTAGATTTCAGTTATCTCCCATTTATATCAAACAGAACATATGGCTCTCAGAGCAGCGCAGAACATATTGGAGAGAAACACAGCAATTTGCTCCACTATTCAGCTTCATTTTTTTTTCCACTTTCATGGAAACCATAAGATTGTTTTTGTGTTTCAGATCAAACATGTTTTTGAGCAAAGAGTACATTACCCAGCTGTCCTAAAAGCCATTACTTATCACTGTTCAAATTTAATCTGAGCCATCTGTTACATTTCTTTCTTTCCATTTATTTTTGAGGCACATCATGGGAAAGCTGCTTCTTGACATATCTCACTTGGAGAAATTACAAAAAGGAAAATATGTCAGAAACTTTAGATAACATTTTGTCGATGCATTTTGCATAAATAATTAAAAGTTATATTCCACTTAGGATTCAATAACTGTGCTCTTACTCCAGCTTAAATCTGAAGACTTCAAGAAACAAAATAAATCTTATATTAATATTTCTTAATGGGTTGGGTCTCAAAAATAGACAACAGGTTAAATTCCTCCTTTTAAGGGGGCTGCGGGGCTCCGGGAGCAGCTTGGAGGGGCTCGGGTGGCAGCTCCGCGGAGGGGGCTGCGCGGCCGGGAGCGCGAATCCAACAGCGCAGGCCCCGGAGCACTGGGCGCCGGGACACAACCCAGGATCCGGCCTCCCCCGGGACAGGCAGAGGCCGGGAGGGCCCAGGACAGCAAGGATGCTCCTGCCCTGAGTTGAGCAGATCAGCGGCCCCGCCCCGGAGCCTCCAGGCCCTGCAGACGGAGAGCCCCCGTAGTTCCTGCGGAGGCTGAATCCAGGGCTCCAGAGCTGTCCCTGCCATTGCGGTTGTTCCTCCTGGGGCCTCACGGGGTAAACAACCCCCACTGAGCCCTGCAGCAGGCAGGGGCAGAGCAGCTCCCCCAAGTGCTAACACCTGAAAATCAGCACAACAGGCCCCTCCCCCAGAAGACCAGCTGGACGGACCAGTTCCAGGGGAAGTCAAGGGACTTAAAGTCTACAGATTCAGAAGATACTCCCCCGTGGTTTTTTTTTTTTTTTTTTTTTTTTTTTTTTTTTGCTTTTTGATTTCTGTTTGCTTCCCCCATCCCCTTTTTTTTCCTTTCTTTCTTTTTCTTTCTCTTTTTTTTCTTTTTCTTCCTTTTTTCTTTTTCTCTTTTCTTTCCTTCTTTCTCTCCTCTCTTTTTCTCCTTTTCCCATTACAACTAGTTTTTGGCCACTCTGCACTGAGCAAAATGACTAGAAGGAAAACCTCACCTCAAAAGAAAGAATCAGAAACAGTCCTCTCTCCCACAGAGTTACAAAATCTGGATTACACTTCAATGTCAGAAAGCCAATTCAGAAGCACTATTATACAGCTACTGGTGGCTCTAGAAAAAAGCATAAAGGACTCAAGAGACTTCATGACTGCAGAATTTAGATCCAATCAGGCAGAAATTAAAAATCAATTGAATGAGATGCAATCCAAACTAGAAGTCCTAACGACGAGGGTTAACGAGGTGGAAGAACGAGTGAGTGACATAGAAGACAAGTTGATGGCAAAGAGGGAAACTGAGGAAAAAAGACAAACAATTAAAAGACCATGAGGATAGATTAAGGGAAATAAATGACAGCCTGAGGAAGAAAACCTACATTTAATTAGGGTTCCCGAGGGCGCTGAAAGGGCCAGAGGGCCAGAATATGTATTTGAACAAATCATAACTGAAAACTTTCCTAATCTGGGAAGGGAAACAGGCATTGAGATCCAGGAAATAGAGAGATCTCACCCTAAAATCAATAAAAACCGTTCAACACCTCGACATTTAATAGTGAAGCTTGCAAATTGCAAAGATAAAGAGATCCTTTTTTTAATAAATTAATTTTTATTGGTGTTCAATTTACCAACATACAGAATAACACCCAGTGCTCATCCCGTCAAGTGTCCCCCTCAGTGCCCCGTCACCCATTCACCCCCACCCCCGCCCTCCTCCCCCTCCACCACCCCTAGTTCATTTCTCAGAGTTAGAAGTCTTTATGTTCTGTCTCCCTTTCTGATATTTCCCACACATTTCTTCTCCCTTCCCTTATATTCTCTTTCACTATTATTCATATTCCCCAAATGAGTGAGAACATACACAAAGACAAGATCCTTAAAGCAGCAAGAGACAAGAAGTCCCTGACTTTCATGGGGAGGAATATTAGGGTAACAGCAGACCTCTCCACAGAGACCTGGCAGGCCAGAAAGGGCTGGCAGGATATATTCAGGGTCCTAAATGAGAAGAACATGCAACCAAGAATACTTTATCCAGCAAGGCTCTCATTCAAAATGGAAGGAGAGATAAAGAGCTTCCAAGACAGGCAGGAACTGAAAGAATATGTGACCTCCAAACCAGCTCTGCAAGAAATTTTAAGGGGGACTCTTAAAATTCCCCTTTAAGAAGAAGTTCAGTGGAACAATCCACAAAAACAAGGATTGAATACATATCATGATGACACAAAATTCATATCTGTCAATAGTAACTCTGAACGTGAACGGGCTTAATGACCCCATCAAAAGGCGCAGGGTTTCAGACTGGATAAAAAAGCAGGACCCATCTATTTGCTGTCTACAAGAGACTCATTTTAGACAGAAGGACACCTACAGCCTGAAAATAAAAGGTTGGAGAACTATGTACCATTCAAATGGTTCTCAAAAGAAAGCAGGGGTAGCCATCCTTATATCAGATAAACTAAAATTTACCACGAAGACTGTCGTGAGAGATGAAGAGGGACACTATATCATACTTAAAGGATCTATCCAACAAGAGGACTTAACAATCCTCAATATATATGCCCCGAATGTGGGAGCTGCCAAATATTTAAACCAATTAATAACCAAAGTGAAGAAATACTTAGATAATAATACACTTATACTTGGTGACTTCAGTCTAGCTCTTTCTACCCTCTAAAGGTCTTCTAAGCACAACGTCTCCAAAGAAACGAGAGCTTTAAATGATACACTGGACCAGATGGATTTCACAGATATCTACAGAACTTTACATCCAAAGTCAACTGAATACACATTTTTCTCAAGTGCACATGGAACTTTCTCCAGAATAGACCACATACTGGGTCACAAATCGGGTCTGAACCGATACCAAAAGATTGGGATCGTCCCCCGCATATTCTCAGACCATAATGCCTTGAAATTAGAACTAAATCACAACAAGAAGTTTGGAAGGACCTCAAACACGTGGAGGTTAAGGACCATCCTGCTAAAAGATGAAAGGGTCAACCAGGAAATTAAGGAAGAATTAAAAAGATTCATGGAAACTAATGAGAATGAAGATACAACTGTTCAAAATCTTTGGGATGCAGCAAAAGCAGTCCTAAGGGGGAAATACATCGCAATACAAGCATCCATCCAAAAACTGGAAAGAACTCAAATACAAAAGCTAACCTTACACATAAAGGAGCTAGAGAAAAACAGCAAATAGATCCTACACCCAGCAGAAGAGAGTTAATTAAGATTAGAGCAGAAATCAACGAAATTGAGACCAGAAGAACTGTGGAACAGATCAACAGAACCAGGAGTTGGTTCTTTGAAAGAATTAATAAGATAGATAAACCATTAGCAGCCTTATTAAAAAAAAAAGAGAGAGAAGACTCAAATTTAATAAAATCATGAATGAGAAAGGAGAGATCACTACCAACACCAAAGAAATACAAACGATTTTAAAAACATATTATGAACAGCTATACGCCAATAAATTAGGCAATCTAGAAGAAATGAACGCATTTCTGGAAAGCCACAAACTACCAAAACTGGAACAGGAAGAAATAGAAAACCTGAACAGGCCAATAACCAGGGAAGAAATCGAAGCAGTCATCAAAAACCTCCCAAGACACAAAAGTCCAGGGCCAGATGGCTTCCCAGGGGAATTCTATCAAACGTTTAAAGAAGAAACCATACCTATTCCACTAAAGCTGTTTGGAAAGATAGAAAGAGATGGAGTACTTCCAAATCCGTTCTATGAGGCCAGCATCACCTTAATTCTAAAACCAGACAAAGACCCCAGAAAAAGGAGAATTACAGACCAATATCCCTGATGAACACAGATGCAAAAATTCTCAACAAGATACTAGCCAATAAGATCCAACAGTACATTAAGAAAATTATTCACCATGACCAAGTAGGATTTATCCCCGGGACACAAGGCTGGTTCAACACTCGTAAAACAATCAGTGTGATTCATCATATCAGCAAGAGAAAAACCAAGAACCATATGATCCTCTCATTAGATGCAGAGAAAGCATTTGACAAAATACAGCATCCATTCCTGATCAAAACTCTTCAGAGTGTAGGGATAGAGGGAACTTTCCTCGACATCTTAAAAGCCATCTACAAAAAGCCCACAGCAAATATCATTCTCAGTGGGGAAGCACTGGGAGCCTTTCCCCTAAGATCAGGAACAAGACAGGGATGTCCACTCTCACCACTGCTATTCAACATAGTATTGGAAGTCCTAGCCTCAGCAATCAGACAACAAAAAGACATTAAAGGTATTCAAATTGGCAAAGAAGAAGTCAAACTCTCCCTCTTCACAGATGACATGATACTGTACATAGAAAACCCAATATACTCCACCCCAAGATTCCTAGAACTCATACAGCGATATGGTAGCGTGGCAGGATACAAAATCAATGCCCAGAAATTGGTGGCATTTCTATACACTAACAATGAGACTGAAGAAAGAGAAATTAAGGAGTTAATCCCATTTACAATTGCGCCCAAAAGCATAAGATATCTAGGAATAAACCTAACCAAAGAGGTAAAAGATCTATACCCTAAAAACTATAGAAGACTTCTGAAAGAAATTGAGGAAGACACAAAGAGATGGAAAAATATTCCATGCTCATGGATTGGAAGAATTAATATTGAGAAAATGTCAATGTTACCCAGGGCAATTTACGCGTTTAATGCAATCCCTATCAAAATACCATGGACTTTCTTCAGAGAGTTAGAACAAATTATTTTAAGATTTGTGTGGAATCAGAAAAGACCCCGAATAGCCAGGGGAATTTTAAAAAAGAAAACCATAGCTGGGGGCATCACAATGCCAGATTTCAGGTTGTACTACAAAGCTGTGGTCATCAAGACAGTGTGGTACTGGCACAAAAACAGACACATAGAGCAATGGAACAGAATAGAGAACCCAGAAGTGGACCCTCAACTTTATGGTCAACTAATATTCGATAAAGGAGGAAAGACTATCCAGTGGAAGAAAGACAGTCTCTTCAATAAATGGTGCTGGGAAAACTGGACATCCACGTGCAGAAGAATGGAACTAGACCACTCTCTTGCACCACACACAAAGATAAACTCAAAATGGATGAAAGATCTAAATGTGAGACAAGAGTCCATCAAAATCCTAGAGGAGAACCCAGGCAACACCCTTTTTGAACTTGGCCACAGTAGCTTCTTGCAAGATACATCCACGAAGGCAAAATAAACAAAAGCAAAAATGAACTATTGGGACTTCATCAAGATAAGAAGCTTTTGCACAGCAAAGGATACAGTCAACAAAACTAAAAGACAACCTACAGAATGGGAGAAGATATTTGCAAATGACGTATCAGATAAAGGGCTAGTTTCCAAGATCTATAAAGAACTTATTAAACTCAACACCAAAGAAACAAACAATCCAATCATGAAATGGGCAAAAGACATGAAGAGAAATCTCACAGAGGAAGACATAGACATGGCCAACAAGCACATGAGAAAATGCTCTGCATCACTTGCCATCAGGGAAATACAAATCAAAACCACAATGAGATACCACCTCACACCAGTGAAAATGGGGAAAATTAACAAGGCAGGAAACCACAAATGTTGGAGAGGATGCAGAGAAAAGGGAACCCTCTTACACTGTTGGTGGGAATGTGAACTGGTGCAGCCACTCTGGAAAACTGTGTGGAGGTTCCTCAAAGAGTTAAAAATAGACCTGCCCTACGACCCAGCAATTGCACTGCTGGGGATTTACCCCAAAGATTCAGAGGCAATGAAATGCCGGGACACCTGCACCCCAATGTTTCTAGCAGCAATGTCCACAATAGCCAAACTGTGGAAGGAGCCTCGGTGTCCATCGAAAGAAAAATGGATAAAAAAGATGTGGTTTATGTATACAATGGAATATTACTCAGCCATTAGAAATGACAAATACCCACCATTTGCTTCAATGTGGATGGAACTGGAGGGTATTATGCTGAGTGAAGTAAGTCAATCGGTGAAGGACAAACATTATATATTCTCATTCATTTGGGGAATATAAATAATAGTGAAAGGGAATATAAGGGAAGGGAGAAGAAATGGGTGGGAAGTATCAGAAAGGGAGACAGAACATAAAGACTCCTAACTCTGGGTAACGAACTAGGGGTGGTGGAAGGGGAGGATGGTGGGGGTTGGGGGTGAATGGGTGACCGGCATTGAGGGGGGCACTTGACGGGATGAGCACTGGGTGTTATTCTGTATGTTGGCAAATTGAACACCAATAAAAAATTAATTTATTATAAAAAATTCCTCCTTTTAACTGTGATCCAATTGAAATTTTTATTCAAAGACCTGAGGTGAAATTATAGTATGCAGTGTATGTACTAATGTATCACTAATTGGTAATGTGACTGGTGAGTGTGTATAACTGGTTTATTTTTATTCCAAAGCCTGGATAGAATCTGAGCCACGCAGGCTAAGGCGATATGATTTTGTCACTCCAGCAATGAACTTGGATTCACTTAATTTTACCACAGGACGACCTTGGCAGAATTGGGCACGTGGTTGCCTTCTGAAAGCTGCACAGGTTTTAGAAATTATAAGAAGATAATGGATCAACTTTCTCTGCATGACTCTTTTTGGAACTTATGGTACTTTATTTGTGAGAACCGAGGCCCCATTGGCCATGACACGTCTGTGGCATGGCCATGCTGAGGACAGGGCCACAGTTCACTAACCAGAGATGGGGCCGGGATGGCCTCATTCCACTTATGGTCATGACAGACGCCCTTGCGGTGCATATGTCATGGTCGGGGATGCAGGGGAGGGAGGCGAGGGCCATGTGGCAGGGATTATTTTTTTGGAAAGCCTGTTTGAGAATGAGGATCCCATTTTCATGATTTACACAATTCCCAGTCTTTGGGAAGGAAATCAGTGAGATTATGCCTACACGTGTGAATTGATTAGGCATGATACCTGTTAGGCCTCCTCTGCCTGGAAATATCTCTTTAATTGAAAGCATAAGACAGCTTTGCAAATAGGCTGAATCTCATTTGCCTTCTAGGAAGAGGGAGAACTCGAGCTGACTCTTCAGCTGGACGCTCCCACCCTTGGAAAGAGGAGCTCAGGGTTTGTACTCTGAAAAGAGCCCTTGAGGGACCAAAGGCGCAAAGGTCTGAGGGAATGCTTGGCAGCAGGACCACTGCCCCAAGGCAAGGGTTGGTTTCCCGCCGGTGGTCTTTCCCGGGCTTCTGCTGCCTCTCCACGGGCTGTGCTGGGTCCCAGGTGAGCTCACTGCATTGTGAAGAGAAGCAAACAGTGGTATTCTGGGGGAGACGGTGCTGCCTGTGGTCCTTGCTCACTTGCTATAGTGCTTGTATGCAGATGTGGCCAGAACCAGTTACAAGGTCGCTCTTCCCTTGGAGACATTTTCCTACGAAGTTTTTAAATTCCGGTGTAGTTGATGGACTGTGTCGCTGTGTTGGTTTCAGGCACGGGGTACAGGATTCAGCAACTCTACAGGGCACTCTGCTCATCCTGATGAGGGGTGGCTCCAACCCTGTCACCTGTTTCCTCCACCCCCACCGCTCCCCCCTGCAGACCACCAGGGTGTTCTCTGTAGCTAGAGTCGGTTTCTTGGTTTTCCTCTCTTTCTCCCTCTCCCTCCCTCCCTCTATCTCTCTCGCTCCTTCCTTTGCTCCTTTGTTTTCTGAAATTCCACATGAGTGAAATCATGTGGTATTTGTCTTTCTCTGACTGACTTATTTCACTTAGCACAATACCCTCTTGCTCCATCCGTGTAGTTGCAAATGGCAGGATCTCACTCTTCTTTATGGCCAAGCATAAATACTGCTCATATTCCCTTGTAGATGATACACCACATCGTTCTCCATTCATCTATCAATAAACACTTGAGCTGCTTTCCTAGTTTGGCTGTTTTAAATACTGCTGCAGTAAACATAGGGGTGCATTTCCCCTTCGAATTAGTGTTTTTCTGTGTTTTGCAGTAATACCCAGTCATGCAATTCCTGGATCACAAGGGTAGCTCTACTTCTAACTTTCTGAAGCCCCTCCTTCCTGTGCTCCACAGAGGCCACCCCACTTTACATCCCCACCAACAGGGCAGGCGCCTTCCTTCTTCTCTACATCCTCCCAACACCTGTTGTTCCTTGGCCATCCTGCCAGGTGGGATCTCACTGTGGTTTTGATCTGCATTTCCCTGAGACTGAGAGATGTTGAACGTCTGTCCGTGTGTCTCTTGGCCATCTGATGTCCTCTTAGGAGAATGTCTGTTCATGTCTTCTGTCCATTTTTAAACTGGATTATTTATTTTTATTTAAAGGTTTTTATTTATTTATTTATGAGAGAGAGAGAGAGAGAGAGAGAGAGAGAGAGAGAGAGAGAGGGGCGCAGAGACACAGGCAGAAGGAGAAGCCGGGCTCCATGCAGGGAGCCTGATGTGGGACTCGATCTCGGGTCTCCATCAGGCCCCAGGCCAGAGGCAGCGCTAAACCACTAAGCCACTGGGGCTGCCCTGGATTATTATTATTATTATTTTTTGGTGTTGAGATGTATCACATATATATCTTAAATATTTTATCTATCCATTTTGACAGAGAGAGAAAGAGTATGAGAGAGAAGAAGCAGGGGGAGGGACAGAGGGAGAAGAAGGCTCCCTGTTGAGCAGGGGGCCTGATGTGGGGCTCTATCTCCGGGATCACAACCTGAGCCGAAGGCAGACGCCCAACTGATTTAGTCACCCAGGTTCCCCAAGTTGTATCAAATTTTTATATATTTTGGGTACTTACCATTTATCTAGATATGTCATTGCAAATATCTTCTCCCATTCCATAGGTTGCCTTTTAGTTTGTTGTTTCCTTTTTATTTTGCTCTAGTTCCAAGTTTATTTTTTGCTTTTGTTTCCCTTGCCTCAGGAGACCTTTCTAGAAAAATGTTACTATGGCTGATGTCAGAAATTACTGCCCATGCTCTATTCTAGGATTTTTATGGTTTCAGGTCTCACATTTAGATCTTTAATCCATTTTGAGTTTATTCTTATGTACAGTGAAAGACAATGGTCCAGTTTCACTCGTCTGCAGGTAGCCGTCCAGTTTCCCAACACCATTTGTTGAAGACACAATTTTTTTGCCATTGGACATTCTTGCCTCCTTTGTCACAGATTAATTGACCACATAATTGTGGGTTTATTCTGGGTTTTCTGGTCCATGGATTATGCACCTGTTTTTGTGCCAGTGCCATATTGTCTTGATGACCACAGCTCTGTAGTATAATTTGAAGCCCAGAATTGTAATACCTCCAGGATTGTTTTGTTTTGTTTTTTCAATATTGCTTTGGCTATTTGGGGTCTTTTGTGGTTCCATACACATTTTAGGATTGTTCTAGTTCTGTGAAAAATGATGTTAGTGTTTTCAAAGGGATTGCATTAAATCTAAACATTATTTGGGGCAGCGTAGACATTTTAACAATATTTGTTCTCTCAGTCTGTGAGCATGGAATGCTTTTCCATTGTTTGTGACATCTTCAGTTTCCTTCATCAACATTTTATAGTTTCAGAGTACAGGTCTTTCACCTCCTTGTTTAAGTTTATTTTTGAGTATTTTATTATTTCTGGTGCAATTGTAAATGAGTTTGTTTTTTAAATTTATCTTTCTGCTGTTTCATTATTATTATATAGAAATGCAACAGATTTCTGTACATTAATTTTGTATCCTGTGACTTTACTAAATTCATTTATCAGTTCTAATAGATTTTTGGTGGAGTCTTTAGGGTTTTCTAGGTATAGTATCAGGTCATCTTCAAACAGTGAAAGTTTTACTTCTTCCTTACCAATTTGGATGCTTTTTTTATTTCTTTTTGTTGTCTAATTGCTTTGGCTAGGGCTTCCAGCACCATGTTGAATAAAAGTGGTGAGAGTGGACATCCCTGTTGTGTTCGTGACCTTATGGGGATAGCTCTCAGTTTTCCCCTGAGTGTGAAGTTCACTGTGAGTTTTTCATAGATGGTCTTTATTATATTGAAATATGCTCCCTCTGGACCTACTTTGTTGAGGATTTTTTTTTTATCATGAATGGATGTTTTATTTTGTCAAATGCTTTTTCTGCATCTATTTAAAAATGATCATTTTTTAAAATCTTTTCTCTTATTGCTGTGATATATCACATTAATTGTTTTGTGAATATTGAACCACCCTTGCATCCAGGGAATAAATCCCACTTAATTGTGGTGAATGATCTTCTTTTTGAAGATTTTATCTGTTTATTCATGAGAGACACACAGAGAAAGGAGAGATATAGGCAGAGGGAGAAGCAGGCCCCATGCAGGGAGCCCAATGCGGGACTCGATCCCGAGACCCCAGGATCATGCCCTGAGCTGAAGGCAGATGCCCAACTGCTGAACCACCCAGGCGTCCCATGGTGAATGGTTTTTCAAAATGCATTGTTGGATTTAGTTTGCTAGTATTTTGTTGAAGATTTCTGCATCTATGTTCATCAGAGATATTGGCCTGTTCTATTTTTCTGTGGTGTCTTTATCTGGTTTTGGTGTCAGGGTAATGCTGGTCTCATAGAATGAATTTGGAAGTTTTCGTTCCTCTTGTAATTTTTGGAATAGTTTGAGAAGAATAGATATTACCTCTTCTTTAAACGTTTGATGGAATTTGCCTGTGCAGCCATCTGGTTTTAGACCTTTGTTTGTTTCGAGATTTTTTTTTTTTTTAAATCTTTTTATTATTTTTTTATTTATTTATTTGATAGTCACAGAGAGAGAGAGAGAGAGAGAGAGAGAGAGAGAGAGAGAGAGGAGAGAGAGAAGCAGGCTCCATGCATCGGGAGCCCGATGTGGGATTCGATCCCGGGTCGCCAGGATCGCGCCCTGGGCCAAAGGCAGGCGCCAAACCGCTGCGCCACCCAGGGATCCCTGTTTCGAGATTTTTGATCACTGATTGAATTTCATTGCTGGCTATCAGTCTGTCAAATTTTTATTTCTTCCCGCTTCAGAGTTGGTTTGTTTCTAGGAATTTATCTATTTCTTCTAGAAATTTTATCTATTTCTTCATAGAAATTCTATGTCAAATTTGTTGGCGTATAATTTTTCATAATTATTACAATTGTTTGTATTTCTATAGTGTTGGTTGTTATTTTTCCTTTTCCATTTGTAGTTTTGAGTTCTCTCTCTTTCTCTCTCTCTCTCTCTCTCTCTCTCTCGTTTGTTTTTTGAGTCTGGCTATAAGTTTATTGGTTTTCTTTTTTTTTAATAATAAATTTATTTTTTATTGGTGTTCAATTTGCCAACATACAGAATAACACCCAGTGCTCATCCTGTCAAGTGCCCCCCTCAGTGCCCATCACCCATTCACCCCCACCCCCCCTCCCTCCTCCCCTTCCACCACCCTAGTTCGTTTCCCAGAGTTAGGAGTCTTTATGTTCTGTCTCCCTTTCTGATATGTCCCACACATTTCTTCTCCCTTCCCTTATATTCCCTTTCACTATTATTTATATTCCCCAAATGAATGAGAACATACAATGTCCTTCTCTGATTGACTTACTTCACTCAGCATAATACCTTCCAGTTCCATCCACGCTGAAGCAAATGGTGGGTATTTGTCGTTTCTAATGGCTGAGTAATATTCCATTGTATACATAAACCACATGTTCTTTATCCACAATAGCCAAACTGTGGAAGGAGCCTCAGTGTCCATCAAAAGATGAATGGATAAAGAAGATGTGGTTTATTGGTTTTCTTGATCTTTTCACAGAACTAGGGCCTGGATCCATTGACATGTTCTATTGGTTTTTGTTTTTTGTTTCTTATAGTTTATTTCTGTCCAATCTTTATTTTTTCCTTCCATCTGTTGGGCTTTTGTTTTTGTTTTGGGCTTTATTTTTTTCCTAGCTCCTTTAGGTGTAAGATTAGGTTGTTTGAGATTTTTCTTGCTTCTCGAGAGAGGCCTGCATTACTATGAACTTTCCTCTTAGAACAGCTTTTGCTGCAGCTCAAAGATTTTGGATCGTTGTGTTTTCATTTTCATTAGTTTTTATGTGATTTTTTATTTCTTTGTTTTCTTAGTTGACCCATTCATTGTTTAGTAGGTATTATTTAATCTCCATGTACCTGTGGTCTTTCCAGATTTTTTTCTTGTGGTTGGTTTCTAGTTTTATAGTGGTCTGGTTAGAAAAGATGCATGGTGTGACTTTGATCTTTTTTAATTTGTTGACACTTGTTTTGTGGCCTATTCTGTGGTCTATTCTGGAGAATGTTCCATCTGCTAATGAAAAGAATGTGTATTCTGTTTTAGGTTGGAATGTTCTGACTATATCTACTAAGTCAATCTGGTCCAGTGTGCCATCCGAAGGCACTGTTTCCTTGTTGATTTTCTGTTTGGATGATCATTCCGTTTATCTAAGTGGGGCATTAAACTTCTCTATTACTGTATTTCTATGGATTACTTCCTTTGTTTTGTGTATTGGGGCTCTCCCCTGTTGATTGTATAAATATTTACAGTTGTATCTTCTTGTTGAATTGTCCCCTTTATTATTATACAGTGTCCTTCTTTGTGGAGATATTTTGGATGAAATTCTGTGCACGAGAGCATAACAATTAGCAACATATTGGGCTTTCAGCGAATCCCTGTTGAATAAATAACAGGTAGTAAAAATCTTTGACCGTTCATTATGAGGCTCTACAGAAGGTAGATTTTATGTTTGTCTATACTGGTGGGAAAGGTCTTCTCCTTCAAAAATAACCTTTGGAAAAGAGTCTACTCCTTGCTTCTAGATTTGGAGATGGTAAAATAATGAAATGCTAAGCTTCCAAAGACATTATTTGCAATCTTAGAAATCTCTTGTTGGTGAATATTGGCAAACTAAAGCAATATAGTGGGCTTGTTAATTGTACTGTTTACTTGGAGCGCTCAAGACAAATATATCATTTTAATTCTGCCTGGCAGTACATTGCTGACTAGCCTCCTGGCATGAAGTGGAAGCGGGAGTTCTGTGCAAATCGGTATCAATTCTTCAGGAATAATGAGGGAAAGAGAAAGTTGATGCTCATTTGACTTTCCACTTTAACAATGTTTTTGTGCAGCCCTGCATTTTTCTGAGTCTTAAGGGCTCCCCAGTGCCCTTCATATAGACTTCCTGCATCCAAGACGCGTAATTAAAGTAGAGAAGGGATGTTGGCTTGTTACAGTGTGTGTAATGTTTGCAAAACAGCTGTTTCTGAAATGGGGCCTCCTTGGCCAGAAGGGCTTCATGTTAAGAAAGATTCTTAGGCTTGTGCTGTCATCCTAGTGATGTCTCCAAGTGGTGGAAGTGCACAAAGATGCTCACTGGGAGTCGGTCATGGGAACCATGTTGCCCAGGACATGGGCTTTTAGCCCGGACAGTCTTTCCGTCAAAGCCCAGCAACATTGCAGGTGTGCTTGGATGCAGGACTCAAATACAGTGCTGCGCAAGCTGGCCAGAGAGGCAGAGTCGCTCATGGAACCAGAGCCAGACCATCCCTGCTCTGCCCCACGGTGCAGGACCTTTCCCAGGACCACCATGCTGACACTGGGCCAAGTGACCGCTAGTGACCAGTGGGGGTTACGGTGGCTGGAACTCTCCTACTGCTGGTTGTCAGTGGATACGGGTGTGAAAACCACTAACATTGGTTTAGGAGGGTGGGACTTAAACCATCAGAAACATTGAGAGTTAGTGTCCCAAGTCTCCTTTGGACTGCACTTGCTGTCTTGCATTCTAACTCGGAGATCCGAAGTGAGCATTTTTTCTGTGACTGGGTAAATTGTCATGCACTTTTCTAAGTTTGGATCAGCTTCCATCAGTTTATCCTTTGCATGTTGAATGCTGTGGAGTATTCTCTGAGTGTTCCTTTAATGTATTTTGGCTGGTTCCATCTTCTCTCTGCATCCCTTTCCTCACAACCACATCCCTCATTTATGTGGATGACTTTTTACTGACTTCCTACAGCTGCACAACTAGCGTCTCTCAGATGAGGCTGTGTCCATATTCACCAGGCCAGCCGTGTCTTCTCCAATTCCACTGGCCTTTGGTTCCAGTTTCACTTCCTATACTACGAGCTTTTACTTCTTTTCTTCACTCTCCTCTTTCTTGGTTGGTGCCCTCTTTCTGAGTGTCCATTCCTGCGAAGCATCCTGTGGTTTATCAGTGGAAGACAAGGAGCCAGCACACCTGCCTGCTTTGCGGGCTGTGTGTGAACAGAAAGAAGCAAGCACGGTGAACCATCACTGACGATCTTTGGCAGGGGTGCCGTGACTGGCCATGGTACAGTGCTGTATGCACACGGTGATTTGTTGACTGAGGACTCTCTCCATCTGGCGACTGTCCTGGCTGATATCCCTTGAGAACTGGAATGTGAACTGCACTCTTGGGTGCTGGTGCTGGTAGCTAAGCTCTGGTGACTGTACGTGCTCAGCTGGTGGAGTGAGTGTTACCTTATGCCCACCTATCATAGAAGGGCCCCAACCTGGCTGATGACTGAGTGTAACTAAACTGTATACATATATCGAGTCTCAGGACAGCTTTGATGTGTCATCAGGTTTGGGAGACATTGATGTATGGGATCTCATGTTCATGAAACCACTGGCAGAGTTGATCTGGAAGAGAAGAGAGCAAGAGCTCAGTTCAGTGGACAGTGATTGCTGCTGGAGATGTCAGAGATGGAAATGACAGGAAAATGTGCTCCAGGGCGTGGCCCCAGAGGGCAGGTGCAGGAAATTCTAGCTCTTACAGCTGCAGCTCTTTGAGGTGACTGTCCAGCTCCTACGGATCATGTTCTCTCATTGAAGAGCCTCGTAGAGGCAGTTTCATAAACTACTCTGAAGTCGCCTCTTGGTGACTAAGTCTAGGCTAAATCCCCCGAATTAGTTTAATTTTCCTTAAGACTTTTCTCATTTATCAGGCAAGGAGCCTGGTGGAGGGTCTTTGATGCAGGGTGTCCCCATGTGTGGGATGGTGATGAGACACTGGAGGGTGGGGAAGAAGTTGGCAGAAATAATTCTGAGGTGGGAACTGGCCTGTGATTTGTGTTGAGAAAATAGGGCAGTGTTGTCTTTACTGCTTCTGGAATTGATACGGGGAGCTTGGTTCCTGCTTCACGGAGTTGGAGAATGAATCTCGTGGACAACAGAGAGTCAGTAAAGTAATAGAGGTTTATTAAGCAGAGAGACAGAGAGAGCTCTCAGGAGTGAGCAGGGTCCTGACACAGTTGCCACCAAGGGCTTGTAGGGTCAGTCTTTTATAGGAGACTGATGGGGGACTGGTAAACTTCTTATCAACATCGGGGTGGGATCTAGAACAAACACGTTGGGCTTGTAACAAACAAGATGGGTCTTTGTAAATACCCTGAGCGCAAACAAGGACTTCCTGTCTCCTCCATAACATTTATTCTCTACATCTGAGGTCTCTGTGATCACTTAGGAGCTCTAAAAGGGGGAGACTCCCTAACACTGTGGTGCTGGGGAGCCAGGTTTATTTTTCTGTTTTTACTGTCTTATCTCTGTTTCCTTGGGATAGGTAGGAGCCTGACTCTGGGCCTTTCGGTGTCCTTGGGGCTTATGGGAGCCCACAGATTTCTGGAAGCCTGACTTTGTGCCTTCCCCTTATCTTTCCTTGCCTTGCCCTATTTGCCCCTAATTCATCCCTACATCAGAATCACTCGGGGAGGTTTTAATGAAGCTGGCACTGAGGCTGCCCCCAGACCAAAGACGGAGAACCTATGGAGGTGGGACCCAGGTGGCTGGTGTGTGCAGCTGGGGCTGAGGAGCGTGGTGGAGGCTTTGGGGGCCAGCGTGTGGGGCCTGGGGGATCCCCCAGACCCTGCGGCAAAGCACTGGTCGTCTACCCAGCTACAGCAGGTGGGTTTCTTGGGTCGATGTGCTGGAGGGTTTTGTTGTTTGGCTCTCATTCATTGGGTTTCCAGCTGTTTGCCAATGTGGTTGAGCGGTCAGAGGGTAATCAGAGAGACAAATGAATTAGGAAAGATGAAGTGGAAAGTGCAGGTTATAGCCATGCAACCAGTTGGGAAAGTAGACTGAGCTGTTTGGCTTCTGTTGCATGGAATTTTGTCCGGAGCACCCCCCTCCATTTCAGTCCAGGCCAGAGGGTCTCTTTCTTGTCCCTCAAATGTGGATGACTAATAACGTTCTCCTCCAGCAAGCTGGTGGCTATTCATCAGTGTGATGGATTTGGGAAGGATGGATATTGCACTGTAAGGCTGTCCGGGGTGGATGCCTTGCCCATCCCCCCGACCTGCTTTCCACCGCCCTTTGCCGTGCTGGTGGGAGCCCCTGAAGCAGCGACCATGTCGGTGTGGCCTGGGCAGGGGAGCAGTGCAGTGTGGACAAGCGTGCTGCACTTCAGACCTCACGGTGAAGGCTTTTTTGGCCAGAGAAAGGGGGTGGCTTATTCTCACGGAGGATTCTCAGTGGGTGGTTCTGATGTGTTACTTACAGCGGAGCCAGTAGAATGCCGCATCTCTTCTGCAGTCCTTTTGCTCACACATGCAATTACTGGAGTGAAATTTGGTCTTGGAGGATGTGATGAGATTCTATTTTAAGGCTAATTCTCTCTGTGGTGAAGCCTGAATGGCCGTTGTTAACGCCCTGCTACCCTCCCGGATCTGTCCTTTTGGGCTCAATGGCTCAACCCGTTACCTTCTTTTAAATTTCTCCCAGGTGATCCCCCCAGTCAGCTCCTTCGTCTTACCCTCGGGGTTCAGGGCTGCCCTCCTGACTTATGCGTGGTTGTGCGGGTTGCCTCCCTGCTCAGGGGTGGGCGGCAAGTTACTGGTCCATGCAGGCCTCGCTCTTAACAGAGCACTCTGGCATCCTGCATCATGCCAGATTTGCTGGAACATGGCTTACAGCCCTGCACACAGTAGGGGGTGGGAGAGAGTGGGGGGTGGTGGAGGCTGGGGCCCTGACTTCAGGGTCAGGTGCAGCCAGGCGGAGGAGGGAAGTGTCAGGAGCAGCAGGTCCTCATGGGTGCAGCACTGGCTGAGCCTGACAGGCAAACTCCCAACCCAAGTTCTCAGGTGGCCTACCCCTCACGTAGGGCTCAGGGATGAAGAAGAACCTCGTGCACCCTGAGCTAGTAACTCATCTGAGCTTTCTGTGGGAAGAATCTCCTCACTCGCTGCTGCAGTGACCAGGGGTGCTCCAGCTGTGGCCCTGGCCTTGGACATGCTGCGGGTGTGCAGGCTGGAAATGACAGAGGCGTGGTCGTCACCCCTTCATCAGCCTCAGGTCTGGATCAGGCAGGAGGAGGGGGGCAGCCAACCAGATGCACGTTAGGCTCATTTACATCATGTTTGCTCAGAGGTGATGTTTTATTTCAGGTTTGTGTATTGTGTTCGGAGGCTAAGTGAGCTGCATATCTATAGGCACTGAGCAGCTGGGCTCCCCTCCTCTGTCTCCTACCCCCTACAACTTGTTACAGACAAGAGACAAAGGGTGGTTTTGATACTGAGCTACACTTTAGGTGCAAATTTGTCTGTCTTGCTGTGGATTATTCACTAGGTCTTCAGCTAGCTGTCAATCTCTTAGATTGCAGTAAGAAAGCAGATGAATGCTCTGTGGGCCTTGGAGAAGCAATTGCCCTTGGGGGGAGGCCTGAGACCCATGGAGTTGTTGATGGGCCTCCCCTGGGTCTGGGCGCCTGTGAGCCCATGTCCTGTGCATAGCACCCTCAGGAGATGGGGCCATGGTCTTCCTGGGTCGCAGACTCCCTTACCCAGGGTCACAGAGACACTGTCCAGTCTGGCTGTGCGCCCCCCAGGAGCTCTGCCCTGACCTCCAGGGCAGCAAGAGAGCCTGTCCCCTTGGGGGGGGGTGCGGGCAGCTAGAACTCTGCGGGGAACCCTGACCTCTGTGGGTGAGGCTGGAACCTTGGGGGTGGTCCTGACCTTGGGTGGGGGGGTGCCGACCTCTGGGGAGAGCTCAGCTTCCAAGGGAGCCTTGACCCCAGAAGGCTCCTAAGCTCAGGACAGCTCCTCACCTTGGGCTCCTGGAGGGGCAGCAGGAGCTGGGGGGGGTGGTTTTTCCACCCCATTGACTGTTGGCTGAGTTTTCCAACATGAGGTACAGAGTGTTCTGAATGTCAGGGGGGTGAATCTGTGTTATCTCCTGACAGCAGCCCTTTTTAGCAGGGCGATCACATCTCAGGGACCAAGAGGGGCTCTCCTCAGGCTCCCTTGGGCCTGCACCTGGCATAGATCCGAGGGTGATGACAGTGGGTGTCCAGGCAGCCTTGGTGTTCTGTTGGGGACGGGAGTGCATTGGGAGGGAGCAGCCAAGCAGCTAGGGACACCTGGGGGCTTGGCCCACACTCTTGGCAGCAGAAGAAGCTTGGCCTGCAGCAGGCTGACTGACTGCCATGTCTTGCCCATGATCTTCTGATGCATCGGTCCTTGGAGAATGCCCAACATCTGCCAGCCTTACATAAAAAGCAGTGCCTGTATTTTTAAGAATAATGAGCTTCCTGGTACCTGATAGGATTGTTTTATTAACAGACAATACACTAATGAGTTGCTGGTCTTTTGGCCTGAAAATAGTGGCTTTTAGATGCTATTTAGAGTTGTTGACAAATGCGAGGTTCCTAACAGCTGCTACGGCAGGACACTGTGGGGGCCCCTGGGGTGTGAAGTGTGAGTCGACCCATTCATGGCCACACTTGCACATTCAGTGGTTGCAAACCACCGTTGCTGTTGACTGAGGTCTCGTGGGCACAGACATAGCTGGAAGCTGCCCTGCCCTTGGCCTCGTGGTTCTGGGCATCTGGGCCTGGTCCCAGGCAGGCTCAGGGCTGAGGACATGTGGCGAGGGGTCGGGGAGCACATTCCTCACAGATTCCTCACAGAGCACTCCTGCCAAGCTGCTCCAGCCCAACTTTGGGTAAGCCTAAGGAAGTGTGACCTTGAAACCCAAGCCTGTAAGAGGCTTTGTGGATGACTCAACCAGTTTGAAGTGGTTTCTTGAGGATGTCGAGGACTGGCATCAGCCTCCAGTATGAGGTCTGACCCCTGGCCCCACAAGGGCAGTGCAAGCCTGGCAGGCTGCTCGATGGTGAGCACAGCAGCTGTGGCTTCTTATCCCATATGTGCTGTTTGGAGGAACGATGACAAGGGGTGACTTTTCAGGACATGGAAACCTCTCTGGGAAGGCGGAGCCATGAGAGACCCAGAGCCAAGAGAAGTACGGTTCTGATTTCAGGGTTATAACCATGGGCTTTCAGATGTCCTCATGCAGGGTCAGGAAGAAACAGCTCCCCCTCCCAATGGAAAAAGCTCCAAAGAAATGCAGGAGGCAAGAATAAAGTTGAGTTTTCATTGTAGTGTACATGTTGTTGGCTGGCTTACCACCAACTCCACAAACTACTGAGTGTTTGCTCTATGGAAAGGTTATGCTGAATGCTGCAGAAATCAAGGAGACAAATGCGGTCTCGGGAGAGCCCACAACAGTGAGGAGAAGATGGTCTTGTGTGTACGAGGACAGCCCAGGCTGCCAAATCGCTGAGGCATGACACCATGCAAATGGCTTCTCACACACACCATCACGTGGGGACCTGATGACCCAGGATGGTCACATGCCTTTCCTGTACTCTGTCTGTCTCTTCTTAGAAGGACACAAGTCATTGCATCCTGGGCCCACCCTAAATCTAGGGTGGTTGCATCTTGAGATGCTTGACTAATACCAACTGCAAGCACCCTGCTTCCAAGTAAGGTCATGTTCTAAGGTTCTGATCGAACACAAATTTTGTGGGGACCTATTCAACCCATCACAGGACCCTCTTCCCAAAGGAGCAAAGAGCCACTGACATTTCTGTTCTCACTTTAGGTTTAAGGACACAGATACTTGGAGAGGATGGTCTTGCTCAGAGCCTTCAGCCTGTTTGGGAGCTTCTGCCATTTATTGTCCACAGTGCTTCCCAGGGCCGAGGAGCCCTTGCTGGAACTGGAAGTCAGAGGGCATCTACTCCATCACTTCCGCTCTGTAGGAGTAGGGAAACTCGTTAGTCTAGGATTAACTGGCAGGATAGTGATGGAGTCTGGTGTTCTGATTTGTGCTTGTTTGATCCTGCTGCACTTTCTACCCCAGGGACAACACCCATGTTCTCATCATTGTATTAGGGTGATGCTCTGATGTTGGGAAGTGAACTATAGAAAGAAGATGGCATGCTGGGCTGGGAGTGCCCCCCCAGAACACGCCTGAAGGTGGGAGGGGTGGGCCAACGTGATTTGGCAGTGGGCTGTGTTTTTCTTAAATGATGCTGGATGGGTAAGGTATCCAAAGACCTTGGCAGTCATCAGCAAAAGCACTCCAATTATGCTTGCAGCCTCTAGGGGAGGTCCAAGATGAAATTTGGATCCTGAACCTAGTCAGGAGACTGCTCAGGTGGGCATCTGGAGTGGTGGAAACCATGTAGACACGCTCCCCATCCTCAGGAAGCTCTGGGAAACTAGTGCATGGCATCTACTCAAAAAGGCAACAGCTTTCTTTCTTCTTAAAACTGGATTTTTTGACAGCCGATGTCAACACATTTTTCTCAGCTCTTGACTTCAGTTCTTAAAATATTTCTCAGATCCTGCAGGAAATGTTCTGAATGTCTGTACCTCTGCAAGGGCCCCTCTTTGTCTCCAGCACTGGCTTTGGAGGAGCCCTGAGCCATCAGCCGGCCAAGCCCCTGCCCTTGGGCAGGTGAGGAAAAAAGCCAGCCAGATGTTACCTGTTCCTGAGACCTCCAGGGACGTCCTTGACCTTCTGTTCTGCTCAGCCAGAGGATTAACTTGTGACGCTTCTAAACTCTTGTGCACAGCCTGGTCTCAACAGCTTGAACAGTTCCCTCTGGTCCTTTTCCAAAGTATGGAGGATGGCAACAAGGGCAGCTGCAGGAGAACCTGCCTGACTTTGGTTGGTTTGGTTTTAGCTGTGAGCTGCCATTTTCTTTTGTGTGAACGATGGTCTGTGGCTGTCCCCACATTGCACCTGGATGAGGCCTCGGTCCTAAGGATGAGGGCTTGCTGTCAGCCTAACATGTGGCAGCAACTAGAGAACACATGCCTGCCCTGCTGCCCATCCCCATCCAGCCCAGCTTGTGTCCAGCCTCCCACTGCTCAGAAAGGGAGAGCGCTGCCCACGGTCCCGCAGCTGAATCGTGGCAGAAGCCAGCTAAGAAATGGAGCCCTGTGTGTGGTCTTCTCACACACCCAGGTGTCTCCTCCTAGGCCCTTTGACAGGTTTTCTTACTGATGACTCCTAGCCAGCAGTGCTCATAGCCAAGGGACGTGGGGACCATGTTAAACATATCTAACCAACGGGCAGGCACATGAACCCTCTCTGCAAGAATGATGGGCAGGCTCTGGTCAGTGCCCCTCCGTGGGGTGCCACACAACACATCCCCTTCTCAGGCATGGGTGACCTGTGTGGAGGTCGGCCAGTTTTTCTGCCTTGCTGGTGTGGCCCTGGTCATTTCTTCAGAAGCCACAGCAATGCGAAGGTGCCAGGCCTGGCTGGAGGCAGAGCTCGGGTTCGAGTCATAGGTGCATCAGCCCTCAGCCTGGGTCAGCGGCCCTGGGTCAGGAAGAGGTGGAGTGTATGATCTGTGCATGTTTTGGCACTTACCTCACGTGCCTCACCAGGCCCAGGAATCCCTAATCATGGGCAGAGTGGCTGGTTTCCAGCTATGGATTTTGCCCGGCCAGTCCTGAAGATCTCCCATTTCAAGAGTCCCCTTTGACCATGCAGCAGGCCTGGGTGAGCCCTCACCTCTTCAGGGCCAGAGGGGTATGTTCAGGGCCACCACAGGTTTTGTTAACTCGAAGGGATTGTTGCTTGCAGAATGAATCTGGGGGGTAGGGGTTTGGAGGAGAAGCTGGTTGCTTACGCATAGCCTTTCCTTCATTTCTTGCCATTTCGTTGTCTTGGGAGTTGCATGAGCCAAGAGGAGTCGTCATGCCAGCACTAAGTGGAGTGATTCTCAGTCGCATTAGTGAGGCAATGAGGCCAGATCAGAGTCTTTGGTTTTGTCATTTGTAGTTTTGCTCATTCTCAAGTGCCTTCCAGGTGTCAGGTACCCTGTTGGTCTGTGTGGTGACCCTGACATCGCCATCCAGCCAGAGCTGCTGAGGGACCAGGCCGGACATCTCAGTCCTGACTGTGGACAGAGGATGTGGCCCTGGGCAGCACAGTAGCCAGCTGGTGGACCACTGCTTCTTGAGGGAAGCAAGCTCTGCACACTGTCCAGAGAGCAGGTGTTGGCCTGAGCACAGGCCAGTGTATGTGAGTGCAGAGGGTGGACACTGAGATGAGGCCCGGCGGGTGGGAAGGAGAGTTTGAGTCAGGTGCTACCCCTGCAGGAGGCCTGGAGAATGGAAATAGTCCCCTGGGGCCAGAGAGTAAACCTAGGATGTTCATCCACTTGTGGAGATGCCACCCATTCACTGTAAGATGGGAATTCTGAGTAAGGATGTGTAACTTCTGAGCGCTGTGATAATTAAGACTGCATGGTGAGGGAGATAGGATGATTACCTTTTGATGCTTTTTTCTTTTTTACTTAAAGAGGGTAAAGTGATTGCTAGAATGGGTGGTGAATATGGAGATTACCTCTGTATCTTCTAAAATAACATTGTTAGAATTCCAAACTCTCTTTCGTATCTATAGGAATATACAAACAGATGTACATATTACTGAGGAAGTCCAGTGTTTATGCCAGTCGTATTTTATGTAAACATATTTGACTTTCGGGACACCTGCCCAGCTCAGTGGGTGGAGCGGGAGATGCTTGATCCCAGGGTTGTGAGTTTGAGCCCCACATTGGGTATAGAGATGACTTAAAATCTTAAACAAAACACAAAAAACACTTTTCACCTTTGATCAAAATCTGAAATTTTAATCTGACTCCCCCTCTTCCTCCATCTTTTATATTATCACCATAGTCAAACTGCAAAGACCTGGTTATATGTTCAAGTGTACTTCAGCAAACACAGGGGAAACATTTATATTATGCAGTTACCTTTTCTTATCACTTAGACTTTTTTTGAGGCCACTGAATTACCCATTTTATTTAATTTTGACATATATAGTAATAAGTATCATTTTGCAGAAATAAGTAATAAATATCCACTTCCTCCCAATTTCACTCAAAAAGAGAAGAGCTTCCTGTAAGATGTTGATGAACAGGGTAGCCCGGGTGGCTCAGTGGTTTAGTGCCGCCTTTTAGCCCAGGGCGTGATCCTGGAGACCCGGGATCGAGTCTCACATCAGGCTCCCTGCATGGAGGCTGCTTCTCCCTCTGCCTCTCTCTCTGTGTCTCTCATGAATAAATAAATAAAATCTTAAAAAAAAAAAGGTGCTGATGAATGGTTTTCACAGAGGGGAGGCCTGTGGGCTCCTGCCCTCAGGGACTGATTGCTGCTGCTTTTAAAAATTCTATTTGAAGCGTTCCTCTATAGAGGGAGCTACTCTAATCCAAGCTACCTTAACATGGTGTGGCATAGGAAGAGGAAAATTGTGCTTTATTCCTTTCGCTTATTAAAATTAAAAATATGTATAAACATATTCTTATTAATTTTTTCATTATTTTATTAATATTTTATGATGCCTCTGATGGTATTTTGCTTTCAATCCCAAAGATACTGTAAGGATGTGTTTTGGTTTCAGCCTGGGAGTATTTCCATCTAGTATAGAAGACCACCAGATGTCACTGTAACTGAACGAATAAAATCTCATCGTGTTGGTGCCTTTGTCATTCTGTCTACGCATGTTTCTTTCCTGTTCCGACTTCTCAGGCGAGGAAGAGCTCTAGGGAGCATGCATACACGTCCTCATGGCTGCTAGTTTGTGGATGTTGTGGGAGACATCTTGCTTTCATGCTCTTGAAGGCTTGTTTCTTAATAAATGCATTGTGAATTTGTTCTCCATTCCTCTCAGCAATGTGATATTTTAGGATCAAGGTTTTGTTGAACCGTGAGCACTGGCTCCCAGGTCAGGGTCATGGTGGGTGCTGTGCCTGGGCTCTTGGGGATCTTTGGTCTTACTCTGGGCCCAGGACCCAGAAGGTTGAGCTCGTCCCAAGTCTGAGAGCTCTGGGGTGCTGATGGGGAGGGCTGAGGGTGTGCACTTATGTGCTTTCTGGGGCCAGTGGCAGAGTGTTACCTGTGGGCAAGGACTTGTGCACTGTGTACTTTGTCCATTCTGTGTCTGTAACAGTGTCTGCAAAGTTGAGCAAAATCCCTTTGCCTAAAGTCCCGTCTGTGCCTTTCTGAAGCTTTGCTGTCCAGGGTGTCTGATAGCAGGCAACAGAGACAAACCTGTAACGGAAACAAAAACCAGGAATGTGGTTTGAGTACAAAAGGTGGCACGGAACCGAGGTTAGAAAGTGCAGCAGGACGGCGAGGGGAGAAAGTGACCTTTCAAAGGTGTGTAGACAGGACTGCCCTGGACAGGACTGCCCTGTCACTGGAGAAGGTAAAGGTCCCTTCACATGTGTGTCTCATCATCTGCAGCCATGACACAGTGTGTTTCTGCTTCCCGACTGGGAAGGTGCTCAGTTTCCCCAGCAGAGCCTCCACAGTCAGATGAGTTCTACCTTTTTAAGATGGAAAGGAATACAGATTTGGTTGAGGTCAGAAAAGCTCATGCAGAGAATAGCAGATGCTGTAGAACTAGCTAAATCCTGCTTTGCAGCAGGGAGAATTGTGTAGGTAAAATACTGTTCATTAGAAAAACTCTTGAAAGTTGTTTGCTGCCTGCCAATTTTGGAGGCAAGCCCGCAGCACATCGAGTCTCAGGTAGGCAGGTGGGTGGTGAGAAGCATTCCCTAGAGGCCTGTCCTGGAGCTGCAAGCTTTTCAGGTGCTCTCAATAAGGAGACCTCAGCCCTTCGGAGTCAAGCCCAGAATGCTGGTTTGCAACCCAGTGAAAGATTTGGAGGTTTTACTCCAGGCCATGCAAACCGTGGCCACATCTGCTCAGCTCCCAGTGTCTGCTCTGCCGGAGGGACGTGGGACAGGCGCACCCCCAGAGAGAGGGCTCATGGCACCCTTCTGGGCAGAGAATGCAGGGCCACAACATAGTGCCCTGCCGCTTGAACAGGGACAGGTCCTGCTAGGTGGTCAGGGCAGCCGTGGGATGTTGGATGTCCTGCGGCAGAAACTCTGTGTAGGGAATACAGCCAACAGGTGCCTGGAGCAGGGCCTCCTGGGGGGATCTGGACATGTCTACATCCGAAACCTCAGGCCTGTCTGCTGCCCAGGGACAGTGGCAG
Source organism: Nyctereutes procyonoides (assembly GCF_905146905.1). NCBI lineage: Eukaryota > Metazoa > Chordata > Mammalia > Carnivora > Canidae > Nyctereutes > Nyctereutes procyonoides. The sequence goes on from NW_026575120.1 coordinate 20,891,561, forward strand.
CAGCGTCAGCAGGTGCAGGAGGGACTCTTCCTTGGGAGACCGAAGATTATGGATTGTGTTCTGTCCTCGGGCCTGCTGTCGGGCTGTCATCGCTCTGATGGGATAAAGTACCTCTAGTGGTGGCTCCTGTGTGTGATTTTGGCTCACAGCATTGCTTGTCCTAAGTTCTCCTTTGGTGACTCATCTTGACCTGCTTTGTAGAAACTCCCATTTTATTTTTCATTGTGCTATTAGATATCTACGACTCTCCCAGCCCCAGTGTTGGGGCATCGCATTTATAGTGAGTAAAACTGATGTTTAAAATCTTTGGTGGGGGGACGCCTGGGTGGCTCAGCGGTTTGGCGCCTGCCTTCGGCCCAGGCGTGATCCTGGAGACCTGGGATCGAATCCCATGTTGGACTCCCTGCATGGAGCCTGCTTCTCTCTTTCTGCCTCTCTCTGCCTGTGTCTCTGCCTCTCTCTGTGTGTCTCTCATGAATAAATAAAATCTTAAAAAAAAATCTTTGGTGGGGGTGATAGTACACTTGGATTAAGTGATTTTTGTAAAATTGACTTTTCTTATTGTCCCAGTGGCACCTGTCATTCTGGAAGGTCTAGAGGACTGACATGATCAATTAGACGTAGGTCACTGTGGGCTCTCCCCCGTCCCTCTGGGTTTTGTTCCTGTTTTCCCATGTGTCTCGTCCATACTTCTCGGGCGGGTGCAGGAGTACTCACAAATGTGAAGTCACAGTGAACTTGGTGACTCTTACCTGCATTTTAAATGGTCTTACATTAATTAGTTGAATTGTTATGTTAACCTAAGAGGTAAGGCAAATACCTTTCAATTTGCTCCCTTTCAATTATTGTTGATTTTTTCCGAAGTTCATTGTCCTAGAATCAGAATTTCAGAACTGGGAGGGTCCAAAAGATGTCTCAATTCTGTGGCACTCTCAGGTGTGGTTCCTGACCTGTTCCCATCGCCCACTGCTGTCACTCCAGGCCACCCGTAGGTGAATGTGTTGTGGTGAATAAACTCTCTCTCTCTCTCAGGAGTTTGAGCCTCATAGGAGCTTGCTGTGGCCACAGGTTCTCAGAACTGCTGCCCGGGAGAGCCCAGTCTGTCTGCGTGTTGCCATCCGTCCTCGTGCACAACCAGGCAGGAGGGGGCTCTTCTTGGTCATGCTGCTGTCGGGCTGTCATGCTGGAATTACTTTTTTAAAAAACTGGTATGAAAAAGGAAATTCCCTAACAGGTGTTTTTGTGTGATTTGTTTCGTTAGCACAAAAGGCTGCTTCCCCTGGTTTGCTTGGGAGGCCCTTTGAGCACCATTGCTGGGCAGGCCTGTTCCTGTTATGGGCCTGGATGTGGGTTCTGCCCTGCTTTGCCTCCTCTGTGCACACTGTGAAAGCACCACGATGTCTTCATGGGAGAGGCTTTACCAAAACCTCTGAACAGCCTTCCTAGAAAGGGGCAGAATGCCTGTCTTGTCTGCCTCGGGTAGGGTGCATGTAGAACATTCTGGGTCATGGCAAACATGTCAGGGACAGAGTAGCAGGAATCTTGATGACCCCACATATTTGATGGAGATGCTTGAAATCAGGACTGGTGTAAAAGGACAGATGTGTCTAATAAACAACTTTGCTCTTCAGTTTTTCTGGGTGATACGCTATTAGGGGCTATAGTGTGTCTCCCTCCAAATTTCACATTTTGAAATCTTCACTCCCAGTACCTCAGAATGTGACCTTATCTGGAAATAGGGTCATTGCAAATACAGTCAGTTAAGACGAGGTCAGTAAGGCAGACCCTGATCCAAATATGACTGATGTCCTTCTGGAAAGGGGCCATTTGGATGCAGAGACAGACGCAGAGGGATAACGATATGAGGATACAGGTAGAAACAGCTGACTCTGCACCAAGCAGAGCAGCCTCTCCAGAAAGCAGCCCTGCTGACACCTTGGCTGGGACTTCCAACCTCCAGGAGGACTGGGAGAAATAAATTTCTCCTGTTCTGAGCCCTACTGCCTGGGACTTTATCATTGCACCCCAGGGAACTAACACCAGCTCTAGCTCTTGAGCTGAGATTTAGCCCCTGGTCTATTTTGGAATGTCAGCTTACCTTCTTGCTTCTCTCCCAGTTGCCTTTGGGTCTCTGACCTCAGATGGTCACCTTTTCTCACTAGCTCCTTGCCTTCCTGTCCTACACCCAGAAAAACTCAGCTTTCCACTTGAGTGGGGAAAAAAAATACTCACTTAGTTTTGGTCCAAAAGCATCTCTTTTATTTTTTATTTTTTTGAAAGTCTGTGCAGCCATTCTTAAAGTGACGAGGAGGCAAAATCAGTGAAGTTCCCTTGGAAGCAGAATTAATGGCATGACAAGGTTGCCACATCCATCCTGTGGTGTTGGGAGCTAATCTCTGAGAGTTTTAAAGTAGATACACACAGAGTCATGTGTTTTGGAAGGAAAGAGAAGTTGCAGATGAGGCGTACAAGGCCAGCCCTGGAATCTCCCCAGCATCCTTTGACACTGGATATGAGGTTGTGTGGGCCTGGAAAACATGGGAGTGGGGAAGCCTGGCTTTTCTTTCAAGTCACAAGCTGTGACGTGGCACCAGGAAAAGGCAGTGGCCACCTGTGTCCTAACACATACTTCATGTCTGGTTGGTGAAGACCTGAAGGCCCCATGCTGGGACCCAGAGGGGAGAACCATGGATAATCCACTTAAATGCTGGGTCTTGAGAAAACCCTCAAGTTTGCCTATTTCTTGTTTGGTGAAGGACTCCCATTTCTTTCTTTTCTTCAATTACTCCAAACCCTGAAATTAACCCAGAATCTGCAGCCATCACGAGAAGATACTAGTGGGTGGCATACTGTAATTTGATGAAAGGAACACTTCCCCTTCCACACTTTTAAAACTGGAATTTGGACATATCACGTGTTTCATCTCTCCAGTGGCCCATGCATGATCGCATGATGCATGTAGTCTTCTGTATAACAGAGAGTCCACATGTGTGCACGTCCGCCTGGCTGGCAGAGATGTGGGGTGGAAGGGGTAAGTTCCCTCTTTCCACCTGTAATTATCTTTCTGCTTCAGATGGCACCTTGGCGCTAGTGCTGCACATGCTGAATACACTTGGAGGGTTGAAATGAAAAAGGCATCCGTCATGATACCCTCCTGGGAAGCTGATGGGATGGAGACTACAACAAGGTAATTGGGTTGCAAGAGGAGCATCTGGTTTTCTGCCTCTTTGCAATAACTGTAGAGGTAGTCAGATGGGAAAGGAATTTGGAGGTGAATAAACAACCGGTGCTCTGAATTATACTCTTGCTCAATCACCTGAAACTTACAGGAGGAAGAATGGGAACTCTGGCATGCTCTACCCCATGTACAGTCTGAGTGAGACACAACCAACCGCACTGCTGGCTGGGCTCTCAGACTGGAGGCCAGGCCATCAATCCACTGTGCGTGAAGCCTTGGAAAGGAATTTTATCTTTTGTTTTGCATGGTTTTTCAGCCAACCTGAATTTGGCCATGAGATAGTAAGGTGTATCATAGAAAATGGCACTAATGGCAGGCAGTCACCTGAGGATCCTATTTTAGTTCTCTTGTGAAGGATAATTACTTATTATCTCAGGAAGGACCTTGTACTATAATTATATCTGCAATTACAAGATGTGAAAATTCCAACTAATTTTCTAACAGTCCTACTTGCAAATTGTCATTGCGAAGACACCCGTACCTGGGAAGTTCAGGCCCGTTGTTATTCTCTGTTGGCCCCCATAATGCCGAGGGAGTGGTAGTTTAGGCCAAGTAAGGGGAGATTACAGTTATTACAAGACTGACTGGGGATCGCTAATATCTATCCACAAAACACTAAATCACACAATCTCTAATTACATGCAAATATTGTCTAGGGCCATTCAGTAGTAAGTCTGAGAATCCTTGGAGAAGTCCAAGCTCAGTTGAGGAGATAGTTTTACAAAAAGCAGGCAGAAGGGTTCTGGGAAGATGACAGAGCCGGAAGCACCAGGCAGATGCCTCGCACCTGGACAACAGCTGCACTGGTAACTCTGGAGTCTACTGAAGGCTTGGACTTCCAGGGAAGCCTTGGACAGTAAATTGAGATTAATTTTGGTTAGTTTCAGCTAAATTTCAGTTTAGCGCAGGAGCAGCTACTTGTCTCCCACCCTCAGTCCCTGGCAGGCAGCTGTGAACGCATTCTGGAAACATTTGCACGTGGCTTGTGCAAGCCGGGGTGGGTAAAAATGCTTTCAAATACTGAGTGTATGTGTTCTAATGACTGATTCTGCTTCTGATCACAATTATGCAGATAAGGAGGGGGTGGCCACTCTTGCACCTCCCTCTGTTCCAAGTCCCTCCCACTCCAGCTTGTGACTTACACGGGATTTAAAGGGCCAGTGCCCCACTTTCACTCCCTTCACCTGTCACTTTTCACCTTTTGAGAGACAGACTAGAACATTAGAAAACAAGACATATATGGGGAAAATATATTATACCTCTGGCTGATCCTTGGCACAGAGATAGCCCACAACAATAAAAAACCCAAAAACTATAACAAAAAAGTAACAAAATCCAGTGAGTCTTGGGAAAGGAGAACATGACTTCCAGAATTACCACATTATTAGATTCAGATGTCCAGTGTTCAACAACAACAATGATGGCAACAACAAAATCACAAGACATACAAAGAAACAGGAGAGTATGGCCATTTCAAAGGAAAAAAGATAACTTAGCAGAAATTCCCTGAAAAAGGTCTAATGGTAGATCTACTAGATAAAGAATTTAAAGCAACTGTCTTAATGGAAGATGCTTAAAGAACTTAAAGGAAGATGTGGAAAAAAGGAAAATGATGTGTGAACAAAATGGAACTTTCAAAAAGAGATAGAAAACATGAAAAGAAATTATGGAGCTGAAAAGCACAGTAACTGCAGTGAACATTTTACTATAGGAATTCAAAGGCTGATCTGAACAGCCAGAAGAAAGAAACAGTGATTGTGAAGGCAGGACAATGATAATTACTGAATCTGAGGAACTGCAGGAAAAACATTTGAGGAAGAGTGAACAAGCCTAAGGGACTTGTAAGAATCTAGGGAGACCAATATACCCACTGTGAGAATACCAGTAGAAGACAGAAGGGCAGAGAGAATATCTGAAGAAATAATGGCTTAAAAATCCCTAAATTTGATGAAATACATAAATATAAATGTACAAGAAGGTCAATAAACTCCTAAGTAAGATGAACTTGAAGAAATCCACACTAAGACCCATTATCATCTAACAGTGAAACAACACAAAAAGTGAATCTTGAAAGCAGCAAAAAAAGAAGCAAACTGTTACATATAAGGGATTGTCAATAAGCCTATCAGCAAATACCTCCTCAGAAACTCTAGAGGCCAGAAGACTGTGGGCCCATTTATTCAACATGCTGACTGAAAACAGCTGTCTACCAGAGTTCTATATTCTTTTTTTCTGTATATATATTTTTTATTGGAGTTCGATTTGCCAACATATAGCATAACACCCATTGCTCATCCCATCAAGTGCCTCCCTCAGTGCCCATCACCCAGTCACCCCAACCCCCCACTCACCTCCCTTTCCATCACCCCTTGTTCGTTTCCCAGAGTTAGAGGAGTCTCTCATGTTCTGTCACCCTCACTGATATTTCCTACTCATTTTCTCTCCTTTCCCCTTTAATCCCTTTCACTATTTTTTATATTCCCAGTATGAATGAAACCATGTAATGTTTTTCCTCCTCCGATTGACGTACTTCACTCAGCATCATACCCTCCAGGTTCTATCCACGTTGAAGCACATGGTGGATATTCATCGTTTCTAATGGCTGAGTAATATCCCATTGTATACAGAGACCACATCTTCTTTATCCATTCATCCTTCGATGGACACCGAGGTTCCTTCCACAGTTTGGCTATTGTGGACATTGCTGCTATAAACATTGGGGTGAAGGTGTCTCGGTCTTTCACTGCATCTGTATCTTTGGGGTAAATCCCCAGCAGTGCAATTGCTGGGTCATAGGGTAGCTCTATTTTTAACTCTTTGAGGAACCTCCACACAATTTTCCAGAGTGGCTGCACAGTTCACATTCCCACCAACAGTGCAAGAGGGATCCCCTTTCTCCACATCCTCTCTGACATTTGTTGTTTCCTGTCTTGTTAATTTTGACCATTCTCATTGGTGTGAGGTGGTATCTCCTTGTGGTTTTGATTGGTATTTCCCTGATGGCAAGTGATGTGGAGCATTTTCTCATGTGCTTGTTGGACATGTGTGTGTCTTTGGTGAAATTTCTTTTCATGTCTCTTGTCCATTTCATGACTGGATTGTCTGTTTCTTTGCTGTTGATGTTAATAAGTTATTTATAGATCTTGGATACTAGCCCTTTATCTGATAGGTCATTTGCAATTATCTTCTCCTATTCTGTAGGTTGTCTTTTAGTTTTGTTGACTATTTACTTTGTTGTGCAGAAGCTTATTCTCTTAAGTCCCAATAGTTCATTTTTGCTTTTGTTTCCTTTGCCTTCAAAGACGTATCTTACAAGAAGTTGCTGTGGCCAAGTTCAAGGAGGGTGTTGGCTGTGTTCTCCTCTAGGATTTTGATGGATTCTTGTCTCACATTTAGATCTTTCATCCATTTTGAATTTATCTTTGTGTATGGTGTAAGAGAATGGTCTAGTTTCATTCTTCTGCATGTGGATGTCCAATTTTCCCAGCACCATTTATTGAAGAGACTGTCCTTTTTCCAGTGGATAGTCTTTCCTGCTTTGTCGAATATTAGTTGGCCATAGAGTTGAGGGCCCATTCCTAGGTTCTCTGTTCTGTTCCATTGATCTGTGTGTCTGTTTTTGTGCCAGTACCACACTGTCTTGATGACCACAGCTTTGTAGTACAACCTGAAATCTGGCATTGTGATGCCCCCAGCTATGGTTTTCTTTTTCAACATTCCTTAGGCTATTTGGGTCTTTTCTGATTCCACACAAATCTTAACATGATTCGTTCCAACTCTCTGAAGAAAGTCCATGGTATTTTGATAGGGATTGCATTGAACATGTAAATTGCCTTGGGTAGCATTGACATTTTCACAATATTAATTCTTCCAATCCATGAGCATGGAATATTTTTCCATCTCTTTGTGTCTTCCTCAATGTCTTTCAGAACTGTCCTGTAGTTTTTAGGGTATAGATCCTTTACCTCTTTGGTTAGGTTCATTCCTATGTATCTTATGCTTTTGGGTGCAATTGTAAATGGGATTGACTCCTTAATTTCTCTTTCTTCAGTCTCATTGTTAGTGTATAGAAACGCCACTGTATTGTATTGATTTTGTATCCTGCCACACTGCCGAATGGCTGTATAAGTTCTAGCAATCTTGGGGTGGAGTATATTGGGTTTCCTATGTACAGTATCATGCCATCTGCAAAGAGGGAGAGTTTGACTTCTTCTTTCCAATTTGAATGCATTTTATTTCTTTTTTGTTGTCTGATTGCTGAGGCTAGGACTTCTAATACTATGTTGAATAGCAGTGGTGAGAGTGGACATCCTTGTCATGTTCCTGATCTTAGGGGAAAGACTCTCAGTGTTTCCCCATTGGGAATGATATTTGATGTGGGCTTTTCATAGATGGCTTTTAAGATGCTGAGGAATGTTCCCTCTATCCCGACACTCTGAAGAATTTTGATCAGGAATGGATACTGTATTTTGTCAAATGCTTTCTCTGCATCTATTGAGAGGATCATCTGGTTCTTGTTTTTTCTCTTGTTGATATGATCTATCACTTTGATTGCTTTACGAGTGTTGAACCAGCTTTGCATCCCCGGGATAAATCCCACTTGGTCATGGTGAATAATCTTCTTAATGTATTGTTGGATCCTATTGGCTAGTATCTTGTTGAGAATTTTTGCATCTGTGTTCATCAGGGATATTGGTCTATAATTCTCCTTTTTGGTGGGGTCATTGGTTTTAGAATTAAGGTGATGCTGGCCTCATAGAACAAGTTTGGAAGTACTCCATCTCTTTCTATCTTTCGGAACAGCTTTAGTAGAATAGGTATGGTTTCTTCTTTAAACGTTTGATAGAATTCCCCTGGGAAGCCATCTGGCCCTGGACTTTTGTGTCTTGGGAGGTTTTTGATGACTGCTTCAATTTCCTCCATGGTTATTGGCCTGTTCAGGTTTTCTATTTCTTCCTGTTCCAGTTTTGGTAGTTTGTGGTTTACCGAAATGCATCCACTTTTTCTAGATTGCCTAATTTATTGGCATATAGCTGCTCATAATACGTTTTTAAAATTGTTTGTATTTCCTTGGTATTGGTTGTGATCTCTCCTTTCTCATTCATGATTTTATTAATTTGAGTTTTTTTCTTTTTAATAAGGCTGGCTAATGGTTTATCTATCTTATTCTTTCAAATAACCGACTCCTGGTTTCGTTGATCTGTTCTACAGTTCTTCTGGTCTCTATTTCATTGAGTTCTGCTCAAATCTTTATTAACTCTCTTCTTCTACTTGGTGTAGGTTTTATTTGCTGTTCTTTCTCCAGTTCCTTTAGGTGTGAGGTTAGCTTGTGTATTTGAGTTTTTCCCAATTTTTTTGAGGGATGTTTGTATTGTGATTTATTTCCCTCTTAGGACTGCTTTGCTGTATCCCAAAGGTTTTGAATGGTTGTACCTTAATTTTCATTAGTTTCCATGAATCTTTTAAATTCTTATCTAATTTCCTGGTGGACCCATTTATCTTTTAGCAGGATACTCTTTAACTTCCATGTGTTTGAGTTTCTTCCAAATTTCTTCTTGTGATTGAGTCCTAGTTTCAAAGCATTGTGGTCTGAAAATATGCAGGGGACAATCCCAGTATTTTGATATCAGTTGAGACCTGATTTGTGACCCAGTATGTGGTCTGTTCTGGAGAAAGTTCCACATGCACTTGAGAAGAATGTGTATTCAGTTGCATTTGGATGCAGAGTTCTGTAAATATCTGTGAAATCCATCTGTTCCAGTGTTATCATTTAAAGCTCTTGTTTCTTTGGAGATGTTGTACTTAGAACATCTGTCATTTGCAGAAAGTGCCATATTAAAGTCTCTTACTATTAGTGTATTATTATCTAAGTATGTCTTTACTTTGGTTATTAATTGATTGATACACTTGGCAGCTCCCACATTAGGGGCATAAATATTTATGATTTAAATATTTATGATTTATGATTGTTAGGTCTTCTTGTTGGATAGACCTTTTTATGTATGATATAGTGTCCCTCTTCTTCTCTTACTATAGTCTTTGGGATAAATTTTAATTTATCTGATATGAGGATGGCTACCCCCACTTTCTTTTGAGGACCATTTGAATGGTAAATTGTTCTCCAACCTTTCATTTTCAGGCTGGAGGTGTCCTTAGGTCTCAAATGAGTCTCTTGTAGACAGAAAATAGATGGGTCTTGTTTTTTAATCCAGTCTGAAACCTTGTGTCTTTTGATGGGATCATTTTAGCCCATTCACATTCAGAGTAACTATTGAAAGATATGAATTTAGTGTCATCATGATACCTATTCAGTCCCTGTTTTTGTAGATTATTTCTTTGGGTTTCCTCTTTCTTTTACAGGGTCCCCTTAATATAATAATAATATTTCTTGCAGAGCTGATTTATTCTTTCAGTTTCTGCCTATCCTGGAAGCTCTTTATCTCTCCATCTATTCTGAATGAGAGTTTTGCTGTCTAGAATATTCTTGGCTGCATGTTCTTCTCATTTAGGACCTGAATATATCCTGCCAGCCCTTTCTGGCCTGCCAGGTCTCTGTAGAGAGGTCTGCTGTTAAGCTAATATTTCTCCCCATATAAGTTAGGGATCTCTTGTCTCTTGCTGCTTTCAGTATTTTCTCTTTATCTTTGGAATTCACAAGTCAAATGCTTGCGAAATTTTCTTACCATTGAATGTTGAGGCGTTGAATGGTTTTTATTGATGGGGGGTGGGTACCTCTCTATCTCCTGGATCTGAATGCCTGTTTCCATCCCCAAGTTAGGGAAGTTCTCAGCTATGATTTGTTCAAATACACTTTCTGGTCCTCTGTCCCTTTTAGTGCCCTCTGGAACCCCAATTAAACATAGATTTTTCCTTCTGAGGCTGTCATTTATTTCCCTTAACTTTTCTTCATGGTCTTTTAATTGTTTTTCTCCTTTTTCCTCACCTTCCTTCCTTGCCGTCAACTTATGTTCTATGTCACTCACTCTTTCTTCCACCTCATTAACCCTCGTCATTAGGACCTCCAGTTTGGATTGCATCTCATTTAATTGATTTTTAATTTCTGCCTTATTAGATCTAAATTATGCAGTCATGAAGTCTCTTGAATCCTTTATGCTTTTTTCCAGAGCCACCAGTAGCTTTTTAATTGTGCTTCTGAATTGGCTTTCTGACATTGATTTGTAATCCAAATTCTGTAACTCTGTGGCAGAGAGTACTGTTTTTGATTCTTTCTTTTGTGGTAAGTTCTTCCTTCTAGTCATTTTGCTCAGTGCAGAGTGGCTGTATGAGCAGGCTGAGTCATAAATATCAACCATGACCTAAGTAAATTTCACCCTAGATAATTCCGGCGAGGTCAAAGATCAGAAATTGAAAACAAAGATCAGAATGAAATAAAAACAAAAGGACCACTAAAGTGAAAAACAAATTTTCAAACAAAGTAGTAAAAAATAAAAGGCCAAGAATCCCAAAGAGAAGAAGAAAAAAAAAAGAAAAGAGAAAAAAGCACAAGTAAAGAGGAAGAAAGAGGAGAAAAGAAAAAAAGTGGGGGTACTAGAAGATGGTAGTGGTGATGAAGTTGTAGTGGAGGGAGAATGTAGTCTACCTTGAGGGGCCCTAGAGGAGGATTCTCTTGGTTCTGAGTATATTATGATCTGTATGTTAGAAGATGCTTATTCCCAAATTTATATAAACCAGAAATACTTGTAGAAAGCCCCAACAGTGACCACCAAAACATAAATGAGATAAAAGAGAGGGGCAGAATGGGAATGAAGAGAGAATATAATCTCACAGGATGAACCAGCATGGTATACCACTTAATTCTGGGTGCATGCTGGTCATGTTTTAGAAGGTATTAACTTCCACCATTGTAGAACAAAATGAGGCAGAGAAAACAAACAACACAAAACAAAACAAAAAAAAAACGTATCTTGTATATCTCCCCAAGTTAAGTTGAGTATTTTGAAGGGAATCTAGAAGTGGAAAATATATCTAAGGCCTGTAATTGTAGAAATATGAAAGTCAAAAAGGAAGAAACTTGTTAGAAGTGGAAACCCTTCTCTCTGTAGCTTTCCAGCTGTCCTCTATTTAAATCTCAGGTTGAATTCATAGGTGTTCAGGATGGTTTGAAAGTTATCTAGGTAAGTTGGTGGGGCCAGGTGAGTTGAGGACCTGTAGTCCTCCACCATCTTTCCCCCTAAAATCCAGAATTCTATATCCTGCAAAACTGTCCTTCAGAAGTGAGGGGAGGAATCAGGACTTTCCCAGGTAAATAAAGGCAGAGGGGGTTCATGACGAATAGACCTGCCCTTCAAGATATGCTAAAAGTAATCCTACAAGGTGAAATGCACGCAGACAGCAGACACTAGACAGTAACTCTAAGCTGTATGGAGAAATAAAGATCTCAGAAAAGGTAACACATGAGCAGTATAAAAACTAGTATTTTAACAGTGGTTTGTTTTCTACATAGTCTATTTTATTTTTTTTATTTTTGTTTTTTAAAGATTTTATTTATTTTATTCATGGGAAATGCAGAAAGAGAGAGGCAGGGACACAGGCAGAAGGAGAAGCAGGCTCCATGCGGGGAGCCTGACGTGGGACTTGATCCTGGTTTCCAGGATCAGGCCCTGGGCTGAAGGTGGCACTAAACTGCTGAGCCACCAGGGCTGCCCATTTTCTACATAGTTTAAGAGACTAATACATTTAATGGAAAAACTCCAATTACCAGTATAAAAGCTAATACCAGTAAAAAGTAATAATTGGTATTACTATAACTTTGGTTTTTAACTCTGAATCTTATTCTCTACATAATTTACACAATGAATGCATTTAAAAATATTATTTTTTTGGCATATAATATATAAAGATATAATTTTGTGACAGCAGCTGAGAGGGTTGGAAATAGAGCTATAAAGGAGTGGAGTTTTTTTTTTAATTTATTTTTTATTGATGTTCAATTTTCCAACATACAGAATAACACCCAGTCCTCATCCCGTCAAGTGCCCCCCTCAGTGCCCGTCACCCATTCACCCCCACCCCCTGCCCTCCTCCCTTTCCACCACCCCTAGTTAGGAGTGGAGTTTTTATATAATATTAAAAGTTAACATATTATAAGTTCAATTTAGAATGCTATAATTCTAGGATCCTAAATGTAATCCCCGTGGTATCACAAAGAAGATAGTTCTAAAATATACACAAAAGGAAATTAAGAAATTAAAGCATTTCACTACAAAAAAATCAACTAAATGACAAGAATGCAAGACGTGAGGGACAAAGAGCTATAGGTCACATAAGAAGACAAATAGTATAATCACAGAAAGAAATACCTCCTTTTCAGCCATTACTTTAAATATAAATGTATTAAACTCTCCAGTCAAAAGACAGAGAATGGCAGAATGGATAAAAACACATGATCCAACCATATGATATCTACAAGAGACTCACTTGAATCCAAAGACACAAATGGGTTGAAAGAGAAAGGGTACAAAATGATATTCAACACAAGCAGTAATCAAAGGAGAGCAAGGGTGCCTATGTTTATTTCAGGAAAATTAGGCTTTAAAGCAAAAAGTGCTTTATAAGAGACAAGGAAGAACATTGTATGTTAAGAAAAGTTTCAATAAAGCAATAAGATACAACAAGTATAAACATGCACCTAACGACAGACCATCAAAATCTACAAAGCAAAAGCTGACAGAGTTGAAGGGAGAAAGTGGAACAGTAGTTGTTAGACTTCAATACCCCACTCACAGTAATAGATAGAAAAAAGCAGAAAGAAAATGAATAAGGAAACAGAGGACTTCAATACACTATAAACTAACCAGATATAACAGACATTTTATAGAACCCTCCACCCAACAGGTACATCCTTTTCTCAAGTGTATATGGGACATTTTCCAGACCATACGTTAGACCAGTTAGGTCTCAATCAATTTTAAAAGATAGGTATTATATAAAGTATCTCCTCCAGCCACAACAGGATGGAGCCAGTCAGTAATGAAAACTGGAAAATTCACAATATCGTGGAAATTAAACCATATACTTTTAAACAACCAATGGTTCAAAGAGGAAATCACAAAGGAAATTAGAAAATACTTAGAGAAATCTCACAGAGGAAGACATAGACATGGCCAACATGCACATGAGAAAATGCTCTGCATCACTTGCCATCAGGGAAATACAAATCAAAATCACAATGAGATACCACCTCACACCAGTGAGAATGGGGAAAATTAACAAGGCAGGAAACCACAAATGTTGGAGAGGATGCGGAGAAAAGGGGACCCTCTTACACTGTTGGTGGGAATGTGAACTGGTGCAGCCACTCTGGAAAACTGTGTGGAGGTTCCTCAAAGAATTAAAAATAGACCTGCCCTACGACCCAGCAATTGCACTGTTAGGGATTTACCCCAAAGATTCAGAGGCAATGAAACGCCGGGACACCTGCACCCCGATGTTTCTAGCAGCCATGTCCACAATAGCCAAACTGTGGAAGGAGCCTCGGTGCCCATCGAAAGATGAATGGATAAAGAAGATGTGGTTTATGTATACACTGGAATATTACTCAGCCATTAGAAACGACAAATACCCACCATTTGCTTCAACGTGGATGGAACTGGAGGGTATTATGCTGAGTGAAGTAAGTCAATCGGAGAAGGACAAACAGTGTATGTTCTCATTCATTTGGGGAATATGAATAATAGTGAAGGGGAATATAAGGGAAGGGAGAAGAAATGTGTGGGAGATATCAGAAAGGGAGACAGAACATAAAGACTCCTAACTCTGGGAAATGAACTAGGGGTGGTGGAAGGGGAGGAGGGCGGGGGGTGGGGGTGAATGGGTGACGGGCACGGAGGGGGACACTTGACGGGATGAGCACTGGGTGTTACTCTGTATGTTGGTAAATTGAACACCAATAAAAATTAATTTATTAAAAAAAAAAGAAAATACTTAGAGAATGAAAACAAAATCACAACTTACCAAAACTTATGGGTCACAGTGAAAGTAGTGCTAAGGGGGAAATTAGGTACAAATTGTTACGTTAAAAAAGAAGGATAGGGATCCCTGGGTGGCGCAGCCATTTAGCGCCTGCCTTTGGCCCAGGGCGCAATCCTGGAGACCCGGGATCGAATTCCACGTCGGGCTCCCGGTGCATGGAGCCTGCTTCTCCCTCTGCCTGTGTCTGTGCCTCTCTCGCTCTCTCTCTCTCTCTCTCTCTCTCTCTCTGTGTGTGTGTGTGTGTGTGACTATCATATAAAAAAAAAAGGATATCAACAACCTAACTTTATAACTAGGGAACCAGTAAAAATGTACACTAAAAGCTAGCAGAAAGAAGGAAATAATAAATATTAGGGCAGAGGTGAGTGTAACAATAGAGACAATCAATGAAATCAAGTTTATTCTTTAAAAAGATGAACAAAATTGACAAACCTTTAGCCAGAATGGAGCTAAGAAGAGGGAAGACTGAATTACCAAAATCAGAAATGAAAATGGAGGATCCCTGGGTGGCGCAGCGGTTTGGCGCCTGCCTTTGGCCCAGGGCGCGATCCTGGAGACCCGGATCGAGTCCCACGTCGGGCTCCCGATGCATGGAGCCTGCTTCTCCCTCTGCCTGTGTCTCTGCCTCTCTCTCTCTCTCTCTCTCTCTCTCTTTCTCTGTGACTATCATAAATAAATAAAAATTAATAAAAAAAATTAAAAAAAGAAATGAAAATGGCTGATTCTACAGAAATGAAAAGGATCAAGATGATTCTATGAATAATTATATGCCAAGATGTTGGATAATCTAGATGAAATGGACAGATTCCTACAAATACAAAACCTACAAAGACTAAATCTCAAAGAAATAGAAAATCTGATTAGATTTTTAATTAGAAAGGAGGTCGAGCCAGTAGTAAAAATCTCCCAATAAAGAAAAGCCTCGGACCTGACAGCTTCCGTGGTGAAGTCTACAAGCACTAATGTCAGTCCTCTCAAACTTCTCCAAAAAAATCGAAGTGGAGGGAATACTTCTAACTTATTCTGTAAGGTCATTGTAGTCCTAATACCAGAGCAAAAGATACTAGGAAAGAAAGCTATAAACCAGTCTTCCTTAGGAACCTTGATGCAAAAATGCTGGCAAACTGAATTCTACAGCATTCACAGGGATTTATTCCTGGAATGCAAGGGTGGTTCAACATGGGAAGCTCAATCAGTGTATTATTCCACCACATTCACAGGGATTTATTTATTCCTGGAATGCAAGGGTGGATCAACATGGGAAGCTCAATCAGTGTATTATTCCACCACATGAACAGAATGAAGGGAGAGAAGCGTCACATGGTCATCTCACTTGATGCAGAAAAAGCATTTGGCAAAATTCAGAAACATTTCATGATAAAAACAGTCAACAAAATCTGGTTGACCCTTGAACAGCATAGATATGAGCTGCCTTGCTCCACTTATATGCAGATATTTTGGACAAATGCAGTTTCATACTGTAGGTGTATTTTTTCCTCTTTATGATTGTTCTCAGAAACACTTTCTTTTACTTTATGTGAGAATAAAGTGTATAGCATATAAAATATGTGTCAAATGATTGTGTTATCAGTGAGGCTTCTGGTCAAAAGTATGAAATTAGTAAAGCTTTTGGGGAATTAGTAGTTTTACTCATTTTTCAACTGTGTGGGGAGTTGGTGCCCCTAACCCCCATGTTGTTCAAGAGTCATCTACCTCCACATAATGAAAGCCATATAGAAAAATCCACAGCAAACATAATACTCGATGGTGAAAGGCTGAAAGCTTTTCCTTTAAGATCAGGTGCCTACTTTCATCACTTCTATCTGGCATAGCACTAGAAATCTGGTCAGAGCAATTAAGAAAGAGAAATAAAAGGCATCCATATATAAATCTGTATGATCTAAAGACTCTCTTAAAGAAAGTGTTAGATCTAATAAATGAATTCAGCAAAGTACCAGGATACAAAAGCATACAAAAAATAGTTTCATTTCTCACATAAGCAATGAATAATCTGAAAAGGAAATTTTATTTTTTTAATTTTTAAAATTATTTATTTATTCATGAGAGACACAGAGAGAGACAGAGACACAGGCAGAGGGAGAAGTAGGCTCTCTGCAGGGAGCCCGATGTGAGACTCGATCCCAGGACCTCGGGATCACGACCTGAGCCAAAGCAGAACACTCAACTGCTGAGCCACCCACCCAGGCATCCCTGAAAAGGAAAATTAAAAAACCAATTCCATTGACAGTAGCATCAAAAAGAATAAAATACTTAGGAATTAACCAAAGAGGTGAAGACTTGTATAATGAAAACTATAAAACATTGCTGAAAGACATTAAAATAGGAGATATAAATAAATGAAAATATATCTCATGTTCATGAATTGGAGACAATATTATTAAAATGCCAATTACCCAAAGTGATCTATAGACTCAATATGATTCCTATCAAAATCCCAATGACGTTTTTTGCAGAAATAGAAAAATTTGACCTAAAATTCAAATGACATTTCAAGGTATTCTGTATAGCTAAACAATCCTGAAAAAGGACTAAAACTGGAAGACTCCTACTTCCTGATTTCAAAAGTTTGTGGTAATCAAAACAGTTGTAGTATCAGCATAACGATAGATATATAATATAGACCAGTGGAACAGAATGGGGAGCCCCAAAATAAACCCTCATATGTATGGTCAAATGATTTTTGACAAGGCACAGGGAGCATTCAGTGGGAGAAAGGACAGTCTTTTCAACAGGTGAAATCTGAAAACTATCCAGATGAAAAAGAATGAAGTTAGGACCTTTGCTTAACCCCACGTACAAAAATTAATTCCAAATGGATCTAAGACCTAAATGTAAGGCCTAAAACAATGAAACTCTTGGAAATATACAAAATCTACATAACACTGGATTTGACAGTGATTTTTTTTGGATATGACACCAAAGGCATAGGTGACAAAAGAAAAAATAGACAAATTATGCTTCGTGACAATTTTCAAAAATTGTGCATTAAAGGACACTGTCCACAGGGTAAAAAGGTAACCTACAGAATGGGAGAAAATATTTGAAAACCCTAGGCGATGAGGGGTTAATACCTAGAATATACAGAGAACCTCTACAACTCAACAACAACAACAACCCAATTCAAAAGTGGGTAAAGGACTTGAGTACACATTTCTACAAAGAAGATATACGAATGGCCAAAAAAGCACATGCAAGCCTACTCAACACCACTAATTATCAGGAAATGCAAATCAAAACTGCACTGAGGTACCACGTCACACCCATTAGGGTGGCCACTCTCAACAAAAGAGAAAACAGCAGTACTGGCAAGAACGTGAAGATGTGTGCCCCCTGTGCGTTGTCAATGGGAATGGCCCACCTTTGGTGCAGCTGCCTTGTGAAATAGTGGACATTGCTCAAAAAGTTAAACCTACAATGACCAGCTGCTTCACTTCTAGGTTTGTACTCTAGAGAATGGAAAGCAGGGTGTTGAAGAGGTATTGGTATACCTTCGTTTGCAGCAGCATTATTCACAACAGCTAAAATGTGGACATAACCCTAGTGGATGAGCGGATGAGCCAAATGTGGTGTATCCATACAAGAGTATTTTTTGGTCTTAAAAAGGAAGCAAATCTTGATACTTGCTGCCACATGGATAAACCTTGACGTTATGCTCATGAACTCAGCCAGTCACGAGAAGACCGATTCTGTGTGATTTCGCTTCTGTGAGGTACCTGGAGAAGTTGAGACCATAAAGACGGGAAGTAGGATGGTATCCCTAGGGGTTGGGTTGGGGGAAGAGTGGGAGGTTAGTATTTAACAGGTGTAGCGTTTCAGTGTAAGAGGCTGAGAGGCGTTACGGGCATGGATGGTGGTGATGGTTGCCCAGCAGTGTGAATTGTTTAATACCTGTGAACTGGACACATAGAAGTGGTTAAGGTGGAGCATTTTACGTTGTGGGTATTATGCCACCATAAAGGCAGGAAAAACAAACAACTGAATCGATTATATCATTATAACATACTGAGATATGCAGGTTTTGAGAATGGATTTTGATGAATTGCAAAGGCAACCAGGATGTTAGGGAGGAATTGATTTATTTGCATAATCTGATACAAGAACCATAGGTAAAATGGTCCTAAATGATCTTGAGTGGCTGGTCATTCATTAGCAGACATGTGTGGGTGGAGGGAGAGCATGAATGAGAATAATGAGTCCTAATGACTGCATTGATCCAACTGGAACTGGCTGATAAGGCGTGCCCATCAGTTAGCATCCCTGCCCACTCCCTCTCCTACCAGGCAGTGACGCCTGACTTGAAGCCGGTGATGACTTATTTGAAGGTTGTGAGGAGCCTTAAAAGGGACGAGCTGGTCGGTGCCTTGCATCCCCAGCGGTAGGATGGGATTAATAAGACGGATCTCCAGGGGTAGTGTGAGGCCCGCCTGTGGCCTGGTTATCCCTGAGGCAGAGGGGAGTGAGCTTGCCCACGTGTGCCTGGCGCTGCCCCAGCACACATAGGGGCCCTCTGCAACAGGAAGCTGGGGTGGGAAGGCCTGATCAGAAGCCACAGGTCTGAATTTCTGTGGTTTGGGACATGGCCTCGGCTACCTGGCCTCTGGTCCACAGCCTGGTGTGGGCAGGGCCTCAGGGAGCAAATGTGTGCCTGGGGTTGCCTGGACACCCTGCGCATGTCCCTTGCCGGCCCCTGGGACTCGGGGCCATCTCGAGTGTCCTGCGCTTCCTGCACTCACCTCTGCTGCCCTCAGGTTTACCTGTAGTGGGCACTCCCCTGTGGCCTTGCCAATGTGCTTCTCCCTGCCATAGAGGGGTGACCCCTCCGGTCCTGCTCAGGGCCCAGGTTAGGCCAAGCTCCATATGGAGAATGGAACGAAGAGCTGGGGGAGCTGGAACCTGGGTGCAGATGCCTTGGGGGTTCGGGGTGCTGTCCTCATGTGTGCACATTGGGGGAATTCTGTGGGGCTGGTGGCTGTGACAACGGAGGGCCTGGCAGCTGGGAGGGCTCTGAGGTCAAGATGGGTAGTTACCCTGCCTCAAGTAGAGGCAGCCTGTAGACTCGTGGGCGTGGGGGGTGGGCAGGTGGTGGGGACCATCTGACCATCTGATTTCTGAAGTTTGAGCAGTGTGTCTGTACTCCAGAGCTTCCGGGCTTCCGTTGGGCCTGCAGGTTGCACGGTGATCTGTCCCAAGTGCACTGGCTCCGTGAGCCCTGGAACAGGCTGGTGCCAGCAGCAGGGACACCACACTGGGTGGCGTCTGGTCCTCGCACTCGGTGGCCTGCAGCATTTGGCTCCACGCCACCACCTCCCGTGTCTGTGCTGTCGGGCCTCCCCTCCACCAGTGCTTTGGGGTGGCCACTATACGGGAGCACTGGGCACTGCAGGTGCTCCCCAGGGGCCGGGCCAGGGTTTGGGGGGGTGGTGAGGT
This sequence comes from Nyctereutes procyonoides, assembly GCF_905146905.1. NCBI lineage: Eukaryota > Metazoa > Chordata > Mammalia > Carnivora > Canidae > Nyctereutes > Nyctereutes procyonoides. Next base: position 20,911,239 of record NW_026575120.1, read on the forward strand.
GCTGCGGGGCTCAGGGTGCCAGCGGGTGGGGTATAGCCATGTGCAGGCTTCTGTGCAGCCCAGCAGTGGGCTGGGTCCTAGGTGCCCGCCCGTGGCCAGGTGGGCCCGGGCATCCGGAGTGGAGGAAGCAGGTGGTGAGAATCACGTGCATGCCCCCCTCCCCACTCTGTGCCTGGAGCAGGGTGGGGGGGCGGGGGGAGGGCAGGGCTTTGTTCCCACAGCTGCGAACGGGTCCCTAATCTACAGGTACCTACTTTAGCAAGGACCTTATTGCTCTTATTTTAACCTGGGAGGAGTTCATGGCCCTTCTCCTGAGGGTGACTGTGTGTCTGTTCCTCCACACTGAGCGCTCCTGAGAGGAGCAATGTCCCTTGGTCCTGTGGGCCTCTGGGTCCACTGTGGGCCACACCATGTATTGCAACCATCAGCACATGGCTTGGGCCTCCCGGTGGTCACTCATGTCCCACTTGGTCTCCCCTTTCCTTCATACCCGCCTCTGTTCCCTGCTGCCTCTTGCTGCTGCTCCATGCTCTTCTTCGTCACACTGTGTTTGTTGTGGCTGGATGGCCTCTGTGCCATCTGTCCCTGCCCCAGGGCAGCCTCGGTCCACACTGGAGCTGTCCGGTCCATGCCATGGCAGCCATAGAACCAGTTGTGGGAGCTGCAGGGACGATAGCGGGTCTCCGGTGAAGCCTGGAACAGAGTTGCAGCGACGCTCCCAAGGCCACCAGCCAATTAGCCTCAGGAGATTCATGATGGGGTCCTGTGAATTTTGGGGAAGGATTTAATTTATTCCAGCAATTATCAATTGAGCCCCTGTCACGGAAGATACTGGGATTCACGGGTGCCATGGCATCTTGTGTAAGTCTCCAGGTGTGCGTCCTCCTGAGTGCCTCCTAGACCCTCATTCTAGCCTCTGCAAACTGGCCAGAGTGGAGGGTGTGGGGTTTCCACTGATGGGGCAATTGTGGGCATGGTCCTGGGTGGCCTGTGTTTTCTGTGCGATGCCCCCTGTCCTTGAGCAAATATGCATGGGCTGGGCCCCCAGGTGGGCCTACTGAGGGTGGCCCCGAGGTCCATGCATCCGAGACACGAAGAAGCCAGGTCAGCCCGGGTGCCTGGTCCTGTGAGGACAGTGGTCAGCGCTCTCCCCAGGTTGGGCTCCAGATTCCTCCGGGTCCCGTTGGCACTGCTTTTGGAGTGAGGGCCGCTGTGCAGACTCCCTGTCCTGCAGCTCAGCCTCATGTGCTGCGCCTCTCCCATGCCCTCCCCTCCTGGGCTCCAAGCACATCCTTCCCCAGGCATCTGGCTGTATGGCAGGTATGCCCGGATGGGAACGGCCTGCAAGGTGTGCTTCATGCCCCAGTTCTGCAGTCCTAGGTGCACCCAGGGTCCCTGCACATCCCATCAATACAGGCACTGGGCCTTCCACCACCTGCCTCCTGGTGGCCACATCAGGCCATGACTTAGAGATCATTTTCTCCATTAAAATACATCAAGGTGTTTTGCTAAACACGAATTTTTCCATAAGAATTTACTCTTGGCTGTTAAACTGGCATTTTCTCCCCCTACTTGTGATAACAACGGCTCTATAGAAGAACGCGTTTGTGACGTGGCGCATAGGGACCTACAGCGTCACGTGGGCCCCAGGGACACCCTGGGCCGTGACCTGCCCCCTGTGAGTGCTCCTGTCACCACCCTCAGCCTCTGCTCCCTGAGGACCCAGGTGCTTCCCTTGTGGCAGCAGAACAGGAAAGAGGCTCTAGTCTGTGAAAGGTTCCTCAGCACCAGGGGATGGGATGCTGCAGAAATGAAACAGAAGAGGACTGAGGTCTCTGGTCTGCACCTTTCTGTGCCCCACGGGATGGAGCTTGGCATGCCCAACTGGTTGGGCTCCCAAGAAGTGGTGAGGACCTCATGAGTTTGGGCAGCCTTGGGCCACCTAGAGTCCCTGCTAGACGCAGCACTGACCCTGGTTCCTGCCCCCACCTCCCCCATTCCCTGTTCTGCTGCCTGTCATGCAGTATGTGCAGAAGCCACCCCTCTGTGATGCACACAGAATGGAGTGCGTACAGAGGGGTCCAGCTTCACTGCTTGCTCGGCTCTGGCTCCGAGGGTGAATATCCTAAATCGGGGTATTTCCCCAGGATCTGGGGGAGGGGAGCCACTGGAATGGGGGTGATTGCTGGATTGGCGTTTGAAGTGCTCACCCTGCTGCACCCTGCCTGCATTTGTGGCTGGGGGTTGCCACCTCGTATGGTGGCCTGTGACTGGTGAGGTGTGTCCCGGCAGCTAGAGAGATGCTGCTTGTGATAGGAGATGGGGAGCTTGCGAGGACAGTGCTTCCAGTTATTCTTCAATTTGGTATTAATTGAAACCAGACACCAGAGATTAATGTAGTTTTGTTGTTTTTATTAGATTTGCATTGACTTGGCCCATGGGACATTATGTCAAGACAGCTTTGAATCTCAGAGAAATGGACTTGAGAGATCATAAAGTGATCCTATTGATTTTTATGGTTGTTATTTTGTTGCGATATGAAGAAATTTTCTTGGGAGGGTTTTGAGGTGTCGTATGTCTGATAAACACAACAGTACACCAGAATAAAAACAAAACCAAAAATCTGTGCAAACCTGAAGTAGGGAGATAATAGGAAAACATGTTGTTTACAAATGCCTGTTCTGTCCAAATAAAGTAGCATATGAGTTCGTGCTCCTTTTAAAAATGTGATGGATCGATGAATTGGTCCAAAGGCCACCAAGATAGTGGCTTCAGGAGGAATATTAATCACTTGTGTTCTTTACTTTGGGAAAAACACATGAAATTGGGGGGAACTGTTTGGCTTTTTGTTTTTTTTTTTTTTTTTTTTTTTTTTGAGATTTTATTTATTTACTCATGAGAGGCACAGAGAGAGGCAGTGGGAGAAGCAGGCGCCCTGCGGGGAGCCCAATGTGGGACTTGATCCCAGGACACAGGATCATGCCCTGAGCCAAAGGCAGACACTCAACCACTGAGCCACCCACGTGTCCTGAACTGTTTGTTAAATAGAATGTTTAAAGGTTAAGTTTTGGGCTGTCGGAGCAAAAGATACATTTTTAGGATGTTTTCCCTTCTGGCCCTTTGCTTCCTGGAGTATTTACATGAAAAAACCTATGACACTACCAACTCTACTTAACTACCTGAAATGAAGGGAAGTACAGGTGCAATGCAGATGTGGTTTTATTTTTAATCATATGTGTTATAATCAAAACCGATTTTTAATATTACAGATAGTTTGAAATACTGGTCTGGCAGGTACTGATGCCTCAATCTCACCCCGTCAGGGCATCCCCCCACCATCCCCATACTGTATCTTCCCCTCATTATGATCCTTTGACATTGCTCCCTGGTGGGATTAAAAGTTTGGAAGACTAACTGCCTCACTTGCTGCCCCTCTTGCCACAGGAGCCCCAACTAGTGGCCGAGGGAGGATGGTCAGGTATAAACGGAGTGTGATTACCCCTTGGTGGGATGGTTCTGATGTGCATGCTCACAGATTCTCCATGGGGTAATTATGCTCCGGGCACCCACAGTGATTGCTGGCTGGACAGCACATTCATTATTGGAAGCCTGACCTTTCTTGTCTCCCTTCCCCAGTGTGGTAATTTCTTATCCTGCTTCCAGGGAAATGGAAACAAGGACAAAAGTTTGCCATCGAAAGAGCTTAATGTGATTGCCTGTAATGATACCACTATCACCAATTCTCCAGGCACACACAGTTCCCAACTGGCTTCTTCTTGCCTCTGTATTAAATATCAGTAGGGAGCCCGGGATCATCAGACACTTACAGAACGCCTGTGATAAAAGATAGGAGCCTCCCAGAAAACACAGAGAAGACGAAATGGCCAGACTGTGGAAACCAAGCAAACAAATAAGATATTTATAACTCTGGGAAAATCAAAAAGGAGTGCAAGAAAGGAATACTGATCAGGGTATACTACATGGCCTAGATGGGAGTAGCATTTACAAAGTCGTAATGTTGTAAGGGTCTAATATTAACCTGATAGAAATTGTAATAAAACTGAATGGGACTATAGAGAACATGTGTGTGTGTGTGTGTGTGTGTGTGAAAGAGAGAGAGAGAGAGAAAGAGAACTGGATATATTTGTGATTGAGAGGTAGGTCCCCATCTTCATAGTATAGGAAAAGTCAATAGAAAATGCCTAAATCTGAAAACTTGAGAAGTAGCAATGTAAGTGTATCATTCAGAGAAATGGAGATGAATACCAGAAGATTCAATTAAATGCTCTGAAAATGTGTTCCTGTAGGGAACAGGGTAGGTGTTGGAGAGTTAAGAGGTTTGTTGGTTTTCCTAACAAATCTAGATTTTTCAATTTATAGGCAGCATAATGTTGAAAAGTAAATCCTAAAATAAGAGGAGTTAACTTTGACAACAGTAATGACCACAAAGCAAACAAATACAATATATGTGTTCTTTTTGTTGTGGCGGCAAATGTGTCAGGAGCCTCTGCCAGCAGAAGTCATGGCTGCTGTACTTGTACTGGCAGAGGCCTGGTGAATGCTCAGCAGGCCTCAGCTCTTCCCTGGAGTTGAGGGAGTGGGGGTGGCAGAGAGGGAGGTAGGTGGCCAGACTGCAGCCTCCACCCCTGTAGAGCTGTTGGGGGTAAACACAACCCAGTAATGGGACACCTTCTATTTCTGATAGGATAATATCTAGTATTTATTGGGCATGATGTATTTTGCTGTTCCGTCTGCATTTTCAAAACAGATTTGTTCCAGTGTGACCGATGAGTTGGGGGAACACATCGAATGTGAGGCGAGTTTTGGGTTGGCTTGTGCACGATGACTGATAGGTTTCTAGTCTGGTTAAATATTTACAACTAGATTTGTAAGTCTGACCACCTCCCCTCAGGACCTGGGAACTTAGTATAAAACATCCACGCTAAAGAATCCTTGAGGGGTTTGAACTCCCCGACCTCAAAATCAGACAAGTCTCATCATCATCTTTTACAGTTCTTGGCCTTGGTGTTGGATGAGGGAGGACCTCTCTCGGCGTCTGCTCTGTCACCGTCCTGTGTGCGTGTTGCTTCACGATTCCCAGGGTTTCCTTACTTACAGACCACACTATCCCATGTGTGCGTTTTAAAGGGTGCTTTGTTTCATCTCTACGTGTGGAGCTGCTTATATTTCATGGTTATACTTTTATTCTCTATTTGTTTCTCGTATCTTTTTGGTTGAAAGGCCCTCCAAAGGCTCCTCCCCTCTCGTGGGTGAGGAAGCCAGCCCTGAGAAGAGCGGGGTGCTCATAGGAGCACAGAGGCAGGGAGACATTGAGAGATGGTTCCCACGTGGCAGAACCGAGGCCCAAAGTCGTGTTTTGGGATCCTGAGACCAGCATCTTCCTTTCAGTCTCACTCCCTAACTTACCCCTACGAGTTCCAGTGGTGAATTGCTAAGATGTGAGAGTCCTGAATAATGCAGCATCTGGACCTTTTCTGGGCAGTCCTCTTTTAAACTGGGACACAACAAGCTGTCCCTCCGGGAAGGAGGGCAAAGGTTCTGGGACAGGCTGGGGAATTGGGGCTGCGGGGCCCGTGTTGGGCCAAGCGTCATGCTCCGAGGCCAGGCCTGCTGCTGACCCTGCGGGAGGTGTGGGAGATCCAGCTCTGCTGCATCTGTTAGTGGGATGAGCTTCTGCAGCCCGGGGTTGAGTCCTGACCCCCCACCCCCACCCCGCCAACAGATGCTGGGGCGGAGTCCCCAGGCCAAGACTGCAGAGACAGCAAGAGGGACACCTGAACACAGCAGAGTCAACTCAGTGAGCTCACCCTTCCTGTGCTCACTTCTGAAGGACTTTCTGTTTGGGGCCATTTTGCATATTTGAAAGAAAATATGTACTGTGACCTTTATCTCAAAATACTGTCATTCTATGTTTCAAACAGTTTCTTTTTTGGTGAAAAAGCTCAAAAGGCCTTTGATACTGTCAGAGAACCAGCCTGGTTGGGAACAGAGTCTCTCCCAGGGCCCTCGGCCCTGTGGGCCACAGTGACTTGCCATATATCCTGAAGTGGGACTGGGCTGTCCCCCGAGCAGGGTCCCCAGGCTGTCCCCACGCTGTTCCCAGGACATCTAGAGGCATCATTTAGCCTCCCCTTCTAAGAATTTAGGCAGTTTGGTCCCAACATGTGGAGTGCAGGTCACAGCCAGCCTGAGTGTGAAGGGTGTCTGGGAGGGAACTGCCTTCCCACGACACTTACCTGGGACTTGCTGGAACCACCTGGGCAGCTTGAGACTGTCTCTTCCTGGGCTCTTGGCCAGAGGGTCCAGAAGTCTGGGGCGGCCAGTGATGGGGACCTGGCCTCCCACCATGGATGGCCAGACAGGAGCTCAACTCTCTCAACTTGTAGCCTGGGGGCGGGCCTGTGGTCCCACACCCTCCTCCCGGCTCAGACCAGAGGGCCAGATCCCTCCTGACCTGGTGCCATCTCGTGGCCACGTCCTGGTATTGCAGCCTGTGGCCCGCGCCACCCAGCGGGTAATGGTGGTCCTGCCTCAGACCTTGGAGACGCCTAGGAATAAGGGAGACCTGAGGCTGCCTTGTGCTGGGGGGCAGGGGGTGCTGCTTGACGGTGGCAAGGGGGCATTGCTGGGGCCGGTGGGGTGGCTGGTCTGAGGCTGCAGGGGCACCTCAGGAGCAGTGTCCTGTGTGATGGCTGGGGCATGTGTTGCTTGATCTGCTTGATGCTGACCTGGCAGGAGGGCAGGACTGAGGAAGTTCCACTGATGACCAGGTCCTGGCTTGGGCCATAACAGTGTGGCAGGTGGCATGGGCTGCCGTCCAGGGCAGGACGGGATGTTGGGGCCTTGGGAGGTTTCGGCTCAGGCCAGGCAGAGGCAGCACCCACCGTTTCTCTCCGTCCTCCATGGCCTTCGGGTCCTTCTCATTCCTGCAGGAAGAGTTTCCCCATCCTCCCATCTGTGCCTTCATGGTCTCCTTCCTGTGTTCTGGGTGGGGCAGGACTGTCACCAGGCACAGCAGGTTAGTAGCCCTGGTACCCACAGGAGGAGACCAGGCATGTGGCCCCTCCGTGTGAATGGAGAGCCTGGAGCCGCTCCCCCAGCACAGCCTGTCGCCTGTCTGCAGGGAGTGATGGCCACATACTCCTGCTTGGCCTGTGGCCTGTCCCTGCCACACTGAGCTCGGGATGGGGCTCTGCCCGGGGGATTGCCCACCGTCATCAGGTATCCTCTGAACTGCTGCCTCCTCCCAGAACGTCCCCTGCTCCCACTGGCTCTGGGGTCTCCATCCCCAGTGCTCCGTGACTGAGGTAGCTCGGTTGGGGCTCTGTGGGCCCAGCTGGTCCTGTGAGCTGCTGCGGGGCCACCAGGGGGTTCAGGGGGAAGAAGAGATGGGAGCAGAGCTGTGAAAGCCCCGGTCTGGGTTAGAGCTGGGGGAGGGTAGGAAGGCACTGGGGCTTGAACCCAGCCGGCGGGACCTGGTGGAAGATGTGGTGGAAGGTCCCTGATGTGAGGAGCTGGCGCCTTGGGGCTGTGCGGCACAGTCACACACCAGGACGCCACTGCTCAGGGTCAGACAGTTGGGTGCTAGTGACCACCCTTACGGTGACTACAGCATTTGCAAGGATCACCCCCTAACCTGTGAGAAGTTGCTTTGAAAAACAAGAAACTTCATCTGATGAAAATTACATTTGGAGAATTTTGGTTCCCAGGTCCAAATTCTGCAGAGTGAGAGACTGCAGCCCCCAGGGGCACCAGGCAGGGGCCCGCGTGTGCTCAGGGACCCCTGCAGCACCCGATAAGCCCTGCCCTTGTCCCCTGGGAGCCGTGTCTGCATTGTCGGGGGTCCCCTGGGCGCCCCGGGTGCTCATGTGGGACAAGCTGCACTGGCTTCCTGAGGGTGTGCTCAGACAGGGTGCCACACTGGCTTTCTCAGCTTATCGCCACAGTGTTTAGGTTTCTCGGAGGTCTGCAGGAGATCTGAACTCGAGGTTGGGGCCAAGAGAAGCCGTGTTGTTGGAGTATGAACACTAGCAGCTCCTGTGTTGTCCTGGTGTCATGTTTGCGGAGGACCTTCATGTGGGAGCTGCTGTCAGGGGCAGGCATGCTGCTGAGGCCTGGGGCGAGCCCGCCTGGGGTGTGGGCTGTCTGGGGGCGTGGCCAAGCTGCATGGGGACCTGGGGACGCCCTCAGTGACCCATGGGCACCTCACCACCCTGGCAGGGCGCTAGCTGCAGGTCCTTCCGTGCGAAGGGTCCTGAGCTACGAACGAGGTTTAGGTAACTGCAGTGGAATCACGGGCGTAGGGAGAGGATGGCCACCAGTGCTGGGGGCCCCTTGCATCCCGCTGCCCCCTCCTGTGTCCCCCCACCATCCCCCCCAGGTCCCTCTACCTCGTGTGGTCCCTGTGAGCTGGTCTGGTTCCCATGGGGTAGGGAGGGTGCCTGACCGTGGCCTAGGCCCACCAACTCCAACAATTGCTGAGGCAAGCCCCTGCTCCCCTGGGGCAGGCTCGGGAGCTGCCAGGTCAGGTGGGTGTGCAGGGGTGGGGGAGAAGGCACGCTGCCATGGCACACGTGGGGACAGGAGAGGGAGGCAGGAGGCTGGCGGGTGGATGGAAGTGCCATGGCATCAGCTGCGGTGGAAGCACCCGGGCTGTGGGGCTGGCCAGGTCCCAGGCCCCAGCTCTTCCCCGCCCCAGGTCGTCTGTCTGTGGAAGCTGAGAAGACGCGGCAGGAGGACAGTGTGAGGGCCTGCGCCTCCCTCCCTGCTGTCCTGCTTCCCTTGGGAGCTCTGAGGGCCGCCACGTGCACTGACCATGGGTCCCAGGCAGGTCCTCTTGAGCTATCAGCCGCTGGGACCCAGAATTGGATTTGTGAATGTGGCATCTCTTTATTTATATGTGTGTTTCCCATTTATCGATCTCGCACAGATGCCATTATGTTTAATTTGCTTAACAAAAGGAGTGTGTGTTTCATAATTCAGAGGCGAACTGTGATGATTCACACATGCTTCAGTATCTGGGGGGGGGGGGCTGCCTGCGCCTTGATGACTTCCATTGCTCAAAGACCAGACAATTAATTGAGATGCCACCACAAACAGAAGGCACAATACATCTCTCTGCTAGTGAATTCACTCTTCAGAGCTTAAATCTGAAATAGGTGCCATTTCCAGTCATCGTGGACTTTGCATGGCTGATGAAGGCAGGGATGTGTCATCCGTGTGTTTTCTAACATCTGTATGGATTTTTTTTTTTAATCAGGTAAAGCAGGTGTGTCTAGGAATTGCTAACGAAGATGCGGGAAAGCTTGGTGGTATCACTTAGGCTCTGTGTTCACCACCTGCTTCCACCTCTGCCCCCACATCTTCTGTTGGGAAACACTGGGGAAGCCGTCATCATTGGCTGTGTCTTCATCGTGTGGGGTTAATATCCCATCCCTGCAGGATCCAGTCACCCTTGGGGAAAGCCCGTTCCTTCAGGTCTGCTGTGGCTGAGCTCGGCAATCAGGATGCAGAGTAAAGAGAAGTTTAGTAGAATCTGGATGCAGTCCAACAAAAAAAGATATATTTGGTCTTTGTGTTTGAGTAACAGACTTTGGTTTTTAGACCAGTTTGAGGTTCATGGCAAAACCACGTGGACAGGGCCAGTTTCTCTCATACACAGCACGCCTCTGTGTGGACACGTGTCATTGTGCATTTGTTGGAAACCCGCAGGGAGTGAACCTGCGTGGTGACCCCGGGCTGCGGCGCATTGGGTCTCAGTTCTGGCTCCCAGGGTCCTCGCTGTCTCTGAGTGATGAGTGTCTCTCATACGCTAATGTGATGGCCTGTGGCTGTGCCCCGATGGCTTCAGGATGGGAGCTTGTCCCCAGAAAGACTGGGGTGATTAAAGGATTGGAACTCCCAGCACCACCCGACCTCCAGGGAGGGGAGGGGGAGCAGGGGTTAGATAAGTTACCAGTGGAATATTACTCAGCCATCAGAAAGGACAAATACCCACCATTTGCTTTGTCGTGGATGGAACTGGAGGGTATTATGCTGAGTGAAGTAAGTCAATTGGAGAAGGACAATCATCATATGATTTCAATCATACAGGGAATATAAGAAATAGTGAAAGGGATTATAAAGGAAAGGAGGGGACCTGAGTGGGAAAAACTAGAGAGGGAGACAAACCATGAGAGACTCCCAACTCTGGGAAACAAATGAAGGGGTGTGGAAGGGGAAGTGGGTGGGGGATGGGATAACTCAGTGACGGACACTTGACAGGATGAGCACTTGGTGTCATACTATATGTTGGCAAATTGAATTTATTTTATTTTTTTTATTTTACTTATCTATTTATTTTTTAAAAGACTTCATTTATTTATTCGTGAGAGACAGAGAGAGGCAGGCACACAGGCAGAGGGAGAAGCAGGCTCCATGCAGGGAGCCCAATGTAGGACCCGATCCTGGGATGCTGGGATCACGACCTGAACTGAAGGCAGATGCCCAACCACTGAGCCACCCAGGCTTCCCAAGGCAAATTGAATTTAAATAAATACCAATAGCTAATGACTTAATCAATCATGTCTATGTAGTGAAGTTTCTATAAAAAAATCCCTAAACCCAAACTGAAAGGATTCAGAGAGCTTCCTGGCTGGCACACCTGGAGAAAGGGCATGAAGCTCTGCACCCACCTCCATACCTGGCCCCAGGCATCAGCTCCATCTGGTGCTCCTGAGTCATATCCTCTGTAATAAATAAGTGATCTACTAGTCACCTGTTTCCCAGAGTTCTGTGAGCGACTCTAGCACATCACTGAACCAGGGTGTGCTGGGAACCCCTGATTTATAGCTGGTGGTCAAAGCTCATGGGATAGCCCGGAAATGGGACCAGTGTCTGGTTGTGGTCACCCACAACCTGTGACTCCAAGGCCTTTGTTGCCTCAATTTCAAAGCCTCTGATTTGAGTATCAGAGTAGTGGTAATGATAAATGTTTACGGGCTCCATAGTGTCAGGCCAGGCGTGGGAACGTTCCTCCTCACAAAGCTCCTTGTCTGCTTGGGATCATTTCGCTGCTCTGGGACAGAGAAGGGAGGGAGCCCCGACTGCGAGAGCCTGCAGTGGTCCACACCAGGGTGAATCTTCCAGACCCCCTTACAGGCATGTGGCACCAGTGGACCTGGCGGGGCGAGTGTGCGTTTTGGAAGACGTTTTCCCCGAGCCCTGGGGAAGGTGCTCATTCACCCCAGTTTTGCTCACAGATGGGACATGAGCCATAGTGACATACTGCCTTCCCTGAAGGGAAAGTCGCAGGGGAGGGAAAAAGTGTTCATTCCATCCAGGAAGAGTCATCTCAGAGGCTGCATGGGCCATGGGGCCCTGCTCGGGGTGGGGGGGTGCATGGCGTGCTGCTGGTTGAACTCCGCAGGATGCAGCCACATCAAGGCCACCAGGAGAAGCCCAGAAGCCACTGCAGTATGAGAACGGAGGGTGAGGGCAGAGGAGAGAAATGCTCTCTGTGTTCTTGCAATACAGGCAAATATTGGGTATGATTAGGTGCACTTAAATGCACATTCTTTATTCACAGATAAATTTCTCTTCCCCTTGCCTTGGTTTGGGGGAGTACGACAGGCAAGTGGGAGAAACACATTCTAAACTCTCATGAACTAACGTACCACGAGTCCACACTGACAGCTGGAAAGAAGGATGGGGTGGGGTGGAGGCTAATGGTCCCAGACAAACCCTTCCCTTGGACGTTTGTGCTTAATTTAGTAAGAGACATTTGTTGGAGGAGAAGAAAAACACTCATTAAACTAATGAAGTATCAACCAACTGTGGAGAATATGAATAGATGAGAGAGCTCCAAAATTGCACGTGAGGGGCGTTTCAGATCCCCCCAAACCATATTTAATGATCTGGTAATACATCCCACTATGAATACAGGAAATAAGGAAAGACGACAATAGGAGGTTGCTCATAATGTCATCTGGGTCACAGACGTCAGCAGCTGTAGATGCGATGCTGAATCCGGAGCTTCAGGATGCAGCGCTGAGACGTGCTTCTCACCCCTGTGTGGTCCTTGGCAGGTCGTACGTGTACATTTGGTGACGGGGTTGTTTCCCTTCAAGGTAGGCTGAGGATCAAGGGATTGTTTTAATCACCGGCCAGGGCAGAATTGTGACCCAAGACACCTACTTGAACAGATTCTCGGGAGCCAGTGCCTGCAGGCTGCAGTCCTGTTCAGGTGCTGAGAAGGTTTCTGCATAATCGTCCTCTCAGATGGAGGGATGAGTTGGGGTGAAGGGCTGCCCTCCAGAGTTCCAGAGTTGGGGGTCACCATGCCCAGACTCTGCTCTGGGGAGTAGGGCCAGGGCCCACCCCAACCCCCTGTCGGCCCAGCAAGTGCAGAGAAAAGGAAGAGATGGGGATTTGTCTATCAAATGTGGGGGAGGACACTTTGAAGCACACTTAATCTGGGGAGAAGATTTTGATAAATAGGGAGATCTCAGTTTTCAGGAGAACAGCCTGAAGTTTCTGTTCCCTTCAGGTGGTGCTGGGATGGCCTGAGTTATCATCCTAGCCCCTCCCTGTGTTAAGGGTGTGCTGATGAAATGGGGGAACGGAGTTATCTCTGACCTGATGGTCTGAGGTCTCCTGGGGGTTTGGGGGTGACCCCAGATGTCACCACGTAATAACTTAAGCCAATGTGGCAGGGCCTCTGTTACCTGGAAAAGGACATTTTTTTGAAACTTGAGAATTAAAGATGGGATGACTTGACGTTATAATCACTGAGAAAAATGCTATTATGATCTTGATAGTAGTGACTCTGACGTTCTGTTTACCGAGGATGTTTTACATTTGTGTGGGAAAAGGTGGGTTTTCCATCGGATCACCTCCCAGCCGCTCTCTGTGGTTGCCATACAGAGACATGTTTTTTTGTGGAAATAAACCTAGACGTTGACTCTGTTTTGGTTGTTTCATGTGTGCTTTTAGTGTTTCCTCAAATCTTTAGAAAGCTGAAATTTCATCAGAGTAAATTTTCCTGGGTGCAGTTAAAAATATTTCTCTGTGGCGTGTTACTTTAGTTGAAATGGAACAAAACCTGGTCGTCAGAGCTGCCCGCATTCAGCAACTTTCTGTAATTATGGGACTCCAGTGGTGTTGGTCTATGTGGACAAAGTTGAGGTTCTTGTCTGGGTCATCAGAAGAAAGTAAATGGTCTTATCATTACCATCCAGAGGCCCAAAGGCATCAAGGAAGCAGAGAATAGGAAACTCACAAGTAAGAAATCCCCATTCAGGAAAGCGAAAATACTGAGTGGAAGTTGCTCCAGTGAACCCCAGTATTTTAAAGATGTGGAGGTGGGCAACCCCGGTGGTGCAGCGGTTTAACACCGCCTGCAGCCCAGGGCGTGGTCCTGGAGACCCTGGATCGAGTCCCACGTCAGGCTCTCTGCATGGAGCCTGCTTCTCCTTCTGCCTGCGTCTCTGCCTCTCATTCTCTCTCTGTGCCTCTATGAATAAATAAATAAAATCTTAAAAAAAAAATAAAGATGTGGAGGTGATACTTTTGAGAAGCAAGACCCGCTCAGTGCTTAGTTGATACCATCTACCTGTGTTTGGTTGGGCTCTGACTCATGAAAATGCCTTCTGAGCATTAGTACCTCAACGTCTGTACTTTTGGTACCTTTTACAATAAAGGCATATTCAAGAGTTACATATAATCATATTTGGTAGATCAAATTATTTTAAACATATGATGGGCCTTCCCTATGCGTATAGAGTTTGTGGTGATTTTTGATAAAAGGAAGATTCATTTTGTCCCATAAATGCTCCTCTGGCTCAATCCCTTCTCTGAAGTGGGGTTCCACTATTCAGAACTCATTTGTATTGACCTAAGCCATGATCTTCCCCATTATTTTCATTGTGTGCTTTGGTTTATATTGCCGAGATTTTGGTCAGGGAACCCTCTCCCCTCACCATAGGGGACAGGCTTAGCTTTAACTCCTCTCAGTAGGAAAAGCTCATGGACATGGGATCATTGCTTCTGTAGTCCTGAATTCATGATTTTATGGCCCTGGTCCCAAAAAGTTGGGTACTTGCTCCCACTGTTGTTTGTCTCATGAGTTTGAGATCCATATGAGGATGGTCAGGGGTCTTCTCTGCTCTCTGGGCTACCGTGGATCTTCACGGCGAGCATACTCCTCTGCTTTGAAAATTTGTGGTGGTGCAGACTCTTGGCCAGGCTTTGTCCTACACGGTGACTTCAGACACTGCTCTGTAGGTGATATCTGTGGACACATACACATCCCGCAATGTTGAGTGAATAAAGGCAGAGTGTGTGATGGTGGCCACGCATAAGTCACTGGCATAGAACGTGTGGATGATCCGTGATAGAGCAGGGGATCCTTTGGGGTGATTCCAACAGAATTTAATGCTTGCTGTGATCTCTTATCTGTAAAACCATTTATGTTCTTCATTTAAAATTCTTTACTCTGAAGATGTTTGGGGCTGAAGTTTGCAACAGAAAGCAATGGTGCAAAATGGAGAGCATTTTCAAACCAAGGATTCCAGCAAAGATGATTCCTCCAGTGTGCTCAGACTTTCTGGATAATAGTGACTCTTTTATATTGGAGGATTTAAAAATGTTAATGACCATTGCTTGTTAGCGTCTATGCATCTCTTAAGGACTTAGACTTCTGCTTCATGAGAAAGAAGATTCCACTTGAGACAGTGTACGCTGCCACAGCCCCCATGTCCTGCCACCCAGGGCCAGGTTAATGTTTTTGTAAATTCCCATTCTTCTGGCACTTGAATGTAGATTGATGATACCTTTCTTTCTTCACACTCAAAGTTCTTCTGTGACCTTCTGTCTTGATAACTCTATTGAGAGTATTATTTTGACTCTTGAACTTCAAATTAAATTTTTAAAAAAGATTTTATTTATTTACTTGACAGAGAGAGAGAGAGAGAGAGAGAGAGCATGAGAAAGAGCATGGACAAGCAGGTAGAGGGAGAAGTAGGCTCCCCATTGAGCAAGGAGCCCAATGCGGGGCTCGATCCCAGGCCCCTGAGATCATGACCTGAGCTAAAGGCAGATGCTTCACCAACTGAGCCATCCAGGTGTCCCTTCAAATTAAATTTCTGATACTCTGGCTACTTCACTTTTAACAATTATTTCTTGGATTCTCTGTGGGATATTTAGCATCTTTGATTCCATGTAATTAATAAGAAAAGAAAAGCATGTACTCTACCAAGTGCTACACCTTAAACTGGCAACTCCATGGGCTCTTCTTCAGAAGGTTGTACTTCAAAATTTTAAGTGCATGTTACTTTCTATTCTTTGATGAGAGTGATCCTATTTATATCATTGCTGTGTTCTGAAGCAAATATTGGTTCCATAGATTAAATCAAACAGGTAGATTCAGTAGTGGAAAAGCAATGCCTTGATCTATCTGTCATTTTGCCTATGATCACGTTTTTGGAATGAGTTATAAAAATAATTCTTCAAAGCTGTTTAATAAGAATTTTTAAAAATTTTATTTTATTTAAAACGAATTCTTTTTAAAAAGATTTTATTTGTTTATTTGATGAGAGAGAGAGAGAGCATGCATGAGTAAGGGGGAGCAGAGGGAGAGGGAGCAGACTCCCCATTGAGCAGGGAACCCAATGAAGGCAGACATTTAACCCACTGAGCCCCCCAGGTACCCCAGTTTAATAATTTTACATTAGGTCTGTCTTTTGAACTCTGGTCAGATGTTCGGTTCAGGAGATGTGTCTTCCAGGTGCCCTGATATATTACCATGCACGTTAATATTCTCCATGTAGCCTGCAGTGATAAACACTGATACACTAGGAGGATGTTCAAGGGAGTGAGCGTTACTTATTAACATATTCTAAGAGGAAAGACGAAGAGAGAAAAATGTCTTTCTCTGGGTAGAAAAAAGGCTTAAGCATTTCTTCTTTCCTACCGTGGTTTCCTGAGTGGGAGAAATGGGGTAGATTGGAAGAAGACAAGCATTTACGGAGACCTTGCAGTTCAGTGTGGTCTCACCTACTTCATATTACAATTTGGGTAGGGTTACAAGGCTTGCCTAGGGTCCTCAGGGGGACCCTCAGGGGGGCAGTGGAGGTGGTTTTCACCCCAGGTGTCTGTTACCACAGCAGGGGACCCTCAGCTCTGCGATACAGTCCTGAGACCTTGACCTCCTTCATGACCCCTTGTGCTGCTGTACATGGGGCTTCTGGAGTTGACAAGGCCATGTCCAGCTGCCTACAAATGTATCCCATCTGAGAGGCAGAGATTGGGCTCAGCTCACTGTGTTTCATCTTGAGGCATGGCTCCCTGGGCCTCTTGTGAGGGGGCAGATTTGGCATCTACTTAATTTTAGAATCCGTCTCCACGCAACCCATGTCCCAGAGAACCTGTTGTGGATATGTCAATTATCCTGTTGAAACCTGTGTTTCAAAGCATTTGCTTTCTTGTGCCGTTTCTCATGACTCCTCCCCGAACATCACTGTGAATTCGAGTCTAGACCTGCCCTCCCTTCCAAAATACTTAGCTGCTCTCAGATGCTGTCATAAACAAAACTTTTCATCTGTCCTGGGCCAGTAGCTAAGGGTGAAGTTGCTGGGCCAGGCAGAAAGTGTGTGTGTCATGTTATGAGACAGCTGCAGTGTGCTCCCGAGTAGCTGTGGAACCATTCATGTTCCCACCAGCGGAGTAGGACAGCACCAGTTGTACCTGGGCGCATTGTATGCAGCTTTTGGCTCCACGCAGTTGGTCTAGTATCCCATTATGGTGATAATTTCCTTACGACTCATGCTGTTGACCATGTCATCATGTGCTTATTTGTCATCCTGTCTCTTCTTTGGTGAAGGCCAAGACATTTTAGATTCAACTCTTTCCCTCTCTTGGGTTTAAGAATATGTGCGTATTTTATTAACATGGGTGATCCTAATAGTTACCATACTCATGATACTTTTCTCAGGGAAAATTGCAGTTTTTAATGGACTTAAGTCTATGGGATTTAGAAACACAAGAGATCCTGTCCGATCCCTGATGCTAGTGGGTCTGGCCTTCCTGTTGGCTCATGCCTGGTTGCTCTCCCCCTTCTGCTGGAATGTCTGCTGTGGACATAAAGGTGGCCCCCATTCTCTGTGCCTGCCTCCCAGACGCTCAGTCAATATATGTTGAGTGAAGGGATAAACCAGCAAAGCGAGTGCACAGGAGCAAAACCTCTGCTGGAATGCTGGCCCCAGATGGTACCTGCCGGGAGCGATGAGGCCCTGAGCTCCCGCCATTCTGGCCTCGAGTGTGGGAGCTGTTGTGGATCTGGTGGGTCAGGAGATGAGGAGCCCCCTGTCACACATCCTGGTGCACCCCCCCCCCAAGGTGTGTTCTGCTTTTCTGACCTGTATGCCCTGAATGTCACCACAGCTTCGCTGCCAGGTAGACCGCTGAATCTTCCCGTCTGACCATTCTGTGCATCTGCGGTGCTGCCAGGCTTTGCCATTTTGCTCCTTCATTTTTAAACAGGAAGAGACTGGATCCCTCTCCCTCACCCTTTAGTTTATTATTTGTTGTTTACGTTTTTCCAGTTTTTGATATAGTAGAAATCTATGTCCTTTCATATAGTAGAAATCTACATCCAAGCACAGTCCTGTGAACTTTTGCAAATACACACATCACGTTATCCCCTCCTCTATCAAGCCATCATCTGTAAGACTCCTTGTGTCTCTTTCCTGTCAGCAGCGCAGCCAGGAAATGGCCTATCTCTCCTACTACACACTAGTCATGCCCGTGCTGACACATTGTGTAAGTGGCATCCTCTGCACTCGTACGTGGGTCTTGCTTCCAGCCCAGGTCACTGTGTGGGTGGCTCTGTGTCACAGTGGCTTCTACTTATTGTGGAGCCTCATTGCGCTATACTGACACACCACAGTTTAGAACCCTGTCTTCCTGTTGGACGTTCTCTTTTTTCAGTTTGGTTGTTAAGAAGAAAGTTCCTCTGAAAGTTCTCACATGATAATTTTTACAGACATATGTTTCATTTCTCTGGACAGGTATCTGGGAGCAGAATTGCTGGGTCCTGGGTATGTGTATGTTTATCTTTTGAGAAGGGCAGATGGTTCCCTGTGGTGGCGAGCCTTCCAGGTTTATCAGGAACCCATGTGTCAGTTTCTCCAACTTGTTACCGGTGGAGTTTTCCATCTTTGTGGTTTTAGCTGCTCTGGTTGGGATGCGGTGGGATCACATGGTGGTTTTAACTTCCATTCCCAATGGCCCAATGTAGTGTGGCCTTTTCTCAACAAAAGAGCTTGGCACACGGCATCTCATTCTGATGCATTTGCTCCATAGTGGTTGGGTGCTATCCGGAGCAAGACAGAAGGCCAGGGGCAGCCTGGGTGGCTCAGTGGTTTAGTGCTGCCTTCGGCCCAGGGTGTGATCCTGGAGACCCGGGATCAAGTCCCACGTCGGGCTCCCTGGATGGAGCCTGCTTCTCCCTCTGCCTGTGTCTCTGCCTCTCTCTCTCTCTCTCTCTCTCTCTCTCATGAATAAATAATTAAATCTTAAAAAAAAAAAAAGAAGACAGAAGGCCAGGCTGGCTTGGGAGGCAAACCTTGGAGCAATAGGTGCATTCCTCACCACACTCTGGGTTCCCAGGAGCCTGGCCTTTGCCTAATGGGGCCACCCTGAGTTGTGTCTTTTTTTTTAAATTTTTTTTTATGATAGAGAGAGAGAGAGAGAGAGAGAGAGAGAGAGAGAGGCAGAAGCAGGCTCCATGCACCGGGAGCCCGACGTGGGACTCGATCCCGGGTCTCCAGGATCGTGCCCTGGGCCAAAGGCAGGCGCCAAACCGCTGCGCCACCCAGGGATCCCGAGTTGTGTCTTTCTAGAACATGGTTGTCATTCATCTGGATGTTTCCGAATCCTGTTTTTCCCTTAGCTCCCATTTGTTGGGAGTTGGCTACAGTGGAGTATAATTCTCCATCTCAGAGATGGACAAATCACATTAATTCAGCAGGCAACAGCAATCTCCAAACCAAAAAAAAAAAAAAAAAAAAAAAAAAAAAACAACCAATAACTGTGCCAGGAGAGACAGACTTTATTTGATCAGGTGGTACCTGGTGTATTTTTTACTCTGAGGAGATGAAGGGACTCTTAGTGAATATACGTGTGTTGCAAAAATGGTCTAGCAGCCTTTGGGTCAACTAGTTTACTAAAAAGGAATATATTTTTCTTTAAATCAATATAACTTGCTGAAGATGAATGTATTTAAGAACATGGTGGGTAATGCTGTGAAATTAATGTCATTCATACTCAGTTGGAATAGAAATGCCTTCAACCTTTTAGCAAAAGCAAGAGCAAATTATAGCAAAAATTTCATTTCAGAAGTCATCTTCATTTAGAATAGGCTGGGCCCCGAGGTCAAGTCATCAATTTTGATATTCTATTTCCATAATGCGATTCTGCAGTGTATGTGCATTATGATGGGAGCCACATTTGCTTCCATATTAGTTTTATAAATGGCTATGTTAATAGTCTTTTATAGACAAAGCTGCCTTTGGCTCCTATCAGCACAAGTTTCTTTTGCGTGAAAATACTTGATTTAAGATGCCCCTGGGTCTAACTCCTTGAGGTTCTGCTTTTGCTGAGCGCAGGGCCCTGACTGCCCACCTGTCAGTGGACTTGGTCCAGCTTCTGCCTTGATTTTCAGTAGGACTGTCCTGACTGGTTCTCAGTGTCTGGAGCCACCAAAAAGGCACTGTGTTTGGGGAATTTGGGCAGCTCCCACCGCCTGACCACTGACTGAGTGCTGGAGGGGCTATTTTTGGACCCTGGCTCACCGCACAGCTGTTCCTGCATGTAAACAGTAGGCAAGGCTCAGTTCTTGTATCTTCACTTTTGCACCACAGATTCCTTGTCCTAAAATCATAGTTTCTCTGTGAAAGTCTGGTGGGGCTGAGCACCGGGAACAGCCCTGGCACTGGGGATGGATGGTGCGGCCCCGGGGTGGGGGGGAGGTGCAGAACCCTGTCTTCCCCTCCCCATGAAGCTGCACTTATCGGACGTGCATCTCATGGTCCAGCTGACCGTTGCCAGCTCCTGGCTCCCTCTCAGGTCCTGATCGAGGACGGGAGAGTTTGGCGCTTTCTCAGGTGGGCTTGTTGTCTGACATTTGCTGTGTATGGAATTTTGTCAACTTGATATTTCTCTGATAATTTATCAGCCCGAGGTGTAACACTGGCAGGAATAAGAAATTTTTCTCAAGGTTTGGGACAAAACAAGAGCTATGAAGCATCAAGATCTGGTTATTTAAAGTGAGCACTCTCAATGTGTGCTACCTGAAGCTCCCATGACAGTTAGGGGACCATGGTCTGTCCTGGCTGGAGGCGGTGGTGGTTGCTGGGTCCCAGGAGGTCACCAGAGAGCCTGGGTTCTTGAGTCAACACACAGTGTGAAACCTTGTCCTGTTACAGTAGTGGATGCAGCGTGTTCCTTAGACAAGGAGCAATCTTGATGTGGTTACCCCCCCACCGGAGGTTTGTGCTATATTATGATACATCGGTGGCTCCTGATGTCTGCCAGACCTGGTTTGCTCCTGAGTGTGCGCCGTGTCACTAGGTTGGTTCCCTGGGGTGCATCTAGGAGGGAAGATCAGACTTGCATTCAGCCTCTAACGGCGAGAAAGTGGCCCCGTGTCAAGTGTCCGCCACTCACACTGTTTTGTTGGCGCTCTTGGCTGTAGCCGCCCCGAAGATCGCTGGGGTCCTCAAGCCTCTAACATGAATTCAGGCTGTGGAAGCTGCATTTCCATGGGAAGGATGTGGATGTGCAGAGAGCCCCGGGGCGGGAGAGGGCCCCCTGGCGGGAGAGGGTCCTTTGATGCCAGGAAGGTGTTCCTGGGGCGCTTTCCCACTCTCAGGGCAAAGCCTTCTCAGTACCTACCTACCTGACCTGCCACTGCCTCCACGCAGACCGCCCCTCTCGTCCTTGCCCCAGAGCAGCTGGATGGGTTGGTGCATGGACGGCTCTGCAGGACTCACACACAGCAAGTGTGCTCACCATGCGTGTGATGTCCTGGCTCCGTGTCTGTGGCCCTGCTCCCCCTGCTCCTGAAGGCCCCAGGCCCCTTCTGGATGAGCACCCATCAGGCCCCGTGACGTGGGAGCGCAGAGACCTCTTCTCACGCAGTCCTCGCCTTCTGGGTGGTGTGTGGGCTTGGAGGAGGCTTGGGGGGGCCTGTTGGAGGCCACGTGGGAAGCGTGCCCAGCCCAACCCACCGACAGTGGCCTTGCCAGGGGGTGCCACGCCCTCTGGCAGAAGGAGGCTTCTCCTGATTGCCGTGTGGTGGCTCCCGAGTGGCAGGGCCATGTTAAGTTGGATCTTCGGGGTCCCCTGCGGCCAAAGTTTATCTCTGTCATCCTGTGTGAACTTGCCTTTCCTGGCAGTGCCCCCAGACCCTCCCCATTCAGTGCGGCCTGTTCACACGCTACATGGGAGAGAATGGCTGCCTGGCCTGCGACAGCCCTGCAGGAACTGCTTTGCTCGTTGCTCTCCTTGAGACTTCCTGGTTACTTTGCAGGTTTCTTTCCCATTGCAAGGCCCCTGAAGCAGGAGCCAGCTGAATGGCAGCTGTGCTGGGACCTCCGGTGACCAGAGGCAAAGCGGAAAATCCAGGTGAAGGGCCCTGGCTGCAAGGACAGCTGGCTGTGAAAGGAAAGTGTCCTTGAAACGAGTCCCACCAGATGTGGCGGGAGGAATGCCCACGACGGCATGGCCTCCTGTCGGTCACTGTGTGCCG
This sequence comes from Nyctereutes procyonoides, assembly GCF_905146905.1. NCBI lineage: Eukaryota > Metazoa > Chordata > Mammalia > Carnivora > Canidae > Nyctereutes > Nyctereutes procyonoides. The sequence goes on from NW_026575120.1 coordinate 20,933,047, forward strand.
GTCACGGAGGTGCTGCTGAGGCACCACGTGCAGAGAAACGAGGGCTGTGGGCACTGCACAGGGTTGCTGTGGGAATTCCTCATGATTGCCAAGCAGCAGAGGCTGGTGTGAGATACTGACAGCCGATGTGTGTCCTGCTGCTTCTTCCAGTAATGATCGTGTGCGTGTGTGTGTGCATGTGCACATGTGCCTGTGCGAGTACATGTGTGCACCCACAGAAGCTTCATTCATCAAGGAGATGACTCTGCTCGCTGCCACTCGTCATGGGTTTTCTGCCCGGGGAGATGCCGCTCCGGACGGGGCAGGTGTGTTTCCCAAGCACTGCAGCTGGTTGACCAGAACTCTGAGAATCATGGAATAGATGCACCATGATTTCTTATGTAAAAAGATGGGGAAGGATGGGAGGAAAGAAAGGAAAAGTCGCACTCTGTGGGTTAGAAGGAGCTTAAAAAGTCTCATTTTTCAAAAGTGCCAAGTCTAGCTGCTTGGATCCCTGACAAATCCCCAGTGACCATTCCAGCAAGTGGAGACTTTTTCTTCTGGTTGTGGGCCTCCCACAAGGCGCTTCCAAGGGGGCATTTCCACCCGCGTGCCTTCCGGTGCCTTCTTCCTTTCCCCAGTCCTCACTGACCCAGAACTGGGGTATTGCAGATTGCCCGTGAGGGGCAAGGGATGATGCATGTGGGGAGAAATCACCCTGAACCGACTCTCACTTTAGGACAATGACAGGAGTGTGTTTAAGGTGAACACAGAGAAACACGGACTCAACGAATCTGTCACTGTAGCCAGCGCTTCAGCTCTGGCTCTTGTTCTTTCCTCGTAGAAGTCAAGCCTGTGAATCTACAGATAATAGTTCATGGCAGGGGTGTGTATATTTAAAGATAAATGTGTCATGGTGATCTGTGTGCAGAGAACCCAGACAGCGGGTGTCAGAGGCGGGCCCCCACACATCAAGGGCATGGGCGATGGCTTCTAGCTGTATGGGCAAAGCTCAAGTGGCTGGATGCCTGAGCAGGGAATTATGCATGGTGAGCCTTTTGCACGGTCTTTCAGTGTGAAGTTTGATGTTTAATTGAACATCTACCCAGCTTTAATACGAACTTCTTTATTAAACTTACATGTGACTCTCTGCCTCTTTACTTCTATTCTCAGATCTTGGGCAATATTTAAAAATTGATTTGCTACAATCTGGAAGAATGGATAAATTCCTAGAAACACATAGCCTTCTAAGCCTGAATCATGAAGAAATAGAAAATCTGAATAGATTGATCATAAGTAATGACATTGGAGCACTGATTTAAGAACTTCCCCAAAATAAAAGTCCAGGACCAAGTGGCTTCACAGGTGAATTCTACTAAACGTTTAAAGAAAAGTTAGGACCTATCCTCCTCAAATTATTCCAAAAGATGGAAGAGGAAGGAGGGCTTCCAAACTCATTTTTCGAGGCTGGCATTGCTCTAATTATGAAACTAGACAGAGCTATCACAAAAAGAGAACTACAGGCCAATGTTCTGATGAACATAGATGTAAAAAATCCTCAATAAAATACCAACAATACATTAAAAAATATCATTCACCACAATCCATGGGATTTACTCCAGGATTAGTTCAACATCCACACTTAATCAACATGATTCACCACATGAAGATGAAGGTTAAGAATCATATGATCATCTCAGTAGACACAGAAAAAGCATCAACAAAATTCAACATCCATGCGTGATAAAAACTCTTAGAGTGGGTACAAAAGGAACATTTAAGTATAACAAAGTCCACATATGACAGCCCATAGCTAACGTCATAGTCATACTCATCATACTCAGACAAAGCCTTCAGTCTGAGATCAGAGACAAGACAGGGACGCCCATTCCTACCACTGTTATTAGACATTGGACTAGAAGTTCTAGACACAGCAATTAGGAAATAAAAAGAAATAAAAAGCATCCAAATTGGAAGGGAAGAAGAGACACTGTCACTATTTGCAGATGGTCTGATACTGTAGACAGATTCCACCAAAACATCATTAGAATGAACGCATGGATTCAGTAACACTGCAGGATGCAAAATTAACACAGATAAACTGGTTGTGTTTCTAGATGTGATAGTGAGCTCTCCGAGGAATTAGAAAAACAATCTCATTTATAGTCACATCAAAAATAATAAAATATTTAGGAATATATGTAACCAGGGAAATGAAAGACCTGTACTCTGAAAACTGAGATATTGATGAAAGAAATTGAAGACATAAACAGGAAGATACTCTGTCTTCATGGATTGGGAGAATTAATGTTAAATCTTAAATCATGGCAGTAAAAGGCCAAATAACTAGTGTATAAAGGAATACTCACCTTCATTAGTAGCCATTGCAAATCAATAGCCACATGCAAATGAAAGGGAGTTATCACTTCATATCCATCAGTTTGGAAAAATGAGGAAATATAAACACAGAGAATTGGCAGGGAGACAGGAAAGGAGGGGTGTCTGTCCGCTGCTGGGGCATGGGGAGAGGTGCACGTGTCCAGCAGCAACCTGGACGATTCATGAGGTGAATCAGTGCTTGGTGCTTGGTGACTTCCAGAATGTGTTCACCGTGACCCTGTGTCCTCCGGCAGCGCCCCCCGCCCCTGGCTGAGAGTGTGCCCCAGATGTGTGCAAGTTCTCGGGGGTCCTGAAAGCTGCCCCTGCGAGTACGAGGTGGTCCTCACAACACCGAGGTAGCAAAGTAGAAGAGACTTCTCACAGCTTTTTAAATCCTGTATCAATCCATGTAGGCCTGGATTATGAAAATATATACCTCTCCTCTCTAGAAGCTTTTTGAAAAAACAGTGTGCCTATCATCTACTCTCTGTAGGAAAATACAGCATACTTGCCAACCTGGAACACGGAACAAAAATAACATCTCACACTTGCAAATGTGTTATTTTCTTACAGAATTAAAAGGAATTTTTCTTACACAGCTGAATGCTCCCTATAAACCAAGGCACTAAATATCTTAGTCTTATTTGAATGTGATAGCAATGTACTTTGAGATGTTATTTAAGGAATCTGGAATAATTTATTCAAACTGCAGACCTAAAAAAATAAATAAAATTTAAAAAGAAAACCCTGCAGACCTTACCCTGTTATTGTCATGACAGTGTGATGACAGCAGGAGAAGGCAGCTTTTCCTAAGGCTATACTTACTGGGGTCATTTAATAACAGTTCACCTCTGAACCCTGTTGAGGCCCTATTAGATAAGTCCTGGGCTCCCCAAAATTACACACACGGGTGCTCTGAGTTTCACCAGGTATGAGGCTCTGCATGCTCGAAGCACTTTTAGGAAAGGTTTAGCTCTTGTAAAGGTTTCTGATAATATTGTAGAACTGTCCTTCAGAAGGGGCGTGTCTCCCGCACACACTTTCCAACAGTAATTATGTGGCTTTAAAGCGGACGAGCCTGTCATGCTTGTTACACAGCAGTGACCCAAATCAGCATCACACGAGACCTGGTCCGATGGGCAAACTTGTCATGTTACCTTAGTTGGCAGCTCTGTAATTACAGATAAAGTAGGAGAGTTGTTCCTTTGTGTGTGTCCAGTGATGCTGCTGATGGAGCAGCGTTATACCAGGAGTACCCGGGCTGGGGGCTCCTTCTGCCTGTCTCTGCTTTCCAGCTCCATGGACGTGGTGATGTTTAGTCAGGGCTGGGTGGCCGTCAGCTGGCTGGGCGTCTGGGAGGCGGCGGCAGGCTCGGTGCCACACTCGGCTCTCCAGGGCCCTGGGCCAGGGGTGGGGGTGGCTTCTACACCTCTCCTGTCTGCAGCTGGATCGTGCTTTCATCGGAGGGGTCGGTGGTGGTACAAATAGGGTGACCTGTATGCAGAGAGAGCAAGGGGAGGCCAGACACTGGTGAGAGGGAAAAGGAGCCTGAGCACCAAACAGGGAGGTGAGAACAGAATTGGATGGACGGGGAGAGGTCAGGAGGTGGGCCCAGGGCAGGCGCTGGATGTGCTCCATGCTATTGCTGAGAACATGCACTGGATGGCCCTGACGTGGATGCCGGGAAGGCCCAGTTTGTGTTGTGGCCCCAGGATGACCAGACATCGGTAGGGCGCAGGTCGTCTACCCCGCCTGAGGATGCCTCCTTCCAGTGGGGTCCCTGGTGAGGCTCAGGGGGCACCAGAGGCCAATATCCTGGTGACTTTGCATCCACATCTGCACCATCCTCCCTACGAAGGGTCAGGACCCCGCTAGGCAGTGCCTGCACTGAAGTAAGACCAGCTCTGATATCAGAAGCCTTGCAGGAGGCTGCTCTCCGAGAGCAGGGCTCCCTTGGCCTGAAAATTAGACCCCAGGCCTTGGAGTATCCCAAGTAGCTGGAATCCTGTTGGAGGCATCCGTGCCACCCTGGGTGTGAGTGGAGACTTGGCGTCCCTGTCATCCTGGTGTAGACGGATGCAGCTCGTGGCCGTTAGAGGTTGCTCTGTGGAGAGCTGGGTCAGTGAGACCCCGCGTGGGTGCACTTACCCTTGGACACTCCACTCCTAAGTGTCTTATGGGTCATGGGGTCTGAGGGGACACGCCCACCTATTAGTGAATTTCCTTTATATTAAAAACTATCAGAGAAAGGAAAGCACTTTCACCAGGATCCTTGGTTAATGAGAGCAGGTTGCATGTCGGGCGCTTTCCTTAGGCATCTGGGCTCTTGCACGGCCTGCCATTCTTAATCATATTTTAATTTTCAAATAAATTGGTTTCATTATCCTTTCATTTACAATACTGTGTGTGCATCACTGCTCATTAATGTTTGTCAGCATTTTGCTGCGGTGGGTCTTTAAATAGCCATGGCTACAGTGCCGTAATTAAGGATGATCCATGTTGGTTTACAGGGATTATTATTTTTTGTAGTCTTTGGGAAAACAGCCTTCGAGGGCTGCTGAAATTGGGCCTTGCAATGGAAACACTTGAAGGCCACATGAGGATGGGAACTGTCCTTGACCTTGATCTGGAGAAGGTTTCCATGGTTCCCCTGGTCCCTTCATCAGAAGGGTCATCTGGTGTGTCTGGCACGGCTGGCGTTGGGCACGTGTTCCTTGTTGTCAGCCTCACCGAAGATCTCTTGCCGACACAAAACCAAATTAAGTTGTTTTTGTAGATCCATTATTAACTCATTTCCCCTCAAGAGCTGACCTATCCAGATTGGAAACCAAGATATTTTAAAAGTGAAGAGCTTTCTACTGGATATGCTTGTTTCTAATGACATTTTGGGATGTTGATAATGTATTTCCATCTCTGCATGGCTCAGTTTGGACTGTTGGGGTTCTGGGGTGTGGGCTGGTCAGAGGCTTTCTATCGCTTTTCCTGAAGTGGGGGCATGTCTTCTGTTCAGTTTTTCATTCACTCAATTTTTTTTTCTCACTCTTAAAACACTGCAATAAAATAGACCTATGAAATGTACCGTCTTAACCATTTCTAAGCTCGCTGGTCAGGGCACTAAGTGCGTTTGCACTGAGGTGCGACTGTCCCCGCCATTATCTCTGGGGTGTTGTCATTGTCCCCAGCTGAGACTCTGTCCCCATCAGACACTGCCCCTAGCCCCCACTCTATACCCCATGTCTATGGATCTGACAGCTCCAGGAACCTGGGATTCTGGAACCACGCAGCCTTTATCCTTTTGTGTCTGGCTTGTTTCATGAGCACAGAAGTTTATCCGTGTCATGGCAGTTGTCAGGACGTCCCTCCTCTTTTAAGGCTGGATGCTATTCCATTGGGTGGATTCAGCACATTCTCTTCACCCATCATCTGTGGACATAGGTGTGCAAGTGTATCTTTGAATCCCTGCTTTTGATCTGATAAATTCTTATGAGGTCATTTCTGTGGGCCAAGCACTGTGGGAGATGGGACCCAGCCTTCCATTGTCAGAAGGACTCAGGTGGGCGATCAGGTGATTCCAGATGCAGGACTCACAGGGCTCGGGGTGGGGGTGGGACGGGTGATGCTGAGGTCAGAGGAGAGAGTCCTGGGGGAGGGAGGCACAGCCCCCACAGCGTTCCCAGCCTCACACATTGAGGTGGATGGATCAGCTCCCAGCCTATGTGGTGGATAATTGGCCCAGACTCCAGATGGTAGTAGTAGTTTCTAGTAGTGAAAAGTTATTTTAAATACAGAAATGTGCTTTGTACAGAATTGAGTTTCTTCTAATAAGTTAGTATTTCCTAAGACTTTGGGCTCACACCTCTGGGCAGGCTCTCTGAAGCCTATTTCTCCTCAATGACCATGCACTGGAGAAGGTACACGGAGGCAGCCATGCTGCTTCACAGGAAGACATTTAGGGGAAGGACAGGCTTTCAAAACTGGGCCATTCAGCCGGCGGGACGTGCGCCCACCACCCTCTGCCCATAGTGGGCTCCCTGACGTGGAGGCCATGAGGGGTTGGACAGGCCCTCCTGTGTCTCCTGGACTTGGTGGCCGTGTTTCCTTGGCGTTCCAGGCCCCTGGGGTCTTGGGATCACCCGACCCCATTGTGCCAGTGCCGGTGGCTCGCTAGGTCATGGTGGTCAGTGAGGACAGCATGGCCACGTGGGCATCGCTGTCTTGCCATGTTGGCAGAGGACCAGGCCCTGGTGGGCCCAAGGGCAGGACTTGGACTTGGGGCTGGGGGCCGCAAGGCCGTGCGGAAGGATGCGGCTCCTGGCCCTTCCCACAGGCCACCCCTCCACCAGGCCCCATGTGTCCTGCCAGTGAGAACAGGGCCAGGGGCAAGGAGTGGAGGGGGCCCTGGGTTGGGTCACAGGAGGTCAGGGTGTCCTCCTGAGGCTCATGCAGGGGCAGGCCCTGCAGGTGACCCAGACTCCAGGCTCTGGGGGTGTCCAGGTGGCTGGGACCTGGCTGTGCCCCACGCCAGGTTGGAGGGCACAAGTGTGGGTGACTTGGAAGGTGGGACCTGCATCCTGAGGAGCTTCCTGAAGCCTGTGAGAGGCGAGGGGCTGGGGTAGGGGAAGGAGGGGAGGAGATGGAGCAGGGGGAGGAGGGGAGGGGTGGGGAAAGGCAGGGGGGAGGAGGGGGAGAGTGGAGCAGAGAGGGCTCCCCACACAGTGAACCTGGCTGATTCACATGCACCCATGGGCTCCCTTCCTCTCCCCTCCCTCTGTCTATTGGTCTCCACCCCTCCCCGTCTCCGTCTGCCCCCCATCTCCGGTCTCTGTCTCCCCTCCCAACCTGGGCAGTAGCCCTTCTGTTGCTGGAGTCTCTGGGTGCAGGGGTGAGGGATGGATGGCTGCCAGCACCCGTCAGAGGACGACTAAGCATCTCTTTCCCCTCATCCTGCATCATGTGCTATTTTCCTTCCATGCTGCTCGCAGCCCCCATGCCAGCCTCTCGGTTCTTGTCTGAATAGTCAATGGAACGTTAGGGGCTGATAAGAGGAGCGGCAGGTTACCTGGCAACGGGCTGGAGCGCAGGGCTGCTGATGGGGAGATTAGCGCAGATAAACCGCCTCCTTCCTCCCCTGCTGCTTATCTGTGGACCCACAGCAGACACAGCCCTGGGGTTGGGTGGGGCCTGAGCTCCTGACTCTGAGGCCAGGGGAGCACCCTGGGGCCTGCCTGCCAGGGAGGGGGGATGCACCCCTGGGGATGCTCGTGTGGGACCCCACCCTTGACCTGGCCCCAGGTGCCTGCTCGGCTCGTAGTGGGGGCTGTATCCCTCCGGTTGCCTCTGGAAACAGAGCATGGCAGGCATCCTGGAAGTGGAGCTGCTGTGCTTGCCCGACCTAGGTCCTACAGGAAAGCAGGGCAGGCTTGGGGCTTCATAGCGGAGGCACTTCAAGTGGGCGTGCTGCCCACACGGGCCCGGGCTGGTCTGGGTGCTGCCTCTTCTGTGTCCTAACTGGGTCATGCTCCCAGCAGCCTCCCTGGTGTGGGTGGGAGGCTTGAGGCCCAGCTATGGGGGAGCACGACTCCTGCCAATGACCCAACCACTGGACTTGGGCGCAGAAAACGCATTCAGACCACTCGGCTCCTCCCATGATGTTCAGAAAGAAGCAAACACAGCAAACGCCATGGCCTCACCGACCAGAGAGGCTGACCAGCAGAGGACGGTTACCCAGCACGGCCACAGGGCCAGCTCCTCCTGCCCAGGGTGCTGGGAGGCCACTGTGTACCCAGCGGCTGGACCTCCTGAGGCTGCAGCTCTGGGCTGGGAGGGCTGCTCCGCTCTGGGCCCTCATGCGCCGATGGGTGCAGTGACAGCCTTTCTTGGATCTAGGGACCTGGGTTCAGGCAGCTCATGGCCCAGGTGCTCCCTGCAAACAGCACTTGAACCAGGAGAAAGGCCCCCAGGAAATACCTCCTCCTGCGGGTACACCATGGGGAGCTGGGGCCTGGTGTCTTCGGGCTGCTCTCGTCCCTGTCATTTGCTCCATGGTGTTGTCCCGTGGTGAACACAGAGGACGGCAGCGACCGTGGGCGTGGACCCTGAGCCCCGCCGTGGCAGCGAGAACACCAGTTCTGGCCAGCGGCCCATGGCACTGTGATGTCCCCACTCAGGCCCTGACTGTTGTTTCCTCCTGTCGGCGGGCACCTGGCTGCCGGAGCATCCTGGCAGGGTTGTGGGGTGGGGGTGGGGCGCCTCGGGCAGCCTGCTCGTCCCCGACGCAGGCCCGTGCTTTCTCATCTACACAGCATGCGGGCCTTAGGGATGTGCACACCCTGTTGTCTTCCACTGGAAGCAGAACCCAGTTTATTCTTGAGGTGCATGGCCCAACCTGCCCACCTGCTCCCCGGGGCCATGGGATGAGCGGACAGCAGGGCCATGGTGTCAGGAATGAGCTGTGGCCGGCAGAGCCTGGAGCGCGAGGGGGCCGATAGCACAGGATGTGAGTGTGTCCATTTGCATGTGCATTCCTGCTCACACCTGCTTGGAGCTTACTCGGCGGGAAGGGCTCGTGCTTTGAGGCTCAGCATGATTCACGTTTGTGTATCAGTAAGGGCAGCCTGCGCTGGCTGCTCTCCCTGGGAAGCCCTGGGGCCCAGAATGTTCCATCCTGGTGATTCCACTGCTCCAAACGCTGCAGGGCCAGCCTCCTCCCAGGGGTCAGAAATCAGAAGTCAAAATGCAGCTGCACGTGACAGCAAGGCTGTGTGGACCTGATCCTGCTTGGTTCTCCAGGCAAGCAGCAACAGGAGAATGTTCTTCTGGGCATGGCTGCGCGGACATCTCAGCATCGATGGCGGTGGCTGCCAGAGACAGGGGCAGGGGCACCTTCTCTTTGCAACACCAGAGGCCCCTCTGCTGCGTCCCCACAGTTTTCTCCGTGGCTTGCATCTGAAGGCTGGAAACGAGGTTCTCGAGTCATGCCGCGCATGCTCCCCAGATCCGCATGAGTTCAGGAAGCTGGTTCCGAGTGATGGTTCTTGGAGGGCCTTCCAGAGCCGACTGCACTGTCCCCACCTAAAGGTGTCCCATGCAGGTCCCCAGTGCCTAGGGCAAGCTGGGAGGAGTCCTGGCATGCTGAGTGGAGCTGGCCTCTCCCTCAGCCACAGACCCTGTGCTCTGGGCCGTCCTGTGTGCAGGCACTGCAGCTCGCAGGGTCCCGGGTTGTGTCTGGGCCAGGGTCTGCGTCCCACCTGGAGCTCAGTCGGGGCAGCATCTGTGGTAGGTGGGCTGCTGGGTTCCTCCTCCCCGGGTGTGACTTCAAGCGATGGAGGACGCTGTGGCCAGAGCAGGTGTTTGAGGGCAGGATGATTCCAGGAAGCTGCTTGTGTGCCACAGGGTCTGTGCAAGGCCTGGGGCTCCTTGCCAGATGGGGCCCGGCTGCCTCCCGGTTCCCGGAGCCTCACAGGTGCCGCCACCGTATGCTCTGTGCCCCAGGCCAAGCACCGTCGGAAGATGGAGGTGCCACCGCCGCCTGCACCCTGGCCCCTCCTGGAGCTGTCGTACTGGGGCCTCTCTGGTCTTCACTGACCACTGAGCGGGCAGCCTGGCTTCCCAGGCTCCTGTGCGACCAGCCAGCCGACACTCCCAGAGCCCCTTGTGTCAGGTCCCAGGGGGTGTCAGCTGGATTCACCCCTGATGCAGAGGCCGTGAGCAGTTGTTTACTGTTGACATAGGGACATGTTGTCGGGGGGCAGACGTGAGGTGGCCCTACTTCTCCGTGACAGGCTGGAATTGCCGCCCTGTCACACCAAGAGTCCTCAGAGCAAAGTGCACTGTCTCCAGGTGCTTGCGGCTCAGACAGCCCTGGGCTGCTGGACGCCTGCCCTCGGCCCCAGGAGGCTGTGGAAGAGCAGCTGGGAGCCTGGGGCCTCTCAGCCCCCTCAGGTAGGCAGTGATTGTGTAGTGCCCTGGCCTTGCCTCCTCCAGAAAGCCCTCTTGGATCAACCCTGACTTCTTCAGCACATCGGGCTCTCTCTGGGCATGTGCCAAGTCTCTTCAAATGTAGGGGGTGGTGTTTCCCTGAATTCCAGTGGCTGGGCCCGGCGTGTGGACAACAGCGTAGGTGGGCGCAAAACCTATGCTCATGGTCTGAGCTACAGTTAATTCGAACTCGTCTGGTGATGGGATGTGCACACTGTGCCCAGGCGTACCTATCGCCAGGCGGGTTGTGGGGGCGGCACTGGCAGCAGGTGTAACTGGTCTCAGGAGCCCACGCAACTGCTCCCTGTGGACGTGGCCCTTGCCACGTGGGCTGGCTTCACCCTGTTCCTCTCTGAGCACGGGCTCATTTAACTCTTGTTTCCAGTTGTGTTTTTTGTGGAATTTTTAAGTTATTTTCCTGTAACGTAATTTAAATTTCACCACATCAACCTTTCTGAAATGTACAACTCACGGTGCTAAGGACATTCCTACTGTTGTTCCACAGCTGCCGCTGACTTTCCTCTTCAGAACTCCTTCCGTCTCCCCCAGCCCAGGCTCTGTCATCATTAAACACTGACCCCTCTGTGTCCCCCCCGTCCCACATCCTCCTGCCCCAGCTCCTCTGCTGCGTCTGTGAGTCTGACACTCCGAGGGCCTCAGGGGTCAAATCGCACAGCATCTGACCTCTTGGGATGCTCACTGGGTGGCAGGTGGCAGGATTTGCTCCCTTCACAGCCTGAATAATGTTCCATTCTGTGGACGGACCACGTTTTGACAACGGACAACTGTTCTCCTGTTGCTGGACACCTGGACCGCTCCTGCCTCTTGGCTACTGTGAATAGTGCTGTGGGGAAACAAGTCAGTCTGCAGTCCCTCCTTTTAATTCTCCTGAGTGTAAACTCAGAAGTAGAATTGCTGGGTCATGTGGTTTGATTCTTTTTAGGAAATGCGAAATGCTGTCTCCCAGCAGCCGCACCACTTATATCCCCACCAACAGTATGCGAGGATTTTTGTTTTTTTAATTGTTTGCTTTTTATTTATTTACTTTAAAGATTCATTCATTCGTTTCTGGAGAGAGCGCGTGTGCATGAGTGTGAGCTGGGCGTGGCTGAGGGGGAGGGTCGAGCAGACGCCCTGCTTAAGCAGGGAGTCCCGGGGTTCGATCCCAGGACCCTGAGGTCACGACCTGAGCCGAACATACAACTGACTGAGCCACACAGCTGCTCCTAATTATTTGCTTTTTAAAGAAAAATCACATTTGTTTAGATGCTTTACCAAGATTGTTAGCCTCTTACACTCTGGGCTTCCTTACAGCTCTTGGTTCTTTCAGACACTTGTCGGGGCATATGTGACCCATGGTAGCTCTCAGGTCTCTGCCTTTGAGTTCATTTCACTGGGTGATGTGAAGGCAGCTGAGCAGTGACACAAGTTCTCAGCCCTTGTCTCATTCTCTGCCTTGAGCAGAGCTGGCAGTGTCTAGGCTGCAAGCTGTGCCGACCCAGGTCTGAGCAGCAGGCTTGGCCCGAGCACCTGGGGGGTTCCCGTGTGGTCTGTGCATCAGTTACTCAGGGTGGCTCACCGCTGCCAGAGAAAGTCCGGGACTCCTGCTCACACCCATCCGCATTGCACGTTTGGGCTCCAGGCTGCCAAGAGGAGCTCTGGGAGACCCTAGGGGCACTGACCCCACAGCTGGTGTAGGGGTAGGGACCACCTTTGGGAGGGCCCTGAACTCTCTGGCCGGGGTGGCTTGTCACGGTGCAGAGAAGTCCACCCCAAACTACTGCTGGCATCGTTTGGCTAAAAACAGCTGTGTGCTGGTCCTTCCAACTCCTTCCTCAGGGCCTCAGCGGGTTATGTTTTTCTGATATGGGCTTAGGTGTCTGGTCCTGCTTCCTCTGCCCAGGCTGGGGGCCGACCAGTTGTGCGGCTCAGCTGCACAAGAGACACGGCGTTTTAGTAACAGACGGCGAGCAGCCCTAGGCCAGCCTCCCACAGACTGCGTGAGCTGCAGCAAGTCACTCAGCCTCTCTGGGCCCTGGTTTTTCTGACCAGGGCAGGAGACCACCGGGCAGCGCACTGGGGAAGCCAGGTTTACCTGGAGGGGGAGGAAGGCTGGGGTCCGAAGGGGCCTTGGAGTGCAGGCCAGAGAAGAGGGATGCGTGGGCCCGCCACAGCAGCACACCCATGCCGGGGTCTCTGAGCTGGGTGAGGTATCTGCCTGCAGATGGAGGCCCTTGGCCTGGTTGTGAACCTGTGTGCACCTGTGTAAGAGTGCAAGCGCATGGGCTGTGTGGGTGTGAGCATGTGTACACATGCAGGTGTGCAGGAACGTGTTCACCCTGCCCCTGCCTTGGGGGACACCACCACCGTCTCTCGGCGGGGCTCCAGCCAGCTCTTGGGGCTGCCCCACTGGGTGCACACAGGGTCTGGGCCATTGTGGCTTCTTTGGAGCTCCCCAGGCGGCCGTGGCTGATGAGGACCCGGTGCTGCGGGGAGGTGGCCACGAGGGGTCACTGTTGCTGCTTCATCCTCGAGAGGCCGCCTGGTGCCAAGTGGGATGGGGGGCGGGGCGGGTTGCGGTGAACAAGGTGTGAGATACACTGTACTCCCTAGATGGCAGCTGTGGGCGCTCAGATACCAGATATGGCAGTTACGGCCTCCGGGTCAGGCATGGGGATGGGGCTCCCTGGAGCACGTCTCTCAGCCTGTGTGAATCCCTGGAATGTTCCAGGAGGTCCCATGGTCAGACCTGGGCCTGCTTCCTGGGCTTCCCATGCAAGCTCACGGAGCTGTTCTAGACAGAGCCCTCTTGCACCTTTTGTTCCGCGGGGGTGGCCACCATGTCATAAGGTGAATGAACGCATTTGGTGTTTACTGGATATAGTATGTCGAGAACCTGAACGCGTGTCACAGGCCATCATTTCTGTGATTGTGGAAAGAAGCCAGGCTGGTCCCTTCACTAGACCCCTGAAAGCTCTTGTTTTCACCCCTGCAAGGAATTCTGCATATGGAGGATTTATATAATGTTCCGCCTTGCCCCGTAGTAATAATAATAATAATAATAATAATAATAATAATAATAATAATAATAATAATAATTTTAAAAAAGACTTTATTTATTCATGAGATATACACAGATTGAGGCAGAGACTCAGGTAGAGGGAGAAGCAGGCTCCATGCAGGGAACCTGATGTGGGACTCGATCCTGGGACTCCAGGATCACGCCCTGGGCCGAAGGCAGGCCCTAAACCGCTAAGCCAGCTAGGGATCCCAATAATAATAATTTTTAAAAAGTAGTCTCTACACTCAATGTGGAGCCTCGCGCAGGGCTTGAACTTATGACCCCAAGATCAAGACCTGAGCTGAGATCAAGAGTTGGAAACTTAACTGGCTGAGCCCCTCAGGTGCCCCTGCCCCATAATGTTTTGAATACCACCTCCGGTACACCCTCACTTGCAAAGGCTTTATAATTGTGACACCTTTTCTGCCCCTCCCTTCTTATTCCAAGAACATTGTTCTTAAGGTTTCCAGGAAACTGAGATAATACATTTACACATGTGTATTGTTTGCATGAATAAACTATTTACACAAATTATTGAAAAGGTATATGCATTGCAATCATTTCTAAATGTGCCCTAAACGAATTATCCCACCCTGAACCTCTAAATACAGTGATCACATTGTGTTTCTGAATTAGCTGGTCTTGTTATTTCTTCCTAGAGGAATGTAACAAAGTTGTATAAAAAATAAAAACAGGTAAAGACATTAGAAAAAGAAGAGAGGATTAAGTATCATGGGTGCAAAGAACACGGTTACTTCCTTGAAAAAATACTGCCGGAGACTGCATGGTGAGAAGGGTCAGCATGAGGCGAGAGCAGGCAGTGAGGCCCCAGGAGGCAGAGGGTGGGTGGCTGTGGGCCTGGGGCTGGGGGTTCCTCCTGGGATGGGTCTTTTTGAATGAGTCTCTGATGATACCGTGAGGGGCATCTCAGCAGGTGTACAATTTAGGCTCCTAGGCTTTTTTTCTAGAATGTCCTTTAATGTAAGCCTGAGGCGAATTTCATAAGGGAAAGTAAATAGAAGTGTTCCCTCCTGTAGAGACCTAAACCAGTCTCTTCAAGCCCATGGCCACCTGGAGGCCTGACACTCAGCAGCCCCCACAGCCACAGCATCCTGAGAGCAAAGGCCCAGGGTCTCTGGACGTGAAGGCCCTTCCCCAGAGCAGGAGTCCACTAGGACCACCTCCTCCACATATGAGATTGGGAATGGATGTGCTGGGGGAGAACCAGTGCCCTGAACCCAATCAGAGTTCACAGAGGAGGAGGAACAGGGTTTGTGTGTTTGCTGAGGAAAGGTAGAGGCGCCCTCATTTGCAGGCCCCACCATGAGCCTCCTGGACTTGGTCTCAGCTATCCCTGGTCCTTCGTCCAGCCGGGTCATCTGCTGGGAGATGTGGACATCTAAATCAGTGCGAGATTTCAGCAAATTAGAGAGCTAGCTAATGGTGTTATAAGTTTCTGTGGGCATCTCAGCTTCTTCTCAGGCAGATGGAAAAACACCAGTTAATCAGTCACAATTAGTTATTGAGCCCACAGTGGGTACAGACTATGGTATCAGATGTGGGAGCTGTAAGAGGTGGAGCTGCGATGCCTGCCTGCAGGATCCCATAGAGCCCTGGGGTAGAGGAGAGTGTTAGTGCCAGAGGGATGTGGAATGTGTGTGCACCTGTGTGTGCACCGGTGTGAGCCATCTGTGTGTACACCTGCATGAGCATCTGTGTGTGCATCTGTGTACACAGTCTGTGCGTGCAGCTTGTGTATGCACGTGTGTGTGCACCTGCGTGTGCAGCCTATGCATGTAGCATGTGTGTGCACCTGTGCTTGCAGCATATGTGTGCACTTGTGTGTGTACCTATGCATGCAGCTGTGTGTGCACCTGTGTGTGCAGCCTATGCATGTACCAATGCATACACCTGTGTGTGCAGCCTGTGCATGCACCTGTGTGCATATGTATGCACCTGTGTGTGTACCTGTGTGTGTAGCCTGTGCATGCACCTGTGTGTGCAGCCTATGCATGCAGCCTGTGCATGTACCTGTGTGTGCAGCCTGTGCGTGCACCTGTGCATGCAGCCTGTGCATGCAGCTTGTGTGTGTACCTGTGTGTGCGGTCTCTGTGTGCACCTGTGCATGCACCTGTGTGTGTATCTGTTTGTGCAGCCTGTGCGTGCAGCCTGGAGATGCTCAGCCCCACACACCAAGGGAGAAGTGGTCCAGGATGAGGGCACTGCCCCAGGCCCCAACAGTGTTTAAGGGACATTGATGTTTATGAGTGAAAATGACATTTGGCGGTGGGACTAATGCTCCAGGAACACTGGTTACGACAAACGTACAGACAATATTATACAAGCTGTTTTCTCGCATTTTTCCAGAAATCCAGCAAAAACCCTCATTGAGGTTTCTCTTTCTAATGGAAGATGCTAGCTACCCAGTTGTGGTCAGCGATGCTCAGGGGGTGGGGGGGGGAGTAGCACCCACTTTCTTAGCATCACCACATCCCCTCTTTATCGGTGTTTAAGACCGTGTATTCTCCGGTTCTGGAAGCAGTGAGGCCCAGTCTTCTGCTCTGTGAAACCAAGGGGGGGATCACCATTCCAGAAATTTGGACTTGGGAGCATGGCCTTAGAATTCCACTGAGGTCAGCAGATTTGGGGGTTAAGAGTATGTGCCCCGATCTGTGGTTCATGTGGTCGTTGCCCACACAGGTCAGGAGATGACGCCCTGAGGAAGGATGCAGTCACCCCCTCCCCCGCCCAGGGGCCATTGGGTCGTCAACTTCCTCAGCTCTCTAGGTGGCAGCGAGACAACTCATTACTAATTTGGAAGAACTCACGTTGTGTGGGCCATCATCAGGGTGTCGCCTTGAGCCCCGGAACCTCTCTGCGCCACAGACGCATGGAAGGGGCTGTCCTGTGGCTGGGCGCATTGGCATCCTCTGGGTTCATCTCTGATGGAGCTGTGGATCTGTCCTGCTCTCTTGTTCTCTGGCGGCCACCCTCGCTGACCCATGCTCCCCTGGACAGGCAGCTCCTGTGACCCCATGACTCCTGACAAAGTGCAAAACAAGCCGTCAGGCCTCAGCAGCTGGCGGAGGTGGGGAGCTGATACTGCCCCACGCCCTCAGGCCTTGTGGACCCTGCTTGACCTGCTTCACACCTGGAGCTCTGTCCCTTGGTCCCAGAGGCCAAGGGACCGGGTGCTTCTTGCCCCCCCTCCAGAGCCTGCTGCCTATCTCGCATCCTCCCAGCCCCACACAGGCAGCCCTGCTCTGCGGAGATTAAAGCTCAGCCAGATGCCACTTTCTTGGGTGAGGTCAGGGCCCCTGCCGCATGCTGCCCTCTGGCACATCCCTCTGTAGCTGGTATCGCGGTTACAAGCAGATAGTTTGCATGTCTGCTTCCGCCCCAGATGCAAGACTTGCAGCTGTTCATCTGTCCAGCAGATGGGAGGTGGGAGCAGGGCTGTATGTTTCCTGGGGCCGGAGTACCAGTAAGAGCTGTGTGGGGAGGGACAGGATCTACCCTTTGGAAGGGGAGGGAGTGTTGCAATGCGCAGCAGATGGGGGCCTGGAGGTAATGAGAAGCATGTTGAGAGTGTGTACAGTCATCCCGAGGACGCAGAGAAAGCTCGTGGAGTTGTTTGTTGAGAAGTAAATATGGAAATCCGGTTTCAAAGTAGGGAAGTATTAACAATATCTGATTCTCAGATGTACTCATGATGTTGGAATAGTAGTATCCTTGGTTCTTACATGCAGTTTGGCAATTAAAAAATTGGTAGAGGTGGTCCATGTGTGTATGTGCGCACACACATCTGTAAATACATGTCACATGTGCACAGCACAAAACATGGAAACAGACACATCCTTGCAATACATATGTAGGCAACGTGCACACACATATACATGTGCAGATGCAAACTTACATGCTCATGAAAATAACGCACACATGTATGCAGGTGCACAATACACTGCATATACACATGTAGATGCACGCATGTACACACAAACACATCCACACGTGTGCATCTACACTGTGCTGTATTTCTAAAGAAAATCATCTTTGTGTAAAAGTGGACCTAGAAAGTTCTAACTACTGTTGTTCAAGGGTCAACTGTCCAGGATGTTCTGGAAAAGATGCCAGTGGAGATAGTGAACTGATCAGTGGCTGTTGGGGGGGGAAGGGGTTACAGGGATAAATAGGTGGCACACAGAGCACTTTCAGGGAGTCATGCTGTATGACACCGCAGTGGTGAACATGCGCCATCGTGCATCTGTCCATAGAATGTACACCGCATAGAACGACCCTGCTAAAAGCTGCAGACTTCGGGTGATGGTGACGAATCAATGTGGGCTTATCAGATGGGACTGAGGCACATCCCTGGCAGGGGCTGCAGATTATGGGGAAGGGGTACATACGTGAGAGCAGGAGGCATATGGGAAATCTCTGTACCTTCCCTTCAATTTCGTTGTGAACCTAAAACTGCTTTAAAAAAATAAAAAAATAAAAATAAAAATAAATAAAGTTCATTCGGGGCACCTGGGTGGCTTAGTCAGTTGAACATCCAACTTGTGATTTTTGGCTCAGGTCGTGACCTCAGGGTCATGGGATAGATCCCCGTCTTGGGCTCCCTCTCCCTCCACCCCTCCCTGCACTCAGGCACACGCACTCACTCTCTGTCAAATAAATAAATTAGTTAATTTTAAAGAAGTTTAAAAGAAAATTTTTTTTAAATGTGTCAGGGAAAGGTGTGACCTACCTCATCAGCTAGGCTGTGGTCTAGCAGCAAAGAGAATTAATAGTTTAGTTTCAATGTTCAAATCATTAAAACCAAATTTTTAGCTAAAACTAATTTTAAAAGCACAAAAAGATCCTATGTATTACATTATATATGTGTGTGTTTTAAATACCTATTTAAGAGAAAGATTTCAAGAACATCCAAAAAATATTTTTCTGAGAACATATTTACAACATTGTGCAGCACAGACCAAATTGAACAAATGATGCCTTTATAATTCAGAAGGGAGTTCATCCGCTTGGGATACCCCGAAATAGGCAACCTCTGTGGCGGTTCTTCTCTGGTGAGGACGGCCACGGCATATCCGGAGCCGGATTTCTCTTGCCCCCGAGGCCTTGGTCAGGATGCCCACCTGTGAAAGTGGGGTCAGGCCATCTTACTGGTCTAGTCCCCATGCGCTGTGGTTCTGCCCTGGAGACCCTCCATCTGCAAAGGGAAGAAAACATGTCAGGTGCATTCTAAAGAGTTCTTCATTTTTCTCTCATAAATGTGCCATCCACAGGCGCAGAGTTCTTTGCACAAGGTAAAATCAAGGACCAGAGACACGTGCTGTGTTTGTGCGGAGCAGGTTGCCTGTCATGGGTGATGGCAGGAGGACAGGGCTCTCCCTCCGAGATAAGGGAGGGCTGGGACTCCCTCTGGCTCACGGTGGAAATCCTGGTGGTGGAAGCGAGTCCCTGAGGCAGAGGGTGGCGCCGTTGTCCCCAGCGTGGCGGAGGTGGCTGCAGGAGCTTTGACTTCCCTCCACGGCCATTGTCTGCCCGCGCCCAGCAGCATGCGGTCGTCCTCCCAGAGCCACTGGGTTTTGCAGAGTCCCCTTAGAAATCCATGACGTGCGTCCAGTAGTTGAGGTGATTTCCTGCTAATTCCACGGCCCTGACCGCCCTGAGCACACACGTAATATTAGACCAGTAATTACCCAGTCAGCCTGGCGTTGGGCAAATGTGTTTCTGCTAATTAAACTTGTTGCATTTGAATGGCTTTCTTCGGCTCTACTTGGTGCAATGAGACGGTGGTAAACAATAAAGATGTGTTTCCCCTTCCATCCAGGCCTGAAACTGCAGATGGCTGCCCTGTGGATGAAGCACTGGCCCTTGAATTAGTCTTTTGTGTGTATGAAAGACAGTAATTAGGAAGTTTGAACCCCCTACAGGAAGCTTATTTCAAAGTGAACAATTTGCCGAATAAAGACTAATTGGGGCCTAAATTAATTAGAAGGTGTGGTTTGAAAAGATGGTGAGCAGAGTCTGTCATTTTAGACAAATGGAAGAGAGCTAGATAAATGTGTCCCCGTCCTGGAGCACCTCTCCTTGGCCACCTTGCAGAAGGTTCCCTGGGAACTGACCTCGCTGCTGTCTCCAGGTTGCCCCCACCCACTCCTGCATGGCAGACAGCCCTTCCACCCCCGGTCCTCACAGCTTCTGCAGATTAATATTTATATTTCCTGGGTGTCCTGTTTCTCATCTGGAAAACCGGCCCTGAATGTTATTGATTTTTTTTTTTTTTTTTTTTTTTTTGTCATGGGACTGTCAGCAGCAAAGCTTCGGGTCAGAGAGGGGACAGCCAGGGGCAGGAAATGATAAAACATGAATGGTGGGGAGGGCCAAGGGGAAGGGACGGGAAAGTTGAAGAGAAAACGCAAACTCTCCGGAATGCACGTCCTCTTCTCTCTACCTTTGCAATTGTGTTTTCCACGATGGTCTCTTATTGAAGTAAACCATCACCTTCCCAGTGCTCTGAATTCTGATTGAGTCGTGGTGACTTTCTGGGGCCTCGCTGCTGTGCATAATTAGATATATTGCAAGGATGTGTTTAATACCCTTCTTCTCCCTGAAAATGAAATGTCACTTTCCCTTTCTTCTCTGCTTCCCTTCTCCGCAGACGGAGTGTTCGGAAGATGCCAGAAGGTTCCAGCACTAGCCACGGACCAGTATGAAGTGCCGCCGGTGGTCCTGCAGCGCCTGACAGCCACCCTGCAGAGGCTCTCCCACACAGGTAGGCTGGCCTGGCCGAAACCGTGCCCTGGGACTGGGCCAGGCGCCCGGGCGCACCTAGTGGGCCTCGTAGGTGATGAGGAATTACAAGGACTGACTCTGCCCGGGTTGCAATGGAGAAGAGAGGGCTGGGAGCAGGCTGGCTTGTTCATGGAAGGTTCCGGCAGGAGTTGGAGGAGGCCCCGTGGGCTGCTGCATGGAGAGGAACCATGGTGATTCTGTCATGCTTCAGGGGACGGGCTGGCAGCCTGTTCAGAGCTGCTAGACGGTGCCCGACCCTGTGGCTCCTCAGCCTCCAGAAAACCAGTTTGCCCCCAAGTACAGTGATTATGCAGGTTTTTGTTACATGATTTTGTCACAGGAGATACCTGTTCCCTGTTAACTTCAGGGCCTGCTAAGAAGATAATTTTAAAAATGACAATAATCTAAAGATTATCATGCATGTTTATAACATGTGTAATTTATATCATGTATGTCATCTGTAAAATGGAGGGGAAGCCACGTTGTATCCGTATGTTACTGGGATCTGTTCCTACTCTGTGCGGCCTCCCTCCTGGGCCCCAAGAGCTGGGGCAGGAGGTCGACGGGAGAGCGGCGGGGGCACAGCTCCTGTAAGGCGAGGTTGCCCATCTCGCGGTTGGGGACCAGGAGAGCCACGGCCGTGCCCCTGAGCCTGCTTTCCTTCTGCATCACATCCTATGGGGCTTATCCGTGGCTCCATAATGAAGACAATCTGTGGTCCAGTAAGTTTGGGAAACATGACTTGCTCTGTTCATAACGTACGCTGGGCGGGTAAGATGCTGGAAGGTTCTGCGGGAAAGGGTTATGTTCATCCAGATGCGCTCGGGGGGCTCTGCTGATGAAGCCTGTGGTTTTGTAAGTCCAGGCAGTCCTACCACCTTTCCCACCAGAAGGGCCTTGGCTCCACAGGTCAAGGAATGAGCCTGGGGATCCCGCCAGCTGCCAAGGGTATCTGTGACCATTACATGTTGCAGAACTGGGGAAATAACTACAGGGTGGATTTGGTCACCTGACCCCTGTAAGCCTCTGCTCTGACCAGTGGACCAGGGCAACGATTTGGGTTTTCTGCTCTTGGTGTCAGTTCGGAGTTGGTGCTTGGCAACCATGGAAAATTCTCATTCTTTCTTTCTCCCGTGTGCACAGTCATCCTGGCGGAGGCCACAGGTCCTTTTGGAGAAGGTTGGGAGAAGGATAACAGTGGGAATGTATGGCTCGTGTAGCCTTCAGGGGACCTGCCCTCAGCTCCCCATCATCTGTGGGCTCTGGTCTGTGAGATGGGGTTGCCAAGTCTGGAAGTAGCTGGAAGAGCTATGACTCTGTCTTGGTGATTCAAGCCAGGCCTCAGTTGAGTAGATCTAGAACCTTCCTGTTCATGCAAGTCATTAAGACTCCAGGAGACCATCTATCTGTTCCTGTGTAACAGTGAAAGGTTGGGTCTCAGTGTCCCCCCTCAAGCAGTGTGTGGAAGACCTGTGAAGCTGGGGACCCACTGGCCTTGCAGCTCAGTCCCCTAGGGGCTGGACTGTGTCTTTAGTGTCCACGTGAGTAGGAGCCACACAGATGCTACTTTGTGGACGTGGTTAAACATGGAGGCAAATAGCTTTTTAATTAGTGGATTTTCTTTTTTTAGAGCCGGTTTAGAGTTACAGAAAGGTTAAACAGTCGGAATATACTCCCTTAGCCCCACTCCCGGGAGATTTCCCCCTTTCTAGCATCTTGCCTTGACGCGGTGTGTTTGATGCAATCGATGAGTCTGTGCTGATATAATTAACTAGTGTCCGTGGTTGACATTAGGGTTGGCTTTTTGTTTTGTACGCTCTGCAGGTTTGCACGAGTGTCCAGTGACATGAGCACCATGAGGACCCTACAGAGTAGTGTCACTGCCCTAAAAGTCTGCCCTGTTCGTTCCCCCCACCCCCAATCCCCTCCAGTCCTCTGGCAGCTGATCTCTATGCTGTCTCCCTAGTGTTGCTCTGTCCCGAGCGTCATGGAGTTGGAGTCACGTGTAGGAGGCCTCTTCAGACTCGATTTTTTTCACTTCGTCCTGTGCGTTTAAAGTTCCTCGTGTGCCTCCATTTTCATGGTTTGACAGCTCGTGTCTTTTTAGTTCTGAGCAACATCCCGTTGTCTGGAAGAGTGGCCTTGGTAATCTGTCCACCTAGCTCAGGGCATCCTGCTTCCTTCCGTGTTTGGCAGTTGTGAATAAATCTCTGAAGTGTCTGATGTGGACGTGTTTTCAGCTCCTTTGGGTCAATACCAAGGGGTACATTTCTGGTTCATATAAGAGTAGATTTACTTTTATAAGAAACCACCAAACTGTCTTCCAGAGGAAGATGTGGAGGGGTGGCAGGCGGCAGGGGGCGGGGGGTCACTAAACCTCCTGGAGGCTCAATTTCTCCATCTGGTAATGGACATTCTAGATTGCCCAGCCCTCCCCTGGGTCACAAAATCCTCCCCTAGGTCACCTGGCCCCGCCCCAGGTCGCCTCGCCCCGCCCCATGCTATGACACTTAGTTCTGCCCTGTGACATCTGTCTTGCTTTAGAACCCCTTTCTTGGATCCAAGTTGAACCCCTCTGGTGGGTCCTGGAGCAGGTGCGCAGATTCCTCGGGAGCCACCTGGCGCTGCCCACAGAGGCTGGGAGAGGTCTGGTGGGGATGGGATTCTGTGTTGGAGGTGGTAGGTTGCTTCTGCGGCAGGTGTCACCAGAGGGCATGTCAAGTGATGGACTGGGTCACGGAGGTACCCCTCCCTCCATTAGCTTGTTCTTGGGTGGCACATTGCATCTCTTTTTGTTGGCTTGGGAGTCATGTCCCAGTAGGGCCAGGGTGTGAGTGTGAAGTGGGCTTATGGTCTAGCCTCCTGGGAGTGTCCTTGTGCTTTTCTGAAGCACGCTGTCCTAGAAATTTCTGGAATGATTTTGTAGTCCCTTTGGGCTCCCTGGCAGCTTCTCGCCCCAGCTGGTTTCCCCCCTGCCCGCCTTCCCGCTGATGGCTGGATTCTCCTCTGTGCTTCCAGCCTCCCCCGTCAGTGCCCTGGGGAACCGTGGCCCACGGGGCTTGGGGTGGACTTGCCTCCGAACTGTGGCAGGTGGGTGTGGCCCCAGGCCTTGGGCTGGGCCTGCAGTTCTCACACGTCAGATGAGGCCTCTCTGGGAAAATCACAATGCAACTGGAGAGGGTGAGGTGTGGGCATGCATCTCAGTTGCTCTTCATGAGGAGCTGGAGTTGGAGTCCTGCTTCGGGGCAAGACCGGGAAATTTCCACAGGCCGTCTCCCTAGGAGCCCCCCCCCGCCCCGCCTTCACTCTGAGTCCTGTCTCTTCCTTTAGCCGACCCAGGAGGGACAGGGAGACAGAGGAACGGCACTTCCAGGTGGCAGGACGTTGCCCTGCCCCAGGCTGAGGCCCCTCTGGCTCTGCTCCCTCATGTGACTGGGCGCCCCTGGCTTCATCTCAGCCCCCTGCCCAGCCAAGGCCTGGCTCTGGCAGCCGACAGGGAAGTGGCCCCGGGAGGCTGGGTGGCACATACTCTTCACTATCTTGTTTGGGGCCTGCCTACCTGCTCAGCCTACACCGTGGACCATCTGACCTTCCTGATGCCGTGTGAGCCTTGAGATTGGCTTCAACTGTTCCTGTATCGCCAGTGGAGGCTCTTGGAGACAAGGGGCGTCTACTTGGAGCCAGGGGGCACAGCAGCCAAGTGGGGTGCAGAGCTACACCCACTGAGCATCAGCCCTGGTGTGTCACAGACAATAGGACATGAGAACAGTGGCCAGACAGCCAGGCCTTTGGGGATGGCCCTGACCTAGGCCTGCTCTCCCAGCACCGTCGGCCTCCCCACTTGTGACCTCTCTTTCCTGTGGCTGTTGCTTTCCCTAGATGGAAAACTCATCCTTGGAACTTGGAAAATGCAGGTTTAAGGGCCCCCATTCCAGTAGTTCTGAGCAGGGCCTGGGAGTCTGTCTTCAGTGAGCATGGGGACAACCTGTGCCCGGATGGTTTGGTCCTCCCTGGCCCTTTACCGTGTCTTAGCCCTCTGCCTGGACCATGTCCGAGGGCCCCCGTGCTGCTCCTGTACATGAATGGGGACAGGTCCATGTCAACCCGACCAGCATGAATGAATGAATGAAATGAATGAATGAATTATGAATTTATTTATTTATTTATTTATTTTCCAGCATGAATTTAAAGTTGGGTAATTGTGACCCTGGATTGCTTTGCCTGATGTTTGTCCTACAACAAACCTTAGTGTGAATGCAGTTTGCTGCTGCTCAGTGGGGGGTCACTACCTCCCCTCCCATCGACACCTGTGTGCACACACACACGTCCATGTACACACATGTGTGAGTATAGTCACGCACACATGTGTGCACGCATGTACCACGACATGAACTAATGCACACACATCCATGTGCACACACGACCACGACCACACACATGAGCACTGGTATGTGCACACATGGTCACCTACGTGTGCACACATGTACCACGACATGAGCTCATGCACACACATGCACACATGCACGCCCACACATCCATCTGCACACACATGGCCGCACACGAACACTGGTATGGGCACACAAGGTCACCTACATGTGCACACACGTACACACACATGCACACATGTATGTGCCCCCACCACTTTGGAATCCCTCATCTACTGCTTGCGTCCAGCAGCACCATATAATCTGGACTCTTTCTCTGATTTTTTTCAATCAGTGGTGTCTACTGTCTTCTCCAAATGTTCTTTGGCTGTTTTGGGTTTCTCACCCTGGTCATGAAAGGCTCACTACGGGATGACACTCTGGAGGTGTTGGGGAGTTTAGGAAGGAAACAACTTTTAATCCTGCTGGTTTCCTGAACTTGGTTAGCCTGATGTGAGATGGTTTTTAGGGAGGGAGCTTTCTGAGAATCCCTTAAGATCATTCTACCCAGGCAGGTGCCTTTGAAGTAGAGCGGGTTGCGAATTTTACACATTAAGTCTGCTGTTTGGTGACATGGTTTTGCCGGTCTCATTGATGGCTGCTTGCACTGCCTTTGGGGAGCCTTCCTTATGAAGAAGGAAGGGAAAATGTGATTTAATTGTGTAATTTTCCTTTTCCATGTAAATACATACATCAAGGAAAAAATATGTTCACTTTCTGTTTACCATTCTTGTGTCCTATAAGAAGGGTTCTTTTCATTGTTCTCTCATGTATTAAATTTTTAAAAAATACATTTCACTTCTTTTGACAAGCCATTAAAATCCAGCATTTAAATGTCACTCGTTGGCACATAATTTGCTGTCATGAAAACAACTATGGATTTATTTCCTGGCAAGAATCTCCTGTTGTATTGAGCTGTACGTCAAAACCAAAAGGAAAATTAAAAAAAAAAATCTAACTCAGTTTTATAATTCCTTAAGAGAGAAGGAGGAAAGATCATGTAATGGTGTGTATAACCGTGATGACCACACTTGATGACCATCAGAGTTGCTGGCTGCTGGCCCTGCGTTACATGCACGCTCTACACCAGGTTGCTTTGTGCAGCAAGTCAGTTAAGCTGAGCTTTGGCTGGCTTCTTCATTTTCCTCCTTGATCCATCTCTGCGTGCAGCCAACCCCCACTTACTAACCCGTCCTGTCTTGTTCAGGAACCTGCACTCTGCCCCAGTGGTTGGGGCAGAGTGCAGCTTCCTTTCTGCAGAGTGCAGAGTCCTTTCTGAGGCCCAGCTAAGGCCCGCCACCCCATGTTCCAGGCAGATGCGGGGCGGGGAGATGGAGACGTGCCCGTTCAAGGCATGTACAGTTGCAGAGCTGATACTTGTCCTTCCCAGGACATCCACACATGGTGAGAAGCTGGTGGAGGGGCCCCTGAGTGTGAACGACAGGAGGTGAAGGGAGAGGCCATGAGAGGGCCAAGGGGACAGAGGGGCAACTGGACTGTTAGGCCCAGGATGTAGAGAATACTCCTAAGTCAGGAAGAAATAAAGTCCACTCAGCCTCACTAGGAATCAGAAAAATGGACGGTCAGATCGTAAGAGGTTGTTTCATTAACTCTAAGATGGCAAAAATGAAAGAACCTGACAATCCCAAGTATTGGCCAGAATCTAGGGCCCATTGGAAATTCTTAGGCACAGTGGATTGCAGCCAGTTTGGAAGCTGTTTTGGCAGCAGCAGAAGTGATGAAGTGAATGTCCTGCATCCCGGCTGTCTGCCTCTAGTTATGCACTCAGATTATATATCTGCTCCATCTGCACCGGTCATAGCCACCTCAGTGGTGATATGGACTGATGGAGGTAACCTACCCGAGCACCCATCAGTCAGGATGTGATTCCACGCTATATGTAACCAGGGCCAACAGACACACATGTATCAGCATGCCTGCATCGCACAAACATGTTGAGCAAGTAAAGCGAGGTTGTACCAGACATGCAGAGCCTAAGACTACGTGAAGCTGACAGAGGAGAACCGCACCATCAGTGTTTAGGAGAAGTCGCACATGTGGCCCATGTGGAAGGGAGGAAACCGAAGGCCAAGTACAACGTGAGGACAGCTGTCTCCTCTGGGGTGAGGCAAAGAGAGAGGTTTGGGCAGGCAAGAGTCTTGAATACAGAGCTTTCCATCTTACCTAAAACAGTGGTGAGCACAGGCCATTTATGAGGTTATTTTATTCCTGTTTGTGTGCACGAAACACTCGGTGATACAATAACTAACAAGGCTGACAGCGCACAGAAGATATTACAGACCAGGAACCGATGAGGGAAACAGCAGAAAACAAGGAAGGGCTAAAGAAATCATAAAAACATCAAGGAGATAAACAAACAGCTGGGGTCTTCGACATGACTTATAAAGCAGAGAGACCCCTGTTTGACCAGGATCAGGAGTAGGTGCCCGACAACGGAGAAAGAGGCGTCAGGGTAGGTGGGCTGAATGTGGACGTGACAGGAGGATGGGCTCAATTGCTTTGCTCTAAGTGTGTGAAAAAAACAGTTAATAACATAAACCAGTAAGAGTGACTCAGAATGATGTACAACACCTGACAGCCCTAAAATCGCTTAAAAAGTCACATATGTACATTTTCAAGAAGTTGATTTTGTGAATTCAGTGAACATTATCTATATTGTGGGGAATCGTTTCTGTTCACAAACTATCCTCTCATGACAGAGGACCAGCCACATGTAGAAGAGGGCGCATGCTGTGGACACACACAGCCTCCAGTCTGTGTTCCTTTATTTTATTTATTTTTAAAAAGATTTTATTTATTTATTCATGAGAGACCCAGAGAGAGGCAAAGACACAAGAAGAGGGAGAACCAGGCTCCATGCAGGGAGCCAGATGTGGGACTTGATTTCGGGACTCCAGGATCATGCCCTGGGCGGAAGGCAGATGCTCAACCACTTAGCCACCCAGCTGTCCCCAGCCTGTGTTCCTTTAAATATGCAGGTAGCAGCCCGGAGTCTGCCACAGCCTTCGTGCAATTCAACACTGACCATTCTCTCCTGTTGGGTGAGAATCCTCCTGAACCACATTTTTCTCCCAAGTCCGTATTTGCTTGCAGCCTCTCCTCCTTGTCTCTCATGCACCCCTCCCTCCGGGAGGGCTCTGCAATCAGAGGCGAAGTGAGGGGTCTTCATTCAATGGAAAGTCCTTCTGAGACAAACATTTTCTCTCTAAAGAAGTAGAAATAATAGTCCAAGGGAGCTTGGTGCATGGTGGGCCAAGGTTGGCCAAGCTAAGAGGAAATGCGGCGTCAAATGCACGGCCCGCGATGTCATTCACACGGCCTCTCCACTTTCCCGAAGCATTCTTGGTGGATTTTCTGTGAACAAAGGGCTCCCCTGGTACATGTCAGTGTTGGTTTCCAGATTATTGATACCAGGACAAACTTGGGACAGCTGAAGACTTAGCAGCCACTTCTAAATGTTGATCATTTGGAAATAAAGAGAAAACAGTTCTATCGTCAGAAGGGAAAATATGATAGATTTTTAAAGCTTCATTTTTCCTCAGCTCCTTAGAGCTGTGATGCCAGAAACTACATGGTTCGAGCCTATTCCTCTAGGAACTCCATTTTCAGAGAATCTGCCTTTCTCCACCTGCCGCACTTCCACTGTGGTCTCTGGAAGAGCAGAGTAACTGGGAAATGTGTGTCTTTGGGGGCAGAGAGCTCATATTTTCTGTGCTATTCTAGGGCGTCCAGAATGTTGCTGCTGGCCACACTCCAGCTGTGTACCTGCCCCCTCCCCCCACGGCTCTCCCTGTTTTGTCCAGGAGGCTGCTGTCCTCCCAGGAGCATTGGGTGCCCCGGGGATCGACCTCGGTGCCCATGTACCACTGCATGCCCTGTCGGCGGCCTCCAGAAGGTAGACACAGCTAATTCCAGACGATGGGTTAGGAGGGCTTGGAGTAGCTGATGGATTCATCTTCCACATGTGGGACAGTGGAGTCACCTCCTCTGTGGTATCTGATAGTTGCTGAAGAAAGCTGGTGGGATTTGATGACTACCAGCAGACCTGGCCCCAGTCCGTGTTACGGTGGAGGTGCAGTGGCACACGCACACAGGCAGGCAGGGGTCAGTGGGCACGCACCTGGTTCTCAGTAAGGAGAGGGGGGATGTGGAAGGAGCTGGGTTCCATGACCTGTCAGAGTTTGTCTTCTCCCACTCTCCTTTCATCCCCCTGGTTCTCAACTCCAGCCTGCCGTCCCATCCTGTGTGGTGGCATCCCTGCAGGGGCTTGTCTACACAAACCTGTGATGTTGCGCGTTTGGGAGCTGATAGTGGATAACTGCATGACTGACTCTCCGGGCAGAATAGATGCAGGAGACAGGAATCAGTCTTCCTGGGCTTGGATGCACTTTGCTGACACTGGACGGAACCTTTCATTACCTGGAAGACGTACTACACATGTGGGAATAGAGAGAGAACGAGGACCTGTTTGTCCTTAGGGGGCAAACCAGAGTCATTCTCTACGCATATTTGAGAATCAGGGTTTTGCCTTTTAAAAGATAATGGATATCAAGAAATATATCCTTTGTTATGATTAAAAGGTAGATTTCTTAACTTTGGACACTGTGAAGGCTTGCATTTTTTTCTCATATAAGCTAGAGATTTTGCTTTTTAATTTTAATGTATGAGGCCAGATAGCCTCATCCCTGTTAAAACTATGAAAGTGAAAGTTTCGTTGAGCGTGCTCTTGAGCATTAATGGAAACGACCTCAGGAAGCTGCTGACATCTGCTTTAGAAACCCTGGGTAAGGACCGTCTCTGCCTTGGGCCCCCCCAGGAGGGTTAGATGCTTCCCTAGGTGGGGACCATCTCTGCCTCGGGGCTCCCCTGCCAGGAGAGTTAGATGCACCCCTGGGTGAGGACCATTCTGCCTTGGGCCCCACCCCCAAGAGGATTAGATGCACCCTTGGGACAGCGGTTGAGGCCTGGACAGCCTGGGAGCCCCCCCCCCCCCCCGGTGGGTAGCACACTCTGCGTGTGGAGAAGCAGGAAGCAGGGGACCCATGGGCTGCTTGCGTGTTACATGTGTCAGGGGCCGGCATTCATGGAGCCAATCAGGCCTTTGTCTGTGAGGTAGTTGGAGCCTCAGGTGCGGGGTTACCTATCTCATGGGACAAAAGCCTTGGACTCAGGTGGCAGAGAATCACCACGGACTCTGGACCTCTTGGTGGGAAGGGTTTTATTCATCTTCTTTCTCTCCCTCATTCACCTCTCTCATCTCGACTAAACTTCTTGTGATTTTGTCGGTTTCTGGGGGTGATCTCTGGTCGCAGGCGTGGATGTGAGGCTATATGAAGAGGCCATGAGGAGAGTTATGAAGAGCAGACATACGGTGTGGATGGAATGCTCGCAGCGGGATCTCCTGTGAAGAGCAGTCACCAGGCCCCTCCAGGATCTCACATCTCAAGACAAAGGGCAGGTGCATGAGCACCTTGGGGAAAATACTAGAAACTATCCAAAACCTGGTTTGTTCGCCAAGACTCAGGACAGAGGGTCCCCAGACCTCAGGGAATTAAGACAACCAAAACAGAAGCACACGCACACCTGTAGGTAAGTGCAGTTTCGTCCTTGACTATCCAAAATCCTCGAGCTTGAAGACAGTTGTCCACAGTACCAGTGACAGAGCTAGGTCCTCGCCAAGGAGGTCCTTGTGGAGGTCAGCAGGCCGACTGGGTGGCTGCAGGAGGAGAATTCCAGAATGCATATAGAGGGAAGCTGCTATGTGACCTAACAGAACAGGATGGAGATGGAAACCCCCCCCCCCAAGTGGACACGCTTCCCGCTCCTGGCTCTGTGGTCACGACTCCTGGCCAAGTGTCCTACAGTTTATCCTCCAGCTTCCTTAGGGGTCAGATGCCCTTTCCCCTAAATACTTCCCAGTAAACCCCGTCCAGTCGATGTGAAGCATTTAGGGGATGCTCCCGCCGTTCCTGGATGTGGGGATGGACAATCATGGATGTCAGGAGCAGGAGGGTATGGTGCTCCACCGGGCCACGTGGAAGGGGCTCACTGGTCAGGGCGTGGAGTGGTCGCAGTGGGTCCTGAACGTCATCAGGACATGTTCATGCTCTCGGTTTCCCTGACCGCTAGGAGTGGCTTCTGTGTGACGGTACAGAGGGCAGACGGCAGCTGAGTGCACGGCCGCAGCAGTGACTACGTGCATCCTCCAGAGGCCACAGCAGATCAGCCTAATATTGGCTGGGCTTTCTGGCTTAAAGCCCAGTGTCCCCCGGCGGCACCTCCCAAGGGCTGGTGCCATGCAGACGGGGGGCGAGGCGCCCCATTCTTATATGGTGCCAGCATCCTGCTCACACTGACAGGGTCATGAAAGCTGTCATGCCATGTGCAGAGATAGGGAGAGGGCAGGGGTCCCGAGGAAGGCAGAGAGGGGCTGGTCCCACCTCGGCCTGTAGGGCTCTGCAGGAGGCCCCTGGTCCCCAGGCCATGCCGTCGACTGCCGTTTCTTGCCACCTTTCATTACGCCGTGATGCCTGGTCCTTGGTCTTCCTTGTTCCTCAGGATCCTGACGGGGGTGTGACAGCAGGCTGAGTGCGGTGGCAGGGAGCCTCGCCAGGACAGCAGGACACGGGGCAAGCACACCCGAAGTGGCGAGTGCTGGCGGGGAGGTGTCATCACTGCTTGGCTGTTTCCAGGAGGGTTAGGTTGGCAGTGGGCACGGAAGATGGTGTGGAGGCAGGTGCACAGAGAGGGCATGGTAGGGAGGCCAGGCATGAATGAGGTATAGACTCCTCTGGTAGCCTATTCAGGGCTGTTATGTGTGCACAGGTGCCATGTGTATACAGGTGCCATACATATACAGGTGCCTTGTGTGCACAGGTGCCATGTGTATAGGTGCTGTGTGTGTATACAGGTGCTATATGTGCATAGGTACCGTACATGCACAGGTGCCCTGTGTTTACAGATGTCACATATGCACAGGTGATGTATGTACACAGATGCCATATGTATGCTAGTGCCATATATACACAGGTGCCATACATATACAGGTGCTATGAAGCCTTCAAAATCATTCCTGTGTGCTGGCCTGGGCCCTCTCCGAGTTGCTTGGGGACATTGTGCTGGAGCAGCGGGAGAGGACGTGAGCTCCTCGGGGAGGCGTGTATGGGGAGAGGCAGGAATCAGTGACCACTGTGGGCAGGGGGGGTCAGGGCCCTCTGTGGGGGGGCTGGGAATTGGGGCCAAAGATCCAAGCCTGAGGAGGGCTGCCAAGCTGCGTCCCCTATGCGGTTGTGAGGAAATGTGCTGACAGGTGTAAGGATCTTCAGTGTGTCTGTGGTGTGGTGACCAGGGGCCCGGAGACTGCTGGGGTCAAGTCCCCTCTCCGTCCTAGCTGCCCGTGTGATGCTGGGCTTGCATGCACTGTCCTGCGCCGCCACCGTCCGCTCAGTAGGAGTAGGACTTGCAGGGACGTGCAAGAAGTGCTGCAATCTGTCGGCTGGCCATTTGTTGGGATTATTACTCCTTTAAGGCGTAGCTGGTCTTGAGTCCTGTGGGCTCAGCTTACACGTGGATTGTACACATAACACCGATGAACACACATGCACACGTGTGTCCATGTGCTGGGGAGAGTCCAGAATGTCTGTCACGGAAACACAGTTTGGATTGGCTCTTTTAAAAAAAGAAAGAAGATTTTATTTATTTATTAGAGAGAAAGAGCTTTAGAGACAGAGCAAGCACAAACCGGGGGCAGAGGCAGAGAGGGATGCAGGCTCCCCGCTGAGCAGGGGCCCCAAGACAGGACTGGATCTCAGGACCCCAGGGTCATGCCCTGAGCCAAAGGCAGGCACACACCACGGAGCCCCAGGTGCCCTGGGATCATCTGTCTAAAGCATATTTTAAACATGTGATTGATTAACATATGACCTGATTTTCATTTCCTTAAATGAAAGAATGTTTTAAAAGCAGAACAGTCATTCTGCAGAAAGTGCTGTTTCAGTTTTTGCTTCTCTGTGATGTGGACTCAAGGACGCAGTTGGTCGAGGTAGCTGCTTGAGCTGCATTTTGGTCCACGTCTCTCCCTGGTTCAGCCCTGGTGTCAGGGAGACTGTGGCTGAGCCCGTGTGTGCCCTGGTGCCATCCCTGAGTGCCCGCTGCCAGCTGGCCCCCTGCCCACTGCTTTGTCCTCCCGCCTGGGGGTCTGGGCAGCCAGCTCCATCCCCTGAGACGGGCTCGCTGTCCTGCTGTGGAGGCAGCACTGTGATGAAGAGTCTTGTAGGGACGAACATAGGATTGTAAACGGTAGGAGCTGATGTGGTCTCCTCTGCATACACGGTGAATACGGCCTCCAGGGGAGGGCACACCCATCTCCCCTTGATTTCCGAGTCTTTTCCTTCCGGGGGCCGAAGCTGTGCTCCGGGGGGGTAGAGAAGGGAGGCTCTGGTCACTGGACAGGCCACCTGTGTCATCGCGTGTCAAAGTCTGAGCTTTACGGATGTGGCCAGGGACCCCAGGCAGCCGCCTTTGCCCCCAGCATGGTGCTGACTCTTCCACGCCTGCCCCACCCTCGATGTCAAATATGAGATATTCCCTTTCCCTGTTACTTTGGGTAATAAGTCACTTTTCCCAAGACACAGAGAAAGGCTAGTGAGTTGGTTTGTTTTTTGGGATGATGTGCTGATGATGTGGGTGGGAATTTTTGTTTACAAACAGCAAATGTACCTGAAGCTTCGTGGGGCAGATCCCAACCCTTGTGCTCCATGGGTGTACACAGATGGAGCCAGTCCTGGGGGCACTTGGATTGCCCATGATGGGACGGTAGTTGCAGGCTCATTGGGACCTTCCGCAGGCTTCGCAGGGATGGGCCCAGAGGCCAGAGCTGCGGCTCAGACTCAGCGCCCCTGACCTCGTCTAAACCTCACCTCACATAGGTCTCTTAAAAAAGGTGAGTTTCCATGAGGCCACGATTTGGGGTCACTGCCAGTGGCCGGGTGTGACCCAGGGGCCCCGCTTCTCTCCCCAGGAGAGGCGAGTCCACAGGGCCGTCAGAGACCCTTTACGTCTCAGGAGAACTAGGATTTACTCTGGTTTATATGTTGTTGACCCAAAGCCTTGATGGAGATGCGCTTCTGCCAGGAGCCTAGATGGGGATGTGGCCCCTTGAGGACGTGCTGCCAGGATGCACTGCTCATCTGGCACCTGTGTGGCTCAGAGGAAGGAACTAGGGCAGACTCTCAGGTCAGGGGAGCCCAGCTCCAGGACCCCCTGCTCCCTGGCCTGCCAGTCTGGATGTGTTGCTTCTTCTGTCAAATTAGGAGAATTGAAAATTAAACTTACGTGGTTGGGGGGATTGTGGGAGATGAGGGCGTCACAGGGCTTTCCTACAGGTATCTCTGTGCACATGGCTGTGGCTGACCTCTGGGTTTGTTGGTGACCCATCCTCCCTGAACGAACCTTCCGGGATGCACTCAGTATTCTCACTGGACCTCAATGTTTAGGAATGCGTACTGCCCCCATGTCCTTTGTGTTTCCAAATCCCAGAAACATGGGATGCAGGGTAGAAACAACGGGTGTGAGCACTGGTTGTGTCCTTACATTAATGCCTGGTTCAGGGCACTCCCTCGGGTGCCTGGGGACCTGGGGTTCTGGGGGCCTGGGGGTCTGGCAGTCTGGGGGCCTTGGGTTCTGGGGGCCTGGGGACCTGAGGGTCTGGGGACCTGTGGGCCTGGAGTCTGGGGGCCTGGGGGCCTGGGGGCCTGGGGATCTGGGAGCCTGGAGGCCGGAGGCCTGGGGGCATGGGAGCCGGGGGTTTTGGAGGCCTGGGGTCCTGGCAGGCACTCGCCACAGGAAGGTCTGGGCAGCAGGTTCTCTGGGCATCCCCATGCCCCCGTGTTCCCTTTCACCCCCACAGGCTTTTATTTCTGTAGTTTGAACCTGGTAGTTAAACTCTCTCTGCAGAAAGCACTTCTTCCGTTGTTCACGTTTGGGCAAATTTAAAGATTGATAATGTCGTCCTCAGAAAGCAAGAGGCTTATGATTTTCCTCCTGTTCTGTTAGTCAAGTGGCCGGGAGGATCCAGCAGGGTGGAAACACCAGAGGCCGGCCTGGCCTCCGCGGGCCTCCTGCCTGCCTGCTCTTCCTCCTTTGTTGTTCCCACACTCCTTTCATCTGCTGCTCCTCTTTTCATCTGCTCTGTTCTCCCTTTATCTCAAAACCAGAATGAAAGGCCTTCAAAGGCTGAGTTTCAAAACACATCCCCCAGAGAGGGCCAATTAAACACATAAAGATGGTCCGTGTGCAAAGACTGGAGTCTTCAGGGTCACAAGATTATCTTGAGTTTGCAGGTGGAGGGCCCCTGCTGCGCCCTCCTGGCCTCAGCCTCCTGGGTCCTGCTCTGCAGACTGTCCTCACGCCACAGGCTGGAGACCCCATCCCCATGGGGCCGCCCGCAGCATGCCCCTCCTCCTTCCAGGCTGCACCACTCTTAGTGTCACTTGGCTGGTTTTAGAGCTTGGGCTTTTGCACGCGGAGCTCCAGCTTCTGGCAGGGCCCCCGCATCAGATACAAGGCAGGCACACACGGGGCATGCGGGCCTCGGGTGTGTGGTGTTCTCACGTGTGCACGTATACCATCTGTGCAGAGCAGACTGACTGACAAACCCAGCCTCAGACACCTTCAGCTGTTTGCAAACACCTTATTGTTTGGTGACGTGGGCAGCTCGGGCTGTCAGGTCACGCGGGGGCTTGTGCAGCTGGGTATGCTGGGGAAGTCAAGCACGCAGGTCAGCTCCAGTCGGGCAGCGAGTGGCATGGTTTTGGTCACTGATTGCATCAATTATTGTGATTTGACCTTGACCCTCATCTTCAGGAGCGAGGTGGGAGGTCACCTATAGGAGGCAGGTGGTCCCCGCACTCGGTCCCACTGTTTTATTTGTGAGGAATTGCCTTCTGGAAGGGTGCTCCCCTATCTATCTATCTATCTATCTATCTATCTATCTATCTATCTATCTATCTTTCTTTCTCTTTCTTTCTTTCTTTCTTTCTTTCTTTCTTTCTTTCTTTCTTTCTTCTTTCTTTCTTTCTTTCTTTCATTTTATTTATTTATTTGTGAGAGACACACAGAGAGAGGCAGAGACACAGGCAGAGAGAGAAGCAGGCTTACTATAGGGAGCCCGATGTAGGACTCTGGGATCATGCCCTGAGCTGGAGGCAGACACTTCATCGCAGAACCCTCCCAGGCACCCCTGCCCTGTCTTTCAGGAATCATCACGGGGAGGCTGGGGGAGCAGGGGGCTTCCTCTGGCTTCCCCGGGGACCCCGCAGGTAGGTGCCTTTGAGTGGGACATGGGGCTCTCTCCAACACTGGGCTTCCTTTCCCTTTGCTGAACCTTCAGAGAAGGCGTGGGGACCACCCTGCTCTCCTCACATGGGCGATCCCCCTGCGAGGACTCTGTGGGGGGACGCCATCCAGGGAGGAGCTGTTGGAGCTACAGTAGGAGGGGGGAACAGGCCAGAGGGGAAGGGGGCTGACAGGTACGGCCCTCCCTGCATGCATGTGTCCCCGGGTCAGGGCCTCATGGGACGTGACCCCACAGGTCAGCGAGGAGGGGCAAATGGGTGCTGGGAGGGGCAAAAAATCAGAGACCTGAGGAGGAGAGAATATTTGTTTATTTTTTCCAGCTCAGTGTTGGAGCCAGATGTCCGGGCATGGGGTAGGGGTGCTGTGGGAACCTGCCGGTGCACACGCCAAGTGCCCGGGTGGGGTCGGCTGCAGGGCTGGCTATGTTGTCCTTCGAAGTCACTCAGAGCTGCCGCCTGGTGGTGTTCCTGGTTGGGAAGGGGGCCTGCTGTGTTGAGGTGACACGTGGAGCCCACAGTGCCCGTCCCATCGCACCCCCGCTCTCGCCCCTCCTGGGGTCCTGCGCTGCGGTTACCAGGTCCGGCTCCTCTGGAGAGCGGCGTGGGCCTGGGGGATGACGTGCATGTCCAGGCTGGGCACTGAGCGGGTCCCCTGACCCAGGACACGGTCACCACGTAGCCGCCCCACCTGGGGGTGGGGCTTGGGCTTCTCATGGCTCTGGTTGCCCCTGTGCACATGTGTCCCAGGAGCCACACAGGCACTAGGGCCAGTGGGTTTGGGGGGCACTGTTTCAACGCCAGACTGCAGGGTACTGCATGTGTGTGTGTGTGAGGCTGGGGCTGCCACAGAGGCTGCTGGGCCCCTGTGGGCGGCAGTCAGTGTGGGCCCCCCCGCAGCTGGCTCCCTGTGCCCCAGATCAGAACCCGGCGTGCATCAAGTCCCTGGAGCTCTGAGCACGCTTTGTGCCAGGACAGCGGGAGCTTCAAGTGGCTGTGGGGGTGGCTTAAAAGGAGGAGGGGAACCGAGAGGCCTGCAGTGGGGACAGCATGGAAGGGAACTAGGCCTGGGTGAGGCTCTCCTAGGGCACGAGGAGCTGGGAGGCCCCTGGGGAGGAGCTGTGCCTTCCAGGCTGCAGGAGCTCTGAGGCGGGAGGAGGAGAGCGGTGTTCCTGGGGATCCCACAGCAATCCTGGGGACTATGCCCTCCTAGAGCAAGAGTAGCAGAGTCAGAGGGGCGGTTCTAGGGCTAAGGTCAGGGCCATGTGGGCGGGTGAGGCCATGTGTCCTGGAGTCTCCGGATTCAGGTGAAAGCCCAGGTCCACCCTTCTCAGGATGTGGATGGACGGCGCCCTGGGACGCTGCTGTGCCCTGCCTCATGTGACCTCGGAGGCAGTGGCGGACCCCCTGAGCCCAGAGGCTTTCCTGCTGGGTGGTCTGGCTGGTGGGTGGCTGTGCCCGACGGTGCCTGAGGGGGGGCAGCTCAGAGGCTGGTGGAAAACAGCACCTTGCCTTTTACCAAAGAACAAAAATTACTCACTATTACATGCAATTAGCAATTTTAAATTATTAATGGTGGTAAAAGAATGTGTCTATTCAACAAGTAATTTGTTGTAATTTTTAGTAATTGAAAGTAATTTCTAGCAATTAAATCCCAATTTAGTGCATTTTCTGGGTGATACCCTTGTTCCAGGGGGTGCGTCTGATTGAACCATTGGGCGCTTTTCTCCAGGCACTTTGTTCAGGAAAATGCGCTGGGTGGGATATTTGGGGCGAGTGAGGTAACCAAATCTTGGAAGTACGGTGGAAATCCAGAACTGCCACTGGCCGAGGCCCCAGCACTGTGCTTGGCTTGCGGGTGAGACCGTGTGCCACTGGGGGGCCCAGGCCTCCCCCCCCACCCCTGCCCGAGCTGCCACCCCTCTGCTGACTTGCAGGGTCGCCCCTGGGAGCTGGACCCTGTGAGGAGCCCACTTGTCCAGCAGGGCGCGGGGTTGCAGTGAGCTGGCTGGGGCAGCAGGTGGCCAGCGCTGGGGGCTGGGGCTGGGAGAGAGGGCAGTGGCTGGACACCAGGTTGCGTGGGGTGGACCCTCGTGACGTCCCCCCTGAGCTCTGGGGGCAGGTGTGCTGGGAGGGCTGGACCAGGGAGTTAACCTAATCACAGCGGATTTGCATGTGAAAAGCAGCCCAGAGACTGTCTTTGTCTTCCACCGAGGGGATCTTACCCCATGAAGTCTGTCATCTCCTTTGTCAAGTAGCAAATAAATGTTCCGACTAAATTCTTCAGAAATGAAATGACTTGGTATATCTGGGAATGTGCTTTATTCCCCTTGCAAATTAGTCCTTTTAACCACGCACAACGACTGCCCACTGCCCAGGGTAGTAATTGAAACCGGAGAGTGAACGGCCTTCCTGTATTTATCTTCTGTTGGAACAGTGTGAGTGTTGCCCTTGCCTCTGTGCACAATGCTGGCTTCTTGGGGGGCGGTCCAGGACTTCCTGGGCAGCAGCCCTGTCCCCTAGGTGGACGGGGTTGTGCACCCAGCCCCTCCCAGTCCCTGGGCCAGCAAGGGTGGCATGTGTGTCCCTGGGGGTCCCGTCCCCACCCCTGCCCCCAGGATCGCTGTGTGCTCAGGGCTCCCCTGCACTGTCTTCCTCCTGTTCCCTGGGATCCTCTGCCAACTCCGAAGTTCCCTCCCGGCCCCTGGCCTGAGCTCCTCAAGGCTCAAGTCCATGGCTTCCGAAAGTCTCCCCAGGATCTCACGTTGGCTCCTGCGGTGAGTCTCACTTCCTCAGACTAGGATCCTATTTATAGCAAACACTTGGAATGCCTCCTCTCCTGCTTTAATATGAAATTAATAACAGAATTCCCAACATGCGACGATTTAAAAAAAAATGAATATATTGCTAGGATGTAAAGAGAGCTGGAAGGAAGACAAATGAGCATAGGCCAGCATGCATCTTGGGCACGTGCATGCACTGTGTAGACACGGTCTCAGCTGGAATGAGATGCTGGCCTGGGATCCCAGGGGATGGCAAACTCAATGCAAAATGATTCCCGAGCGTGCTGTGGGGCCCAGTACCATTTCTGGGCTGTGATGCATACTTGGTACAGGACGATGGGGAGGAGGGATCTGTGTCCTGGAGGCTGCAGTCCTGCTTGAGATTCCACGTGGGGACTGGATTCTGGGCATGCACCAGGGCCTGCGTGTGTCCTCCCTGTGATGTGCTTCCTCCCGCCGCCAGGAGCCCTTCCTTCCTCTGCTCATGTTTGTGGCTGGGCTACTGGCAGGAAGTGATGGGGACACCACAGGGCCACCAGGAAGCCAAGCTGGTTTCACTGGGCAAGTCCACTCCATGAATTACTGCAGCAAGAGGGGTCCTCCCGCCCCGGAAAGGCCGCAGGTGCGGTGCTCCCTGTCCTGGATCGTTTGTTAAGGGCAGTTCTGTGCGGCAGCCTGGGAGCTCGGGCAGGCTCTGACCTTTTCAGTATCTGTTGACTCGGTCTTTGAGTAGAAACAGCAATTGCACCTGCCAACGTCTCTTCACGCAAAACAGTTAGGGGGGTGCAGGGCTAGCAAAGGGCAGTAGACTCCCCTTCTACAAAGTTGAGCAGAGAAAGCAAAGGTAAAGACTGAAGATCAAGGACCAGCCTGTGCTCTCAACATAGAAATGAAGCAAAGACAAAAAAGAAGAGGTAATGTGTCTTTCATGAATAAATAAGTAAAATCTTTAAAAAAAGAAAGAAAGAAGAGGTAAGAGCCTGTGGAAAGGCCCACAACCCTTCCACCATTCTCTCCACAAATGCTAAGCACGCAGTTGCATCTCATTTTTTCCAGCGGATGTTTGCTCATTGCCACCGTGTGCCCACCTTGCATGCCAGTCCTTGCAGTGGGCTAAGGAAAGGTGACCTTGGGCTGGCGGGGCTCCTTCTGGTCCCATGGTGTCTTGGGGCAAAGCATTAAACCACCACCACCACCACCACCCCGCTATCCTCCTCTGTCCGGTGAGGATGCTGAGACACGGGCCATGGAAGGAGGCATCCCGGGAGCTGCCCGGCCCATACAGGCTCGGGTAGACCAGATGCAAAGCCTTGTGTTAAACAGCGGAAGTGTTGGGGTTAATTTGTTGCCATAGTGTCACCCAAACCTGACACGGAGGAAACTCACAGTCTAAGGGAGGCTGACTTACAACACATTGTGATGGCACTGCAGGGCGATTAGAGCAGAAGCTTGGCATTCGTGAGGGAGCTGTCCTCAGAGATCCCCAGAATTTGTGAATTCACACTGAGGCAGTGTGTACTCTGTTCCTTAGTGGCTGTAGTGTGATGTGAGAAGTTAAGGGAAATTTAGGATCATTGGATAGTTTTATAGAGTAGGACTAAGCACTGGCCCCCGAGCTGGGCAGGCTCATCCCCAGGCGGTGATGTTCCCCAGGCTTCAGTGTCCAGGGGCCCCTGACCTCTGGCTGCAGACGTGTCTCAGCCTAGACCCTTCCCTCCCCCAGCATGAGTCTCCTATACATGCACCCAGGACTCCAGGACAGATAGTGCAATTGGTCCAACAATCTACTCGTAAGAGCTGAGCGTCAGAGCCCCGTGCACCAAGCTGGTCGTCACAGGTGGAAACGCTCCCACAGCTGTCAGATGCCCGTACCCCTTCAGGCCAGCAGACAGGACAGTGACAGACCTCAGTCCCTGGGCTGGGCCGGCATCAGAACACCTCTGATACATGTGTGTAGGGGGGTGTCAGCAGTGCTGGTGGTGGATGTGGGTGTTCAGACCTGTCCCCAGAGTCATTCCTGGAGGACACGGTAAGGAGGGCCCGGGGAGCGGCCAGTCCTCTCATGCTTGTAGCTGCTCCCAGACACTCGCTCCCCTCCTTGCTTGTGTTTGAATGTCATTAGCGGGCCGAGCAGAGGCCTGTGCCTGAGAGGCCGTGAGCTATGCTCTTGGACGGGTCATTCTGGGCTTGTGACATGTCTGGTCAATGGATGTGCATTCCGTGACCTTTCAAGAAGTTCAAGAAATTCACTGGGCATGTCCTTAAAAGATACGTACGTGGGGATCCCTGGGTGGCTCAGCAGTTCGGCGCCTGCCTTTGGCCCAGGGCACGATCCTGGAGTCCTGGGATCGAGTCCCACATCGGGCTCCCGGCATGGAGCCTGCTTCTCCCTCTGCCTGTGTCTCTGCCTCTCTCTCTCTCTTATCTGTGTCTATCATAAATAAATAAATCTTTAAAAATAAAAAAAAATAAAAGGTACCTACGTGTGTGAACAGTCCAACTGAGCCATTAACATTTGTGGAACTTGGCATGCAAGGACCTACCCTCAACGTCTGCAGAGACGCCTGAGCACCTGCCATCCACGGTCACCCCCTGCAGGCTGCAGAGGGGCCCGGACTTTGATCTGTCAGGTCTCCTGAGGGCTGCCCTGGTTGGTCCAGGCTCCTCACAGCCAGTTATACCTCGGCCCGCTTCCTTGTGACGTTGCTGTGAGGCCAGCTCTCCTGGTGTTCAGTAGGGACAGGCAGAGTGCTGGGACGCAGGTGTGTTCAGAAAGCACATGTGGTCGTAGAATCCTGGCTGGAGGTCCAGGTGGATGGGGCAGATCCTCTGTCCTGTGAGGTTGGCCGGCGGCTTTATCATGGACCCCTCTTCTGGGAGGGACAGGGGCCCAGGGATTGGCCCTTATGCAGCCAGTCGTGGCCAGGACTCCCAGCGCTGCTGCCCTGATGAACTCGGGCCCCTGTGGCAGTGAGCCCATGGATTGGGGTGGTGTCTGAGAGGAGCACCCACGTCCCTACAGGAGGGCAGCTCTGACCGTCACCTCTGGGGAGTGTGGTGCTATGCTCCATGGGTCTCACCCTGGTCCGTCCCCTGCTGCTGGCCTGTGGGATCAGCCCGGGCAGCACACACCACAGCCTGGTCTCCCGTCACAGGCCTCCCGAGCATCCCTCCTGCAGGCTGGCCCCATGTCTCCTGTTGCGTTGGCCCCAGCTCGCCCCCTGTGTGTCCTGGGTATCCAAGGGTCTCACCCTGCACTGCAGTCCATGGGTGACAGCCTTCCTGCCCATGGCAGGTCCTGGTCCAGGGCATGTGGGCAGGGCCGAAGGTCCTATGAGGCCACACACAGGCCGCAGCTGCAGCCCTGGGTCCATCTCATGTCAGCACAGAACTGCCACAGCCTCCTCAGGGGAAGCCCGTCGCCTCCCACGCTCAGAGCTCTGCCACTTGGGCCTGAGACAGAGAGGGACGAGAAGAGGCCGTTGTGTACACCGCCCGCAGACTGCGTCCCCTGCTCTGTGTGGGAAGCTCACCCACGGGCTCCTGCTGCCCGGCCAGCTGTGTTCTCTCGTATCCTGTCGGCTCGTCCTGCCAGTGGCTGCTTTGCCGCTTGTTTTCACTCCCAGGACAGAACGTTTTCTCCTTAAAGCACCAGCTGCTCTCCTGTTCTCTCCCTTCTCTCAGGGACTGAAAAACCCAATTTGAATTTGCTCAAATAGCTTTAAAATCAGAGTTTACAGAGCATCCTCCTTGCACACGAGGCCTGCTGGGTACAGCGTTTTGAAGGCTTCCATGAAGGAGTACGTAGACACGGTGGGTTAAAGTCACAGCTGCTCTTCATGGGGAGAAGCCACGGGGAGG
Source organism: Nyctereutes procyonoides (assembly GCF_905146905.1). NCBI lineage: Eukaryota > Metazoa > Chordata > Mammalia > Carnivora > Canidae > Nyctereutes > Nyctereutes procyonoides. Next base: position 20,975,687 of record NW_026575120.1, read on the forward strand.
CCAATGGGCAGCTTATAGGTCAGAAGAGGAGGTAGATGGTCTGGGAGCCCTGGACAGGCCCTTGGAGGGGAGGGTAAGCGTTGCTGCCCTGTGAGCATCCACTGAGCTGCACAGCAAGTCAGTGCCCACCTGAGGACCCAGGGGGGTGGGGGGGGCGTACCTGTGCCGCTGCATCCTTGTGGGTGCCCCCCCCCCACCGGCCCCATGTCACTCCTACCGGGTCTAACAGCCAGGGAGTCTCCCTGTCCTCAGAACCCAGCCCCATACCCCCCAGGAGGAAGGAGAGGAACACACGCCTCTCTCCTGTTTCTTCCTTGAGGTCTTGGTTCTAGAGCTGGAGCAGGGCCTGGGGGCTCATGGGCTTGGTGAGGCTGGAGCGAGGAACAGACATGAGAGAACTGGGATCCCAGTGAACAGGCCGTAGACACCCTCGAGAGGCCGTGATATGTCCTCTGGAAGGATGCTTCCTGCGTGCTGTTCCCCTCAGGCAGGGCACCTCTGCCCCCTCTGGGCCTAACAGCCAGCCCCTGGGGAGTGCCGGGCAGCCATGCCCCACAGCAGGCACTCTGGTTCTCGGCTACATGTGCTAGGCTTTGGAGGTCTTGACGTGGCGCCTGTCTGGGGGTGAGCGTGGCCCCTGTGGAGCCCAGCCCTCCTCCTGCCCGTCTTCCCTTCATTCCTGTCCCCCATGCTCGTGAGACCAGGCTGCAGGCGGGGCCCTCGTGGGCAACACGTGTGCAGTTCAGGCTGCCTGCTCCAGGAGCACGTGTGAGGGGACGGCAGGAGCCCTGGAGCCCCCACGGTGGACGGACGGCACGGCTACAGCAGGGTCAGGTGCCAGGGCGGCAGGGAGGGGAGAAAACCCACCTGTGGCTGGCACAGATGCCTGTGGGATGTGCGGTGGCAGCCCTTGTGGTGGGCGGTGCATGGGGCGATGGGGGCCAGGCTGAGGAGGCTGCTGCCAACGTCCTGAGAAGCGTCAGGTTGTGGGGACCTTGGAGTGCGCAAGTGGTGCCCAGTGCGTGAGTGCCTCGATGCCCCATCACCGTGAGGGGAGCATGAGCAGAAGGCTGGGAGGCCTGCCCTGGACGTCCCAGCCCTGATCCCCCACCACAGCTCCGCCTGACCCTGGAGGTCCCTATGTGCTGCACACCACCCTGCACGCCTGCCCCGAGGGACTTCCGCAGGCAGGGAGGCCGACATTCTGGCCTGAGGCCTCGCTGGGAGGGCCCTCCCCAGGACATGGGGCGGGGAGGCTGATGGCAGGGCTGGACGGGGTTCAGGAGGGTTGGGAATGACCTGCAAGGCCAGCACCGGACACTGAGTGCATGTGGGCAGAGGTGCTGGCGCCACGCCGGTGTCCCCACTGCGTGTCCTCAGGCTTCCCAGTTGTTCCCACATGTCTGAACGCTGTTGGTCCTCTGGAGACTGGGCTTTGACCACGGGCACCACTGGGCCTCTGGGAGGGCAGGGCCCGGGGGAGCCAAGCCACACATGGCGCTGAGCAGCCCGCAGCTTCGCCCACCTGAGACCAGAGCTAGAGCTCGCAGGTGCAAAGCCCAGATGCCACTTGGAGTGGAGGGACAGCCAGCGATAGCGCTGGAGCATCCCAGGTGAATGAGACCTGCACATGGGCAGCTTGGCCCCGCCCACCTGCCTGTGGGTGGGCAGGGTCCTCCTGATAGCAGCTCTGAGGATGCCCAGGCCGGGGTCATGGGGTCACAGGGGTCACAGGGTGAGAGAGCACCAGCCTTGGCTGCAGGGCCTGCCTACTGCCCTGAGGCCCCCGCAGCCCCACTGCCCTAACCTCACCTTGGCAGGTGGTGTGTGTGTGTGGGTGCGTGCACACATGTGCTTTTGTGTGAAAGTACATGTGGAGGCATGTGTGCACATGACTGAGTACGTCAAACCATGTGAACGAGTGTGTACATGTATTTGTGTGTCAATGGTGTGGGTATGATGTACCTGCTGTGCCTCAGTGACCCCCCATGTGTCAGTGTCCACCCCATGCCTCAGTATCCCCCGTGCCTCAGTATCCCCATGTGCCTCAGTATCCCCCGATGTGCCTCAGTGTCCCCTGTACCTCAGTGTCCCCCTGTACCTCAATGTCCCCTGTGCCTCAGTGTCCCCGCCTCAGTGTCCCCCTTGTACCTCAGTGTCCCCTTGTGCCTCCATGAACCCCCAGGCCTCAGTGTCCCCTATGCTTCAGTGTCCCCATGTGCCTCAGTGTCCCCCCTGTACCTCAGTGTCCCTCACATGCCTCAACACCCCCCCCAGCACCCTCTTGTCCTTGCCGGACGCTGGTAGGATTTGGACAGCCATCCCTCCAGTTGCCCTGGGGGAGGGAGGAGCCACCCCTGGTTCCACGGCCACTGCTTCCCGGGGTCCCCATCCCGCTGTCACAGCCCCCTGTCCTCGGTGCCCTCCCAGAGGCATCTCCGCCCACCGAAGCCACCCTGCTGGCCCACTGAGTACCAGCGCCATCAGGGAGGAACCCACTGTCTGCGGCTCATGGAAGCGCGGGCGTGCACGTTGCATGCGGGCAGCTTCTCTGGGGCATGCAGCAAGGGCTGTGGGGCGTGGGCTGGCCCGGGGCTGCAGGGCATCCTGCAGGGCCCACCGGCCGCCTCCTGGCTGCTGCCCTTGTGTTCAGGGAGGCAACAGTGGGGATCCACGGCCTTCCGTCCCCTCCCTGCCCATGCCGCTGAGCACCTTCTGTGCTGGTCTGGGCTGTGGGTTTCCACGCCCGCCTTCTCCCACAGTCAGGACGATGACCCCGTGTGCCGGTGCCACGAGGGTGGGGTGTCCAGTGGTGGTGGCTGGGCATCCCCGCAGACCCTGCCCTGGGTCAGGGCCGTCTTGCTGTGATCGACTCCCAGCGCTGCAGTGGGACAGCTGGTGTGTATTTGTGCGTGAGTGTGTTAGGAGTGCGGGGATTTGAACCTCAGTGTAAGAACACGTAAGAGGGAATGTCAGGGTCATCTTTGCGTGGAAATCCTGGGAGCTCACGTGTCAGCTTCACAGCCCTCCTGGGCTTCGGTTAGCGGACTGTTTCTTCAGGTTTTCAGGAAAAGCTATATCCTGCCGGGGCCATGGCTTCCCTCATCTGTGATTTATGACAGTACATGTTCCTACATGTTACTGACAAATTATTTATGAAGCAAAGTTTTGTATATAAAGCCTTATTCCCCCATGGAATTATTTATTACACTTGAGCTGTGTGCTGAGGAGACAATCTCAGGGGAAGCGACAGGAAATCTTGAGCCAAGCCAGCAGCAAAAATGGGAGGGCAGCTCCGGGCAGCACCCTTGCTTCAGAGCCCACAGTATTGAGAATCCACTTTGGTGAGTTTTGGGACCTCTGGGGGCTGCCCTGATGTGTGCCTGGGAGCCCACAGATGGAAGAAAGGTGTTTGCCTGGTAGACATGTAGGCATTCCAAATCTCTTGGGCACATTATAGTCTCCTACACATGTGTGCACATGCATGTGCATTCACACACAAAGACACACCCCCATGCAGACAGACACAAGTGCACATGCATGCAACACACGCACACACATGCAGAAAACACACATACATGCATGCCCATGCACATACAAATGCACAAACCTGCAGACACAAAGACCCTCATGCAGTCCATACTCATGCAGATAGCATGAACACACAAATGCACATGCATGTTACACACAAATGTACACATGCTTACATGCACTCACACAGATAACATGCAACAAACAGATGTGTACAGAGATGCACACATATATGCCCCTGCACACATAAGACAATATATGCACAAGCACACATGCACAGACATACACACATGAAGACACAAATGTACACATGTACAGCCACACACATGCTCACACAATGTACATGTATATAACAGACACGTGCATGCACAAACACATGTACACATGCAAATGCATGCACACACATGCTGCTCTTTGGTGGAGGTTGAGGGAGTGCATCGCCTTCATCCCAGCTTGGGAGGAGGTGGGTTCGGCAGGAAGAGGGTTGCCACTCCTCTTGGGACTCTGGGGGGGTCCTCCTCACAGACTTTCCAAGCCATGAGGCATTTCTCATTATGCAGTTTCTGAGGTGACAGAAATGTTCTGCTCTGACTTCCCATGGGGGTATCTCTGCTCTTGGTGAAGAGCCTGATGCCGACATTCTCAAAGCCAACGTAGGTTCTTCCTCTTGCCTCCTATGGGGTGTCCTGAGCTTCATACTGCTTCCTGCAGCACGTGGTGGGGGCGATGGAAGGCACGGGGTCACAGAATGCTCACCCTCCCTGCGTTCCCCGCATCTGCTTCTCAGTGTGTCAGCCATCTACCGTCCTGGTGCACTGTGGGCCATCCTCTACTTCCCTGAGTTCCCCTGGAATTCTGTGTCCACCCAACTGAAGCCCGTGATTGTAGAAGTGCTCTGCCTTGGAAGGAGCAGGCACAGAGGGGGCCTTCCAGAGCGCAGTGTGTGCAGAGCTGCTTCCCGGAGGCCTTCCCGGGTACCCCACTCCTGCTGCGTCCTGCTTACCGTATTGGAATTATTGCGTGCCCTTTATTGCATCCCATGCCATCTCCTTCCCGACTGCAAAGGCCAGCGGGGTGCTCCATGTGGGGCTGCCGGCGCCTGATCGTGGGAGAACCCTTGTGGTGGGGGCTTCTGGTTCACACGGCATGTGAAACCACGTCTCAGAGCATTTCCCCAAAGTTTCACAAGATGCAGGACGGGCAGGCTGGAACAGACAAGGACATAGGAACAAGAAAAACCAGTCCTAGGAAGGATAGACCCACAGTCCACTTGGGCCACTCCTCATCCTCCCAACAGGATGCAGGACCGTCTTCTGTGTGTGGCCACCAGGAAGTCCCCATGTGGCGCAGAGCAGAAGCCCAGTGGACAGCAGATCCATTTCCACCATGCAGGAAGTTTCATCAGGGTGTGGACCATGGGAAGCAGAGAAGGTCTTCTGTGAGACCTAGGGCAGGGAGGAGGCCTCCCTGGACCAGGGCACCCAAGAGCAGCCTCCCCCCTGGGCTCTCTACCAGGCTGCATGTGGGAGGCTGACGGGGACCCGGGGCTGAGGTCAGGGGCACCGTGAGGAAGCCATCCCTGGGGGCAGGGACTGAGGTCCTCGGTGGAGTTTTGGGAACGGGCCCCCAGCAGAGAGTGGGTGAGACATGGAGCATGGATGCTCAGCAGAGTCACAGAGGAATTCTGAATGAGAAAGGCCTCGAGGATGGTCCTCATGGACAACTGGTGCCTGACTTGGGGCCCCTGCCCTGCCTGCGGAGTAAAAGCTTTCTTATGAACGGCTCCAGGTAGAAAGGAATGAGGTGGCTGTGATAAAAGATTTGTTCTGGCTACTGCTGGGCTTTGGCTAAAGCGGGGCTCAGAGGAAGGGCCACGGCCTTTATTGCCGACACTGCTTTCTGGGCAGGGATGTTCTCAGCACAGTCAGGGACTACCGGTGGAGGAAGAGTCATCGCTGCCCCAGCAGGAAGTTGCGGGTGATGCCCGCTGACCAGGCCAGGCCCGGCGAGGTCAGCGAAGACCCACTAAGGCCCCGGTGTTCTGTGGCCCGGCGAGGTCAGCGAAGACCCCACGCATGCTCCTGTGGTCCATAGCCCTAAGCATATCAGCTCTTCTTCAAGCTTCTCATCCTTATTCCTGTTACCTAATGACCCTGAATGTCTGTGCTGTTCTGGCATCACATTTGTGACAAACGAGGGAAGTGCAGAGACAAAGCACATCTGTCCCCTGAAACTACTGTCCTTTTCAGCAGCCAGGTCAGGTCACCGCTGACCCCCAGGTGGGCGTCCGGCCGTGATGGGGAGATAAGGGCTGAGACAGCGATGGTATAGGTTAGCCGTCAAGAGTTGTCTCCACATTACCTGAGACACGCAGGTTAGTAGTGTGTGGGTGACGTGTACAAGTCAAGAACTTGGAAAAAGAATGAGATGCACTTGAGGAAAGCATAAAAGGGCACCTGGGTGGCTCAGTCAGTTGAGTGTCTGACTCTTGATTTCGTTGGGCTCAGGTCATCTCAGGTGATCTCAGAGTTATGGGATCGAGTCCCTGCATCAGGCTCTGCGCTGAGTGTGGAGCCTGCTTGGGATCCCCTTTCCTTCCACTGGTGACTGAGACTCGACTGGTAAGAGGCCTGCCTTGGTGCACTAAGCAAGCTTCCTGAGATACCATCTGCCCAGGGTCACTGGAGCCCGCCCCCTGGGGCACAGCCCAGGTAGGGGGCAAGGGAGGAGGCAGATGGGGGTGAGGACCCAGCACCACCTCTGACCCCTGGGGTGGTGGTGTTTGCATTGTCAGCTCATCTGAGGCTTCAGAAAGGGGAGAATCCACCCGTTGCCTGTGTTCCCACAGCAGGGGCTCCCCTGGGTCTGCCCCGGGTGTAGTCCCTTCTTCAAGCCCTGGGCACTAGCCAGGACCCACACGTGCAGCTGTGGGGAGGGTCAGTCATGCCCCAGTGGCCCTCCATGTACGTTCCAGGGAGCCCACTGCTGCTGGTCTTTTCATAGGGAAATCCTCACCTTGGGCCGGCTCCGTGGACAAAGCGTACACTCCCGTCTGTGGCATGTGTGCATCTGTGCAGGCATGTCCGTGTGTGTTTGCGTGTGTATCACGGCGGGCTCTGTCCCAGCAGCCTCTCTGTAGACGTTCCCCTGCAGCTCAGGGCCTGTCGTCGTCACTGCATGCAGCAGATGTGTCCAGGAAATGGGTCTGAGTCATGGAGGAGCTGAAGGAGGATGGCTTTCCAGGAGTTGAGTCCCTGCAGTCCCTCCCTATCCTGCGCGGTTTGGGGTCACCCACTCCTTCCTGAGTGTGGGGCCCTGGGCAAGTGGGGCTGTCATGTCCTGAGCTGCCTCTGTAGGAGAGGTGAGGCCGTCAGGTTTGGGGGAGCATGTATGGCTGTGGTCTTGTGGCCTCTGCGCTGTTGCTTTAGGGGCCTTAGTTTGCCCTTTTTTGAACCATTTTTCTCAATCTCTTCTTCTTTCCTGGAGGCTTTTTTTTTTTTTTTTTTTTTAATTTTGGGAGAGAGCATAGCGAGGGGCAGAGAGAGAGAATCTCCAGCAAACTCTGTGTGGAGTGAGGTGCCCAACGCAAGACTCGATGTCATGACCCTGAGATCATGACCTGAGCTGAAACCCAAGAGTCAGCCACTTAACCTACTGAGCCCCCCAGGTGCCCTTTTTGGGAGCGTTTTACAGGCAGATCCTGTCTGCCTGTCTGGACGCATGGCAGTTTCCCTCCAACATCAGACAGACGCGCGGCCACCGGAGTAGGAGGCAGGGGAGCAGGGGAGGCAGGGCCAGTGTCCTGGTTGAGCCGGGTTGGGGTCCACCAGGTGCCCCAAAGACCAAGGGGAACAGTCCCATGTGATGTTAAGCTTTGTATGGGGTTCCTTGTGAATGCAGCACACATGATAGCCCCAGGGCCTGCTGAGAGAAGGAAGAGGACAGTGTTCTCTCTCTTCCCAGAAATCCAACCTAAAGGAGGTTCTGTGGTCTCCTTGTGGGGATGGTCACAGACTGGCTGAGTTGCCAGCTTCGTGGTCAAGCACCTGCCTCGGTTCCGAACAGTGTTGGTACACGAGGCTGGGTTTAGGGGATCAGAACGTGAACTTGGCCAGGAGAGATCTGCAACATCTGGTTAGAGTATTGGAAGCAAAGAGTCATATGTTTATTTTAAATTGTCCCAGGATTAGTGCTTAGTATGTATTTAAAGCACTTGGCAGGGATCCCTGGGTGGAGCAGCGGTTTGGCGCCTGCCTTTGGCCCGGGGCGCGATCCTGGAGACCCAGGTTCTAATCCCACGTCGGGCTCCCTGCATGGAGCATGCTTCTCCCTCTGCCTGTGTCTCTGCCTCTCTGTCTGTCTCTGTGTGACTATCATGAATAAATAAATAAAATCTTTAAAAAAAATAAAGCACTTGGCATTGGGGGGGGGAGGCTGGGGGGCTCAGCAGTTGAGCATCTGCCTTCATTTCAGGTTGTGATCCCAGGTCCTCACATCGAGTCCCACATTGGGCTTCCCACATGGAGCCTGCTTCTCCCTCTGCCTGTGTCTCTGCCTCTCTCTCTGTCTCTCATGAATAAATAAATAAAATCTTAAAAAAAAAACTTAGGAAAAAATAATTCTTGTTTGTTTTTTTTTTGAGCAGGTAAGTCCTATTAAGGAAATGGTGCCTTCTGCATACCACATCTGGTTCTTAGGTTCCAGAGGGTGGATAGGGGATTTTGGATCGAATTGCCTCTCAAGTAGCCAACCTCAGGTTTAGGGAGGAACGACCAGATTTCCCTAAATAATCGGTGTCCATTTGAAAAGCGGTTTGCTTCTCCAGCACCTCTATCTTTCACATCATCAGGAAACCCCAACAGCGCAGGTTGGCCTGGAACAGAGAAGCGAACTGGGGCATGTGGCTCTGGTCAGGGAGCCCTCCATCTGGTGGGTGCTGGGCAGTCATGGGGCTGGCCTGCCGCTGGCCGTCTCCTGGAGACAGGCTGGTGGGGGACTTGCTGTCAAGTCCATGAGTTGCTGGGGGGTGTGGGTTGACGCCGGCTGGGATCAGGTGGGCAGAGGTGAGGTGGGAGTGGCAGGGAGAGCTGGGGATGCTGAGCCCGAGGATGCTGAGAGCCGGGATGCTGGGCTGGGGATGCTGAGGCTGGGGTTGCTGAGCCCGGGGATGCTGGGCCCGGGGATGTTGAGGGCCGGGGATGCTGAGCCTGCGGATGTTGAGCCCACGGATGCTGAGGCTGGGGATGCTGGGCCCAGGGATGCTGGGCCTGAGGATGCTGAGAACTGGGGATGCTGAGCCCAGGGATGCTGGGCCCAGGGATCCTTGGCCTGGGGATGTTGAGAGCCAGGGATGCTGGGCTGGGGATGCTGAGCCCGGGGATGCTGGGCCCAGGGATGCTGGGCCCAGGGATGCTGAGCCCGGGGATGCTGGGCCTAGGGATGCTGAGCCTGGGGATGCTGAGGCTGGAGATGCTGAGCCTGGGGATATTGAGCCTGGGGATGTTGGGCCTTGGGATGCTGAGTGCAGGGATACTGAGCCTGGGGATGCTGGGCCTGGGCATGCTGGGCCTGGGCATGCTAAGAGTCAGGGATGCTGAGTCCGAGGATACTGAGCCCGGGGATAATGACCCCAGGGATGCTGGGCCCGGGGATCCTCAGCCCAGGGATATTGAGAGCCAGGGATGCTGGGCCCGAGGATGCTGGGCCCAGGGATGCTGGGCTGCCATGGCAATAGGGAAGCTGCTGCTCTGCCAAACAATACAGCAAGCCTCACTCTCCATCAGTCTTTTATGTTTTGTGAAATAAGAGCATGATGGGAAGTGAGAGGAGGCCAGACTGCTGGGTTGAGGATGAGTGTTTGCAGGCGGGGAAGCTGCCATCCTCGCCATGGGGGCAGGTCTCCTTGCCTCCTCCTGGGTATTCATCATGTGTGGGCAGAGGTGCCAGAGCCCAGGAGTCCCGTGCTCCTACACTCACAGGCCATGTTCTGAGTCTGTCAGTGTCTACACACAGTGACAGCAATAATGTCCACGTGAAGAGAAAGGCGGTTATTTCCCAGTTCACTGCTGGTGACTGTGAGGTCCCAGTGACAGTGACTGGGGTCCTCCCTCCCCACGTGTGGGATTTCCTTCTGCCCCAGGTCTGTGTCCCTGCCGTGCCTCGAGGTCCCGGGTGTCCACGAAATGACGCCACACCACCCGGGCCTCGTTACCGCTGCTCTGCCCTCATGCCTCTACTGTAGTCGAACTCGATTTCCACCAAGATTTCAGCGCTGCTTTAATCTCTGTACCTGTTATAATCCAGTCACAAAGTATTCACATCACTGTCAATATTTCATCTTCTTTCAGGAAAATTTCCCACAAGCATTTTATTAACAAGTGAATTGTTAATTTTTCCCCTACCAGATAGCATTTCACAGAAATTGTCTTTCCTAAACCACACAGTTCACAAGGCAAATTTATAAGTGGCTGAAAAATGGTACAAAATAGTGGTGTCAAGTTGTAAGAAAATACCAGGAGTACAGCTCAAAAATTAAATGTGTTTTGTGTCACATCCAGAAAGAAACAAGAGAGTGAAAACTGTAAGAATTCAGTTAGAGTCATAAAGATAAGCTTCTCTCTTATTTTTAATTTATTTCTTTTTAAAGATTTTGTTTATGTATCTGAGAGAGAGAGAGAGCAAGTGAGCAAGAGCAGGGGGAGGAGCAGAGAGAAGCAGACTCCCCACTAGGTAGTGAGCCTGAACCTGGGACCCCAGGATCATGACCTGAGCCCAAGGCAGACGCTTCACTGACGGAGTCCCCCAGGTGCCCTGAAACTTCTCTTTTTTGGGGGGCAGCCTGGGTGGCTCAGCAGTTTGAGTGCCTGCCTTCCACCCAGGGCGTGATCCTGGTATCCCGGGATCGGGTCCTGCGTTGGGCTCCCTGTGTGGAGCCTGCTTCTCCCTCTGCCTGTGTCTCTGCCTCTCTCTCTCTCTCTCTCATGAATAAATAAATTAAAATATTTTTTAAAAATCTTAAAAAAAATATTTTTTTTCTATGAGAATCTTTCGTTTTCTCTTTCTTTGCAGATGCATGAGTGTGCGCATGTGTGCTATGTGTGTGCATGCTATGCATGCGTGTGGTGTGTGCAATGCATATGTGTGGGATGTGCCATGCTTGTTGCTGTGTCTATGTCGTGTGCATGTGCTCTGTGTGTATGTATACCATGCATGCGTGTGTATATATACTGTGCACGCATGTGTGCTGTGTGCATGCAGGAAAGAGCAGAACATAGCCCTCTCTGTTTTATAGAACTTCTGCATTGCTTTGGTTTTAGTTTTGTTCAATACACATGCATTATGCCTTCAACATATGAAAATAAAGGAAAATAATCCATGATCATTAGAGACTATAGATAAGTGGAAACTAGAGAATGTCTGCATGGACTTCTCCCAAAGGTAAAGGCTCCTGGCACCTCGCCCTGTCTGCACCTTGGTGAAGACCTGGGGCCCGCTACAGCTGCCTTGGACACTATCTGTTTAACTCACCTGACGGGGTGAGCATGTTCTGTGTTATTATAGCATTTTCATGAATATTTTAATGATTGTGAGACATTTTGAGTTGACATATGATAGTTCATGTAATATTTTATTTACTGTCAGGCATAGAAACAATTTTTTTACTTTTATAAATAATATTCACTACACTTCTCAACACTAAGTTTAGAGAATGTGTGCATTTGTGTGTGTTTCCTGTTTACACCACACTGCATGGGAGGCTCTTGGTGTGTCTTGTCAAATTAGGGTAGAATTGTTTACAAGTCAGTAACGAGCGACTGCTAATGAATGCATATTGGTCACTGCTGACCAGCCGCCTGGTGGGGACATCACAGAGGGCTTGCAACAGGCTGTGCTGGGCCCTTCCCAGCCCCGAGGACTCTGGTAGTTCTGCTCCTAAACCACAGCCCAGCTGGCCCCAGAGAACCCTCTTCACGTTTTCAGTTGTGTACAAGTTACAAACCAGAGGCTTGCAGGCCGACCCAAATCACAGGTGGTGGTGTGCACGTGTGTGTGCAAGCATATGTGCAAGGGCACATACACATACATGCATGCATGTGTGTATGTGTGCAAGCATGCATACAATGACATGTGTATATGTGTGCATGTGTCTGTGTGCAAGGGCACATGCATATATGTGTACGTGTGTGTATGTGTGCAAGGCCATGTGGGTATATGTGTGCATGTGTGTGTGTGTGCAAGGGCACATGTATATATGTGTGCATGTGTGCAAGCAGTGTGCAAGGGTACATGTGTGTGCGTTGTGTATGTGTGCAAGGGCATGTGTGTGCAGGCATGTGTGTGTGCAATCATGTGTGTCTGTGTAAGGGCACATGCATGTGTGTGCGTGTATGTGCTCAGTGTGCAAGGGCACATGCACATATGCGTGTGTGCACATGTATCTGTGTGCAAGGACACATGCATATATGTGTGCATGTGTGTATGTGTGCAAGCATGCGTGCAAGGGCACATATGTATATGTGCACAAGGATGCATTTGTGTGCATGCATGTGCATGCATATGTTTTTGTTTTATTTTGTTTATTTGATCTTACGTAGTGTTTTAGGAATTTTGAGTTCATTGCAAACATGTTAAATCGTTCAAACAGAAATAACTCACGGGTTCTCTGGAGAAGGCAGAGGCCTGGCCCACTGAGCCTGTGCTCCTGTGGATAAAGGTGGTGACCCTCCCTGGCCTGAGCCTCACTGCTGCCTGGTGACCGTAGCTCGGAGGCACACACGTGTTGGCTCCCCGCTGTCGGGAGCTGGTGGCCCTGTCCCTGTCTTGGTGAGAGCCAGAAAGGGAGTCAATATTCCACCTTTGCTTTTAGCAGGATGTGCTTGAGCCCCAAGATGCAGGAGGTGGGTGCAGATGCTGGCAGATGCGGCGCCAAGCCAGGCTGACCTCACAGACCAGGTGCCTGAGTCGGGAGGAGGTGCAGGTCCCACCCCACAACGCCCTGTGCCTCTTAGCCTCTACAGGCTCTTGACTTGGGCTCTGGATTCAAGATTTTACCTTAGAAGCATGTCAGGGCATTGTCCCTTTTCTCCCCTTGCGGTGATCCCTCATCCTGTATCCTTGGGAACAATGTGTTGTCATTTTATGAAGTAAGTTCATAGTTTCCTCTGCTGGTAGTAGTTGTGGTGATAGTATAGTTTTTCTCCCTTTCCCCTGGTGCTCGTCTCTGGGTGGGCATCTCGTGCGCCCACCCTGGGGCATGTTGCGCTGCCGTTTCCAGCCGTGAGCCTTTGGGCATGTTACTTCCTAGGCGTGTGTCCCAGGGTGCCCATCTAGACAGCCCATGTTCGCCCTGTGCAGTGGGTGCCCCGACAGGCGTGTCGGAGCTGTGGGATGGCGCAGGTGCGATGCGCATGTCCTGTGTGATGGGCCCGCTTTCCTGCCGTCCCCTTGGAGCTTCCTTTGCATTTCCTGGGGAGGCTGCCAGTGTCTGCCCCTTTGTGCCACGCAGCCCTCCCTTGAAGGAAACTCTACGGGTCATGGGCACCACCCTCCAGAGTGGTGCCTACACGGCTTCTTCCCACCTCAGCCCCAGATAAAGTCCACATTTGCCTCGGAGGCCATCCATGTCTTCCAGCCCCTGAGAGCGTTTCTCTTTGCGGGTACTTGCTGGCAGGTGCTCCAGGCACTGAGCAGCAGCAGTGGCGTGCCAGGGGCTGCAGTGGTCAGCGTGCAGGTCCCTACCCTCCTGCGATCACCCCACACCAGGAACGGCTCCCTGACCACTCCCTCCATGCCGCAGGTGCTTCCTGGCTCAGGCCTGGTCCCCCTGCTTGCTTCTTGAAAATGCTCCCTATTGTCATTGGAGCCGTGCTGTTGACGTCACTTTATTATGATCCATCAGCACACGTGGTGCCTCGCCTGCCAGCTCAGTGGGGCTGAACGACTAATACAACCACGGACCATCACTGCCCTCAGCATGTAAGTCCTTTAACATAGTCAAAGGAAAAAGGCAAATGCTTGAGGACGTGAGTCATCTGACTTTGGGGAGTCTGCTGGACAGGATGACATGGGGCGAGCTGGAAAGCACTCAGGCTTCAGATTCAGCTTCTGAAATGCAGTGACCCCTGCCTGAGGGTCATGTGCACCCCTCAAAGGAGATGGCATTTTCCTCAGGAGGACACACGGGTCAGAGTTGGGAATGGTCCTCGCCAACTTCCGCATTTACAGATGGAGACTCAGGTGTGAAGGGTGAAACACCTGCCTACGGTCATGCCATGTGGTAATGGCAGCATCTTGGCTCCAGGTCTAAGCCTGTGTCTCAGTTGTCTTGGGGTCTCTGACGAGATACCACCAACCTGTCTCACTGTCGGGAGGTTGTGAGCACAGGTACGGGTCCCGCGGCCAAGATGCACGGGGAGGGCCTCTTTCCGTCTGCAGACAGCCCCCTCCTGCCACAGCACTCATGGGGGACGAAAGGCTCCCCTGCCTTACTCTTCTTGTAAGGGTGCCTCTGCTGTCACACTGGCTCTGCCATCACAGCCTCAACCATACCTGGTCCCCTCTGAAAGGCCCACCTCCCAACTCCTGCTACCTGCTGTCCTCTCTCGTGTGGGTCTGGGGCACCACCCAACGCACCTCTCAGGCACCAGCGGACCCACCCCAGCTTCACGATGGCGTTTCTGCACCAACGCTGCCTTGTCCCTTCCTAGAAGATCTGGCTTCAGGTCACGTGAAGTGTTCGTGTTTTGCTGCACAGACAGACCCAGAGGCTTAGAAAACGTGTATTTAGTAAGTCTAATAAATACATCGATCGCCTGCAAATGCAGCCTGAGCCAGAATACTCAATGAGTTTTAATACCACACCATCTTGCGTCATTACTGGACGATGACATCATGTGGCATTCATTGCAGCAGGTGGAGAAGGCGTCTCACAGTCCCGCGTGGCGCCCTGACGTACCTGGAAGTCATGTAATGGGGAACCACTTTCCAGGAAAGCCTTTTCAGTCTAACAGAGATGGCCGGGTCCAGGTGGTGCCCATGGAGTGGGTGGCTCCAGCGCCCAGTGGGTGATGAGGGGGACTGCACCTGGAGAATGGACTGCGCGTGATGCCATCCCGCTGCTTCGTGTTCTGGGCGGCCAGTTGTCTGCAGCCACTGCGCAGCACTTCCTAGAGCAGGGAGCAGTCAATGGTCTGCGGAACTTCCACGCCCTGAATGTGGACATGAGAGTTCCATGCACGTCTGCTCTCAGTCCAGGCAGGAGGCTCACTAAGCCCAGTGCACACACCTAGTGGGTCAGGCCTGTTCCCAAGAGTGGACATGTTCTGTCTCAGGGGATCCACGCACATGTGCTCTGACGCCTGCTGTCTGCCAGCGTGATGAGGACAAGGCCTCTGACGTCTTGATCAGGAAAACCCAGCTGATCCTGAGTCCCTGTCAGATGGATGGGGTTCAGTCCCATTTAACCAAGCTTAGGAGGTACTCAATACTCAGTCCTAAGGAGAGACAGCTGCTCAGGAGGTACTTAAGACTCAGTACTGCCTCATGCAAGTACAGAGTGCTGAATAGGAGGTGCTTAGTACTATGTAACAACGGCTGCTCAGGAGGTACTTATGACTCAGGACTGCTTCGTGCTGAGTACAGAGTGCTACATAGGAGGTGCTTAGGACTCAGCAGTACTTGGTCCTCGGCTGAATCTGCTACTTAGGAGGTACTCAGTACTCAGAAATACTCAGACCTAGACTTAAGTAAGCTTGCTCTCTCTGTGCAGGGACCTGGCCTCCTGGGTTTCCCAGCTGAGACCCCAAGGCCTCTGTGGCGAGTATGGCTGTGGCCTGGCCTGGGCTACAGCATGACCTGGACACACGAGGAACCAGCTCTCCATGGGGCTTTTCCTCTCACGAAGCAGCAGCAATGGCTTTCCGTGTTCTTTGCTCTCTCATTACAGGGCTGAGGCTGGACACAGATCACATGGGAGGCCATGCTGTGGAGAGCTTTAACACAGACCGGGCAGGAGAGCACGTTGAGCTGCGCTGGTGTAGACACTGAACCGTGTGTTCCTCTTGCTTTAATTCTGAGGAGGAGACACTTTTTGTGCTCTGACTCTGGTGTGTGAAAGCCCAGAACTTTGCTGGCGCTCAGCTCTCCTTGGAGGCTGGGCTTCTATTGTAGCAGCCCGTGCTGCATGGCGGAATGTTCCGGCCCCACCTCCGGGGCCAGCAGGTCTTGTTTCCTGTAGGGAGTTGAACCCCGATGTCTACTCCACTTCTGACCCATGGGGCTGAACCCATCTCCTGAGTAACCGTTGTGCGGACATCTGGGCTGCATAGGACCTTGAGCCAAGCAGGTGGGGGGTTTGGCTCCAATTGCAGCTGGGGAGATGTGTGTGCAGTTAGCTGGGGCGAGGCAACGACAGGGCTGGGGAAGGCCATGGAGGCTCAGTGGGCAGCCCTGCATCTCCGTGGGCTTGGGGGTCACTGGGCCCCAGGCCTTAGGATGTAGTTTGGGTCCAATCAGAATCAATGAAGATCTGAAAACAAACAGCAGCCAAAACAAGCAACCGGCTTTGGCAGGAGGAGAACACAGGGTCCCTGTGAGACCACGTCTCGTGTCTAGACCACGACGGGAAAGGGGTGGGTCAGACGCTGGAGCCCCGCGGGCCTCTCCTTTCTCAGGTCACTGTGCTTTTGTAGGATCATGGGAGCCATATGGATCGTTCCCTGGACGCTCGAAAAGTGTCCGCATATATTTCCTCAGTTAGCTGGGGGAGGGAGTCAGGCAGTGACGTGTCACCGGGAGTGCTGAGGGTGGGCAGACATTTACCTGAGTCCCTCCCAGGCTGAGGCATGACAGACGGAGGCAGACAGGGCTTCCTTTCCGGGTGGAGCAAAGCCAGAGGGAGCAAGGACTTCAGGACGTGAGATCATTCAGGCCAAGTGTGCTGGGATGATTTGTCCTTCCAAGGCTGTAGCAGGGGAGGTGAGAGATTTTAATGAAAACATAAAGTTTGTCAACACATCTGAGGGGAAATATTGCTAAAGCTGGGGCTGCGGGGGCACAGTCGGAGGGAGGTTGAGAATCGACCTGGCGTTGGAAAGATTTATGAGAGATCACAGCTGGGGAAGCTTTGATGGCTGTGCAGGGAAGGAGGCTGCACAGGGAAGGAGGTTGTGCAGGGACAGAGGCCACACCAGGAAGGAGGCCCTGCCGGGATGAAGGCTGCATCAGGAAGGAGGCTGCACTGCATGGGCAGTTCCAGGGCCTTCCTGCACCGACCACCTGGCCCGACCCATTGTCCACCTCCCGGAGGCCTGTGGTCACCTATGGCGCCTTCCCAGAGCCTGGCGGTCAGGTTCATGTCACAGTGCAGCCCGCGGGGCAAGGGGCCTGTCCTCTCTCTGGGGACAGCCTTGCGCCCCATCCCGGCACATCCCCTCTTCAACCCTGCTGACCGCCCTGCCTGGGTCCCAGGGTGTTGCCTCGGGCCCCGCGTTTCCAGCCTGAAATGTTGGCCCCTTCCCATGCTCTATGCCCACCCCTCACAGCCTTATGGTTCCAGGGTGGTTAGCCTGGCTTGCTTCTGCCTTGAAGCCCCTGCCCTGCTTGCTCCCTGCCCCTCACTCCAGCCGTTCCTGCTGTCTTCTTAATGGGTCCTGTCCACTGTGCTTGCCTATCCACTGTGCTCACCTGTCCACTGCCCTTGTCCACTGTGCTCACCTGTCCACTACACTCACCCTTCCACCGTGCTCACCTATCCACACTCTCACCTGTCCACTACGCTTACCTGTCCACACCCTTACCTGTGCACCCACTCACCTGTCCACTGTGCTTGCCTGTCTACACTCTCACCTGTCCACCATACTCACCTGTCCACTGTGCTCACCTGCCCACATCCTCACCTGTCTGCCACTGCCCATCTTTCTTTACCCACCACCAGTTTGCTTTCTTTTCAGCACTTACCACAGACCAATATTTTCTTATCTGTGAGTTTATGATTATTGCGTCTTCCTCTGTGGGAATGTACGTTCATCAACAGGAGCAGGAATTGGATCCTCCTTCACACTCTGGTCTCCGCCAATGGGAGCACTGAGTGCTGAATACACACCTGACTCCCTCTACTTTATCCATTTATTTCCAAATATTTAGCAAATTCCCATCCGGTATAAAGGGCTGGTGCAGGTCACGAGCACACAGGGTGGATATCAAGTTTAAATCTCCTAACGCTGCTTCAGGGGGTTCCTTTTTTGATGAACCTGATGTTCTAGTGGTGACCAGTAACAGTGATGGCATTTACTCTGCTGCTGTGGGGGTCCAAGGTGAATTCACATTCTGTTGAGATCTGGCGTCTTGCAAAGTGCATATTACAGCAGAGTGGGCACCCTGGACGTTTAATTAATTGGCTTTTTAAAAAATGATTTCATTTATTTGAGAGTGAGCATGGGGGGAGGGGCAGAGGGAAAATCAGGCTCCCCCTTGAGCAGGGGCCTCTCCCCAGCCCCCAGCCCAGTGTGGGACTCGACCCCAGGACCCCGGGATCTTGCCCTGAGCTGGAGGTAGGTGCTTCATCACCTGAGCCCCACAGGCACCCCTGCATGGAATTTTAAACAAACATACCTGAGTATGCAATGTATTAATGTAACATACTTTAGTTTTCAGAGTTTGCCCTGGAAAGATGTGTCTTCTTGCTCAGAACACTTATGAGCCTTCTCTGGGCTCTTTCTTCACTGACATGGGTGTCTCTGCATCTCCCAGGCATGGGGCATCTGCTCGTGGGTGGCAAGTCTGTGGGCAGTGGCGTCAAGCTCTCTGGTGCCAGGTTGGGCCCAAGGTGTGCACCCCAGCTCCGCAGGCTGCTTTTCACACTGCTTCCCATCTGGAGGTAGCTGTGAACGTGTGCCAACCGCACTGGTTTCTTGCGTGGTTTGTAAACTGTCTTTGAAAACATTTTCCAAAGAGGCTGGGGCTCTGTGTTTGGAAGTGTTGGGTGTGTAGGTTCCGACGTGACTTACAAACAAGTCTCCGTGCCTCACAGTGATGCCTCAGTCTGTTCCAGGGGCTGTGAACGGCGAGTCAGCCCTACCCGGGCACCTGGTGCCCTGGCCTCTACACCGGGCTCATGTGCTGGGCCTCAGGGACGGCCTGCTCGAGGAGAGCCCTGCTGCCCCCTGGTCTTCCACTTCACACCACCAGGTTGAGAGGACCTCTCTCTGCTGCCAGTCCTCCTCGTGCTGCCACTCACCAGGACCCTCCTTAGTGGAGGTTGAAGGACGCACACTCTGGTGTTGTTCACTGGTGTCACTCTGTGGTCTTCCTAGCCATGTCCTCAGATGTGCTGCACATCCCCCACCTCCTATTATAGCCCCGACTGTGTTCACGCTCTGCTGACTGACCAACTAGCAGTATCCCTTGTGAAATAAAA
Organism: Nyctereutes procyonoides; assembly: GCF_905146905.1. Classification (NCBI taxonomy): domain Eukaryota; kingdom Metazoa; phylum Chordata; class Mammalia; order Carnivora; family Canidae; genus Nyctereutes; species Nyctereutes procyonoides. The sequence continues at coordinate 20,994,633 of NW_026575120.1, forward strand.
CGCCAACTGACTCCAGTTTTTATTTCTCCCTGGGGTTTATCGAGTTAGAAGTAACTCCTCTCCCTCACCCCCGGACAGTCTCCTCCTCCCAGTTGTCTCTGTCTTTGGTTTCCTCCTCCACCCTGCACCCTCTCCTCATGCTGGCAGAGCCCTCTAGATCCTTCTCCCAACACGACAGAGGACCATCCATGCCTCTTTCCTTGGACAGACGCTCCCCTCTCCATCCTCCCATAGCTTCCCTCTACGTCCTCCCATAGCTCCCCTCTCCGTCCTCTCATAGCTCCTCCCCTCTCTGTTTTCCCATATCTCCTCTCTCCATCCTTCCATATCTCCCTCCTCATCACTCTCTTGGGCTCTTGTTTTTCTACATGGTTTGAGGAGTGCTTTCGAAGGCTGTGGTTGTCACATGATGTTGGGGGCAGGCTCTCTCTCTCTGGGCATTTGCTTGGGGTGGGTGACACCTCCTGGAAGTTCCTAGTGGAACTATGATAATTCTTCCAAAGCTGTTTGTTTGCCCCTCTCTGCACTCTGCTCCTTGGCCTGGCACTATCCCTCCAAAGGGACCTGCCACTGGTGGGCGTACTTGCCAGGCTGCAGGCCATGACCCAGTGAAGATTGTGAGAGTTTTAGGGTGTTGCAGCTGGAAGTTCTAGAAAGTAAAGTAGAATAGAGGGAAGAGGAGAAAGCAGGACCTGCTAAATACGAACGGCAAACCAGTGTTGGGGGAGTGATAACAGGTGCTTGTACTGGGTCTCACCGTCAAATGCACACCTTCTCCTGACACGGCTAGGAGAGTTGAAAGCCATAGTCTTACTTTCTCATGGGAAATTCAGACATCTTTGTTGTGTATTCTGTTGGTCATTGGCTGATTTATTTCTTGCCCAGAAGCAGGGCCTCTTCCTCTAACCTGCTGGTCTGCCAGCTTCACGCTTGGCCCCCATTGACTCACCTGCCCCCTTCTGTGTCCTTTGCCTCCATCCCCAAATCAATCCTGTTGAAAAACAAACACAGGGTCTATGCACAGGCTGGTGTGCCCCCTACCTCGTCCTCCTTTGGGATTCCCTATCTCCCGTGGGGCGGCCAGGATGCCTGGCTGCCGGCCTTGACCCCTCCTCCTTCACTCCTGCATGGAGTGGATTGTTCGTGCTTGGCCGTCTTGCTTCCGGAAACTCTTGAACTCTGAGTTATAGCCACAGTATCTCTGAGGCAGGCTGTGTTTACACCCCCTTCCCCTCTCTCTACTTCCTTCCATTCATTATTCACAAATCATGAGGATTAAACAAGAAACACTTAGCACAGGGCATGGCCTGGCCCAACATTAAGGCTCAGTTGGTAGATACTATTATTTTTTACAATTTCTATTATGTTCATATTGTTATTTTTATCACGCTTGCAGGACACAGTTGGATATTTATGTCAGAAGCTCTTGTGGCTCCACAAGAAAGCAGAAGCCCTTCCTGGTTGGAAAACGGGGCGTCCTGTGACTGCACACTGTCCCCTAACCCCTCTTCTGGCTCTCAATAGACTCACAGCCTTCCCACCATGTCACGCCCTGTCCTCAGGGCACACCACATGACATCCTAACCTTCACCTCTTCTCTTGCTCTCCGGTTCTTCTGCGATCCTCCCCTAGCCTCGTGCCATCTGTTAGAATCCTATTTCTCCTTCCTGCCTTGGTTCAGAGACCATTTTTCTCTTTGAAGCTTTTCCTGGCTTTGCACCCCAAATGAATCTCTTCATTCCTCTATTTTCCTGTAACTGTTTATGTGTAACTTTATTGCGTAATTGCCACACTCTGAGTTCTGAATGAATTATGTACCTGTCTGTGTCAGCACTACACTACGACGGGTAAGAAGAGGTCAGGAGTCATGTCCGTTCCCAGGTGACATGTGTCTGATACAGAGCATGAAGAATGGGGCTGGAGGAGGGAAATCACATGGTGTGTGACATCTCTGGACTGGCTTTCTCAGCACGCTATTCTGGGGGACCCATCCAAGTTGTGGCTGCATTGGTAGTGTAGCTATTGGTCTCATTGCTGAGGACCACTCCACCGTGGGTGCAGCCGTAGTCTTTTGACCCACTTACCCATGGAAGGACATTTGGTTGTTGTTTTTTTTATTTTTTTTTTTTTATTTGAATAAATTAATTTTTATTGGTGTTCAATTTACCAACATACAGAATAACACCCAGTGCTCATCCCGTCAAGTGTCTCCCTCAGTGCCCGTCACCCATTCACCCCCACCCCCCGCCCTCCTCCCCTTCCACCACCCCTAGTTCGTTTCCCAGAGTTAGGAGTCTTTATGTTCTGTCTCCCTTTCTGATTATTTCCCACACATTTCTTCTCCCTTTCCTTATATTCCCTTTCACTATTATTTATATTCCCCAAATGAATGAGAACATATGTTTGTCCTTCTCCGATTGACTTACTTCACTCAGCAGAATACCCTCCAGTTCCATCCACGTTGAAGCAAATGGTGGGTATTTGTCGTTTCTAATGGCTGAGGAATATTCCATTGTATACATAAACCACATCTTCCTTATCCATTCATCTTTCGATGGACACCGAGGCTCCTTCCACAGTTTGGCTATTGTGGACATTGCTGCTAGAAACATCGGGGTGCAGGTGTCCCGGCGTTTCATTGCATCTGAATCTTTGGGGTAAATCCCCAACAGTGCAACTGCTGGGTCGTAGGGCAGGTCTATTTTTAACTCTTTGAGGAACCTCCACACAGTTTTCCAGAGTGGCTGCACCAGTTCACCTTCCCACCAACAGTGTAAGAGGGTCCCCTTTTCTCCGCATCCTCTCCAACATTTGTTGTTTCCTGCCTTGTTAATTTTCCCCATTCTCACTGGTGTGAGGTGGTATCTCATTGTGGTTTTGATTTGTATTTCCCTGATGGCAAGTGATGCAGAGCATTTTCTCATGTGCGTGTTGGCCATGTCTAGGACATTTGGTTTGTTTCTGACATTTATATACAAGTTTGTATGTGACCATGTCTCTGATGTAAATGGCGAGCTGTCATTTGCTGGTTTGTGCGAAAAACAAATGTTTAGTTTTTAAAGAACCACCAAACACTTTTCCAGAACAGCTATGTTGTTTTACAGACCCACTTGAAATGAAGAAGTGACCCCATTTCTCCACATCCTTTCCAGAATTTGGTGGTGTTACTTTTATTTTTAGCCTTCCTGGTAGAGTGATGTGGTGTCTTGCTCTAGGTTTAAGCTTGCATTTCCCTGATGGCCAACAATGCTGGACAACTTTTCATGAGCTAATCTGCCATCTTTTGGGAAATGTCTCTTTGTGTCTTTGACTCTTTTTCTAATTGACCTTTTAAAATGTTCACTTCTGAGAGCTCTGTGTTCCAGGTCCTGGTCGCTTCTCAGCTGCGTGGCCTGTCCTGGTCCTTTGTGTGAATATTGGGGTGGTCCATCCGGTCTGCCATCTTTGTCCACGCTTGTTTGGTGCTGAGCCAAAGGATGCTTTCCCTGCCCTTGGTCCCAAAGATTTTCTGCTTTTTGTTCCCTAAAATGTTCATTGTTTTATGTTTTACATTTACATCCATTATCTATTTGGTTACTTTTTTTGTGTAAACCGTGAGGCTGATGTTGAGGTTTCTGTTTTTTCCCCTTGGTGTCCAGTAGCCTCCACACCATTTTGTAAAAGATAATCTGTCAAACATTAGGCTACTTTTGCACCTTTGTCAAAAATCCATTGGGCATATTTGTATGGGTCTATTTCTGAGTTATTTTGTTCTATTGATCTGTTTGCCTCCCCAATACTATGCAGTCTTGATTACTGTACCTGTGTATTTTTCTTTTCCCAAATTGTTCTGGCTACTGTGACTTCCTGGCTCTTCCATATAAATTGCTTGTCTGTATCTGCAAAGAATCTTACTAGGATTTTGACAGGAATTGTGTCGAACTGCTATACCAATTTGAGGAGGATTTTCATCGTTATTATGTTGAGACTTGTGAACATGGCATGTCCATCATTCATTTAGATCTTTGATTTCTTTCATCCGTAATGTAGAGTTTTTAGCAATCAAGTCCCACACATGTTTGTTAGATTTACATCTGAGTATTTAATTTCTTGAGGGACTATGAATAGTATTTTAATTTCAGTGTCAGTGTGTTCATAACTGGCATGTAGAAAAATAGCTTATGTGTTCTAGGAGTGTTTTGAAGATTCATTGGGATTTTCCATGTAGAAAATCACATCACCTGGAAATAGATAATTTTATTTCTTCCTTTTTCATATGCTTGCCTTTTCTTTCCTTATCTTGCCCTGTTGTCCTGGATAGAACTTTGAGCTATGTTGAATAAGAGCAGTGAAGAGGAGGCATCCTTGCCTTTTCCAGATCATAAGTGGAAAGCCAGTTTCTCACCATTAGGTATGATCTTAGCTGTAGAGCTTCTGCAGATGTTTATGATCAAGTTGGTTAATTTCCCCTCATTTCCTATTCTTCTGAGAGTTTTCATCCTGAATGAATGTTGACTTTTTTCAAATACTTTTTCTGCATTGATAGGATCATGTGCTTTTTTTTTCTTCTTCTTTAGCTTATTAATATGATGGATTACATTGATTTATTTTGGAATTTTGAACCAGCTTTGCATTTCTGGAATAAACCCCATGATTTAATAATTATTTTCATATATTGTGGGGTTTTATATACTAATAATTTCCTTAAGAATTTCTATATCTGTATTCATGAGGGATACTGTTCTATGGGTCTCTCTCTCTGTCTCTCCTCTTTGGTCTTTGTCTGCTTTTGGTATCAGGTTAATCTTCACTACACAAAACTAATTGGGAATTATTTCTTCTTTTATATTCTGGAAGTGATTGCATAAAATTCATATTAATTCCTCCTTAAATATTTGGTAGAATTATCCAGTGACATCATCTGGGACCACACATTTCTTTTTGGGGAGGTTTTAAATTATGAATTCAATTTTCTTAATAGTTGTAGGGCTATCAAATTATCTATTTCATATTGGATGAGATGCGGGTGTTTGTGTTTTTTGAGGAATTGGTCCAATTCATGTAAGTTGCCATGTTTATGTGCATGGACTTATTTGTTCCCTTATGAGGTCTTGCAGGGTCTGTATTGATCTCGGTTTTGTTGCTGATACTGGTAATTTGTGATTGCTTCATTTTTTCCTTTGTCGGTCTTGCTAGAAATTTGTTAATTTTACTGATCTTTTCTGGGAACCAGCTTTTGTTTTCACTGACTTTCTCTGTTTTTCTTTTTTCTGATTTGAGTTATACCAATTTCTGTTCTTTATTATTGCCTTCATTCTGCTTTCGAGTTTATTTTACTCTCCTTTTTCTAGCTTCTTGATTTGTACATTCAGATGATTGATTTGAGACTTTTTCTAATGTAAACATTTAGTGCTAAAGAGTTCAGTCTTACCACAGCTTTTACTGAGTCCTGCAAAATTTTGGTTTGGCATTTTCATTTTTATTCAGGTTAGTGTATTTTTTCCCTTGGATTTTCTTTGGCCTGTGGATTATTTAGAAGCTTTTTGTTTAATTTCTAGGCGTTTGGAAATTTTCTTCTTATAGATATGTTATTGATTTCTAGTTTGACTCCACTGTGATAGAAGAATGCACCTCAAATGATTCTGATTCTTTTAATTTTGCTGTGATTTGTTTTATGGTCCAGGATATGGTCTCAGTCCGTGTTTTGTGGGCACTTGAAGAGTGTGTGTTCTGATCTTGTTGGGTGGAGTGTTCTATAAATGCCGATTAGAACTATTGGTTGATGGTGCTGTTGAGTTCTTCCCCAGCTTTACTGATTTTCTTTCTTTTTTTTTTTTTTAAGATTTTATTCATTTACTCATGAGAGACGCAGAGAGAGAGAGAGAGAGAGAGAGAGAGAGAGAGAGAGAGGCTCCATACAGGGAGCCTGATGTGGGACTCGATCCTGGGTCTCCAGGATCACGCCCTGGGCCAAAGGCAGGTGCTAAATCGCTGAGCCACTCAGGGATCCCTGATTTTCTCTTTATTTGTTCAGTTGCTGCAGAAGTGATGCTGAAGTCTCAACTGTAAATGTGGGTTTACCTGTTTCTCCTTTCAGTTCCATCAGTTTTTGCTTCACATATTTGCAGCCTTGTTGTCTGGTGTATATGTATTTAGGATTCCTATGTCGTCTTGGTGGATTTACTCTTTTATCATTATATAATGTCTCTCTGTCCCTCATAATTTTTTTTTTGATGAGTAATTTATCTGTTATTACTGTAGCCTCTACTACTTCCTTTGATTGATGCTTGTGTGATACATCTCTTTCCAGCCTTTACTTTCAGCCTGTCTGTAGCATTATATTTGAAGTGAGTTTCTTATAAACGACATATAGTTGGATCATACTTTTTAAATCCACCTAATCAATGTCTTTTCACTGGTATATTTAGCCCTTTTACATTTATACATTATTGATATACATTGGTCCTTTTACATTTATAATTATTGGTATGTTAAGGCTTAAATCTCCTATTTTACTATTCTATTTTTTCTCTGTTTTATTTTTTCTGCACTCCTTTAGGGTTATGTTGACTTTTTTTTTTTTTTTTAAGAAATCCACATTGATTTATTTATAGTGTTTTTGAGTGTATCTCTTGATAGCCTTTTTAGTGGTTGGTCAAGATATTGCATTATATATACAAAACTAATCACAGTAAACTATCATTGTTTTACCAGTTCGCTTTATGGCTCTTCCCCTGTTTATTATAATTATCTTGAATATTTCCTCTGCGTATATTTAGAAGCACAACAGACAGTATTGTTGTGTCTGCCTCAGTTGTCACACATAATTGACAAAAGTCCAGAGAAGGAAAACTCATCGCCTTTACTTTCATTCTTTTCTCCTTCCTCGTGTTCCAGACTTCCTTCTTCCATCTTTGCCTTTCTGTTTAAATAAGTTCGTTCAGCAATTGTTTTTGGGCAGGTCTGCTGCAAACAATGCTCTCATTTTCCCTCTTTTGAGACTGTCCTAATTTCCTTGTCAGTTCTGAAGGATGTTTTTGGTGGGTATCTGGGTAGATTTTGGGATTCTGGGCTGGTGGTTCTTTTCTTCCAGTGCTTGAAGGATGTTGTGTGATTTCCTTGTGGCCTCTGTGGTTTCTGATGGGAAATGAAATCCTTTGTCATTCGGATTGTGTTTCCCTCAAAGGTGTAAGGTATCATTTTTCTCTGGCTGCCATCAAGATTCTTTCTTTACATTTAGTTTTCAGAAGTTTAACTGTGTGTCTTCCAGGAGATTGAGTTTACTCTGTTCAGGTGCTCAGCTTTGTGGATACTTAGATTTATATCTCTTGCCGTAGTTGAGAAGTTTTTAGCCATCATCTTTTTGAATGCCCTTTCAGCCCTGTCGTCTTTGTTTCCCCTCCTGAGACTCTGATGATATGAATGTTAGATCTTTTGTTATAATCTCACACTCCCTGAGGCTCTGTCCATTTCTTTTCCAGATTGTTTTCTCTCTGTTGTTGGAATTAGGTAATTTCTGTTATTCTCTCTTCTAGTTTATGGATTTTTCCCTCTGTCTCTCATCCTTCTATTTAGTGCATCTGCTGCATTGCTTATTTTGGTTATTATATTTTTCAGTTACATTATTTCCATTTGGTTCTTTTTCTATCTGTGTATTTACTGAGACTTTCTATTTCCTTGTTAAGCCTTCTAGTTTTTTAGTTCTTTCAAGTATGTTCATAATTGTTCATTGAAGCATTTTTATTATGGCTGCTTTACGACCTTTGGCAGGTAATACTAACATCTTCAAGCATCAGTGTTGTGGCTACAGATTGAGATATACCCCGGTTTTGGTATGACAAGTGATTTTCTCTTGAACCCTGAACATTTTTTGTATTCCATTATGAGACTCTGGATCTCATTTAGGCCTTGTGTTTTAATAGCTTTTTCTGACACTGCTCTGCCAAGGCCTGGGGAAGGGGTCTCTGTCACTAACATGGGGGTAGAAGGAAGTCTAGGTTCTCCACTAGACTTCTGCTGACATCTGAGGGAAGCGGTCTTGTCCATATGCTGGGCAGGGTAGGTGGTGGGAGTTTGAACTCTGTATGTAGTCTCCACTGGGGCTTGACATGGGGGTGGGTGGCTATACCACCCCTTCCATACTTAGCCATTCTGCTGACCCTGGCAGGGTCGGGGGATATCAGAGGGCCTCATTCCAGCTTCATATGAGAGGATGCCCAGGGTCCCCTGGCCTTTGTTAGCTTGGCTGTGGGTTGGCTTCTGCTTTTTTTGGTGGTGTTTGATGGAAGTAGAGCTGTTATTATCTAACATGTGCCATATTGGTCTGGCCCCCTGGCTAGGGAGAGGTGACCTGTCAGGGCTTCACCTGCACTTGGTACTACCAGATTGCTGACTCAGCTCCAGTGTGAGGGGCACAAGGGCCAGAGGGCAGCCCAGGGAATGCTGCCTGTGTGGTTCCTCGGATTCCATGGGAGTGCAGCAGTCTGTCTGCCGTCCTCCCTTCACAGCCTTCTGTGCACGAAATCCCCAGGGATCTCATCGTGCCTGGTGGGGAGGGCAGGGAAAGTACATCTTCCCATCTCCCTGTAAGCAGGTCGTCTTTTCCCAGTATGCCTTAGAGATGAGTCCAGAGAGGGCATCTGACCCCCAGCCTACGCGTTGCTTTGGAATTCAAATGCCCAGTTTCTGCGTGCTCCCAGGAAAGCTTAGAAGCCAGTCTAGGGGTTCAGGGTTGCCCTCAGATTGCCTGTCTGTAACACATTTGTCAGTTGGCCAACTGTTGTGACTGAGCCCTCCTCACGGACCCCAGAATTGACACAGCTCAGACTTCTGTGCTCCTTAAAAAATACATATATATCATTGAGGTTTTGTTATTTTAAATTTTAAAATGAAAGGTTTTTTATAGGAACTTCCTTTTTGTGCTCTCGATTTTTTTGGTTTCCTGATGGATATTAAGACCACCCTTTTGGGAATGGCATGTTTAAACTATGCTTATTTTCTAAATCCACAATGCTAAATATTATGCTAATACTACAAATGTGCTTTCAATTGAGAATACTCCTGGGAGGGAACCAATGGTTAACAGCCACATAAGCGAGCATTTCTTATGGGTGGTTTTTAAGTTGCTTTTGGCAAATGGAAGATTCTTGCTTATTATTAAGTACATTTAATCCCAAAGTAAGCGTAACAGTGATTGTAGGGCTGGGTCTCCCTGCAGCAACCTGTTCTCTAAATGCCATATTCAAGCAGAGCTGCTTGGAACAAGTTGCCATAGGAGGCTGGCCTGTTTGCTGAATTTTCTCATCAGCTTCCCTTTTGGGTAATGCCACAGAGCCTTTGAGACTTAGAAATGTTCCAACTGTTTGAATCTTGCCATTTGTAAGTATGAAAAAAAATGTTAGATTTACATTTGAAAAAAGAATTCAAGTGTGTTCGTGAAGGCAGCTTCTATCTGCTGAGCCCTTCCTTCCCTTTATTCCCCAGAACATGTGTTTCTCAGCAAATTCTGGACTTCCCTGCACTGCACTCACACACACAGGCACTGAGCTGTCCTGATCTGAAGATTTTGGTAATGTGTTTTTGAACAGGGCATAAAAATATATCTCTGTAATTACATGATATTTAGTGATTAGATAATTATGGATAATTGCATGGGGTAGTTCTAAGTGCTAAAGTGTTACCATAAGATCTAAAATGTACAAATTGCATAATAATTATTCTTGGGAGTTATTTGGTAATTCTGAGCATAATTATCATGTGATCTGCAGTGCATGTAATTAATGCATAATCACATGGATTTTGCCTTCATAACTACTTCACTCTTGTTATAAAGCTCTTTGTCATAACATTTGCGTATAAATATAATGTAATTGGCTCCCAGATACAGCACATTAAGCCCTGTGATAATTGCCTTCACAGTAACAATATTCTTATTTCATCACAATTGTGTGGCTCTTCGGCAGGATGGAGTTAGAATGAATTGCCCGAGATTGGCCGTGAGTGGGCAGGACAGTGGCTGAGCACATGTGCTAGGAACCTTTCTGTGAGAAAGTCTGTGTCTTTCGCTGGGGTACATTCATCTTGCAGATGAAATGACACCTGCTCAAGGCCTCCTTGCTGCCCAGCCACGGATACTACTGAGCCTCATGTTGCTCATCTAGTAAAGTGCCTGTCTTGTTTCTGGGCCAGATGTCTCAGAAGACAGGGACTTGTATGAGAAGAGACCTTCTTAATAAACTGCAGTGAGAGGGAGCCCTGGGTTGTTGATGGCATTGAAGACAAACTTTGAAATGGCAGAAGTTTATCCTGAGACTGAAATAAGAGCTTTGGCTCAACTTCTGGGTTGATAACACAGCTTTTGCAACTTCCGCCAGGCTTTAAGTGGCAGGACGACTACACCCAGAACATGATGGCCCAGGAGCTCTCAGATCTTCCCCAGACCTACCCGCGACACCTGGATGCCCCTAGCACAGCCAGGTAAGCAGACGTGGTTATGTCTCCAGGCTCTCTGCCTGCAGCCTGCATCTGTCAAGCTTATTTTGTTTTTTTGTTTTGTTTTGTGAATTTTTGTGTTCTTTTTATTGTTTTACAAGTTTATTCATTTTTTTTGCTTGTTTGTATATTTCGTTTTTTTCTGGTATATTTTTTATTGGAGCTCGATTTGCCAACATATAGTATAACACCCAGTGCTCATCCTGTCAAGTGCCGCCCTCAGTGCCTATCACCCAGTCACCCCATCCCCCTGCCCACCTCCCCTTCCACTACCCCTTGTTGGTTTCCCAGAGTTAGGAGTCTCTTATGTTTTGTCTTCCTCTCTGATATTTCCCACTCATTTTCTCTCCTTTCCCCTTTAGTCCCTTTCACTATTTTTTATATTCCCCGTATGAATGAAACCATATAATGTTTATCCTTCTCCGATTGACTTACTTCACTCAGCATAATACCCTCCAGTTCCATCCACATTGAAGCAAATGGTGGGTATTTGTCGTTTCTAATGGCTGAGTAATATTCTGTTGTATATATAGACCACATCTTCTTTATCCATTCATCAAGCTTATTTTTATTCGAATTTATTATCTTTCTGGTGTAGAAGGTCCAGAGGGTTGGAAAGTCCAAAGAGGAGCTGATGGGTGCTTCTCTCTTCACCGTGTCCTAGCCCGGGGAGCAACCTGCCCTGGCATGACCCTTTACTCAGATGCCATCCTCATTGATGGACGTCCCAGGGGCCCTTCCCCTCCCTTTCCCAAGACCCTTGGAAAGCCCTGCATCTTCAGAGACTTGGCCGAAAGCAGAAAAATCAAGATTTCTCATCTCCCATTTCACTAGGAAAAAGGAAAAGGAAAAGGGCCTTCCCCAGACACTTAGGGCAGTTTGGAAGGTCCATTGTTTTCAGAGACTATTCTGAAAGTTTAGTTAGAAAAATCTCAGTAACACAGAAATGAGGGTATCTGCCTGTAGCTCATGTTCTTCTCATAAGTGAAGCAACTAAGCCAAGAAGTTCGTTTGCAAACCAGTGAGATGACATGAGTGGATGCCCATGAAGAATTCATGCGCACTGAGGACACATTCATTGTGTTGACCCACTCACTAGCCAGACGAGCTCCTGGAGGGGAGAAGGCATATCCTGCTTCTTGCGCCCAGCCTGTCCACTGGAGCGCCTCCTTTGTCGGAGGATGTGCCGTGACCGCCCATGGGTGTGTGCAAGACTCTCTGTAAGAAGAAACCACCACCAACCAAAGTCAGGCTGTCTTGAATTTCTGTTTCTGTCTCGTGTGATTGCATGCTCTTTGCATGGTCTTTAAATCTCACTTGGGCGTTTCTGTGCTGCCCACTGCTCCTTCCTTCCTCATGAGGGCTTAACTTCACTAAGTGTGAAGTTCACTGTCCTGGGTGACCTTGAACTCCACAATGAACAAAGAATGGCTCCCGATCCCACCAAGGAATGGGGCGTCACTCAGGGACCTGTGTTTGCACACAGGTGAGGCCACTGGATGGACACGTAGGGGCTGCCTTCTTACCGGCATCAATATTGTGATTTTTTTGGCTGGGTACAGTATACTTTATTGATGCTACATGACAAGGTAGGGCTCCCCAAGTCCCTCCCCTTCCTCAGGGGGTCTGGGATGTAAATTGGAGGTCAGGAGATTCTCAGTGTGTTGGGGGATTAAGTCGGGGCAGGGACTCCCCAGCAGCTGAGGGCCTCTCTCCTCTTCTTGTGCCTCTGCTGGAGGTGGTGGTCAAGGGGGCTCTTACTCCATGGAGACCATGTAGACCATAGGGTCTACCACTCAGGTGCTGTGGTCAAATTCATTGTCATACCAGGAAAGGAGCTTGACAAAGTGATATTGAGAGCAGTGCCAGCCCCGGCATTGTAGGCCCACTGACATGTTGGGGGATGGGGACACAGAAGGCCAGGCCAGTGAGCTTCCCATTCAGCTCAGGGATGACTGTGCCCACAGCCTTGGTGGTGCCAGAAGAAGCAGGAATGATGTTCTAGGCAGCTCCATGGCCATCATGCCACAGTTTCCCTCACCTGTCCTCTTCTCATAGCCTCTGGGGCAGGCTGGCCGAGGCCTGACCAGACCTCAGCCCCCTGGCTGTCTGCAGCAGGGGGTGGGCCGCCCTTCTCCCATGTCCCTGGAGGCGGCCCCCCCCCCCGGCAGCTGTATTGGAGGGGCTGTAGGCAGCGGGAGAAAGGGGCCCAAGCCGCTGACCCACTCACTCAGGACCTCACTCACTAGCCCCGCTTTGGGCCTCCTCCTGTGACCTCAGGGTTTGGCCCATGGGGCCCTTCCAGGCCCCACCCACCACTCCTCCCCAAGTGATTCTGCCCAGATAATCGTTTGTCTCTCCTCCTACCCTCCAGCTGCTTCTCAATCATGAATGTGTCCATGGCCCTGGGCCCTTGTGCTGCTGTGGGCTACCTGCCCCTCGGCAGGGGTGTTGGGGAGGGGGCAGTCCTTCCAGGGGGGGCCTTCCCTCAGCCTCTCCAATGTGGAGGTGAGCCCTGCCTCCCCCTCCCCTCCAGCTCCCCCCACAGGCCTGGAGCCTGCTGGGCTGGACTGAGGCTCAAGGCCTCCCCCAGCTGTCCCGCCCCCCAACGTCCCCACTCTAGGGCCAGGGGGGAGGTGGGGGAGGAGTTGTGTCTCGTCTTCTGTCTCCATGTGGTTTTGGGTGTTTTTCTTGTTGTGTCCTGGATTCCGATAAAATTAAATTGCTTCAAAAAAAAAAAAAAAAAACATGTCATCACTGGGTGACAGTGATGGCATGGATCAATGGCCATGAGTCCCCCCCAATGCCAAAGTTGTCATGGATGACCTTGGCTAGAGTGGCCAAGCAGTTGGTGGTGCAGGAGGCATTGCTGACAATCTTGAGGGAGTTGTCATACTTCTCATGAATCATGCGCATCGCAAACATGGGGGCTTCAGTAAAAGAGGTAGAGACGATGACCCTCTCAGCTCCACCCTTCGAGTGAGTCCCAGCCTTCTCCATGATGGTGAAGACCCCAGTGGACTCCACAGTGTACTCAGTACCAGCATTGCTCCATTTGATGATGGGGGGATCTCACTCCTGGAAGAGGCTCTGACGTCAGGCACATGGAGGTTGCCACACTGCAGCTTTATCAGCATGAGCCATGCCCACAGTCACTTCGGAAGCCTGCCTTGGCGGCCATTAATGCCTTTGGTCTTGGAGTCTGTTTTTCTAAAATTAGTGCTGCATTCCTGTTTTCTCTCTGTTTATTTGCTGCTTCGTTGATCTGGCTGCCCTTTAAAAGTCCACCCTTTGGATTCTTCCATTTTTCCATGCAGCCTTCCTGGGAAAGGCAGGTGGCAGTTCCTCCTGCCCCCGGGGGCCCTGACATCTCTCCTCTGGGGGGCGGGATGAATGTGCCTCTCTTGTCTTCAGGGTTTGCATTCAATTCGTGACCATCACTGTTTGGGTTTGCAGATATTTTTAGAGCGCAGGTTGAGTCATTATTGGCAAAGAAGTCACTGCTGTCTATCACCCTGTGTGCATGGCTGCCTTCTGCCCCCCTGGCATGCCTGCCGGTGCTGCTTCCGGCACAGAGCCCCAGTACCTGGCCCAAGCCTTTCACCAGGTTGACATTCGGTCGATATTTGCTGAATCAGTGAAGGAAGGAGAGAATGAATGAAAACTACTTGGTGACTTTGAATTATTTATGGGTAACTCCGCCACCCATGAGCCCTTCCTTGCTTTTTTCACTGCACAGGGCAAACACATTCCGCTTACACTCTGCAGAGCATTCTGGAGAGGTTGTGGGTGTCTGCAGTTGGCCAGAAACACACTCAGCATGTTTCCTACCAGACAGCTGACCTTTAGAGGAGTGAGCTTGCTCGGATAAGGCTAGAACCATCTTCTGAATGCCCAGCCCTACTCAAGCTGACAGCAAGTGAAAGCCAGGGAGTGGGCCCAGAGGTAATTAAGGAACTGAGAGGAAGCATTGGGAGTCATGAGAACATAGGAAGGAAGCTAGCCCCCTGCTGACACTCCCATGGGCAGGAGGCCACTGTGTATGTAGCTCCGGCGAGCTCCCACGGGGCTGTTGTTAACCACAGTTATCATGACTGAGAGAGGAGTGATGACCAGGTTCACCGTGTGCTCTCTGTGAAGATTTTGTTCCTGGTTTGGGTTGTTTTCCTTCAACAAATTGGGTGACAGCTGAAAGCCTCTCTATTATTTGGAGCCAGAGGCCGGTGACTGCAAGTGCAAGAGGGTAGTGAAGTCCTACATGTAAAATATTTTTACTTTTCTTGAAGTGGAAAATATGTACTTATGAAGTTTTGACTGACTTCAAGCTGAATGACAGAAGAGAGCCCCGTTTGTAAGTTACCTGCTCCAGGGTTGACAACGGGTGTGCTCATCAGTGTTGCATCTCACAGGGTCGTAAGCAAACCCACCAGCAACAGTCACCCCAGGAAGATGAACAAGACAAGTTAGAGGCACGTTTATGAGGTTAGCAACTCATCCTGGGGGAAGACAAACTACCGGAGAAGTGAACTGACCTGTTAAAATTACCCTGACCCACAGAACATGGGATCCATCCAGGCAGTGATGGCCCAAGAACTGCTAGCCATGCTTTGAGATCAAAGACCTGTGACGTCCTTATTGGCACACCTGTGAGGTCTGATTACGTGTAACTTAAAAGGCATGGGAAATAAAAATAGGACAACTTTATCTGATTGAGATAATTAAATGCAAATAAGAGGATTTTCTGTGAGTCCCAGCTTTTTTTTTTTTTAAGATTTTATTTGTTTATTCATGAGACACACAGAGAGAGGCAGAGACACAGGCAGAGGGACAGGATCCCTGTGGGGGAACCGGATGCAGGACTTGACCCTGGGATCACGCCCTGAGCTGAAGGCAGATGCTTAACCGCTGAGCCCCCCAGGCATCCCTGTAAGTCCCAGCTTTTATGAAATATAGACAAATACCACACCTAACGTCAGTGATCCGTTCTTAGAAATCAGACTTCCTATGTGAACAAACTAGCTGGGATCCTGCTCTCCATTACTTTAAGTGGAAAATCTATAATGAGTTACACACCCACCTTAAGCCACGTTTCCTGAAGTATGTCAGAATCACACCAGAGACCTACATGTAAGGAGCAGACTGTCATGTTTATATAAACTGCTCAAGACACTGTTTCCTGGTCCCTGAAGGTAGATACTGTTATTAGCACATTGAGCATTTTATTTGTGCTAACACAGCCTGCAAGACATCTGCACAGACCAGATGCACAGGTGTGGATGCACAGGTATGGACACACACATGAACACACACAGAGACACACAGACATGCATGTACAGACACATAGACACACACACGACCCTGAGTGGGACAAACCCCCTGCATTCTCAGGCTTCAAGCTGTGCCCCCACTTCTCCTGATTCGGGCTCTAAGGCCTCCGCCCTGTGCCTCGGGAACCAAGGCCCTCCTGTCTGCACACCAGAACACCTTGTTTCTAGGATCGTCATGAGACAGTTATCATAGGTGGTACATGTATAAATAAAAACGAAAATCAAATGATTACTTAAAAGTTAAATCTCTCCAAGTGAAAAAAAAAATCTCCACAGAAAGGACAGGAAGAAATGAAAAACACGGCAGGTGAGTCCATGCCCTTGTGTGCACTGATTTTCTAAAACTGAGTCTGGACGTTGGGTAAGCTGTGCTGCCTTCCTAGCAGCCTGGGGATATTTTTGTTCAACGTCAAGGCTACTTCTGGCAGATAATTAAAAACAATACAAATTTTAAAACCCGGTATTTACTTATGTGAAGGTCAAATGCATTTTAGTATGTGAAGAAAACCACCCACGTATATCGCTACATAAATGTCAAAGCTGTAATTGCTTACAATTGTTTATTATTCAAAAATCAGCTGCCACATTGGGGAGCATGCACTACAGAGGGTACGTTTGAGGTTGTGTAGAGTTGCCATAGGAAATGTGCCCAGTTCTTTGTACACAAAGCAGACTTCTGGTTGTCAAAGATGCCTAACAGAGGCTGGGAGAATTATTTTCAATATTTTTAAGATTTTTTTTAAGATTGTATTTATTTATTCATGAGAGACACAGAGAGAGGCAGAGACACATGTGACAGAGGGGGAAGCAGGCTCCATGCAGGGAGCCCAATGTGGGACTCAATCCCAGAACTCTGGGGTCACGCCCTGAGCCGAAGGCAGATGCTCAACCACTGAGACACTCAGATGCCCCCCAAACTTATTTTCTTTAAAAAAAAAAGGAAATAAGACATTCTCCTTTCAGACCAGTCCATAATTTGATCGCCCCCACTACACCACAATTACCAGTTTTGTTATGCTGAACTCACTTTCACTGACAATAGTTTTTAGATTTCAGAGGACAAGTGTCATTTAATAGGTTAGTAAGGTGAAGTGCTGGTGTCTTGGGCTACCCCTGCGTGGACTTAGAGGTTAATGGCTGTATCTGTGTTCACTCATTCGGTCCATGTGAACTCACAGCGGCTGCTGAGTTAAGCTCTGCATAATTCTGGGCTTGGGGCAGAGAGCAAGAGCACGTGGAGGGACGTGACCTTTCCCCTCAGGCAGCTTTCATTCTGGTTTAAGGACATATAGCAACAAAAAGCACACGTTAAATAAGGAAAGTGTTTCCAGCTGGTAATAAATGTGATCCAGACCGTGATTTCAGGGACGTACTAGATGGGGACCAGGACGTTGTGGAGGGTTGGCAAAGGCATGTGTGGGCCACAAAGGGCACGAATGGTCTGGGACGTAGGACGTGGTTGGAGCTTTTCCCCGTGAGTGATGGGACCTGGTGCACTTGCTGCAGAGGCTGCGGGGCTCCAGGCAGGGGTGTGACAGTAGTAGCACCTGCACCCTCTGCCACACGGCCACCCACGCATAGCCACACGTGACCCAGGGAGGCAGCAATGCAGGCGGGAGCCAAGGGTAGATACGGGGCATGTTTCCAGGTCCCATGAAGGACGGTGTCCATGTGTGAGCACAGAAGGAAGAAGAGAAAGGGGAACAGTGCAGCCTGCAGCCCCAAGTCTGCTGCTTCCACAGCGCACATCTATTGCCTTTCAGTTCTGGAGGCAGAGGCTCTGCCCGGGCATCATAGCCTCAACACCTTCTCTGGGGCCAGGCCACAAATGTTTTCTCCCTGGTGCATTCTGTGGCTGGATGTCTCTCTCCCCGACATTACTCTGACCCCCACCTGGCCTCTTTTAATGCCCTGTGATCACATGGGGTCACTAGGTAGCCCAAGGTCTGGGAGCAGCACGTCCTGCCACCTGCTGGCCCCGAGCTGTGGCACCCCACTGTTGGCAGGGCTGGGAACGGTCTCTTGGGTTTGCTGTGTTGCAGCTGCGGGCGCCCAGCCCTGTCCAGGGGTTTCCCTGCTCCATTGCTGTGGCGCCCCTGGATGGCTGTGCATGTGGGGTGTTCCCCTGGGTGTTGGGCAGGACCCGGGAGCTCCATCCCAGGGCTCTCCTGCACTGCGACTCATGCCTCCATGGCTGGGGAAGGCCCACCTGCCCATGAGGTCAGTGGGGGTCAGCTGTCCATTCTTTCTCGACCACACTCAGACCTCAAACCCCCTTCCGTGGAGACATCCATCCCCTCGGCTGCGCAAAGCCCTGATCTCTGCTTCTCAGATTCCTGTTGCACTGACAGTGAGATGTCTGTCAGCTTGTGTCATGTCCAGTGGGCCAGAGGGGCCATGTTGAGAATGTGCTCCAGGCCTCACCCGCCTTTGGGGTCACTCAGGTCCCCACAGCAGCTCGGGGGGCGCATGACAGATCCAAGCCCATGGCCAGGGGGCACCAAGAGGGCAGGGACTGGCCCTCTAGCCACCAGGTGAGTGTCCTCACTCGGCCCCCACACCATCCATGTGCATTTCACGTGAAGCCGAGGCCCAGGCGGCTCATTATTGTGAACAAACATATGACCAGCTCGTGGTTCTCTTTTGTTTTTCAGGACGTCAAAGCTGAGCATGGATCAGGACAGGCGGTATGGCCTAGAGGATGACCGGGCTCTGGCCAAGGCCATCCAACGCTACCTGCAGGCCCTGTCCCAGGCTGTGGCTCTGAACATGCGCCCCAGGACAAAGCACGACCAACCACTGACTCAGGTGACTCTCATGGCTTATTCTGCGGTCTGGGGCATGTGCAGGTTCCTCTGGCATGCATGGGGTTTCTCTCCCGTGTCCCAGGCTTTAGGTGGTACACAGAGGGCCTGGCACACACAGACATGTCCTGGACCCCTGTGAGTCACACACACATCAGGAGCCCAGCAGTGGCTGTTCCCCCACCCCCCAATCAACACTGGGCCAGCCAGTGGTCCAGGCCCCTGGGGGGGAGGCTCCTCAGGGTGTCCTCTTCGGGATGAGCCAGGGAGCTGTAGGAAGCTCACCACTAATCACAGACGTGAGCCCTGGAGACAGCGGAGAGGGTGTTTCCACCTTCACCACCTGGACTCGGGCAGCAGTGGACACAGCTCTGTGGGGGTGGCCGGCCTTCCCTGAGTGCCTTGAGCCGTGCTGGATCACACTGCATGTCCGTCCTGGGGACACCAACCGGGGCAGGCATCCCGTGTGGTGCGGAGTGGCTGGCACCAGGTTCCTGGGTAGAAGTTCATTCTGTCCCAACACTAAAACTGCCCTTGAGCCATTTCAGGGTCTTCAAAAGATCATTTTGAAGAAACAGAATGACAACTCTCAGTTAGCTTCTAGGCTGGAAGATGACCACCTGTGACACTGGGGTTGCCGGGTTTTGACTCACCTGGAAAGAGCAGGCACAGGGTGCTGGCGACCGTCAGAGCCCGCGGCCCTCCCGCATCCCAGGAGGGGGTTTGGGCAGCATGTTGAAGTCTAGAGTGACCATGGGCATGTAGGGTATCTGCTGCAGTGTGCACCTTCCGGTTTCAGTGATGGCCACTGGGGTTGACCTATTTTCCTTCCCGCAAGTGATGCTTGGTGGACAAAGGTCCCCTTCCTCTGAGGCTTCATCAGAAGGTGGTTGTGGCTCTGGAAAACATGGGTCCCTTCGTTGATGATTTTCCTGCCAAGAAGCCACAGAAATGATTGAAGCCCACCCGGGGCTGGGATTCTGGGTAGTGGCCACATAAGTTCCTCATAGAGGGCGCAGTGCTGATGAGGCCTCAGAGTTGCCTTCTTGTGAGAGTGATTGCTGAGGGGGGATGTCCAAACCAGGTGCATGTTTTCCTGGGTGCTGCGAGCCTGTGGGGTGAGGTCAAGGTATTGTGGGCTGGGGGTTCCTCCTGAGTCACGTCTCTATTCTGGGTCATGGGAACGTGTTTGCCCAGCTTCCACCGTAATAGCGAGGCCTTGGGTCCCCACAGGTGAGCTGCTGGCAGGAGAGAGTAGGAGAAGCCGGGAGGGCCCACTGTGCCTGGTGTGAGCCCCTGACAGCCTGGACCCTTGGCCAGCTTCCCAATGTGAACCTTAACGCTGAGTAAGCTGGGTCCACTTAACACTTTTTTTAAATGTTAAGATTTTTTATTAATTCACTGATACTTTCTATGAGCCAGATGCTCCACTGAAGGCTTGGGTGAAGGTTGGGATTGTTAGGACCTCTTCCCGGGGAAGTTGGCAGTGGACGTGGTGGGTGCGATGCCAGACACCCTGGAGCAGATTCAGACCTGGATCCCACCCATGTGGTGTGGCCTCAGGGCTGCTGCTTGGCCTCTCTGCCCTAGGACCTGGCTTGGAAGTCAGGCTGTAACTATCCTATGGTCATTGTGAGGATTTAGCAAGATGGCACCTGTCGAGCTCACAGGGAAGGCCTCAGCTAATGGTCGTCATTACCTCTCATCATAAATGGTCTTCCGACCCACGGGGAAAGTGGTCACGAGTCTAGGAAGCATAAGCTGCTCCGTGGTGGGGCCCCCATCTCCTGAGGAGAGCTGAGGACACGGCTGTGCCGACAAGGCCGCTTCCAGCTGCACCCTGGCACGCAGAACCCACAAGCTCTGCGGGTCTTGCTTGTTGACTCCACCACACACTGGACCTCCAGTGTCCCCCCCAGTCCTGAACATGGGTGACTCAAGTCCATACAAATGTAAAATCGACATGTCTTCGTTGAAAGGGACATGGACCTTCGTGCTCAGCCCTGGCTTCTGCTGGGGTTCCTGGGCTGCTGCAATGGAGACATTGCTGCATGTCCCTGTGTGTCAGACCTGGACGTGGCTGTGGCAGATGGAAGGGCAAGGAAGTCATTCATTAAAAGTTCCCGAGACCCAGAAGATTCAGAAGACACTTGAATGATAGGAACCCGCTGAAATCTGCCTGTGGGATGGTTTACCATGTTCCCCTGACCTTCTCTGGGACCTTCTCTGCTGGCTCCAGGACAGCCACTCACCTCTGTGCCTTGGGACCCTGGTGAAGCCCCATCAGCTGTCCCCATCCAGTGCAGCTGTCCCCATGCAGTGGGAGCCTCAGTGTCCATTCTAAACCCAGCACCATGATCCTCTGTAATGTGGTCATCTACTCACTTAGCCTCACACTAAAATGGGAGAGTCCAGTTTAGAATAGAATTTGCTCCCTGGACGTGGAGGGGCGTGGGCAGCACCTGGGTTCTCTGCCATCTTGTCTTGCTGTTGGCACCTGCTACAAGTGACCTGAGAGCATGACGTCGGGATCAGATAAACTGCACCAACTGTGGAGCCTTGGGAAGTGGGGCTTCTGAGACTGTGGCAAGGTCTATGCCACAAGTGTTGGGAGCAGCTGTGGCAATGCCATGGGAGGTGCCCAGTGGGAGCTCCTGGGGGCTCTCAGGATAGACCCAGGGCGTGACCTCCCAGGTGTAAATAACTGCCAGCTCTGCCTAGTGGGTCCTGGTAGGCCTGGGCGTGTGTGTGAATCTGTAGCTTCCTTACACTGGCCAGTAGGATTTGCTGCAGTGTCTTTCCAGGCCTGGCTCATGTACGCTGTGATTCCACCACTGAGTGTCTGGATGCATATCCTGGGATTGCTCCTGTTCTAGAAGAACGTGTGACTGGTGTCTGCATGGACCCTAATTCCTTTGAGAGCCTCTGACTAAGATGTGGGGTGGGCTGAGCTCTGAGGCTGTGGGGCCCTTGCCTCTGACTCTACCCGAGGGCCACTGGAGGCATAGGGAGGGGGCGTATCCATCCCTCAGGAGAGAGAAATGGGAGAGATGGGCTGGCGCTGGTCTTACCACACATTCCATCCATTTGACACGGCCAAGTTTGGCTTCCACAGTCCCCAAACACCCATCCAGTAGGATGGCCATGCACCATGGTTTGTCTGGGCACTTTTCCTCACAGATGTCCCCGGGTGAATCATGAATAAGTGGTTGTCCTACCACATGGTCATTTTAGCACCACAGTCACAAGGACTATTCAGAAAATGAGCACTTGGGGAAAAAAGAAGAAGAAAAGAAAATGAGTACTTCATGGCATTTTTGGCTTAGGCTTTTTTCTTCTATGTTGAGATAAGTGCTTTTCAGTATTAAAAAATGCATGAAAACTTAGAACTTATTATTTTCTTTGTCCAGTGTAATCTCTCTAATGAACAAAGCCTGGATAAAGTATGAGAAGTCCATAATCAGATGTTACCCATCTACACAAAAAAGCACACTTTTTTTTTTTTTTTGCCACAAAAGTATACCCAGTTAAGGCTTTGAGCAGTGTCTTCTGATTTCTGCCCTCTCAAGTGTTGAAAATCTTAGTTGGAAATTTCAGCTTTATACACTCATGATCTTTCAAGGTGCAAACAATTTCCAATGAATTGTTTTATAAATAGTCTTTTCTTTCTGTGTTTCTTTTTTTTAAAGATTTTATTTATTTACTCATGAGAGACAGAGAGAGAGAGAGAGAGAGAGAGGCAGAGACCCAGGCAGAGGGAGAAGCAGGCTCCATGCAGGGAGCCCAACGCAGGACTCCAAGCCGAAGGTGGTGCCAAACTGCTGGGCCACCAGGGCTGTCCTCTTTCTGTGTGTCTTCAAAGATCTAACTCTAGCATAGAGAGAGAAACATTGTGAATTTATTACCTTCAGAGGCATTAATACTCTTTACTTCATAACAGAAGCAAAGGGAGTAGAACAGCAGTGCTGCTCTGTTTTCTCACTCAAGCAGCATCCTTGTTCCCTGGGTGTTGTTGGGGTGGAGGCAGCTCCTGTCTTTATGGACCATAGCAGCATTGGTTAAATGTCCTTGTAAGTCACTCTAGAGAACACAGTAAATTCTTAACTTACACTATGCTGTAGAGGAGATTAAATCCTAAAATCATTACTTGGAAACTGATTTATTTTGTAAACATTGTTTCAGCATTTTTCATGTTTAATAGGCTGTGCTAGGAGCTGGGATTAGAAAGATAAACCCTAGTCCTGCTGCTGGGACCTCACAAGTCCTCCCAGGTAAGGGAGACACGCAGGTACAGTTAAAGGTGGAGCAGCAAGGCAGTGCAGGGAATACTCAAAAAAAGAAGGCCTGTGAACCAGATGATGAGTGGGTCAGTGAGGGCTTCTTGGGATGGGTACTGGAGGAGCAACTAGAAGTTACTGGGTAGACTCAACGTGCAGAATGTCAGGAGACCCCCCCAGTCCCACCTGAATAGCATGAACAGGCCAGGTGAGCGACCAGTCCTAGCTTTTAGAAAACCTCTTGGATTGCTGATGATACAAAGAAACCCAAATGAACTGAATTCCAAAAACTAGTGAGGTCATTCTAGGGGAGAAGAGGCCCCACTACTTTTATATTGGCTGCAACAGCAGGAGGGGAACCAGCTGTAGGAGGGATGGGAAGAGCATGGCCCCAACTTTAAGGAACCACTGACAGTGCATGGAGACCGGCATGAGGGGCAGGAGCCCCAGGAGCAGCTGCACAGAACACTGGGTGTACAACAAGACAGCATACTGCAGAGGGAGACTGGGAACACCAGACCCTCCTGAGCACTCTTCAGCAGCCCTCTGGAGGCTTGGGACAAGGCAGAGTAGTAGGATAAGTTGTACTGATGGGGAGTAGAAAGGTGGGGCCCACAGAGCAGTATTGGCTATAAATCAGAGATAGCTCCCATGGTCATAACAGTGGCAGCTGTCTTCAAAGCATAAAGCCATCCTCAGAGTCACACTAGGGCTGAGGTCCCAGCGCTGCTGAAGAAAAGGCCTGATCCTATCCTCAACATAACTATCACCAGTAGGTTACTGAATCTGACTCTGCAACAAAACCAACACCTATTTCAAGTACATCTCACATGAATTCAGCCCCACAATAGCAGACCAACAGGAGAAGGACCTGCCCTTTCCCAGGGATAGATATTACTTCCTTCATTCTCTATTATTCTTCATATAAAACTCAGCTTACAATCAAGAACAGGGAGACGTGTGAAGGGACAAGATGTGACTCATGGTCAAGAGAGGAAAGAGGCAATAGAAGAATACCCAGATGTGACTCAGGTGTTGTAATGATTAGGAAACGATGCTTTAATAATGAAATATATTAAAGGATTGAGTGGGAAAGGTAAAAAAAAAAACATAAATGAACAAATGGAAAACTGCAGCAGAGATAGAAACAATAAAAGAACACCAAATTGGGATGCTCGGGTGGCTCAGTGGTTTAGTGCCTGCCTTTGGCCCAGGGCATGATCCTGGTGTCCTGGGATAGAGTCCCATATTGGGCTCCCTGCATGGAGCCTGCTTCTCCCTCTGCCTGTGTCTCTGCCTCTCTCTTTCTCTCTCTTTCTGTCTGTCTCATAAATAAATAAATAAAATCTTAAAAAAAAAAAAAGAACACCAAATGGAAATGCTGGAATTGAAAGCAGTAAGATCAGAAATAAAGAATTCATTTGATGTGTTTAGTAACAGACCAGACACAGTAGAGGAAAGAGTCTGTGAATTTCAAGTCAGATCAATAGGAATGATCGAAAATGAAACATAAGAAACATAAGAGGTCCCTGGGTGGCTCAGTCAGTTGAGCATCTGCCTTCGGCTCAGATCATGACCCTGGAGTCCTGGGATTAAGTCCCGCATCAGGCTCCCTCCTCCACAAGGAGCTTTCTTTTCTTCTCCCTCTCCCTCTGCCTGCTGCCCTGCCTACTTGTTCTCTCTCTCTCTCTCTCTCTCTCTCTCTCTCTCTCTATCTCTCTGCCAGATAAATAAATAAACAAATAATCCTAAAGTAAAAAAATGAAACAAAACATCCAAGATACATGGGGCAATATTAAATACTCTAACGTGTAATTATAATCCCAGAAGGGAAAGAGAGAAAGAGATGGGATAGAAAACGTATTTGAAAAAATAATGCCTGGGATTTTCCCAAAATTGATAGAATATAGCAAAACATAGATGCAAGAAGCTTAATGAACCCCAAGGAGGGTAAACAGAAAACAAAATCTAAGGAAAACCAAAGTAAAGAGAAAATCCTAGGGGTATTTCAAAGGGAAGAAAAACATATCTTGGAGAATAATTATAAGAATGAAGTCTTATTTCTCATTAGGAGACCAGAAAACAATAGAACAACTTTAAAGTATTGAAAGAAAAGAAAAAAGCTGTCAATTTAGAATTCTATGTTGTTCAGAACTATAGGTGAAACAGGGAAAATCTTTCTCTGGAAGACCCCTACTACAGAAATGCTAAAAGTATGCCTTGGCTTTAAAAAAAATGATGTCATAGAGAAGCCCATATCTAAAAAATAGAATGAAAATGACCAGAAATGGTAAATTTTCAAGTAAATGTAAAAGATACAAATACATAAGATGTACAAAATTTTGATAAAGATTATTGGATATTTAAAAGAAAATAATAAAAATTATTGTGAAGTTTGGGGCACCTGGGTGGCTCAATTGGTTAAATGTCTGCCTTCAGCTCAGGTCATAATCTTGGGGTCCTGGGGTCGAGCCCCACGGCAAGCTCCCTGCCCAATGGGGAGTCTGCTTCTCCCTCCCCTCTGCTTCTCCCTGATGCTCATGTGCTCTCTTGCTCTCACTCTCTCTCAAATGGATAAAATCTTTTAAAAAATTGTATTGTGGATTTTATAGCTTATGTGGAAGAAAAATATACGGGAACAGGAGCATAAGAGTGATTTGTGAGGTCCTCTAATATTATATGAAAGTACATTGTAATAAATATATACATTATAACTTACATAGCAAGCATTTTAAAAATAAGCAAAAATAGTTATACCTAAAAGTCAATTCAGAGATAAAATGGAATGCTTTGTTTATCCATATGAAGAAAAGAAAGGAGGAAGTAAGAGAGAAATGAAGACCTTATGAGCTGAACGTAAAACAAATATCAAGAAGGTAGACTTAAGTCCACCCATATTGATAATTTTTTTCCATATTGGTAATTTTATCATACAAATGGACTAAGCCCTCCAAATTAAAAGCAGAAAATTAATAAAAACAGAAAACAACTGTATTCTATTATAGCTAAAGCACATATAATTAGAAAGACATATATAAGTTGAAAGTAAAAGATGGAAAATGTGTACAATAGAAACTCTAAGTATCAAAGTTGCTATGACTATGTTAATTTTAATCAAAGAACACTTCAAGACAAGAGCGTAATCAGAGATAGAGCAGTTAAGAATGACTAAATTATCAATTCATTAAATGACATAAAAATCTTTTTATGAACCTAATGTCAGCACTTCAAATACATAAAATAAAAATATGAGAAAATCAGAAAGAAAATCAAACGACTATGCCCGTAGTCATTTTTAGAGATTTTAACTCTCCTCCTTTTTTAAAGATTTTAAAGCACTTCCTTTTTTAAAAGATTTTTATTTTTATTTATTCATGAGAGACAGAGAGAGAGAGGCAGAGACACAGGCAGAGGGAGAAGCAGGCTCCATGCAGGGAGCCCAATGTGGGACTCAATCCTGGGACTCCAGGATCACGCCCTGGGCCGAAGGCAAGTGCTTAACCATTGAGCCACCCAGGCGTCAAGAACTTCTTATACAAGTAGATAAATTAACATTAAGGATATAGAATATTTGAACAATACCATCAAGCAACTTAAACTAATTGATATTAATAGAATATTTGTGTCTAAAAACTGCTAAATACACATTAATTTCAAGTATTCACAGTATATTTCCCAATGTAGATCATGTCCGAGGCCATAAAATAAATCAATAAATACCAAAGGATTAAGATCATACAAAGAAAGATAAAGGAAAAGAAAACTTCAGATCATTATCCCTTAGAAATACAGAAGCAAGAATTCTAGACAAATTTTAGCAAATCAAATCCAAAATTATATAAGAAAGGATAATACATGGTGGTACAGGGAAGTTGTCTACATTTGAAAGTTATTCAGTATAACCACATTAACAAGAAAAGGAAAACTATACAATAGTTGTAAAAGATGCATTTGACAAAAGTCATCAATTTCATCAATTTCTGATGAAATGAAGAGGACTGAATACTTTCTACTTAAAATCGAGAATTAGACAAGGAGGACTGCTCTTGCCTCTTCTGTATTGGAGAGTTTAGCCAGTGCAATAAAGCAAGAAAAAGAAATAAAAAGCATCCAGATTATATGACCATCTTTGCAGAAAATTTGGTGGAATCTACAAAACAACTAAAACTAATAAATGAGAATGGCAATGCCATAAAATGCAATGTAAATGTACAAAAATAATTGTATTTCTATATACTATCCATAAACAATTTGATACTAAAATTATAAGAAGTCATTTACAGTAGCATGGAGATTATGAAACAATTAGAAATGTAACAGAGTATGTGTAAGGCTTTGTATACTGAGAATTAAAAAAACATTGATGAGAGTACCTGGAGAAATTCTAAATTAATGGAGATATATGTCAGAAAGCTCAAAAGTGTTGAGGTCCCCCTAAGTGATGTATAAATGCAACACCAAAAAGTGTAGTCGATAAGAGAAGAATTCATAAGTTGGACTTCAAAAGAATTAAAAATTTTCTTCTTTGAAAGATCCTGATAAGAGAATGAAAAGACACAGGATAGGCTGGGGGGAAAACTTTGTGAATAATACACCTGAAAAAGTACTTTTCTCTAAGATGTATAAAGAGCTCTCAAAACATATTAAAATGAAAAAGAGGAGGCAAGTAATGAATTGAGCAAAAGGTTTGAAAAGGGACTTCACCAAAGCAGATAAATGGTAGCAAATAAACTCGAGTGGAATGTTCAACATTATCCATCAGGGAAATAAAACCATCTAAGGAGCTGCCACCAGGCACCTGCTAGAATTTAAATTTCAGTTGAAATTTAAAAGAGCGTCCATACCACGTGTTGGCCAGGGGGTGGAGACATGGAACTGTTACCCACTGCGGGCTGAGATATGCCCACTCCATGATGCAGCCACTGTCACACTCCTCTCCAAGAGCCATCAGAGCTTTGTCTATTTGAAAACTGAACATGAAAATTAACAAGACAGGAAACCACAAATGTTGGAGACGATGCGGAGAAAAGGGAACCCTCTCACACTGTTGGTGGGAATGTGAACTGGTGCAGCCACTCTGGAAAACTGTGTGGAGGTTCCTCAAAGAGTTAAAAATAGATCTGCCCTACGACCCAGCAATTACACTGCTGGGGATTTACCCCAAAGATACAGATGCAGTATCTGCATCGGGACACCTGCACCCCAATGTTTATAGCAGCCATGTCCACAATAGCCAAACTGTGGAAGGAGCCTCGGTGTCTATTGAAAGATGAATGGATAAAGAAGATGTGGTTTATGTATACAATGGAATATTACTCAGCCATTAGAAACGACAAATACCCACCATTTGCTTCAATGTGGATGGAACTGGAGGGTATTATGCTGAGTGAAATAAGTAAATCGGAAAAGGACAAACATTATATGGTCTCATTAATTTGGAGAATATAAAAATGTGAAAGGGAAAGGAGAGAAAATGAGTGAAAATATCAGTGAGGGTGACAAAACAGGAGAGACACCTAACTCTGGGAAATGAAGAAGGGGAGGTGGGCGGGGGGTTGGGGTGACTGGGTGATGGGCACTGAGCGGGACACTTGGCGGGATGAGCACTGGGTGTTACATGTTGGCAAATTGAACTCCAATAAAAAAAAATTTTAAAAAAAGAAAACTGAACGTGAATAGTCACGGCCGCTGTAACAGTAATTCCTAACAGCTGGAGAAGCTTGAATGCCTATCAACAAGCGAGTGAAGAAACAAGTGGCATGCGACTCAGCAGTTGAGATGGATGAATTATTGATGTGTGCCATAGCTCAGTGACTTTCCGGATCATTATGCTGACAGACAGAAAGAACATGCACACGCTTATAGTTTTATTTGTCCGCAGTGTGAGAAAATACAAAGTAGTGTAGGGGCGACGGAAAGGAAATCGATGGTTGCCCGAGGGTGAGGGATGGACACAGTGGGAAGGAAGTGTTAAAAGGGGAAGCGTGTACTCTTTGGGTGATTTGCATTCACTGCTTTTCCTCTGCTGATGGTTTCATAAGTATATGGTTGTGTTAAAACAAGTGTGTGCTGCTTATTGTGTGTCAGTTAAACCCTAGTAAAGATGAAAAAGAAAAACAGCTGTGCCAGCCAACACAAAATATTGGGGAATTTTGAACAGGTACTTCATTTGAAAAGACATGTAAGTGGCCAATAAGGGCATTAAAGGTGCTAGACATCATTATTCAGTGGGGAAAATACGGCATAACACTGAGAAGAACTACTACTTCCTGTTCACTAGATTGGCTAAAATAAGAAACTGATACCAACTCTTGGTGAGAATGTAAAGTAATAGGGGCTCTTGAATTAGGGGAAATATAAATTGTTACAGCCACTGCACTGGCAGATTCTTTACAGTTGAACACCCATCTGTCTTGCGACACATTAGAGGAAGAACAGGGTGTGTTCATGGCAGCCATCTCCTCACGGCCCTGGCCTGGAAACCAGCCAGGCATCCTCTGCTTCTGAGGAGGTGCCTCCTTAGCAAATCCGATCTGGGGCAGAGGGGTCAGGGTTCCCTCCTGCCCTCCTCTTAGCCGTGCTGCTGAGACTAGTGTGTGCCAAGACATGGAACCCCGAGGACTGAGCCATATCCATGATGTTCATTTGGTTAAAACTTGCCTTCTCACGCCGATCTGTACCAATCTTGGTGGGGAGCTGTGATCTCATGGTGGAGCGCTTCCCAGGTTTGTCCTCCTGTGTCGGGAGGGGTGAAGCAGAGTTACTAGGACTGCCATCCCACCCCACGCACTCAGCACTGAGCTCTATGGGCGGACAACCTACCTGTCTCTGCACGTTTGTCTGCCCACCTGGCAGGTGTGGAGCATCTGAGGCGTCAGTCACCAGGGCGGGAGACCAGGTGGTGGCCACAACGTGGTATGTTTGTCCACACACTATCTCTCCCAGACCTGTGGCCTGACCCCATCCTGGCTCATGCTTCCACCTTCTGTCCTGTAGGACCCCAAGCCAGGTACTGCCTAGAGCGAGGCAGCCAGCCCGGCCCTCCCGCAGCTGCCCTGCTGGTGGGAGAGGACAGAGCAGGAAGCCGCGAAGCAGCTTTGTGAGGAGCATAAGTCCTTGCTTTTCTTTCGTTGGATCTGTGTGCGCAGAAGATCTTCCTTTTCTGTCTTTAGTTTTGATCTAACTTCCCATGTGACCGTGTGAGAGAAGCTTCTCCAGTGTTCTCTGACATTTGTCTGCTTCTCTCGTCTGGACTCTTGGGAGCAACTGGACAGAGGGAAGAGCCTCAGCCTTGCAGTGTCAGGATGACTGCACTTTCTGTAGACTTGTTCTTTGTGAGGATTGAAGTTCCCAGGGATGTTTCGTGGTTTATAGAGGGGGACGTGGAGGCCAAAGAGGCAGAGTGACATGTCCACTTTCAAACTCTTACCTGGTGGCAGAGCCCTGAACTCTCGTCCAGAGTTTCATGTTTAGTCTTTAAGCCAACAATAAGGTCACTTAAGCCAACAATAAGGTCACCGGGTTTCCTCCTCCATACTCCATGGAACAGCAGGTCTGTCCCTTCCTCCAGAGAGAACGAAGGTGAGTCTGAAGCCAGGTGCATGGGCTCTGCCCCAGGCCCACTCCTCACTTACCAGGACATCAGCTTTGTCTCCGTAAAATGCTGTGGCTGTGTCCACACCATAGTGTTGTTGAGAGGGTCAAAAAGAATTAAAACACATAAAACCAAAGAACAGCCTGGCAGCAGCACTCCAAGAGCAGAAAGCCCTTGGCAATGACCCGGATGTATCCTGGTGGTCACCCCCGGCAGCAGGCCTCCGACTCCATGCCTCACGCTCATCCCCAGGGACAGGACTGGGGATGCAGCTCTCAGCCTCAGTCCACTCCAGGTAACCTGTGAGCTGCTGTGTGTGAGGCTGTCTGGGCAGGTGCTGGGAAGGACACGGTGCAAACTGGGCAGCAGGCAAAGTGGCTATGACAGGGGGGAGCGGCAGGGTGGGTGGGGTAGAGAGGAGGAGCAGAGGTGTTGGCTTCGGACCACCTGCTGTTTCTAGGAGCATCCCACACGGGCATCATGCAGGATCATCGCACACACTCCCGATTTAAAACCCACAGCTCATATTACCCTCAACTTTCTGCAGAATTCACTGGTCCTGAGTTTAGAACCGAACATCTCTTCAAGCACGTGGAGATTGTGAACTCTGTAAAAAGTGCCTGGGGACGATATTTTTAAGTGAAAGCTCTGGGCCTCAGCTGCAGAGAAAGACAGACCAGTGTGAGGCTCCCCTAAAGGCAGACATTTCTTTAGTCCTGGCAATGGTGCTCCTATGTGGGGCATGCTGGCTGCTTGGAGCCTGAGGACCTGGGCAACATAGCCTTCTCTGTGTTGGAGGAAGAGGTGGAGGGGGGGTGGGAAGGAGAGAGATGGGGAGGGGAGGGGGAGGGGAGGAGAGGGGAAAAGACAATGAGGGAGAGAGACAGAAGCAGAGACACTGACAGGGAGGAAGAGACCAGAATCTTCCTCTAAGGCCCGAGCACAGAAAAGCACAGCAGAGTAATCCCTTCTTTACACTGATGAATTGGAGGTGGGGGCCCCTGGCCCCCATGGGGATGCCAAATCTTGCCCATCCAGTGGCATCGTGGGTCACCTCAGTAGGAAGCCTGTGGATGGTCCCAGTGTTGTGGGCCTTGCTACTAGCAGCGAGCTCATCTCGATCAAGGGGCTTGTCAATGCTGCCTTCAGGCTGTGAGACAAATGGGGGACACTGCTGTGTGGTCAGGCCCAGTCTATTTCCTAATTTGTTTTGGGTCCCCAGCCTACGAGCATACCTGCAAAGCATTGGAGACCAGTGGAGAGACAGGAACCTCGTGCACTCCAAGTTTGCAACGTGAGGGTGGCTGAGAGCCTCCAGGCCTGCCTGGCTGTCTGAATCCATAATTGTACTGACTGGGCCTGGAGTGGGCAGGTGCCAGGAGAGGAGGGAGGACTGATGTCTGCTCTGGTGCCCGGGTACTGGTGAAGCTGGGAGGAAGGGGAGCTTCATGCCCATTCCAGGGGTGGGCAGAGGGGTGCCGGGTGGGCTGTGGCTCCAGGAAGGGCATCAGCCGGCTCCTCACAGCCACGCTGATTTCCCTCTGACATCCAAGTCGATATGACTGGGCCTCCTTACAAACAGACTTTGAATGTTACATAGTCTGTGACCTAATTCTTACTCCCGTCTGCAGTTTGTCTGAGACCTTCTTTCCCCAGAAGGTAGTCCAGAGATGACGCACCACATCCTGGTGCTGGTGATGCTGCTGATGGAGATGATGAGGGTGCCGTGCTGAGGGTGCTAATGGTGGTGCTGCTGATGGAGATGATGGGGGCACGGTGCTGAGGGTGGTGCTCGTACTGATGGTGATGATGTAGGTGACGAGGGCGCAGTGCTGAGAATGGTGACGGTACTGATGGTGGTATTGATGTAGGTTATGTGGGTGTAGTGATGCTGAGGGTGGAGATGGTACTGATGGTGGTGATGATGGAGGTGATGAGGGCACAGTGCTGAGGCTGGTGATGGTACTGATGATGGTGTTGGAGGTGATGAGGACGCAGTACTGTGGGTGGTGTTGGTACTGATGGTGGTAATTATGGAGGTGGTGAGAGCACAGTGCTGAAGGTGGTAATGGTACCGATGGTGGTGTTGATGGAGGTTATAGGGGTATAGTCATGCTGAGGGTCATGACCGCACTGATGGTGGTGCTGCTGGTGTAGGTGATGAAGGCACAGTCCTGAGGGTGGTGACAGTACTGATGGTGGGATCATTATGGGGACCGTGTTTTTCAGAGGTGATGAACTGTGGTGGTGGTGATGATGCTACCACCTACTACACGTGGATCACCTCTTCCAATTTGTGTGCTGAGCCTGGGGACCCACCCGTTCACTCCCTAATCCTTGGTCCTGCTGGAAGAAGGAAAGTAACTGTTTCCTGGGTTGGACATAGTGGGAGGGGGGCTCAGAGTGGCATGCTGAGGCCACTGTGCTAGTGGGTCAGGCTGTCCCACAAGAGCAGTATGCCCCCAGTTTATTCAGAAGTTGGTTCTACTCCTCTCCTGCAGCCTCACTGTGGGTAAAGGACGTGCCAGGATGAATGTCATTTCAGGGCGACATTTGCCGGGCTGTAGTGGCTGTTCTCAGCTGCCTTTTTTTTTAAATTTTTTTTCAATTTATTTATTTATGATAGTCACAGAGAGAGAGAGAGAGAGAGAGGCAGAGACACAGGCAGAGGGAGAAGCAGGCTCCATGCACCGGGAGCCCAATGTGGGATTCGATCCCAGGTCTCCAGGATCGCGCCCTGGGCCAAACGCAGGCGCCAAACCGCTGCGCCACCCAGGGATCCCCTCAGCTGCCTTGATCAACATGTCCTGTGCCAAGGATGCCCTGCGAGATTTCTCTAATGGGTGGCACAGAGAATAATGCACCTGGAGTGGCCCTACCATGTGCCGGGAAGTGGCCAACTTTTGTCCCTTTATGTTGCTGATTTCCAGGTTTGGGCAACTATGGTCCTAAAGGGGTTTCAGCATTATTTTCGGGAACCTGACATCATCGGTTTGTTCAATTCAGACTTAAAACATCTTCCAAAGGGGGAGTGGCTTCTGCTCAGTCAGTCCGCGACTTCCTACTGTTTTTTTTAATAATAAATTTACCTTTTATTGGTGTCCAATTTGCCAACATACAGAATAACACCCAGTGCTCATCCCGTCAAGTGCCCCCCTCAGTGCCCGTC
Organism: Nyctereutes procyonoides; assembly: GCF_905146905.1. Lineage (NCBI taxonomy): Eukaryota > Metazoa > Chordata > Mammalia > Carnivora > Canidae > Nyctereutes > Nyctereutes procyonoides. The sequence continues at coordinate 21,028,274 of NW_026575120.1, forward strand.
ACCCATTCACCCCCACGCTCCGCCCGCCTCCCCTTCCACCACCCCTAGTTCATTTCCCAGAGTTAGGAATCTTCATGTTCGTCTCCTTTTCTGATATTTCCTACCCATTTCTTCTCCCTTCCCTTCTATTCCCTTTCACTATTATTTATATTCCCCAAATGAATGAGACCATATAATGTTTGTCCTTCTCCGATTGACTTTTTCACTCAGCATAATACCTACTGTTTTAAAGTAAAGGAAAGTACCAGAAAGTAAAGTGAGTAACAGCAGTAATCACAGTAGGAGCGATTGCCACTGGCTCTCCCGGCAGGCACTGTGCTGGTCATCCCCGTTTTGCAGATGACCCAGAGGTTAAATAAGTCACCCAAGCATGGTTCCTGGGGCTTGTGAGGTCAGAGGTGGGATTTATACCTGGGCGTCCAGCCCCACCCACCGCTCTCTCCTCTAGGACCTGCCACCGGCGTGAGCCTACTCTTACTGTGAGTCTCCCAGCTTCCGGCACTCCTACATGTAGGGTGGGGGCCCTGCCCCTGGGTCCCCTGAGCTCCCCTGAGGACACCATTGTGCTGCCTGTCTTTTGCAGAAGACCCTATATGACCTGTAGAAACTGATGTTTCTCTGTTATTTCTACAGCTTGCCCATGGAAACACTCTTTTCCCCACTTCTAATTGGGTTCATGGATAAACAGACCCCCAAATAGACTGTTTGTCCCTATCGACTATATGGGTGACGTTCTCAGCAATTTGTTGTGCACGGTGCTCAGCCTGGTTTGTCCCTTACCTGGAGCCTTCCTCTTGGACCATAATTAAAGGCCCTTTGAATGGAAGCTGTGGGTTAGGCTGCACCCGTAGCAAAGAGGAGAGATGCTGGTGGGCACATTAATGAGGCACTTGGACACTCTCTGCGGCCCCCAGCACCATGACCTGACGGGGTGTTCAGAGGCAGCCTCTCTGAGCAGGAGTTCGGGCTGAGCTCAGGATTGACACTTGCACCCAATTTGTGGGAAACTGCTGGAGGGGCTATTTGTGTGGTAGCATTTTATTTTACTCTCCCTTTCCCTAATGAATCTCACTTCCCCCTTTTCTAAAGGAAAAGCAGTTGATTTTAGCTGGTACTTGAACAACTTTAAACCATTGCAATGACCAACACCAAGGAAATACAAATGATTTTAAAAACATATTATGAACAGCTATACGCCAATAAATTAGGCAATCTAGAAGAAATGGACGCATTTCTGGAAAGCCACAAACTACTAAAACTGGAACAGGAAGAAATAGAAAACCTGAACAGGCCAATAACCATGGAGGAAATTGAAGCAGTCATCAAAAACCTCCCAAGACACAAAAGTCCAGGGCCAGATGGCTTCCCAGGGGAATTCTATCAAACGTTTAAAGAAGAAACCATACCTATTCCACTAAAGCTGTTTGGAAAGATAGAAAGAGATGGAGTACTTTCAAATTCGTTCTATGAGGCCAGCATCACCTTAATTCTAAAACCAGACAAAGACCCCACCAAAAAGGAGAATTACAGACCAATATCCCTGATGAACATGGATACAAAAATTCTCAACAAGATACTAGCCAATAGGATCCAACAGTACATTAAGAAAACTATTCACCATGACCAAGTAGGATTTATTCCTGGGACACAAGGCTGGTTCAACACTCATAAAACAATCAGTGTGATTCATCATATCAGCAAGAGAAAAACCAAGAACCATATGATCCTCTCATTAGATGCAGAGAAAGCATTTAACAAAATACAGCATCCATTCCTGATCAAAACTCTTCAGAGTGTAGGGATAGAGGGAACATTCCTTGACATCTTAAAAGCCATCTATGAAAAGCCCACAGCAAATATCATTCTCAATGGGGAAGCACTGGGAGCCTTTCCCCTAAGATCAGGAACAAGACAGGGATGTCCACTCTCACCACTGCTATTCAACATAGTATTGGAAGTCCTAGCCTCAGCAATCAGACAACAAAAACACATTAAAGGCCAAATTGGCAAAGAAGAAGTCAAACTCTCCCTCTTCGCCATGACATGATACTCTACATAGAAAACCCAAAAGCCTTCACCCCAAGATTGCTAGAACTCATACAGCAATTTGGTAGCATGGCCGGATACAAAATCAATGCCCAGAAATCAATGGCATTCCTATACACTAACAATGAGACTGAAGAAAGAGAAATTAAGGAGTCAATCCCATTTACAATTGCACCCAAAAGCATAAGATAACTAGGAATAAACCTAAGCAAAGAGGTAAAGGATCTATACCCTAAAAACTATAGAACACTTCTGAAAGACATTGAGGAAGACACAAAGAGATGGAAAAATATTCCATGCTCATGGATTGGAAGAATTAATATTGTGAAAATGTCAATGTTACCCAGGGCAATTTACACGTTTAATGCAATCCCTATCTAAATACCATGGACTTTCTTCAGAGACTTACAACAAATTATTTTAAGATTTGTGTGGAATCAGAAAAGACCCCGAATAGCCAGGGGAATTTTAAAGAAGAAAACCATATCTGGGGGCATCACAATGCCAGATTTCAGGTTGTACTACAAAGCTGTGGTCATCAAGACAGTGTGGTACTGGCACAAAAACAGACACATAGATCAATGGAACAGAATGGAGAACCCAGAGTGGACCCTGAACTTTATGGTCAAGTAATATTTGATAAAGGAGGAAAGACTATCCATTGGAAGAAAGACAGCCTCTTCAATAGATGGTGCTGGGAAAATTGGACATCCACATGCAGAAGAATGAAACTAGACCACTCTCTTTCACCATACACAAAGATAAACTCAAAATGGATGAAAGATCTAAATGTGAGACAAGAGTCCATCAAAATCCTAGAGGAGAACACAGGCAACACCCTTTTTGAACTTGGCCACAGTAACTTCTTGCAAGATCCATCGACGAAGGCAAAAGAAACAAAAGCAAAAATGAACTATTGGGACTTCATCAAGATAAGAAGCTTTTGCACAGCAAAGGATACAGTCAACAAAACTCAAAGACAACCTACAGGATGGGAGAAGATACTTGCAAATGACGTATCAGATAAAGGGCTAGTTTCCAAGATCTATAAAGAACTTATTAAACTCAACACCAAAGAAACAAAGAATCCAATCATGAAATGGGCAAAAGACAGGAACAGAAATCTCACAGAGGAAGACATAGACCATGGCCAACACACACATGAGAAAATGCTCTGCATCACTTGCCATCAGGGAAATACAAATCAAAACCACAATGAGATACCACCTCACACCAGTGAGAATGGGGAAAATTAACAAGGCAGGAAACAACAAATGTTGGAGAGGATGCGGAGAAAGGGGAACCCTCTTGCACTGTTGGTGGGAATGTGAACTGGTGCAGCCACTCTGGAAAACTGTGTGGAGGTTCCTCAATGAGTTAAAAATAGACCTGCCCTATGACCCAGCAATTGCACTGTCGGGGATTTACCCCAAAGATACAGATGCAGTGAAACGCCGGGACACCTGCACCCCGGTGTTTCTAGCAGCCATGTCCACAATAGCCAGACTGTGGAAGGAGCCTCGGTGTCCATCGAAAGATGAATGGATAAAGAAGATGTGGTTTATGTATACAATGGAATATTCCTCAGCCATTAGAAACGACAAATACCCACCATTTGCTTCAACGTGGATGGAACTGGAGGGTATTATGCTGAGTGAAGTAAGTCAATCAGAGAAGGACAAACATTATATGTTCTCATTTATTTGGGGAATATAAATAATAGTGAAAGAGAATAGAAGGGAAGGGAGAAGAAATGGGTAGGAAATATCAGAAAGGGAGACAGAACATGGAAGACTCCTAACTCTAGGAAACGAACTCGGGATGGTGGAAGGGGAGGAGGGCGGGGGGTGGGGGTGAATGGGTGACTTGCACTGAGGGGGGCACTTGACGGGATGAGCATTGTGTGTTATTCTGTATGTTGGCAAATTGAACACCAATAAAAAATAAATTTATTATTAAAAAAATAAACCATTTCGATGAATAAAGTGACATTGTTTGAGACATAAAAACCATCTCAGAGGTGATGTCCAGGCTCCTTTGATGGAAATTGAGTCTCAGGAGGTCAACAGATTTGCTCAAGTTCACATATGAGAACAGTAACGAGAACCCCTATCAACCCTAGTTTTCGGATTTTTGACTTGCTACCCCCTAAATCCCTCTTGGAAGACTGAACCCACATATCTTTGAAAATAGCCAGACTTGGGAGTCTGAACCATGTGGCTTAAATTCAGTGATGGCCGCACATCTTAACTAGATCCCAAGGTCTGCTCACCACTGACTCGACATTGATCTTGGCCCCCAGCGAGATGCGTTTAGAAAATGTGAATGGGCAAGATTTTAAAAATGTATGATTCATGGAGCCATTGCAGACCACAAAGGGGGCTCTGAATAATCCTGGGACAGCTATAACTTCCCTGAGAATCTTCACGTTGGAAATGTCTATGTTGGAAATGTCTATGAGATTTTGATGGTCTTATAGTCGGAAGTAGAACAGTGAAATTCCTAACATGTTTATGGCTGTTCCAGGGTGAGGACCACTAGGCCTCAATTTGTCTAATAGCAAGAGTCTGATGAGAAGGTCCCCTTCTGGGAAAATGGACTCAGTGAATGAGGAGGACCTACAGGTGGGGACTCCGTAAGAGGCCGTGCTGGTTGGATCATGGACTTCGTATCACATCTAGTGGTTTAAAGGGAGATAGAAAGGAGTTGGAGTGAAGTGAAGACCATAAGACAGAGAGGTAGGTGCTTCTACTGAAAGACAGAGTCAGTCACGGATAGAGAGCTATTCTTGCAGCAACAACAAACACCAGGGCAGGTGACGGCCCTGGAGAAACCTTTCTCTGCATAAGAGAGAAGGCCATGAAGAGATGCTCCACGTCCTTAACTGTCGGGGAGATGTGAACCACAGCCTCATTAAGACACCCCATCGCTCCCACTGAGGGCTGCAAGGAAGCAGATGGCTGATGACAAGTGCTGGCCAGGAGCAAGGGAGACGAGTCCTCACACTTTGCCAGCGGGAGTGTAACGCGGTGCACCATGTTGGAATCATCCTGGCATGCAGAGATGTCGTACTACCTGGAAGTTTCATGTCTCGGCATAAATCCAAGAGAATTGGAAACATGTGTCCCCCCAAAACTGGTAGATGGATGTTTATAGTAGTATTATTCATAATGGCCCCCAATGAGAAACCACCCAACTGATAGAAATCACCCCGACTGATAGAAAACGTGCTTTCTCTGTCCAACAGTGTTTTTTCAGCCACGGGAAGGAATGCAGTACTGGGTGTGCTGGGAAAGGCCACATGGTGTACGAGTCCATTTACATGACCCGTCCCAAATGGATGACTCCGTAGATACAGAAAGTGGACAGGTGGTTGCCTTGGGCTGGGGGAATGGGGACGAGTGCAAGGTTTCTTCTGGGGTGATCAAAACATTCTGGAATGAATGACCGTGTGGTGCTCTCACTACCTGGATATACTGGAAACACTGAGTCGGGTATATTTTGTGGTCTGTGAATTCCGTTTCCATAAAGCTGATGTTAGAAAACCAGTGCCAGATGGATACGGGCCTTGGAGTTTGGTCTTTTGGGCCTAAGGATTGGGGTGGGCATTTCAGAGATGCTGGTGCCACCTGGAGCCTTGAGCACTGAGGTCAGACGCCGTCTCATGTGGTTGACCCAGAGGCTTACCTGCTGTGTTTGATCCTTGGCCCCTGCAGGGTGAGGACCCCCGTGTGGACGGCGTTCTGACCTTCATGGCACAGACCTCTGCCCTGACTTATGCTCCGGGGCCCCGAGCCAATCACCCCGGGGGCCGCCCTTTGTGGACCCGTGGCCAGCTGCAGCCTGACGAGCTCAGCCCCAAGGTGGATGGTGGTACCGACAGGCAGAGCCTGGTTGCTGCACTGAGCACCTCTGCAGCTCGGAAGTCCCCAGCACCCCACAATGAAGGCGACCTGGGGCCCCAAAACATGCCACGTGCACCCTGGAAAGCAGCAAGGGTCCTTTCGGCCCCAGAAGCCCTGCAGAAATGGCCTTCACCTCCAGGAGACCCCAAGAACCCCCCTGCCTTGGGCGATGGTAAGTCAGCCTCCCAGCCCCCTGGGTTTTTGTTGTTTCTGTTCCTCTGGCACCGCCCAGGGCCAGTCCTTTGTACTCTGCCCGTCCTGGAAATGGCTTGTGATGTAGCAGCGTTGCCCCCTGGGTCCCGGCTGAAGCCAGTGGGGTGTGAGGAAGGGCCACCCACCCTCCCGTTCCCTGCTGCTATAGCAGAGAAGATGGACCTAGTCGTACCCGGCGGGGTGGCGGGGGCACAGGGGGCAGGAAAGGGCCCTTCCGGGGTGGCTGAGGCATGGCTGTGTGGGCCCTGGCCCTGCAGTGTCCGTCTCATTGCTTCACTGATGAAGGTGCTGCAACAGGGGAACATGGCCAGATATGGCACCCAGGCCATGTTGGCCACAGAACATTTTGGAAAATGGAGCATGACGGCGTTTGGATTCATCATAGGTCACGCCCACACTCCTCTGGTCCAATGCTGGCCACCTCACAGAGTTATGGTTGTTTCCTGTCCCCAGAAGGACCCAGTCTGAAGCTAACACCACCCACCCGCAGTGAGGACACCATTCAGGCTTTCAAAGTGACTAGCTTTTCATGCCACTCCCTTGGGGCTGTCATGCGGGTTATGCCATTGCACCCTGTCTAAGGAAAGGGGTACAGACTGGCTCCCACGGCTCCATCTCTGGTATCTTTATCTTCTAGCAGCCTTGTTCTAAGACCATAAAATAGAAAATGAGACTGATAAAATAGGTCTTTGTCTTTGAAGATACACAAATAATAAAATTGAGCAGAGAGAAGGGTTTCTAAACTTCTAAAAAATGAATCGAGAATCACATTAACACCAGCAGTTGGTTTTCTCTAAGTGACGCCTTAATTGGATTTGCTCTGGCAGTCATCTTTTAAACCTATGGCTGCTTTTCAGCTAAGTAGGTCCCTTGTTCTCTCTCTCTCTGTCCACAAAGCCATGATGACACCTTATAAATGGAAGGAATGTAAAGTCATAATCAGAGGGAGGCGCGTGTGGCCGTTACCAGTGCTTTCTTCTCATACTCGTCTTGGGAAAGAATGCAGACTGTGCACTTGCTTATGACTTGTTTGCCCATGAGTGCCCCGCTGGTGCGACAGGTGCTCCTCTGAGGAAGGCTGCCACCTGGACCAGCACCTCTCCCTCCTCTGGGGGCTGCTTCTCCTCTGCATTAAGCTGTGTGCTGCTCGGAGGAATCCCTTTCCCTGGCCTGCTGCCTTCTGCACCCTCCTAAGAACCAGACTCTCTTGGGGGGGGCATCATCCCCTGATTTGACTTTCCCATTGTCATTGCACCTTCCATCCCCCTGGCTCAGCCTCCCCTGACACCCCTGCTGTGAACATGCTGCAGAAAGTCACGCCCAGCCACCCTCTGGCCACCCACCCACCAGCCACCTTCCGGCCACCTTCCAGCCACCCACTGGCCACCCTCCGGCCAGGCAGTGGCCTCTGCGCCCATGTCTAGGCCCTCTCCATGGTGCTGACCACCTGTGTGCTCTTGAGCTCCAGACTTTCCGATAGAGGCTACTTGTCTCTGTAACCACCCCTCTCTGTCTCCTTTCTATCTCCTATGACAAAAACCCCCCACTTATCAGCTACTTCTGTCCTAATTACTGGACATAGGGAGCCCCTACCGAGGGGACTTAAGTCCATTAGAGAGCCAGATGTGTTCTTGGAACGTGGCGTACTCTGTGTGTCTGCTGCTGCCCGGGGTGGGGAGGGGGAGGGCTTCCTGCCTCCCTGTTATTTTGGCACCTTCCATTCTTCTTGGTGTCTCCCAAGGTGCCGATCTTTGAGAACATCGTCTCTCAAAACACTCTCCACGCTCCTCTGACCCTTATTAACTGCATTTTTTTTTCCATGCTGACTTGCAATGTTGGTTATCTTCTTATGTACACGGTCTTCCCAGCTGCACTGTGTGCTTTAAAAAGAGACATGTAAAGTGTCAATCATGATGTGAATAGAGAACCGTAAGATGAACCTTGTGTGCTGCATCCTGGGTCTTTAGCATAGGGCAACTCCTGCTCTCTCCTGCTACTTCTGTGCACCAGTCACCATCCCACCCTCAGCTGGTCCCATCCGTATCTCAGTACCACATTGCAGGAAGCTGAGAATGCATGTACAACCCTAACCACAAGAGTCTTACCATGTACTAAAATAAGTACTAGTGTCTTAATATCATTACCCAATCAGTGGTCATGTTTCTTAGTGGTCACGAATGTTCTTCACAGTTATTTTGTTTTGGTTTTGAAGCAGGATCCAGAGAAGAGAGCCATTGAAGTGGCAGGTCTATAACCTTGCAGAAGGGTTCTCCTCTTCTTCTTCCTTTCCTTACAACATTTTTTATTTATTTTATTTATTTATCTAGTTATTTTTCTAACAACATTTTTTAAAAAACACATTTTATCGTAGAGTTTTTCACATTCTGGATTTTGCTGATTGTGTCCTGAAGATAACACGTACCTTGTTCCTTTGCTTTGTACTTTGTGTGAACCTGGAGCTGTAGGGGCTAGCCCAGAGATTTGACCGTGGTGTTCACTGCCCAGCAAGAAGGCTTCAGAGGCCATGACAATGTGCCCTTCTGTGAGGAGGGCACAGTCTCCTGTGGTTGTTTTTTTTTTTTTAAGATTTTTAAATTTATTTATTCATGAGAGACACACACAGAGAGAGAGGCAGAGACATAGGCAAAGGGAGAAGCAGGCTCCATGCAGGGAGCCTGACGCAGGACTTGATCCCAGGACCCTGCGGTTACACCCTGAGCTGAAGGCAGACACTCACCTGCTGAGCCCCTGGGCATCCCTTCTGTGGTTGTTTTAGCACCTGTAGCCAAGGGCTGCCCGACCTTGCTGGCAGACTTCGGCTTGGCCGTTTGAACGTGATGAGCTTGTGGCACTGTACCTTCCCCAGAACACGTCTCACAGGGTGTGGCGTGCGGTCATTTGATAAATGCTTCTCTCCCCTCATAGACTGTCAGCTTCGGAAGATGGCACACCCTCCCCTGTCCCTGTCTGCATCCCAGCACCCGGAGCCTGTTTGCTGAGTGAATGAGCCAGTAGGTTCTTCCACGTAAACAGCCTCATTTGATTTTCATATCACCCTTAAAATACCGTATTATTTTCAGCCTCATTTTGCTGTTTAGGAAGCTGCAGCTCAGAGGCTAAATGGTAGCACTCACCTCGATGTCAGGTCATGGAAGACAGAACTGGGGTCACCCTGACATCAGGTCACTGAGAACAGAGTTGGGGTCACCCCGACATCAGGTCACTGAGGACAGGGTTGGGTCTCCTAAGAGGCAACTGTATTAAATATAGATTTGAACACAGTTTACTCTGTTTCTCTGGCTAATTGTACCTGGATTCTAAAGCTGTAAATAACCTTTCAGCGGCACAGTTTAGCTTTCTCTGCTGTGCAGAAGCATGTACCTCATAATTACTGAACTCTACATTGAAGCTAAGTATGTACTATATTGAATTAATTGAATTTTTTAAAAAAGTGTGTGTGTGTCCTCTAGCAGGAGCAGCATAGAGAAGATCACGTGGCAAGGTGTCCAGTGTTGGAGGGTAAAGATTTCTCTTCTTACATACTTAGTGGAAAAGACCAACTTTCCTCTAAATTTGCAGTCCAGAGGCTTCCTGAAAGTAACTCTCTGCCTCAGTGCACTCCTGGGATTTAGCTGGTGTTCAGGGAGCCAAATGCCTGGAGACCTCCGGTGCCACTGGCCAAACAGCCGTGGTCCTGTAGAATGTGCATGCCGGTGGATTCAGTGCCTCTGGGCACAGCGTCTCCATGGGCCATTCTCTGCAGAAACCCTGTTTCTCTGGAAGCAACTGCCGGCACGTCAGAGGGGAGGGTTCCACAACCCCTCAGGGTGGTACGGCCTGGCCGGCTGGGTGTCCCAGAGCCCTGGGGCATGGCTACCTGGAAGTGGGTGGTGCTGAGGGCCAGGAGCACCTGTGTGACCCCGAAAAGAGGCTGCTGTCTGCAGCACGGTCGAGTCCTACCGCAACACCAAGTTCAGGTTTTGCATTGAACCAGGGGAAGACCCTACATACCCATCACCAAGGAAGTGATGGAAAAATCCACCTAATTTGTGTGGCAAATACTCATTTGGTAAAAATTTGGGGTAGAAAAGAGGCTCTCTTCCTTCAGTCACTTGTTAGCGACACCTTATCCTCTTAAAAAGCTTTACGGCAGGGTAAGCCTGAAAGGAAAGGAGACAGCATGGGGCAAGGCTCCCAAGCAGGGTTCAAGCTTCCCTCGTCTGGCTTTGGCCATGAGGGATAGAGCCCTGGTGGCCGCCCACATGCGAACTCCTCCATAGACTGTCGTCTGTGTTTCCGTGATGATCAGTTTGCTGTGGAAATTGGTTTGGTAGAGATGATCTGTTGTGCTTTCCACCCGTTACAAAAGAACAAATGGTTACTGTGTAGAGTATGAATAATGGGTGTGTCGAAAGAAGACAAAAGTCACATCCGTGTCTCGTCTGAGTTGAGGGCCTTTACAATGGTATGTCCACCCCTCTAACCTCTGTGTACTTGTGGCCCAGGGCTAGTCCTTCCTCCAGCCAGAGACTACCACTCAGGCAGGTCCTGGGAACTCTGCACATCCTTACATGATAAAAATGGACCATCTTAACCATTTTAAGTGTACAGTTGAACAGCATTAAGGGTATGCTTCCATCCTTTTTCTTCTTCAATATTGGGTGGCTATTCTGGGTCTTTTGCTTCTCCATATAAACTTTGGAATCAGTTTGTCAATATCCACAAAATAATTTGCTGGTATTTTGATTGGGATTGCATTGAATTATAGATCAGTTGGGAAGACCTGACATCTTGACAGTATTGGGTTTTCCTATCCATGAACATGGAATATCTCTCCATTTATTTAGTTCTTTGACTTCTTTTGTCAGAGTTGTGTAGTTTTCTTCATATGGGTTTTATAAACATTTTGGCTAAAGTCATTCTTCCAACTCAAGTCTCAATGATGACAACTAAATAATTATGCAAACCACCTGAGGGGATGATGATGCATCATCTACAATTTTCTAAACAGTTAACTAGAGCTAATGACAAATAATATGCAGTATGCCCACTGGTAGAAGCTCCCAATCTAATTCTTGCTCACTGATAATACTCAAAACACAACCACATAGGAAACAAAACTTCTAACCAATCTGTTGGAATTTTTTCTTTATCATCTTGATTCTACATCTTGTGGAGCCTGGACTAGGAAATAGGATAATTTAATTCAGAGTATTACTCTACGAACTTTTGGTCTAAGTATTTTGTATGCTAGCTTCTTCCCAGCATGCCTTGTTGTTTCTCCTAGTCAGGTGTCTTACTACATTATAGTTTGAATGGCTAAGGTAATGAGTTCTCCACACCCCCACCACCTGTACTAAAATGGATTCTGTTGTGCTGATATGGAACATTTACTGGGGCGGAAGTCTGAAGGCCTTTCTTTACTGGCTGTGCAGTTTTCTATGTGACTCTTAGCAAGTTTACTCATGAATTCACTCATTTGCAGAACACCTGCTGAGTGCTAGCCAGTCACATAGCCTTTCTTATTCTCTTCCTTCATTCAAGATAAGAGTGTTGTGATAAGTATATTTTTAAGCCTCTTCCCATTTGAACTTCCCATGATTTTGAAGTCCTGCATTTGCCAGTTGTATTGTTAACTTTTCTATTTGTGTTGATGGTGGGAGTCCCAACCTGAAAATTCATACAGAGCAAAGAGTATACCTTGCATCCCTCAATCTCAGGAGGGTACTGAACCAGGTCTTTTCATAGATTATAATATTGAAAAACCAGATTCAAGTGCTTCTGTCGCCCTGGAGAATATATGCCCACAATTTTGCAGTCATTTTCACTTTAAAGGAAGTACTGCTGCCTTTTTCATTTTCTAAAAAAAAAAAAAAAATCCATCCACATTTGAGTGAAGACCAGTGTTGCTCTAAACTTTTGGTTAAAAAACAAACAAACACCCCCCCCCAAAACAAAACAAAACAAAACAAAACAAAAAACAGGACCAGATTGATCACTTAGTCACTGGAGTAAAGAGTCTGCTTCTCGGAGCCTGCTCCATGAGGAAGTGTCAATAAATTCTTCATCCTGGCTACATGCCTTTCCCTGGGGTTTATCTAGGACACAAGGAAGAAGGCACCTGTGTTACCAAAATACCTCTCGTTTCAGTGGAATTTAGTCTCACATTTGGTATAAAATGCCTGAAGCTTTTATTTTAGCTTCTCACCATGTTGTGGGGTCAGCAAATAGTCTACTCTTTCCCAGGGTGGAGGAGAAGCAGAAGCAGGGCAAGGGAGTCTCTGGGTATCAGTCTGTGGCTTATGCAGCAGGAAAATGGCTCCTCTTATCTTGTCTTCTGATCCCACCCCACCTGCCCAGTATCCTTGAAGTGGGAGACACCTGAATGGGGGTGCTCAGCTGTGCAGGGAGAGCAGCTGGTGTGACCAGGGATCCTAACTCCACATCGCCCCAATCCCATGCCTTCCTCCTTGCCTCAGACATCATTTTCCTTGACTTCTGCACCAGCAAAGATTCACTGTTCAGATTTGAAAGGAGCCTGGGGAGTCATACACTCTGCTCCCATATAACAACATATCTGGCAGATGAACCCACAGCCTTCCCTTAAGCACTTGTGACCTCATTGCTTCCCTGGGAGGTCATTCCATAAGGAACCTGATGTGTTTTCTAGAAAGTTCTTTATATAGAGTAGTATGGAGTTAAAATTTGCCTTTTTAGATGGTTAATGGGTAGGGCACCTAAAGATAACTTACTGCAACCATTATTCCTGTTGCTTTCCACCAGGAAGGCCTCCTGGAACAACACAGAACAAGTGCACTCTCCTTGCTGCCTATCAACCCTCACATATAATGTCAGCTTCCTGACACATTTCCAACTGAAAACTCTGGGTTAGTGGAGACCATTGAATCTAGCGATTTTTACCTTCCAAAGGCATAGAATGGGTCTCAGGAAAGAGCTGAAGGGTCAGAGGCAATCTTCCCTTTCTCTCATGTGAGAATATCAGTGGCCCCCCACAGAGTGGAGCCAGGGTGTTGAGTTCCCAGGGCACTGTGGGGTAGTGACTGGTTTGGATGTGATCATAAGTTGAGTTCTTAGCTACAGATATGTATTAACTGTGCACACTGGTCCTCCACCAGATAGAGCTACTAGGAGGTAATTAACAACTCTTGCCATTCAGAGGGTGTTTCTATGACTGGGATCCAAATATTCTGCTGGTAAGCTTATTTGGCTAATGTAGAAAAAATTCAGTTAGTACTCTTGGCCATCTCTGTACAGTTTTATATCCTAGTCTGGCATTTGCCATCCAGCACATGTCCAGGCCACCTTCCCTTGTCATAAGTCAGTTACCATTTTGAGTATGAAGGTTTTTATTAGTAGGAATTTCAATGAAGCATCCTTTAAGAAGGCAATCGGACTGCCAACTCCACCACCAACTGAAGTGACACAGTTAATCCAAACCTAATTTGATTTTTTTTTGTTCTTCGTCTTAGTATTACATGTAATAGAGAGACTGGGCGATGGTGATGATAGTGGTGGTGGTGATGATGGTGGTGGTGGTGGTGGTGGTGGTGGTGATGATGGTGAGGTGATGATGGATGATGATGGTGGTGGCGATGATGGATGAAGGTGGTGGTGATGATGATGATCATGATGACAGTGGTGATGGTGGTAGAGATGATTCTGATGATGATGATGGTGTGTGTTTGGACATGGCTACATTGTATACTTGCATATACGCATGGTGATAAAGGCATTTAAGAGCAAGAGCTGTTATACATGAACCACATCTTCCTTGTTAAAGCAATTTTGTAGTGAGATTATCCACACAACATTGCTTATTCGCTAAAGCTTATAACATTTTGTCTGAGGGACCCTATTAAGACATATAATTTCAGTAGGTCAGGCTTGTAGCAGTTGTGCTTGTGGGTTGATCTCTTACTCCAGGACTTACATATTTGATGTCCTGACATTTGTGTAATTGCTCTGCTAGAGCCCACTTGGAGCATTGAAAGCTACTTAAAATGTCATTATTAGCTGCCCGGGTCTCAGAATTATATGGTGCAGTTGATGGAACAAAAGAATGTTCCACTTTGATGCACGTGGTATTTGATTGTGCTCTGGGCCACGGTCCCTCTTCAATCCACCAGGGATAGCTGGACTTTTTAAAAAGGATTTTTGATTTCTGTTCATCTTCAAATGATTGACAGTGGATGCCTTTGAGATAACTCAGTGTGGTTTACAGAGGTGGCGTGAGAGATGACTTCTGATATGCGTTAATTGTTCTCATCATAAGCTGGTCAGCCACTTTGAATGTTTTTAAAGTTGTTTTTCACTAATGAAACCTGAAAGGTTTCTTTTTTGGATGAGAGGAGACAATTTTGGGAATTATATTTTATTATTCCATTTTGGAGACAGATATTTCATATTATAGCCATTCTAAGAGTCTTCCCTGTTCTCTGATCTTTATCTTAAAGAATATGAGTTTTATCATGTGGGGATCTATTCCTGTTCTTCTCCAGATAATGAGAACAGACTGAAGGAAGCTGAAGAAAAAAAGATGTATGGTAACAATAAGAATTTCTCTGAGTTCTTAAATGTTGGAACAGATTATTAGAAGAGGGACACAATTTCACATTCACTGTATTAGATATGTGGTAGACAATCTACACACTTTAGTTTTTACAGTAAACCTTTCAAGTGGGAATTATTTTACAGTAAACCTTCCCACCTCCCCCATCTTCCAGACCCTGCATTATTTTTCCATAGCTCCTGTCAGCACCAGATATTCTATGTATTTGTGTTTTCGGTTGCTTGTTTTCTTTCTCTTCTGATGTGGATGAATGTTTCATGAAAGCTAGGGCTTTGTTAACTGCCTTATTCCTGCACTTGAAAAGTAGCTGTGCATACAAAATGTGCAAGGGAAGAAGGAAAGAGAGGATCTCCTGAACTCTTCTGTTTAAATTCAAGTACCTCTGGGGGGCATATATCACTGATTATCAATAACCTTAGTGAGACCTGGAATGAGTCACCCATACCACGAGCAACACAGAGAGAGGCTGCCTGAAGAGCAACCTGGGTGGGTCAGTGAGGGCAAAAGGGAGGGGCTGTTTGGACACCTGGGGACATGACCAGACCTTGGACTTCTACACAGAAGATGCACAGAGAGTGAGGGGTACACACGGGCAGGGATGTGAGAGTCTAGCCTGCTTCACAGCTTCATCCAAGGCCAATGTGCTGCAACCCAGGATCTGAATCATCATTGTGGTCATTCTTCTGGTCCCTTTACCTGGTAGTTCCAGCCCAATAATCCCATCAGGATGTGTTCTTACATCTGGAGACAGTAGGGCTCGGAGAGGAAATGTTCTGCCCAGGTAGACAGTAAACTTTGACTCAGGGGCTTAATTTAGTCTGCAATGTTGCCACGGGGAGGTATGTGATGTCCTCTGCCCACTGCCATTAGGTGCAGAGTGGGGGTATGCAGGGATTCCACCTTGAGGAGCCCTGTTAGGATAGATGGGGGTGGTCTGACAGGGCATGACTCCTCGGTTAAACAAGGTGCTTGGGAATGGAATGTTTTTATCCAGTGATTTTTCTGGTTGAGTTTGCATTCACCAGAAACATATTTTTGATTCAACACTTGTTAAAAGTTTCTCATAAATGTGTTGCACCTTGGTGAATATCTGGGGGCATTGTGGTATGTTCTTCAGCACACTGCCCCCCTCAAAGGAGGGGGGCACACAGGGAGCATCACCCCACTGTGACAAGCCTTGGCCACCTGCTGCATGGTCTCTAATTTTAGGTGTTGTCTTTTCTCACCTTCTATGCCATCACTGCAACAATGCAGGCTGCTTGAAAGTGGATGTGTTGATACTGCTAGAGATATAATAAACAACAAAGACCTGTGCTTGCTTTTTAGTCTAGGTTATTGTTTCATGTTTTTTATTGACATTATATTTGAAATACATTCTTGGCATTTTTAATGGAATAGTTTTGCTCAGGGTAATTCAGACCCCAGAATTATACTATAAGATTTTTTTAAAGACATGATTTGGGTTTATCTTTTTTTTTAAAAAAAAATCAGTAAATTAATTGGGTTACCTTGATTAGAAATAATAAATAATAAGAGGTGCCTAGGTGACTCAGTCAGCTAAGCATCTGCCTTCAGCTCAGGTCATTACCTCAGGGTCCTGGGATCAAGCCCCATGTCTGCTCCCTGCTCAGCAGGGGGTCTTCTCTCATTTCCTCTGCCACTCCCCCTGCTTGTGTGCTTGTTCTCTCTCTCTCTCTCTCTGTCTGTCTCTCTCTCAAACAAATAAATAAAATTAAAAAAATTATAAATAAGAATTTTTAAAACTTTATTTTAGCAAAAGCTAAGTTTTATATTTTTATATTTTACAAGTTTTGTAAATGACTTTGTCAGATCTAAGTTTGTCAATTTAATTGTTGATTTCTTTTTTTAAAAAATAAAAAGATTTTTATTTATTTATTTATTTATTTATGAGAGACAGAGAGAGAGGCAGAGACAAAGGCAGAGGGAGAAGCAAGTTCCATGCAGGGAGCCTGATGCAGGACTCTATCCCTGGACCCCAGTATCATGCCCTGAACCGAAGGCATATACTCAACCACTGTGCCACCCAGGCATCCCTAATTATTGATTTCTGAGAGTAAAATTTAAACGTAGATTTAAAGTTTGGAGGTTGTTTGGTTGAATTTCAGGAAAGACATTTGCCTACAGATAGGGTAATAAGTGACAGTTTGAATAACATGTCAGTTCAAATACTTGTCTGTTTTAGGAGGAAAGTAAAATGACTTATTGAGTTGTGCTGTCCTTTGATGTTCTTACATGGTCTCTATGGTTGGTCTATCCCATATATTAAGTTTGCTTAATACTCTCCAGTAGACAAGTCTCTCTGGCTTCTAAAACATTTTGATATGTATGTGTGAATCCTATTATAGCTCTGCAGCAAACTGCCTTTAATTCATTATCCTTTCTCATAGTGATTCTTACTCAAGGTTCTGAACACAATAAGTACCCAGTACCAGTTAGTGAAGTGAAAAGGTGAACGGATAGGTGAATGGGAGAGTGGATGGGTGGATGAGTGGATAGGTAAATGGGTGGATGGGTGGATGGGTGGCTGGGTGCGTGGATGGGTGAATGGATGGTTAAATAGACGGATAGGTGTATGGATGGGTAAGTGGATGGGTAGTTGGATGCATGGATGCATGGATGGATAGATGAGTGGGTGGATGGGTGGATGAGTGAATGGATGAGTAGTTGAGTGGATGGGTAGATGGATGGGTGGGTGGATGGATGGGTGGGTGGATGAATGGATGGGTGATGGATGATGGATAGATGGGTGAGTGGGCAGATGGATGGCTGAATGGATGGCTGGACGGATGGATGGATGGATGGATGGATGGATGAATGGATGGGTGGATGGATGGGTAGATGGATGGATGCATGGATGGGTATATGGGTGGGTAGATGGAGCCTGGGGTCTGACTTTAATAACTGAGATCAACAGTTTTTTAAATGAGGGTTAATACTTTGGAGAGAACCATCTCAGAAAGCATAATCCTAAATTGAATCTTGAAGAAACTGGGAGGCAGTAGTCACCTGGCACAACTAAGCATTCTGATGGACAGGGGGTGTGTTCTCTGCTTTTTGTGTGTGGATTATGCTGAACTGTAGCTAGCACTCACCATGGACACCCAGGCTGTGTATGTGCAGTGGACTGTAAGGGATGAAAACCGGTGGAGGGCTAGGTTATTCCTGACCATCGCCTCATCATCATGATAATAGTTCTGGCTGTTAGGCACTTATGGTATGCCTACCACTGGATAAGTGATTTCTATGCCTGCCTCACTTGTCCCCGTCACACATAAGGGGCCTGAGCTCCAGGGAGATCTAGGCGCTTGTCCAGGACCACACAGTGGGAGAACTAGTGGAGAGAGGAATCCAATGGCAGCGCCATCAGCTCTTGGCTTCCTGAAGAACGTTTGGGGTGCAGTGTAGTGCTCTTTCTCCTAAATGGCCTCAGTGCACGCCCCACCGGAAAGAAGTCCACATTTCTTCATGTGAATCCAGCTCAATGGATGTGATGAGACCAAGGAGAATTTTGAATGTGTCCTGAGAAACCAATGTCTCAGCTGTAGCCAATAACAATCCTGACAGAAATCCTGAGAATTTTGAATGTGTCCTGAGAAACCAATGTCTCAGCTGTAGCCAATAACAATCCTGACAGAAATCCTGCCACAGAACACCCCACTCCCTCACCACACGCACCCCTGCCTGTTCCTGCAACGTGGGGACACAGGGATATGGAGAACGTGGTGCATGGGACAGGTGGGCACAGCGGCTGGTGCAGGAAGGAGGCAAGAGTGAGCAGAGGCCTTGCCCATTGAGGCAGACAGGAAGACAGTGCAGGCCGCATCTGCTCCCTGTGTGGATGACATTGGTCATGAGCCCTACTGCTGCGGGCAGGGGCTTCTTGTCCACTTTCTCAAGCCAGGTAATTCCAGAAGCTACGGAGGGCGATGTATGTACCCTGGGATGCGCAGATGCCAAGAGCGTTGGTGTGTGTATGTGTGATGGACGCGTGACACATCCCGGTCACCTCTGAGGGTCCCTGCCCCCACCCCCCGCTGGCCCCACCCAGTCTTGAAGTCCCCTCCTTCCGAGAGGATCATGTGTGCTCTTCGGTGATGAAATCCCTTCTGGGCTCATCCCTGTTTTTGCACGCGTCAGTTGCTCATCGTTGCTGACGCAGATGGATGGCGGGCCATTCATCCTCTCTCCTGTTGGTGGACTCAGGGGCTTTGAGAGGGTTTTCTGTTTGCTTAGCTGTTGTGAAGAAGTCTGCTTGACACGGTCTCCTGGGCATCGTTGGTGGACAATGGATCTTGAACCCATTTCTAGGTGTATGGGGGGCCACGCTCACTAAGTAACTGCGGACAGGACATCCTGGGGGCTGTAAAGCTTCCACCTCCCACCACCTGGGGCGAATGAGGCCTCGGCTCCACATCTTCTCCACAGTTTGTTCTCAGTCTCTTAAAATCGAGTCATATCAGCAGGCATGAAATATGGTTTTAATTAGCCTCTCAGGGATTGCTCATAGTCCTGTGCACTCGCCATGCACTCCTGGGCCACTTGTGTATTTTCTTTGCTTATTTTTGGGGTGTTTCCCTCTTTATTATTGATTGTCATTATGGGAGTCTTTAAATATACATTCTGGACAAGAGTCTTATGCCAGAGATTTTTGTTTCATCACCTTTTAAGAACGTATTTCCTTTTTTCCGTTGAAATGCCTTTGAATTAGGGAACCTCGTTGGAAGTGGTCTGTGTAGAGTCACCGCTGCACACCGCATGGGAAGTGCAGACCAGCCTTACAATAGGTGGTTAGGTCCTCCTCCTGGGCCATGAATTTTACACCAACACGTCCTATAAAGCCCACCTTCAAGAGATTGCCCCTCCTTGTGGGGTCAGCTGCCCTCAGGGGCATTGAGGGAGGGCAGGCTACGGTCCCCGCACCCGCCATCACCGTGCAGCTCTTCTGCACCTGCTCCAGGCCTGTTTACAGCAGGCATCACCCTCCTGGTCAGCTCAGCCCCTGTCATGTAGACACGTCTTCCCCTCACCCTTATGCTTGAAGGGCATTTTCACTGGATACCCACTTCTGAATGAAATGGTTTTTTTTTTTCCTTTAACACTTCAGATACGTCATTTGTGTGTGTATGGTCAACTACGTGGCAAGATGATGTCAAAGACACCATCCCCACAGGAAATGTACTGTCCTGGGCTCTCTTTTGCTTTAAGTCAGCCATGGCCTGCACCCTGCCCTGCCCTGCCCTGCCCTGTGCCCTCCCTCCCGCCCTCCCAGTGCCCTTCCTGCGCCCTCCCTGCACCCTCCTCGCCTACCTCCCTGGCGTCCTGGGCCCTGTCTGCCATTGGAGGTCTCCTCCACCTGCTGTTCTGACAGTCATCCTGTGCTTCTCCTTCCTTCTCTTCTTTCTGAACTGCATTCAAGCCGCAGCTTCTGAAGTTCATGGTCTTCACCAGTTTGGGGAGTTGCCAGGGTTGGTTGTTCCCCTTCAGTTCTCTGGCCACATTCTCTGTCCCATTTCCTTCTTGCTCCATTTGTCTGTCATGCCTGATGTGGTTCTGCAGGCTGCTGATGTTCTGTTCCGTCTTCCTCGATTCTTTTATTCTTTTAATAAAGATTTTATTTATTTATTTATTTGAGATAGAGAGAGAGAGAGAGAGAACAAGCAGGGTGAGGGGCAGAGGGAGAAGCAGGCTTCCTGCTGAGCAGGGACTGGATCCCAGGGCCCCAGGTCATGACCAGAGCCAAGGGCAGACACTTCACTGTGGAGCCCCCTAGGTACTCCCTTTCCACCCTGTTCTTAGATAATCAGTCTCTTCTCTACATTCACTAACCATCGCCCTCTGAGGCCCGTCTGTGGCTGGGCCCCTCCAGCGAGTGTTTAAATTGCACATCTGTGCTCATCATGCATAGAACCTCCGCCACTTGCCAGTCGAGCCCTGTGTCCCTGTTGACCTGGCTAGTGCCCCCAACACCCCTGTTTGCATCACTCGTTTATTTCCTTGCCTCCTGGTTCCAGTGCTGACTGTTCCTCGCTGGTGTCATCTGTGCTCACCTTTCTGTGTCCCCAGAAGCACTGATCCAGAGTCTCCTGAAGGACCTGGGAAAGCCGCCAGTGCGTGCAGAGGGTGTGAGCCCCCTGGACCTTGGCAACATGGCCCACATGATTGCTACCGCCATGCAGGGTGTGGGTACTGACCCAGAGCTTCATGGTGCTGAGAAGGGAGCCCCAGGAAAGCCAGAAGAAGCCATGCAGGGTGGAGACGGTCCACCAGGTGAGCCTCCCAGCCCGGGTTATGGTGGTCAGTAGGGTTGGGGGGGTGTGCCATGAGACTGCATTGTGCAGGGCCTGGCTCACCAGGCCGTGAAGCATTCCCTCTGCCGCCAGGACATGGATCTGTAGCAACGGGGTTTACTTGTTTGAACGTCCTCCTCCAAAAGCTGTCATAACAGGTGCAGTCTGTGAAGCAGTTATGTTGGAAGACAAATCACTTTTGGTGCTGAGGCTCAGAGTCAGGGACACACAGGAGTGATAGAAAGTGTTTCTGTTTGGATTGTGCGAGTGGATAGAGTCGAATATTTGAATAATACGTGAAAAGGCTTCATTCAAATGTGTGCTTGAGGCTCAGCCTCTGAGGCTGCTCCAGGGACAGAGCAGAGCAGAGACTGCCCCCCACCCCAGTTCCCCCATGCCCGCGAGCGCTTGTACAGCTATGGGATCCCTAGAGCTGAGGGCAGAGCAGGGCTGAGCACGGCCTTGTCTCTGCCTCACTGCTTCTTGGAGTCACAGGAACCAAATGAAAGCATCTGTTCAATGCCTGGCACGTAGTAGGCGCACAAACATGTGTGCCAAAGCACAAGTGGAATGGCACATGGCTGTGTCCTCCATTCCTCCCCCTGGGGACAGGCTGGCCTGGGGCTGGAGGCGGGGCGTGGAAGAGGAGCCAGAGCTCCAGCAGGACCAGGTAGTGCTAGTCACTCAACAAACATGGAGACGGGTGCCTCTGTGCTGGTAGGGGGATCTCACCGGTGCCCGGGATCTGGGGCTTCACCTACACACGTTCCACACCGACGGCACCGCTGATGGAATATTTAGAGAAACAACCGTCATGGCAAAGTAATGGGTTTGAAGATGTCCTAACCGCGGGGTCTGGTGTAGATGCCTTTGTCTGCTCTTCTGTAAGTCGTGGTGGCTGCGGGTGCCATGGGGACCAGCGGAGACCCACCGCTGAGGGTGGTGCACAGCTGTATGCTGCTGGGGACGCAGCTCACAGTGAATCCACGTGTTGTAGCTGGTGAGGCCCTCGCCATCCATGACATTGATGGAGTGCTGGTTGTGCTGTCAACAGGAAAGTGCTCCTTCCTGGTGGCAACCTGGCTGGCATTGCTCTGCCCACCCTTCTGTCCCGGACCGTTGGGTCCTGCGGTGTGCTGCTCCACCGACGGTGGTGTTCTCCACATGGGTTCTGATACATGCTTGTGTCTTTCACAGGTGACCGAGTGCCCGACGGGGAAGATGCACGTTACAAAGAGGTATGCTGGCACGTGTCTGCATGTTGGGCTCACCCTAGACCTAGAGCTGTCCTGGTAACCTTTCTGTTCACGCTTTGGGGACATGTGCATGATTCAAACGTGTGTTAGTTGGTTGGGTTTTTTTCCAGAAAACCTTGGAAAAACTCGGACATTTCTAAATTAGGGAAAAAGCATAAAAAGAGCATAAAAACCTGTGTGCATTTCGATCTATACTCGTGTCTACTTTCAGATTGTATAGTAATATTTACCTGTTGTAGAAATATGGAAAAAGGGTTAATACAAATGAAAAAATAATATTCCTTAGAATTTTCCTCCCTGGGGACATGGGCTGAGACCATCGCATCCCCACTTAACATCTTTGAGATCATCCCATGAGCCGTGACACCCGAAGTTCATTTAGGTCAGACCTTCACAGGCCCTGGGTCATGTAGACCCGCAGTGTCTCATGTGGTAGCCACCAGCCACATGTGTCTATTTAAATTTAAATTCATTAAAATTAAGTAAATAAAAATGCAGTTTCTTAGATGCGCTGGCTGCACTCAGGTGTTCTTCATAACGTGTGGGTGGGATGGTCCAGATAGGGGATGTCTCCTACTGGTCAGGAAGGCCATACAGAACTGTGCTCCATCACGGGGGACACCCTCACAGGGCTCTATGGGCGCTTCCCGCTTGGGAACCTTCGCTCCTTGGTAAGGACGCGGAGTAATGACAGTGGTGTGATGTGGTTCCACGAACTCCTCTCTCGTAGTGTGGGAAACGTGTCCCGGTGAGCACTTCTCTTTCCAGGTCATCTTAGGGGTTTTTGGTTTAGTGCCTTGAGTACATAGCAAAAGAAGAGCTCTGTGGTCCTCTTTAGCATTTCCTGGAAGTGGGGTGCTGTGTCTCAGTGAGGAGGGGACATGGCAGTTAGGGGGAGACGTGGGCCACGCTGGCCAAGCAGCAGGAGCCAGGGCTGCGGCCGACACTGATTCCACGAACATCCTGGGGTTCTGAGGCCCCTACCTTCACATCCTGAACAAGTTAGATTTTGATTCATTTTTCTGTTACTTGGGGTACATTTTTAAGCAATTTTTTGGAAAGGGCATCTGAGCATCGTATTTTCTGAGCTCTTGTTTGTTCATTAACATCTGTTGTTTCCTCATATCATGGAACACAGTTTGCGTGAAAACACCACTGTCTTTCCTTCTAAAGCCTGAGGACGGGGCTCTGTCCCTCTCTGCTAACTGGCACTATTCAGGATCCAAATTGGAGCAAATGTTTTTATCAAAATACTATTTTCTTTAAATATTTCAAGACACAAAAAGAAGAATGAGGTCCCATTTCCAGTGAGCAGGGAATAATTTATTTCCCTTTCTAGTGCTTCCTTGTTTCCTAAAAACCTGTGATTGGTGAGGGTCCGGGGATCATCCTCTCATCTCTCCGTGTAGCCTCACTTCAGAGGTGTGGTCTCACAATGGGAAGGAGGCACCTGCCCAACAAGCATGACGCCTCACTCTCGCTAGCCTCCCGAAGTCTCTGTCCTGTGCAGTAGCGGCCTTATGACCGCCTGCTTCCCGGGACGCAGTGCTGGAGGCTCGGCTCATGGGCGCTGTGCCCAGGTAGCACCCCGGTGAGAACCCTGCTCACCCTTGGATCTGCCAGCCTCAGCCTCGGTGATGTGGGGCCGACGAGGAGGCCCTGTAAGCCCCGAGGCTGCGGACTAGACATGAGTCCAGGAGAGCCTGTGGCTGAGGTGGGGAGGGAACGTGCACTGAGCACAGAGCCTGGCGCACCGTCTGCGCCAAGCATGTGGGACAACGGTCCCCTTGTGCAGGAAGTGGAGGTGAGGCAGGGAGCTGCTGTGGGGAGGGACTCAGGTCCCCCAGGGGCCGTAAGGATGCATGTGTCGCTGTGACCATGCCCTTGGGGGACAGGCAAGCCAGCTCCTAGCACAGGGCATTGGGGGGACTTGAGGGCCAACGGCTGGGGTGTCTGTGCAGCCATGGCACTAGGGAGACGTGATCCTGTGTCTCCGGGTGAGGACGGCAGCTCCAGATCCTCAGGGCCTTGGTACTTTGCTTTTGGGTGGTGTGTTCTGTGTGTTTGTTTACAGATTTTATTTATTTATTAAAGAGAGAGAGGGAGGGGGAGAGAGAAGGAGGGGGAGAGGGGGAAGAGAGACAGGGGGAGACAGAGACAGAGGGGGAGAGGGAGAGAGAGAGGGGGAGGGAGAGAAAGGGAGAGGGAGGGAGGGGGGATAGATAGGGAGAGGGAGAGGAGAGAGGAAGAGAGAGGGAGGGACAGAGGGGGAGAAGGAGGGAAAGAGAGAGGGTGGAGGGAGAGAGAAGGGGGAGGTATAGATAGGGAGGGGGAGAGAGAAGGAGAGGGAGAGGGAGGGAGAGAACGAGAGAGAGAGGATTGAGTGAGGGAAAGAGAGGGAGGGAGAAAGGGGGAGAGAGGGAAAGAGAGAGGGAGAGGGGACAAGAGGGGGAGAGAGAGAAAGGAAGAGAAGACAGAGAGGGAGGGAGGGGGAGAGAGAGAGGGAGATAGGGAGAGAGGGAGGGACAGAGGGGGAGAGGGAGGGAGGGGAGGGAGAGAGAGGGGGAAGTAGATAGGGGGAGAGAGAAGGAGAGGGAGGGAGAGAGAGGATTGAGTGAGGGGGAAAGAGAGAGGGACAGACAGAGGGAGAGAGGGAGGGAGAGAGAGAGAGAGAGTGTATGAACAGAAGGGGAGAAGGGGCAGAAGGGGAGGTAATCACTCGCAGAAGCCCCACAGAGCTGAGCAGAGTCCAATGTGTGGCTGGATCCCAGGACCCTGAGGTCATGACCTGAGCCAAAAGCAAGAGCCAGGCGCCCAAGCCCCTGAGCTCTGTCGCCCTCCGGGTGCCCCCACGTGGGCTGGCTTTGAAAACATAGATGCCAAACACCTGCACTGATTTTATACAATGAGATTCTTTATGAAAGTGTATGTGTATGTGTGCAAGACAGAGACCGAGATGGAACAGAGAGACAGATACAGAGACTGAGACAGAGATACAGAGATGGGACAGAGAGACAGAGATGGAGAGACAGAGACAGAGGCACAGAGGTGGAGATGGAGACAGATGGAGAGACAGAGGAGCAGAGACAGAGATGGAGGGACAGAGACAGAGAAATAGGAACAGAGACAGACACAGACAGACAGAGATGCAGAGACCCACTGGCAGATGCACTGCAGAGTAATGCAGACATGCGAGGCCCTTGGCCTCCCCTCAGCTGAACATGTCCCATCCGGATGTGACTCTGAATGTGGCCATGAGGGTGCCACCCCGCCCCTGCCGCCCCGCTGCCCCCCTCCCAGGCTACCCACCAACTCCTGAATGTCACCTCACTGAGCCTCCTTTCTGCAGGTCCATCGTTTGAGCCTTGAACTCGGAGACCAGCTGCTGGATCCTGGATCCCAACTCTTTCTGGCCACCCCCCTCCTCTCGGAGACAAAGAAGTCAGAGACCCCACAGACAGTCCCGACATGGGAGGAGGAGGGCGCAGGGGTGGAGGACGTGAGGAGTCAGACCTACTCCAAGGAGCGGCTGGAGAGCCCACATCCTGCAGAGTCCAGATGGGGCAGCTCCAGCGAGCTCCAGCCCTGGATTCTGGGGCCCCCACAGGATGATGCCCCCCTCGATGCCCAGGGACAGCCTGGTGAAGGCCTACGGCTGGAGGTCCGGCCCTCCCAGGAGGAGCTAGGCTACATCGTGACTGGGAATGAGTAAGTGGAGGCTCTGGTTCTTTCCTGGCACCCATGATGGCAGGGGGGCGGGGGGCTCTTCATCTGGAGACACAGGGGATGCATTCCGGGTGTCCTAGGGGCAGGGGGCAGCCGGGATCCAGCCCGTCCATCACTAGAGTGCGACCTATGAGCCCAGCTTGAGGGGATTCTCCACAAAACAAAGCCACTCCCAGCCTTGTACCTGCAGCCTGGACTGTGGAGCCCGTGGACGCAGCTGCCCCTGGCGGTGGCTGGGCCTGGGATTGATGCCCGTGTGTTGCCTCCATGCCTCTTGGAACCCCAGCCAGTTTTATCTGTGTCACATGAGAGCTGCCCAGGCGCTGGGACTCACTCTTGGGAGGACCTGCTCGCGGTAATGGGGTTCTCCTCCTCCTCTTGGTTCTGAGCTGCTTGTATTGAGGGCCCGTCCCCACACTGCATACCCAGCAGGTGGCGCATGCTCAGCCCCGTTTTTTCAGGTCCTCTCCCTAATGACTGGCTTCTGACACTCGGTAAAGACAAAACTGTGTTTTCTTCAAGTAACAGAAAACACTGTTTCAAAACGAAAACATATCTGGCTGTACACATGTGAACATGTGCGTGCGTGTGCGTGCATGTGTGTGCATGTGCATGTGCAGGCATGTGTGTGCATGCTCGTGTGTGAGTACACATGTGCTGGGTGCTGTGCATGAGTGCACTGTGTGCTGTGCATGTGTGTGGTGGGTGCTGTGCTTGCACACACATGTGTGCATGTGTATGTGTGCACGGTTGTGCACATGTGCGTGTGCAGGCACATGTGTGCACATGTGTAGTGGGTGCTGTTTGTGTGTGCAGGTGTGTGTGCATGCACACGTGTGTGTGCAGGTGTGCAAGTGTGTGCATGTGCACAGACATATCTATGTAAGATCCTGCAGTTGCGTGACAGTGTCTGTGGTCCAGCCATGTCCTCCTCAGCAGCTTTGAGTTGCCCATGTCAGTGACTACGCAGAGCGTAGGACTCCCACTCACAGTCCCTCGTTTCTCATGTTGGTTCTGCACACCTTTGTTCTGTGCTCACACCTCCTGACCAGTCCCTCCACTGATGTGCAGCACTGGTCACAGTGCAGATGGTAGGTTTCATCATTAGCCAGAACTGAGTTCTGCTCCTGGGCGGGAAGTATCTTATTTTCAGCTCAATCCACAGACCACATATCAAAGCCAGCATAAAACTCAAGACTTCTGAGCTCTGGGTGTGTTTTTACTTGTGTGTTGACAGAAGTCCTCAGAGCTGACACCTCAAGCTTGCACCAAATACCGACTTTGTTTTCCTGAGTACACACCCCCAGTCTCTGAGCTCTCTGCCTGGGTGGGGAGTTCCGTGCTCCCATCTCCGTGGTCACACCCCCATCCCAGGGTGGGAAATCTCGGGGGTGCGTGTACCTTCCAGGGAAGCATGATGGGAGCTCGGGCATGTCCTGTGGGGGGCGCAGCAGAACACCCCTCGGCTCCTCGTGAATCCAACCATCCTAACAACAGTTACTTATTCTTTTTTTTTTTAAATATATTTATTTTTATTTATTTATGATAAGTCACAGAGAGAGAGAGAGAGGCAGAGACACAGGCAGAGGGAGAAGCAGGCTCCATGCACTGGGAGCCCGATGTGGGATTCGATCCCGGGTCTCCAGGATCGTGCCCTGGGCCAAAGGCAGGCGCTAAACTGCTGCGCCACCCAGGGATCCCAACAGTTACTTATTCTAAACTGTCAAAAGCCCTTTGTGGACTTTTTCCTCCTTTGGGAACTATTGTACGTGTGTGTGCACAGCCTCCCTGAGAGTCTTCTTGCCCCAGGACACTGATCCCCATGTTCCAGACTCCCAAGGGCTCATCCACTGTGCAGGGAGGTTGCTTGCAGGGAGACGCAGCTGCCGCTCCAACATCTTGGGCCCTGGGTCTCTGCGGCCTCATGAGGGCGGCAGACGCCCCACATCAGGGCCAGGAGAGGGGGTCTCATAGTCTGTCAGACTCTTCCAAGTGGCAACCGTATGTTGCCATGGACGACAGCAGATGGTGCCCTTAGAGCAGTCCAAGCCCTGGACCTCAAGGCGACTCTCAGAGGGATAACGACCAGGTTGTGAGAGGTGCCAGCACTTCTCAAGTGGAGGGACCACCGCATCTGCCTTTCCTCTTGCTCCCTGGCTTCCTGGAGGGAATGAGGCCACCGGTAGGGCAGGTTTGTCTTTGCATTCAGGGTTTATTTTCCTGTCGCGTCCCCCTGGGCCAGAACTTGGGGACTTGGATGCTTACCTGCTACAAGCCTGGGTCAGAGAGAAATCATTATCGCGGCTCATTTCCCTTTTCTTTTGCACCCTCAATTGGATGGAAGATATACGGTGCTGATAACATGGCCTCACATCAATAATTCTGTTTGCTCCCTCCCTTCTGTGGAGACAGATTGAGGTTTCCGCTCTGTTATCATATCAGTTGGTGATGTGGGATTCTCTGGGACAAGATTTCCCAGATCTCAGCTTCAGCTTAATGAATCAGCTGTTAATTGACAAGAATTTGATGCCGTTCTTTAAAAAAAGGACCTCCGTACACCTGGTGGTCCTCGTACCTGTGAGCTGCATGCTGACCCTGTCCTCCCCGTGGGGGCTCAGACCGGGCAGCAGCTTCCCTTGGACCGGGCAGTGGCTTGCCTCTGCGCTGCGTCTCTTCCACCTTCTGACAGAGCGTCGCTTCTCCTGCTGTGCACGATCCTGCCCTCTACCCCCAGGGGGACCCTTCAGACTGGCTGCAGGTCCAAACGGCCGCCCCGTCCTCCAAGGCTGATTTTATAGGTGCTCTGAATTCAGAAGAGATGGCACACGGAAGGCGAACTTGAAGCCAAGGGACCCATTTGGGTCCTGGCAAAGGAGAAACCACTTTTTATGCCTGATGAGATGCTCAGGAGCGTGTGGCTCTCCTGGTATTGGGGGTGGATTCGTGTGGATGGACATTTGCGTGCACAAGACTGGCTTTGGGGAAGCGAGTGCCTGTGGGGTTGGGGGTGGGGGCTAGGCGGCTGCCAGGCTGATGCAGGAGACAGTGACTACTGTCCTCAGGGCGGCAGCAGCTCATGTGGGGACCATGAGAAGCCCTGCACGGATGCACGATGCACCAGAGGGCCTGCTGCATGGTCCAGCTTTGGTCCGCAGTTGCCCTTCAGCCCCAGGGATGGGGATGGCCCGGCTGCTGGGGTGGCGGGGGGGCTGGGGGAAGGTGCAGGGCAGTGGCCCCTGGGCAGCTCCCTCACCTATCAGGTGGCGCCCCGAGGGCCTCTGGGAAGAGTGGTTGACACAGAGAGCCTCCTGGCTTCGAGCAGGTCGTGGCCGAGGGTGGCAGCCTGGTGGCAGGGAGAGAATGCAGCTGGCCTGGAGATAAAGGAGCTTCAGTCTGGGGAGAAGGTTGCAGGCTGAGTGCCAAGTCCGGTGAGGGTGGTGAAGAGGGTGGCCCTCGTGGAGGGGCCCCAGGCACCTGCCAGTTATGAGGAGACCCATTGGTTCCACATGTTCCCTGGGGTTTTCTTTCCACCACATACCCTGATGGAAGCACAGGTATCGTGACGAAGTCCTCTGACAGGCTGGCTGCAGGTGCCTAGGCAGCCATCCTGGAGCCACCCACCGTGTCCCTAGGGCCTGGCTTGTCTCCAAGCACGTCATCCAATGGCTCCCCTGGCCATTCAGGTTCATATTTTTCATGAGGCAACAGATGGCCATATGTCTCACTCTTTCTGATGCAGGACTTCCAACAGCACAGGAAGACAACGACCCAGGCCCATCCTTGTCCCACCTGCCCCCCATTTGCTCCCGCCCCTCATGCCACTTTCAAACAAACCCCACTTTCTTGGAAGCATCTCGGGAAATAGCTCTGAAATATAAGGAGCCTCCTTTAACCTACCACAATGCCTCAGTAGCATCAGGTGCAGAGCCCATGTTTAGCTCCGGTGTCACATCCGTGTCACAGCTTTGTTCATTGGTTGGCATTTGACACCGGATCCAGATACGTTTCATCCCCTGCCCCAGCTGTCTGCTCTCTGGTGCCCCTGACTCACAGGCCTGCTTTCACCCCATTGTCGAGGTTCAGGTGACGTGTTGGATTTCGATGTCTGTTATGGGCTGGGATCCTAGAACTGGAGGGAATTTCAAACCTGTCTGACCTCTGACCATGGTGGGAAGCACAGTGAGGAAATGCCATGGAAATGCAAATACGATGGGTGTTAAAGACAAGTCCAGGGCCTCTTGGACCAAATGGGTTCCTGATTTGGCTTAGCCATGTCTCACCAGTCAGGAGATGCCTGAAGAGGTGACACCACACCAGGAAGGGGGTCATTAATGGTCCCAGACTATGGACCCCCCTTTCCCACATCTGACACTCTCTCTTACAGCAAAAGGTGAAATGGTGGGGGGGGGGGAGGCTGCACAGAGGAAAAGGAACGACTGGAACCACCCAGCGCACTCTGACCAAGCCTGGGACCTGGACACTGTCCACTCCAGGGTTGTCCTCGGTGGGTTCTGCAGCTCTGCTTGGGGGCTTAAGATGCAAAAGGGCCTCAAAGGGTTCTGGTGATGCTGAGACTCCATGGGCCATCCTCGTATCTGATGGGTCAGCAAGGGAGTCACCACCAATACTTGCCTCTACATCTGTGTCTACCCCTACATCTCCAGGGTATATCTGCACCTACACCACATCCACATCCACATCATATACCTGTGTCTGTACTGAACTGTATCTCTGTCAGCATCTGCATGTCTATACCTACGTCGGGTATAGACATGTGTGTCTACACCAGGTCTGCATGGTCTACCTGGGTCTATATCTGTGTCCATCTACATCACGGATCTCGATCAGCATCTGCATTTCTGTATCTACACTTATGCCCTCATCCAAACATGTGTGTCTCCTAATCACGTGTGTTGGTATCAGTACCCACATCCACACGTGCACCTCCCTCTGTGTCTACACCTGTATCACCCCTGATCTACCCTTAACCTTCACATCTGTATCTTTTTCAGCTGTGTCCGCTCCACCTCTGCCCGTATGTCTGCCTCCTCCCCGTGGCAGGCAGTCATGTCTGCCGTCTATAGCCGCACGGCCTGGTTTGGTATCGGATTTCTATAATTGCTGGGGAAGTTTTGCTTTTCCTATTCAGGAAAAGCATCCATAGTAGGAATCCCCGGGGACCTTCAGAGCTCAACCACAGCAATCGATTTTTGAAAAGTGTCATCTGCTTTATAAGTTGACCTCCAATTAAATCTGTCTGAGTTAAGCAGTTTAAATATCACTCCTATATGGGAGAGAGGAAAAAGGGAGAAACATATGAAAAGAGATTCGCTAGGCTGTCAACATTGAAGTAAACTGCAGATGACGAATGAAGCAGAAGGAAAAGGAAGAATTAGAGAAGGTAATGTCCTCATGTAGCTCAGTTGTGGAATATTGGCTTCCCTGGGACTTTAATGACTTAAAAAAAAATTGAAGAAGAACGTCTTTGGGAAGAGCTGGCCATGGGTTATTGAATTCCAGCACAACCTCCCGGATTCTAGTTACGTAAAGGTCCTGTTCAAGCTTTTGATGGACTTGTCTGGTTGTTACTGCAAGCTCTGTAGGGGTGGGGGGCAGGTGGGGGAAGGAAATCATGTCAGGAGGAGCGTGGACACCTGAGGAGCTGAACTACAGCCGTGGGAAGGTGGGCGCTGTCAGTGTGGGGGAGGCTGGTGAGGCTGCGGGGCCCCAGCAGGGGTTTGGGTCCTGGCCCCCCGCAGATGCAGGACACCGCTGGAGGTCACGCTGGCAAGTGGTGGGGTTGGGGTCCCCTGTCCCAGATGCTTCTGCTTGTACTGGTTCAGTCTCTTGTTGGCATCTTCAGATTTTCTCTTTCTTTGTGGTTCAAGCTCGGTTGGTTGGGTGTTTCCAGGAATTTATTCTTTCTTCTTGGTGGGAGGTCTGTTCACATATAATCGTTGCTAGTTGTTTTCTTACGACCTGTTGTATTTATGTCTCTTCTTTCATTTCTGATTTTGTGAGAGTTCTTTTTTCCCTTGGTTTGTCTATTTTATTTATCTTAAAAAAAAACAGCTCTAAGTTGCATTTATCTTTTCGATTGTGTTTTCAGTCTCTAGTTCATCTGTTTCTGTTCTGATCTTCATTATTTCCTTCCTTCTTCTGACTTTGGCCTTCATTTATGCTTCTTTTTCTACTTCCTTGCATTGTAAACCCAGGTTGTTTACTTGAGATCTTTCTTTTTTCACAGTGCTGGATTCGTCACCATAAACATTCCTCTTGGACTCTGTTCTGCCTCCCACCCATTTTGGTGTGTTACATTTCCAGTTTCACTTGTTTTGGGTATTTTTTATTTCAGCTTTGACCCATTGGTTGGTTAGCAGCATATCATTAAATCTCCATATATTTGCGAATGTTGCAGTTCTCTTCTTAATTGATTTCTAGTTTTGAACCATTGTGGTTGGAAAAGTTGTGTGGTATGATCTCAATCTTCTTAAATTTAGTAGTATTTGTGTGTGGACTGTCATGTAATCTGTCCTGGAGAATGCTCCACATGCTGGAGAGCAGTGTGTATTCTGTTGCTACTGGGTGGGAAGTCCTTCATGTTCTCTTAGGTCCTTCTGGTCCCTGCTATTATATTGCTGTTTCTCTCATCAGATATGTTGGTATATGTTATGTATTTAGGGGCTCCTGGGCTGGGTGCATAAATATTTTTCATGTTTTATTCTCTTGATGAACTGAACTTTTTATTATTATATACTAATCTTTTTTTGTCTCTTTACAAACTTTAGCTTATAGTCTGTTTTGTATAAGGAAAGTTTGTCTACCCCGTTCTTCTCTGGCTCCCTTGTCATGGACCGTCTTCCTTCATCCCCTCACATTGTCTACTCTGCTCTCCTCTGGCTCCCCAATCATGGACCGTCTTCCTTTGTCCCCTCACATTATCTATCCTGCTCTCCTCTGGCTCCCCTGTCATGGACCGTCTTCCTTTCCCTTACATTGTCTACCCCGCTCTCCTCTGGCTCCCCCGTCATGGGCCATCTTCCTTTCCCTCATATTGTTTACCCTGCTCTCCTCTGGCTCCCTCATCATGAACTGTCTTCCTTCCCCTCATGTTGTCTACCCTGCTCTCCTCTGGCTTCCTTGTTGTGGGCCATCTTCCTTCATCCCCTCACTGTAAGTCTGTCAGTGTCCTCATTGCTGAATGGAGTCTCTCATAGGCTGCATGGAGTTGGGCATTGTTGAGTTTTTTTTTTCCCTATCCATTCAGCCACCTGTGTCTTTTGATCATAGATTTTAGTCCATTTACATTTAAAGTAATTACTGATAAGTATGGGCTTCATTTTGCCATTTAGTAAATTATTTTCTGTTTGGCAATTCTTTTGTTCCTTTCCTTTCTTTCCTCCTCTGTGATTTGATGATTTTCTGTAGTATGTGCTTCCATTTCTTTCTTTTTCTTTTGTGTACGTATTAAAGGCTTTTGCTTTTTGGTCAGTATTAGGCTTACATGAAATACTCTATGTCTAGAACAGCCTGTTTCAAGCTGATAACAGCTTTGAACACATACTAAAGCTCTACATTTTTGTGCTATCTCCCTCATTTTATCTTTTTGATGTCAATACACTTTGTGTAAAACTAACTAAGACATTGTATACTTAGATTTGTGTTAAGCTGTTGGCAATTTTCCCCCCAAAGTTGAGAGAAATAAATATACTTGAAGTTGTTGGAATATAACAGTTTTTCACCAATTGATTTTTTTACCTATGAAGAGTTGGTGGCTATCAACAGCTTTGCTAGTAAGAGTAATTCAGGGTTACTGGTGCCACCACATGAATTTGAATGTGCTCTAGAAGCCCGAAGGCTCACCAGTCAGAATAATCCATTTGGTTGCACAAATGACCATGAGCTCTCTCACTCATTCTCCAGAAAACATTGGGCTTTATTTCTCTGCAGGAAAGAAAGGTAGTACTGAATTAGAGTTGGGATTTTGAATCATGACAGCTCCTGTCTCATTTCTCCTCATCAGAAACATCTTTTTTCTGCACTGGGGAGAATTGCTATGGATTAGTAAAAGTATAACTAGCTTACAAGATTATTTAAATAGAAACAATATATGTGAATCGCTGGAATAACTGGGGAATCCCATGAAAACCTCATTCTATCCATTGGTTTCAAATATCTCATCAAAAAAGATTGTATGAAAGTTTTGCAATCCATCATCATCTGGTTCCTTACCTTGGGTGAATTTTTGAGTGAATAATAAAAATAATCCGAAATCAGGAAGTGAAGCAGCAGAAGGATTAAAGGTCAGCCTTTGAATGTAGAGTCCTAGGCACGGATGTGTGGTTGGTAGGACTGTGTGGGCCCATAAGGAGGAGACGGGAACACCGTTGCAAAAGCAGGACCTGGAGAAATGATGGGTGCAGGCACTCCTCAGTTTAGTTAAAAGGTAGAGCACAGGTGAGGATGTGGCCCTCACCTGGGCTTGCCCATAGCCTGGAAGTCCACATCACAGCACTCACTGATGAGTAACATGTGGGCTTTGGGGCTTACTGGTGGCATGACCTGGGGCATGAATTTAATTTCTCTAGTCTCAGTTTCCATCCATCATTTCCAGAATGAGGTTAATGACAACAGCTTCATCACGAGTCTGTTGTGCATGAAGAGACACTGGTGAGAGGTCT
The DNA here is from genome assembly GCF_905146905.1 of Nyctereutes procyonoides. Classification (NCBI taxonomy): domain Eukaryota; kingdom Metazoa; phylum Chordata; class Mammalia; order Carnivora; family Canidae; genus Nyctereutes; species Nyctereutes procyonoides. Next base: position 21,062,999 of record NW_026575120.1, read on the forward strand.
TAGCACAGGGGTGAGCGTGGGGGAACGCTCACAGACTTCCACGGCCCCTGCTGTGTGTGGCATTAAGGCCCTCATGAAAAATGGGTGTACGGTCACTTCTCATCTGGGCATCCCATCACGTGAATGGTGTAAATGCTTTAGATTTTCTCCTATTTTGCTTATTTAGCAGGTCCCTAGGGGCATCTGATTCCACAGTCATATTAACACATTGCTCTGCCTCAGTGAAAAAGCCTTAAAGGAGATTGCATCCAGATTTCGAGAACCCTCTCTGCCACTAGATGTCGAGGCTGGCAGTGAGGACCTGAGCCGCCAGTGCTGCATGCGTCTCCCCTCCACGGCAGTGTCAGGTGTCCAGGTAATCAGGGTGACAGCTGTCACAGGCACACAGATGCAATTGTGTGTGCCATATCTGTCCATTGATTTTTGAGATTAACTCCAACTGCTTTCTAAGGAAGTTCAGATCATGAGATGACAGATGATGGCCATGTATTTTAAAAATAAAATAGAAAAAAAAATAAAATAAAATAGAAATAACTGCATGCCCATTTTGAGGACACTCAGCACCATCTTAGTGGTCTAATTATCGACCAGACCCTGTATTGTTGTAAGCCATCTGTGCTCCGTGCCGCGGCCCTGACAGCATGCAGCAGCAGCCCAGGAGAGGGCCAGGGCCTTGTCGTGGAGGCGGGGGGGCTCATACATGTTCTCTGAGCCAGTGAATTTCATCATCTTTAAGGCTGTTTGAAATAACCTTGTTACGAGAACGAGTGCTAACTGTGCATTATGGAGTGAAGGAACATAGGGGTCAGGAGCTGGTCATGAGATTGGAGTAGGGCTAGGACTCATGGTAGAGCACCTGGCGTCCCCATCACATCGTGTCGCCCTTTGATTTAGAACAGGCTAGAGTGAAGACTTTATGGGATCCAGTAGGCGACCTGGTTGGTTTGTGTTCAGGGTGGGGTGGTAGGCGGTGGATCAGATGTGATTAACGCCTTTGCTGCATCTGCAGGGGAGTAGGAGTAAAACACAGGAAGTAGTTGAGAGACCTTCTATGGTAAGTGGTGGCCTGGGTGCTTCCGAATGGCAGCAGAAGGCATTTTAGGAAAAGGAGGGAGCCCCCCAGGGCTCTGTGGTTAGAATTGGTGAGGCCTGGATGTTGGCCAGGATGAAGGGAGGAAGCACTCTGTGGCATTGTGGGTGTGGAGCATGCAGGGGGCTGCAGGAGGGGAGCTGAGGGTCCCTGGGAGGAGGGGGCAGGCAAGTGGGCCTACTAGTGCCTGTCATCCCCACAACCTCACTGGTTTTAGGGCCGGTGCCCCTCTTGGTGAGAGGTGCGTTGTTTCCTGCACACAGCCGCACACACATCCCCCTTCATTTACGCTGCAGCCTCTTGGGTCTTCGCATGTGTGTGCGCAGACCTGGGGTCCTAGGAGTCTCACCAATTGATGCCCGCTGTCCAAGCCCATGTGGAGCTGCCTGCTGTGCTCATCTTCAGTGCAGGGCCAGTGCAGGCTTGCTTTTCCGAGTGCAGGCTTGGGGGGGAAGGCTGTCTGGGTGACCAGGGTTTGTGGCCTCACAGTCACTGGGAGGCCCCTGCACACCAGCCACTGACCATGGCCTTGGCAACGCGCAGGCACATGTGCAGGCACAGCATGTCCTGAGTGACCACAGGAAGAGGGTGGCCTGACAACCGTTGAACAGGGGTGTCATGGAGGAATGGGCCTGTCGGGGGCACCCTCATGGCATATGCGGCAGCAAACCAAGCCTCATTTCTGCTACTCCTCACCAAGTAATTGTCACCTGGTGGGCCATTTTCCTAGACCCACCTGTCATTCATGTCCGGGCTGTGCACCTGCTGCCACCCCTTAACTGAATCTCTTTGCTTGGCCACATACGGGTACTCCTCCCCTCCATTCAAACTTCTGGAGACAGGAGGGCACGGGGCTGAGACCTTGTAGCCCGGTATTCTGTGCACACCTGTGCTCTGCTTGCTGGATGCTCGGGGCCCAAACCTCCATCCAGCACTGGGAGGCACCCTGCCAGTCCCCGGGGACATCCAGGGGTGGGGCGGGAAGGAGTAAGTGAAGCATGGGCCATCAGCAGGAGGCAGCACATACACGTCACTCGGGGCACTGCCAGAGAGCATTTGCAGGGTGTCTGCCTGGGGACCCGGGCACATTCTGGTAGCCACACCTTCCGCAGGCGTTTCCCAGCCAAGACCCCCTCCACACAGACAGGATTTCTCCGGGCGGCCCCTTAAGCTATTTCATTCAGGAGTGTTCACATGCCTGACCCGGGTGGACCCCTCTGGGCTCCCACGGTGACCTGGGCATGACCCTGCTCGTCTCTGTCACTGTGAGGACAGCACCCAGATGCATCACATCAGGCCCTGTGGTCTCTCGGGCGATCGTCAAGGCGACATGTGCAGGGCCTTCTGTCAATGCTGCATCTTGGACCCCTGCTGCCCCGTGCCCACTGCGGGCTGGACAGTGTTTCGGGACCGGCACTGCCTGGGTGCAGATCATGCTCCTTCCTGGGGAACAGGCAGTGGGAATGGGCAGGAAAGGAATACGGCAGGTCCTCCTGCTCCAAGGGCGACAATTATTTTTTGATTGTCCTCTTGTCAGCTACGTGGGACTCCTTTAAGAACTTACATTTTAATGATTTTATTTATTTTTTATTTTCTGTAAAGATTTTTATTTATTTGAGAGAGAGGGGGAGAGAGCATGAGTGAGCAGAAGCAGGGGGAGGGGCAGAGGCAGAGGAAGAAGCAGGCTCCCCACAGAATAGGGACCCAACATGGGGCTCGATCCCAGGACCTGGGGTCATGACCTGAGCTGAAGGCAGACACTTAACCCCTGAGTCACCCAGGCACCCCCACTTTAATGATTTTAAATGTCAAATTTTTGACATTTTCTCGCGTACTCACACATCTGTGCTGTTAACACATCCATCACGTCTGCTTGTGTCGGTGACCAAAGCCTGAAGCCCACACAATGAAATGAAAGCCTTACTGTCGCGCTGCCCTGAGTCCACACAGGAGCCGGCCTCTCAGTTGGGTTGTGGGGCTGTGGAGGGAAGAAGATCCCCAATGCTAAGGCCTCAGTGGCCGCTGTCCTCATGCCCAAGGTCAGCGGGGCCCGGACCGGAGAGCCGCCAGGTGGGCAGCAGATGCAGCAGGCGCAGGTGGCAGGCTTGGCTGTCAGAGTGTGGTGGGGCCGGGCCTCTGGGGGCAAGCCAGGAACTGAGGGGTGGGGTTGGAGTGGGGGTCCCTGAGGCCAGGCCAGGTCCTGCGTGGGCTTCTGGCCTGGGGGATGTGTGCTCAGGAGTGCCCACTGGCCTCGTCAGGCCCATTCAATCCCTTCTGCAGATGCTGTCCACCCACCCTGTGCTGGACCTGGTCCTGGGGACAACAGCCTTTAGAGGCGCATGGGCAGGGGCACTGGAGCTGTGGCCTCGCTCTGGCCCTGCTGGTACTGCCAATGCCGAGATCATGGAGGAGGGCTTGGTGTGGCTGTGGGTGGGACTTGTTATAAACCGGGTGACACTGCTGACCCCCTCTCTGAGTTCCCACACATCATACGGCTCTTTCCCTGCACGGCTCCCTGAGGCTCTAGGGCCTGGGGCTCATCCCCCCAGAGCACACCTGCCCCCCTCAACAGGGTCCCTGCAAAGTGTCCCCTGGTCTCCCCGTTTACCTCTAAATGTATCCCATCAGGTCTCTGTCCTCAGGACATCACTCATTTTAGAAACAAGTCCATTTAAAATTGTGTTTCCTTTGCATCTTTGAAGCCCACCCTGGATTCTCAGCACCTGCTTCCCTTCCATCTCCTTTCCCCTCCCCCTCCCCCCCATTATATTTTTTATTGAAGGCCAAGCTGAGCCATTGCAGGATCATGGGCCCATTACGCCCCTAACAATTCCATTTGCACTGTATTGTTTGTCTTATTGCTTGGAAATTCAGGTGATTCATCATGCCTGAAGAAGCACCTGATCCCAGCTGCCCCAGGAGCCTGGTCACTATGTGACAGGAATGCCATAGGCGCTGAGGCGGGGGGTGCGGGGGCACGCGGCTTCTCAAGTGTTGATGAGTTCCATTCTGTGACGCTGCCCCCGCTCTGTCCACAGCCCCCTGAGCCCAGGAGATGGGAAGGAGCTGCTGGTGAGCGTCGCGCGTCTCCTGGAGGTGCCGATGAGCGTCTTCGCAGACATCACGTGAGTGCCGGGCACGGGGTCTTAGGGTTTTATTCTCCACGCGCATCAGGTTCTGTTTCATAAATTGGTTTGCAGGGGAAAGAACTGTGTGCCTGGGGTTCTTGTTAATTATATCAGAGAAGCTGTTCAGGAGAGAACCAGAAGGAGAATTCTAGGTGGGTTTGGTGAGTTATTTGAGCACAGATGATACAGGAGCATAATTGTAAAAACTATAATCTGGAGGGGCAGTGCCCACCGGAGCTGTGGTTCTCAGCCTTGCTGCACCTAGAATTGCCTGGGAGGCTCTAGAACTTTCCAGCCTGGGCCCCACCCCACTGCAGATGAGTCAACCCAGGGAATGGCACGTGTCCATGAGAAGTCAGCACTATGGAGTACCTACAGCGTATGTACTCTGCCATGTGCTCCCTGTACCGGGTCATCGGAGCACGACCAGCCTCTCTGGTCATCAGAGCACAGGTTGTAGGCAGATTTGATGACACTGGAGGCTTGGGGTGCTGGCCCATGGCACATCAGCCATGAGGGGCCACTGCCTCCACATTTCTTGAGGAATGCACAGAATAGGAGCAGGTGCCTGGGAGAGGAGCAGGTTGGTGCATAAGTGAGTGTAGGTGTGGACAGACCAGCATGTCCCAGGTAGGGGAAGGGGGGTTCTGGATGTGGAGGTCAGTCCAGAGGGGAGCGTGGGGATGGATCTGTGTGTGAGCCAGGACCACTCAGACCTGGAAAGAAGAGGCTCAGCTGAGTTGTCTGTTGATGTGGATGGCTGGCCTGGGGCCTTCAGTCCTGGAGGTTCATCTGACCGTCAACAAGTCTTGCCCACCCACCTCGCCGCCGGGGCCTCTGCACACCCTTCCCCGCTGCCATCAGCTCCTGTGTGGTTCATCCCCTTTGAGTAGGAAGGAGCCAGAAGCTGGGAGAGAGGAGCTAAGGCCAGTCCTGGACTGAACAGGACCCCAACTTCACATCCTGGGCTCCTTGCAGCCGATAACTGTCCAGCCCATGTCCACCTACTGAGGGTAGTTGGCCCACGTCTGCCCTGGCAAACATGACCATCTGCATACTTTCATTCAACAAACATTCATGGAGCACCATGCCAAGGTTGAGCAGAGAGCTGACATTCTAGCAAAAGCATATGCAGAGTGGAGCTGGGAAAGATCAGGCAGCCCTAGTCCTCGTGGGAACAAGGGATAGAGGCTGCGGGGCCTGGGGAGCTGGTGCGCAGCCAGGAAGGCCACCCACAGGCAGGAGGGACAGGTGCTCTGTGCGGACAAGCAGGGCAGCTCAGGTGGCCCCTGGTCCTTTGTGAGCCTGTCCTTCTGTGGGCTGGGAAGCCACCGGGAGCACCCACCGGGGGAACATGTGTCCAGCTATGTGAACAGTGGATTACAAGGATGCGGCGGAGGCCCAGGGACTTCTAGCTGAGGGCTGGTGATGGTAGACACCATCATGGGTGTGGGCAGTAGCTGTGAGGTTGGGAGACATCCATTACCCTGTCTGGTAACACTGCATGCCAGTCACGTGGGAGCCACTCGTATTCCCACCTGTCCTCCCTGATGCCCTCGAGAACACCCTGTGTCAACGTGTGCTCCTTTCCATGCAGAAGTCCCTGCCAGGTGCACTCATGCATCTAGGCACTGCCCATCCCCATCCGACCCTGTGGAAGGGGCTTGGCTGTTGGACATGGGCACTCGGCGGCTTACAGCCCTTGGCGGCCCATATAGGTCCTGTGCCCGGGGCATGGTCTCTACAGTGTGCGGTGAACAGGATTGCACAGGCAGAGCCAGGCCTGACCTGGTGGCACTGGCTGGCTGTTCCCTGCAGAGAAGCAGAGGGAGGTCTCCTGAGTGTGCCTGCACCTCCCACGTGGCCAGTCGTCTATAGCGTCCACTGGTGACCTGAGGTCAGGGGTCACGGCAACCCCTGGCACGTGTTCACATCGGGCACCTAGTGCCATGACTGTGCCTGCAGCAGAGTGAGGACTTGTGGAGCCAGGCCTGGCCTCCACAAGTAGGGGGGCGCTGCTCACCCCTCGGTCCATGAGTAGGAGACGCCAGGTCTGGCCCCTGCCTCCATGGGCTCAGGAAATGCAACTGCCACGGAGGGAGCAGGCAAATGAATGAGAGCCACCACCATCAACGGGACAGAGGTCATGGGAGCCAGGAGAAGGGGTAACAAGACACGTCTCCAGGAGGAGCTTGGGGAGCAGCCAGGGTAGCCCAAGCATTTGGACGATATTGCTACAGCTTAGGCCACGATCGAGAACGTTGGATGCAAAGTAATCGGGCAAAGAGGCGTTAGTGTGAGCTTTGGCAGGGCTGACTTGGTGAGACTGCCAGGGAGGGGATTCGTTGAACCATCATTATTTTCCCTTTGCCGTCAGTGCCAGCTGTGCCAGGCCTGGTGCCTCCTGGAGGCGGCGCCTTGCTGCTGCTCATTCCTTAGACATGCCCGTATGTTCATGCAGTGGCCCAGCCCTGTGCTGCAGGTGTCGCAGGTTGTGGAGGGGGGAGGGGGAGGTGTGTGCAGAAGAGGCGGGAGCATGTGGGCTGGGGGGTCTCTGGACGTGCAGCTCTCCAGGCCCGGGAGGCCACCGCGCTGGGGCCAGGCTGGGAGTTGGGTCAGGTCAGCCGCTGAACAGCCCAGGTCCAGTGTCTATGCCCCTAGGGCAGCAGCAGTTGGGCGTTTCCCACTGAAGGAAGGGGTCACCACAGACAAGGAGACACAGTGTCCAAGGTCCAGAGGACATTTAGCCCTGGATGGGGTCTGGATCCCTCCTGATTCTACATGACCTACCTGCCACCTCCCTGTCCTCGTGTACTTAGCCAGAGCCTCAGGGCAGCAGCCGAGGGCAGGAGGGCAAGTCAGGCTCCTGGAGGGGCTTCCGATGCAGGCTGGGGGGTGGGGGGTGCCCTGTGGGGTGTCTGGTGGGGGGTACCCCACGGGGTGTCCTGTGGGGTGCCCTGTGGGGTATCCAGTGGGGGGTGCCTAGGGCAGGGGCACCCTGTGGAGTGTGTCCTGTTGGGCGTCTGGTGGGGGGTGCCCTGTGGCACATCTGGTGGGAGCTGGCTGCACTCCATCTGTCCCTGGCCCGTAGCTGGGTCTGCTGCTTGCTTACATGTCTCAGCCCTTTCCCCCTGCACCTGTGTCATGTCTGAAGATGATGGGGACACAGGCTTCCAGGGAGCACTTTTGGGTGGAACTGGTGACCCAGCAGGTCTCCTGCCGCAGTCTCTCCCTGGTCAGAAAACAGGGGGCTTCCTCCGTCCCATGGGGACCTGACAGCATCACCCGGTCTTTGAGCTTGTGTGAGATAGTTCCGTAGCTCTCGGGTGAGCAAGACGCCCAGGGATCCTTTCCCCAGCCCCGCCCAGCACAGGGAGTCCCCAGTGTCCCCTGCCGTCATGTCTCTCACCCATCACGGGTCCTCCAGGTGCCAGGGGCTTCTCTGCAGCCCTAGTTTTCCCCGTTACTGTGGGTGCTGCAGCTCTGGCCTGTCCTTACTGTACATGCACATGCACATGCGTGTGCTTGGTACCAGCTGTGCTCCTGGGCTCAGTGCACAGGCCAGAGGGGGCCTGGGGCCTCGGGGAGGGGCCACTGCATGGCCCACACCGGGGCATCCACGGACACGTTCTCAGGGCTGCCGGCCATTCCAGGAGAGGAGAGGGGCTGCTGCGCAAGCTGGCACTTTCAGAGACCGTCTGCATTTTTATGGAAGCACCAGTGATACTTAATATGTTTTGTTAATGGTTATGTAGCTGTCAAGTAAATTCCATTATTTCTTATTACATCATTAGAGACCATTAAAACAGCATTAGCATGCTGATGTAATTACGCCAGCAGACACACCACAATCTCACTTATAATCTTATAATCTAATCATAGCTGTCCATGGCGGTTCTGATGGATGGTAGTCCGCTCCCTCCAGGCTCGTTGGGTGGGCGGTGCCTCGGGGATCCATAAGGAGGCTCCGTGGTCGGTGGGGGGGGGTGCGGTGTGGTGTCCACACTCCTCCTCAGGGGCTCAGCAGAGCCCTCAATCAGCCCCGAGAAGGCTCGGATCAGCCTGGGGCACTGCGGGAGAACAGCCTAATCCTGTGATCAATCTTCCTCCATCTCTTGGTGCAGGAAGCAGTTTAGTTTCTCATCTGCATGATCCATGGACTTGAGGAAGACATGGCATTCTTGTTTTTCAAGATGGTTGCTGTAGGAGCGGTAGTGGGGACGCACAGCCCTGAGCCTTCTGGTTAGGGCCTTGGTGCACAGGGCCAGGGCGGGTGTCAGCCCAGGTCGGGCCCAAGTCCCAGCCATGCAAGGCCTCTTAGTCCTTCCTTCCCAAGCTGCCCCTCCACACACACCCATTCACTGGTGAGAGGATCCGTGGGAGTTTCTGTTCCCCAGGGCAGAACTCGGCTTATTTGGCTGCCATCTTGTCTCTGATGAATGAAGACTTTGGAGAAAGGGTCAGGTTGGCCTTGACCCCCCACTGTGTTGCGGCCCAAGTGATGACAAAGTTTTGGATACTTTGGGGAGTGTACAGGGCACTGCAGTGACAGAGGCAATGCTTGGGATAAACAAAGATCACCCACAGCCAAGTCCCCAGCAGTAAGGCCTGCAGCCCCATGGGAGGCCCAGGGGAGGGGATTGAAGCCCTGCCAACTGCCCGCTGCCTGCCTGTGCTGCTGATTGCAGGGGGACATTCTCACCTTGCTCCACTTGCTCCAGGTGTTTTCCGGGATGCTACCTTAGGAAAGCAGAGATGGAGGGCCTCCTGTTCGGGAGTCTGGTCTTCCCAGAGCAGGAGCACAGGCTGTGCCCTGTGTACACGCCACAAGACTGCCAGGGTCCCTCAGAGCGCTACACATGGTGCCCCATGGGCCCTGGGGAACGTCATGGTGTGTCAGAGCTGCCCTGTCCCCCCCATTAGACTGAAGACGAGAGTGTGGGCAGGGCGCATGGGCAGGTGTGTTCACAGCTGGCAGTTGTCGGGTGACAGAGGGCCTTTTCTCATCTTCAGTAAATCCCTGTGCTTCAGGTAAAGATGTTTATATTTAAAGGATTGGTGAAGCATCTTTCCTATTGAGAAATGACATCACAGCTTTCGGGAGCAGTAAAATGCTTCACCTTTCTAAACCTCAGCCTCCCTCCCTGTAAAATGTGGATGGTCAGGGTGTCCCGTGGGCTGTGATGTGCAGTCCTGCTCTGAGGAGGCCCCCACGAATTGCATAACCGGTTCTAAGGCTGGCAGGGTCTCTGTGCAGATCCTAGAAGCGATCCCAGAGCCATAGGCCCTGCCTGCATGTAAGTTCGGCTTGACAGGCCTATACCATTTTGCTAACATTATCTCCATTGTTATTAAACTTCCCAAACTCCTAACTGTGAATAGATTCAGTTGTCAAGAAGAACACACTCAGTCCCATTTCCCAGGCTTGTGCTGACACTTCGAGTGTGAAGCGTTGGGTAGGTGGTGGAATCATGTGTTGGACTGCACGTCTCAGTGTTCGGGGCTTCTTAAGAGATACCGTGGTTCCTTCTAATGATCCTCTGACCTGGAAGCATTGTGCCTTCATCTGCCCCAGGAGACGATGCTCTCCTTGATGGCGAGGCCTGGGCCTCTGAGACTCCGTGATGTATCTTTAGTGTCTACAATGGTGTCAGGTATGTGACAGGCGCGCAGTAGTTGCTCAGTCACTGAGCGAGCAGTGGACGAATGAGCCAGTCTATCAGTGTGGGCTGAGTGTTTAGCCATCTTTCCGCGCCCTGAGATGATGGGCGAGCTGCTGAAGTTGCCCTGCCTCCGCTGGCTCGCCTGTAGACTGGGCGTTGTGGCCCCTGCAGAGAGCTGTGGGATGAGCGCTAGGCATGTGCAGGTGCCCAGCGCTGGGGGGAAGGGTGCTCTGGGTACAATATGCTACAAAGACATGAACATTATGTTTAAACCATGAAATGTGTAAGCACATGAAAGCAGTTGTGCTTATACTGAAATAAAACTAAACACCGTGGTAAAATATGGATTTTACTTATTGCCTGTGCTGTGAGTGCCCGTTATCTCTGCTCAGCTTCACCCTTATTTCTCTCAGGAGGACAAAGTAAAACTTATTTTCGCTCTCCTGCTTTCCACTCTTGAGTCAGAGATGCTTTGGGCCTGCTGATGTCCCCGAGGCTGTGCAGGAGGCAGGTCAGGGTGTGTCCTGAGAGGACGCGTTAGCATCTGGCAGGAGGCCAACCTTCTACTCGGGAACTAATCTCCGTGAGGAAGGATGGGAGGAGAACACAGTGTGGCCTCTCCTAAGTGACGAATGCAGGGACTCTTTCCCGCATGGAAACCAGCCCCAGTGTCGCATCACTTCGTGGATTAGGAGCTGATGCTCAGGTGAAGGCTGGGCAGCCAGCGGCTTTGGTGCCCAGAGAAACAAAACTGAACCAAGGAACGGAGCAGAGTGAGGGTCGTCAGCACCAGGAGGTGCTGCGGGTCAGGGCGGGGTGCAGCAGGCTGGCAACCCTGTGTGTCGGGTCAGGATTTCCCGGAACGCTGCTGGCCCTTGGCCTGGTTCCTGGGGCCAAAAGCCTCTGTCCACATTTTCAGGTGCTGCCTTGGTTTCTGAATGTTTGTCACTAATAATTCAGTTGTTTATTTGTTTGTTTAATTCATGAATCCTTAAGCACCGTGGGAGTCGAGGTGCAATGGGAGGTCCATCCCCACAGGCCCTGGGCCCCACAGGCTCACAGGCCATGCTCCCTCGGGTCACCCGGGCCCAGCGGCCACCACAGCTCTGCGGCTGGAGCTCCACTTCCTGTGACCAAACATATCACCTCCCACATCTCCCAATTGGAAAGCAGTAAATTGTCCTGGGATTTACAGACTAAATGCTTTAGGAGTCCAAAGTCACAACGTGAATATGGAACATTTCTGTTTTCTTCCAAATACTTCATGGGAGTGCAATGTGAGGCATTCTCTGACCACAAAGAGGAATTCCCAAGTTTCACGTAACCACATGTGATTGCACATAAGAGGCGATCTGTGCAGCAAAGCAGCTGCTCGGGCCTCAGAAAAGATGGAGCATCGTGATGGTACGTTTCGGTGAAAGCTCGTATCACGTCGTCGTGTGATGACTCCTAAGCCTCCACCTCCTCATGCAGAGAGGAAATGACCTGTTCTCTTGTCTTCCCTCCTGGTCAGCCCTCAAATCAGATATTTTGGAAAGCAATGGCCTAATGTGTGTGCAGAAAATACAGTAATGGAAAGCATGCTTTTGGAACATCCGCGTGGATTACTTTGCTATTTCATGGAATTCTAGAGCTTTTGCAATTTGACAGGGAAGGGATGAGCTATGTGAGGATGATGCCGTAGCCACCAGACATTTTTCTGTTGGTTTTCTCTTGGCGGCTTGGGTCAGTCCAGGATCAGACTGCGGGCTTCTCTGGGGTTAGGGGCAGCGGAGGAGGATGAGCAAGGTTATTCTCAGAAACAGTTGAGGGTCAGTACAGGCCTCAGGGAAAGAGGGCAAGTAATGTGGGTCTGGACCCAGGAGCCAGGAGGGGCCCTGGCGGAGGCAGCACAGCAGGGTGGGATTATTAGTGGTTCTCTACAAGCTCTCAGGGGAGAATCCAGGAATCTCTTTTCCCACGGAGGCATCTCTGTTAGAATTGGACTCTGGGGCAAGTCCTTAAAAACCCATGGTTTTAATTCATCTATAGACTGAGGGCATTGCAGGTGAATTGCTTTGGGTCTAAATTATGCCATCACGGTCCACCAACACACCCTCCTTCTGTGTACACGCGTGAGGCCAGCAGTGGCACGGGTGTGCCTCTCCGGTGCCTGAGCATGGAGGCTGGTTGAGGGGCTGGTTTAAGAAGCCCCTCAGACCTGTGTGTGTAGACGCAGAGATCCTCTTACTCTTACGTGGCCTCAGTTGCTGTTCGGTCAGACACAGCCAATCTCCTAGATGACTGATTTTGTTTGCTGACTTTGGGACCTGTGTTAGCATTTTGTTTTTTTGTTTTTTAATTAATAATGTACAGAATGAGCAACTTACCAAATGTATCACCTGTGGATGAGAGAAGTTAATGTAGAAGGATTCTTAAGCCATAGATAGGATTTTGAGGAAATGTCTTATGTTTGCATTACTATCGGGGTGCTCCCTCTCTCTGTATATATGAATATATAAAATCCATCCGTCATGTATCCATTATCCATTATCCATCAGCCACGGTCCCTCCATCCTGCCTTTCCTCCATCCTGTCCACCTATCCATGTTATGAGTTTTGCTCCAAATCCAGGATCAAACAAAGCACAAGCCAAGGTGGAGCATGATAGTAAAAAATGTTTAATTAAGTATTCTATCAGGAGTATTTTTTTTTAATTTCTAAACATCTTTCAGGAAAGTGCATTAGTTGAAGATGCAGCATTTACTTTTATGTTAGTTGTAAAAGCTTCAACATTAACTCTATAACTGTTTTCTGGTGTCAAACAGGCTTTGCCATCTTCTATAATCCCCAAACGTTGAGAGGGCCCAGTTTCCTGAGGCTTGTCTCTATTTAAATTTAAGTACAAAGGGCTGTTTAGCCCATCTTTACAAGGAAAACTGTCATCATATTTGTTGTATTCACGGTAGACCATGAAGGTCAACCTGATGCAAATAATCCTGTTCACAGGGACATCTGGGTGGCTCAGCTGTTGAGTGTCAGCCTTCAGCCCAGTGCGTGATCCCAGGGACCTGGGATCAAGTCCCACATCGGGCTCCCTGCATGGAGCCTGCTTCTCCCTCTGCCTTTGTCTCTGCTTCTCTCTCTCTCTCTCTCTCTCTCTCTCAGTCTGTGTCTCTCATGAATAAATAAATAAATCTTAAAAAAAAATCCCGTTCATGTATAACCTATTGCTGCACAGGAGAAGCAATACCCAGATTAAGCAAAGCAAGCAGAATCCTTAATTGATGGGAATTTTTGAGTTCTACATTTTGGAAATGGTGTTTAAAAAAAGAGAGAGAGAGAGAGAGAAATATGATTTCATCAGGGAATCACTTGCCTTCCTCATTCTCCACTGAAACATTGGTGTGAGCACAGGGTCCTCTGACTCGTGTGTCTAGGGTCTCATGTAATTACAATGAGCAGGTGGACGATCTCTTCAAGACACAGGATCCTCAAGAAGACGCCTCTGTCAGCATGTTGACACCATAAAGGCAGAACACCCGAGTATGCAAAACGACTCCAGCAATAAAAGCAGGAAAAGAGGATTTCTGAAGTCTCCATGTAAAGAAAACACCATGTAGGCAGAGCTCTCACCCCCAGCACTCGGGTTAGCGGGGGTTTTGTTCATTCCATCATCTTCAAATGATCAGGTGGGAAACACCAGAAAACCAGCAAAATATGTCAATATTAAGATGCTCAAAGTTACTTCTGTTCTTTGTTAGCCTGTCCTGGGACCATGAAACAGGAGTGATTGTCAGTGTGATGACTGATGCATGATTGCATATATGATCTTACAAATACATAACCACGTGTTATAAATACACAAACATCACATATGATTGAAATTATAGTAACCGTCAAGTAGAAACATTGAGTCTTACACAGCCTCAGGAGCCCTTGGACTTCCCTCTAACACAGAGGTGACTCCAGCTGGAATGGTGGTGATGAGACTTCCTTCATCTCTGCACACGCACATGCTCTGCTTGAATTGGTTAAAGGGAGTTTTGAATCAGTGAATGAATTTTGAATCAGTGAATGGTGCAAGATCTCAGGGAGATACCTTTTCTTTTCTTTCTTTTTTTTAAAGACTTATTCATTTATTTTTTTCTTATAAGTTTATTTTTTACTGGTGTTCAATTTGCCAACATATAGGATAACACCCAGTGCTCATCCCGTCAAGAGTCCCCCTCAGTGCACACCACCTAGTCACCCCACCCCCCGCCCTCCTCCCCTTCCACCACCCCTAGCTCGTTTCCCAGAGTTAGGAGTCTTTCATGTTCTGTCTCCCTTTCTGATATTTCCCACTCATTTTTTCTCCTTTCCCCTTTATTATGCTGAGTGAAATAAGTCAATCGGAGAAGGACAAACAAATATGGTCTCATTCATTTGGGGAATATAAAAAATAGTGAAAGGGAATAAAGACTTACTCATTTATGAGAGACACAGAGAGAGGGGCAGAGACACAGGCAGAGGGAGAAGCAGGCTCCCTACAGGGAGCCCGATGTGGGACTCCATCCCAGGAATCCAGGGTCACGCCCTGGGCCAAAGGCAGATGCTCAACCACTGAGCCACGCAGGTGTCCCAGGGAGATAGATACCGTTTCATCTTGTTTCCAGCTTGATGGGGAATTAACTCCTCATAACGATGTTTCTCTGGGAGGGGCCTCTGCAGCATCCCTGGGAACCCACATACCCACTATGGTTTCCTAGGCTGAGACCATGGAGACTCTCTCTCACTAGAGTGGGAAGGGTTTGTGTCTGGGCAGGCGGGTTCCACCCGTGGCATCTCTTCCACCACAAATGGGAGCCCCTGTCACAGGAAGTGAGTTGGGCGGCCAGAAAGCCTGCGGTCCTACAGGAAAATGACCTCCAGTGGCACGTGTGCTGTCAGAGCAAAGCACCTCATATAGGTAATGTACAGTGCACCTGCCCACTCTGCCAAGGCAACCCCACCAGACCCACCACGAGCTTGCCATCCTGGAGGCGGAGGGTCAGGTGAGAAGTGGCTGACCTTCTTTGTATCCACCCTGTCATTCCAGATGGAGGATGACCTCCTGGGTTGTGAGGCTCCATGGCCAGTAGCAGTGCTGTGAGCCCACGAAGGCCCAAGGTGTGGACCTCACCAGAGGGTCTGGGGGAGCAGCAGACCGCTCTAGATGGATAGGGCAGAGGGTGATGGGGTCGGTTTAGAGGACACCCAAACACCCCTCTAGGTATGTACTAATATCCTCACCTTGCAGGTTATCGAGTGTCCAGTGCTGAGAGCACACAGCAAGGAAGGGCAGGTGCCAAGGGGGTCTCAGGCCCCGGCTCTCCCTACAACAGTATGTGTAGGATATGACAAGAACAAGGTCACGGATGTGTGTGAACGTGCTTAACACAGACCCCAGAAGACACAGTGCTCCCCCACTGTTTGTTTGTTTGTTTGTTTAATAAATTAATTTTTATTGGTGCTCAATTTATCAACATACAGACTAACACCCAGTGCTCATCCCGTCAAGTGTCCCCCTCAGTGCCCGTCACCCAGTCACCCCCACCCCCCGCCCTCCTCCCCTTCCACCACCCCTAGTTCGTTTCCCAGAGTTAGGAGTCTTTATGTTCTGTGTCCCTTTCTGATATTTCCTACACATTTCTTCTCCCTTCCCTTATATTCCCTTTCACTATTATTTATATTCCCCAAATGAATGAGAACATACACTGTTTGTCCTTCTCCGATTGACTTACTTCACTCAGCATAATACCCTCCAGTTCCATCCATGTTGAAGCAAATGGTGGGTGTTTGTCATTTCTAATGGCTGAGTAATATTCCATTGTACACATAAACCACATCTTCTTTATCCATTTCCCCCACTGTTTGTGATCCCATCTTTGCGGATATATGGTAACCCCGAAATCTGTGCAGTGCTCCCGTGGTCACGTGAGGACAGGCACAGGGGGGCAGGGAAGAGCCCTACTGTCTCATACACTCCCGGCTGAGCTTGAACTGCAGCACCCACGTTCCTGTGTCAGCCCACACTGTAAACACGCACTTGTCACTGTTACTGCCACATTCTCCTTGTCATCGTGCCTTCTGTGGGTGATTTCCTGTTGGAAACGGCCCCCACGTGCACATAGTGCATCTTATGTCCTGTGTACGAGGAGGCTGGGCCCTGCTTTCTGCAGAAAACGCTATTATGGGGTAGTTGAGGTCAGGCCTGAATGACAGGTGCTACAGGAGGTGGGCTCACTGCTTCCCAGGTAGCAGCATCTGTCAGTAAGCTGTGGTTGTACGGACACATGCAGAAGCCTGGGGCACACTGATGGGCTGGTGGGAACATGGTCGGATGCCAGCAGGCCCAGCCCGGGCTTCCCCGTGTTCCCCTAAACCCACGCTTGTGGTCACCTTGTAAGACAAACTCTGCAAATAACAAAAATGTATGGGGCATGTCTCCAGCGGTTACAGGGTGACTCTGACCGAGAATCTGAAAGCCAAGGAATGAATGAGTATCTCTGTTTTGTAGGGAAACATAGGTTTTCCCTTATAATCTGACATTCATCTTTCTTTGTGTCCATTTCAATAATTTCTTCCCAATCTAAACAGTTTTTTTGTATCCGTAGAGTTGGCATATGGTGCTTGCATGAGAAACTCTCATTTATTAAATCATTTATTTATAATAAATGTAATAAATACATAAATAAAGTAATTTTTATTTATTTAATAATTTGTTTTTTAAAAAAGACAACTCTGTGTTCTGTCCAACTCCAATATCAGGTGTTATATTTCCTTTTCAGAGACTTTGCAAGGCTTTGGCACCGGTTTTATTTTTTACTTTCTGGTTAAACACAGGAATTGTCCTTTCTGCCATGTTATGCATATGGGACTGTTCCTGTCAAGGATTTGAAGAAGTAGCTCTGAGCAAAGGGTCGGGACGGCCCAGGCCACGCGGCCTGGGAGGGGGACAGCCGCAGCTCCTGGCGCTCACTCCCACTCCGTAGCCTGTGTGCATCCTGCTCAGCCGGAGCCGCATGCAGAAGCCTGGGGCACGGGGAGCCCTGCTGACTGGGTTTGCGTGGCAGACATCCCCCTGGTGGAGGAGGCCCTGCTGCTCACCAGGCTTGCACACAGGCGTCCTGCAGAGCGTGGAGGGAGGCCTTTAGTGTTGATAGCGCCCAGGGCCTAGGAGAGGATTCTGCTCCCAGTAAGAGTGCGGAGCTGAAGAAGGAGGTGTGAACATCTCTACAGGGTCTTGCCAGCCTCCACGTGGAACGGACGTCCTGACTGAGCCCCGGCCACCACAGAAGGGTCTGGAGCATGCCTTCCCCGCGGGGGGTGTCACCTCCCGGGGAGAGAACATGGGACCCGATGAGGAGGAGCCCCAGCTTGGAAACAGACACAGGTGCATCTGTGGCATTAATGTGTCATGGACAGAAGCTGCTGGGGAGCAAACGTCTGGACCATTCCACTAGGGGGTCGACGAGGAAGCTGGGTGGAGAACCCCGTCGAGGAATGGAACCCCAAGGCGGAGGGGCCATGGTGGCACCTCGTGCCGGGTGTTTGGATGCACAGCTGTTGGATGCCCTTGGGCACGGTGCTGGCGGCTGGTGTCCCTGCTGGTGCCAGGATCTGGAAAGGACGCCACACCCTCTCTGTCTCTGTCCCTGGAGGGCACGGGGGCCCACAGCACAGCCGACAGGCTGCCCCTGAGTGGCTGCTGTGACAACAAGGTTCCAGGAGGTCCACCGTTTGCTTCTGAGTTCATCTTTTTTTTTTTTTTTAAGATTTTATGTATTTGAGAGAGAGAGAATGAATGAGCAGGGGCAAGGGGCAGAGGGAGAAGCAGACTCCCTGCTGAGCAGGGCACCCAACATGGGGCTCGATCCCAGGACGTGGGATTATGACCTGAGCCGAAGGATGATGCTTCACCGACGGAGCCCCCCAGGGCACCCCAGAGTCTATCCTCTGGCTCCCAGGAAGGACATGGAGCACCTCACCCAGGGGATGCGTACTCCATCCTTGGGACGATGGCAGCACTTGGCATGGCGTAGCCCAAGGCACTAGTTCCCCCAGGACGTATCCCTGACGCGCTGCACCCACTCTGAGCTCTTCCGTTTGTTTCTTGACACCATCTTCCTTTCCCTCCTGTCACCTAGAAGGTCGCTGATCTCATTGTTCCTTGTCGCTGCCTGCCTAGGGATGCCGAGCTGGCCTCAGGCTGTACCTGCTCCTCAGCTGAGCCCCCGGGGAGTACGGGAGCCCTGACAGCCAGAGAGGAGCATGCCCAGGGGCTCACACTTAGGTGCACTCCTGCTCGCCCTCACCCCTCGACCCTGCCCACCAGTCTCACCGTGTTCCTCTGTCAGCCACCACGTCTGTGTGCTCTGTCCACCCTCCGCCGGGATGGGCCTGTGCTTGGGGGGAAGGGTAGGCAAGGCATCCCTCAGGAATTAGTCACCAAGTCATTTCTGCGCAATCTGGCTGCTGCCTCATCCCCACACACAGGATAGAGAGGGTGACGGTCGGCAGTATGTTGCTTTTTATGGCTGGGAGCAATGTAAGGCTCATAAAAAATAGCAGCAGAAGTACTGAGCTGCAGCAGCGCCCTCCCCCCTCCAGGGTCTAGTGTGGCACTGGCACGTTGTGGGGGGCACCTCCCCCCGCTCACCTTGACGGAGGAAGCCCAGCAGAGCCGGGCGGCAGCATTCTTACCATTTCTGTGTCTGATATTTTAAGCCCTTTCCCAACACAGTCCTTCTCCTCGGCCTGTGTCCTGGGCCTTCAGCCTGCACCCCAGGGCCGAGGAGTTCCCCCACCCTTCCCCAAGGAGAGAGCCTCTGCGCCCTTGGGGCTGGGATGAAGCCTGTGTCTCCACCCGCTATTTGCAAACAGCCTTGGGCTCAGAAAGCACCCAGGAAGGCACTGGACTGATAGGAGTTCCCAGAGTCACAGAGCAGAAAGGGGGGGACCACTGGGAGGACTGGCGCGCTCCGTGCTGGATCCTGCAGGCCCTCCAGGCGCTGCTGCGGGGGATTGTGGGCTCTCGCTAACGTCTACCACACAAACTGTTTTGGTTTGGGGATCCGACACTCTCCAGCTATGGGTCCCTGGCCCATGACTGCCCCTGGGGCCCGGCTGCACTCCTTCAAGGGCTTCACATTTTAGAAGGGAAGCTTGGTGTAGTCCTGTGTGGTGGGTGGTGGGGTCAGAGGGCCGTGGGGACACGTGTGGAGCAACTGACCACGGCCGAGGACAGTGGTCCCTGCTCAGCCCTGGACACCCGCCCTCTCTTCCCTTCGTGGTGCTGCAGGATGTGCTCCCCGCCCTGGCGCAGTCAGGCTTCCCACGGCAGCTGCTGCAGGCAGGTCCGGAGCCCCTTGGCCAGAACATGGCTCCCCATATGGCCGAGGGAATGGAGGCCAGAGCTTTAGAGGGCAGAGGGGGGGACAAGAGTGACACAGGACATAGAGGTGTGGTTGAGGGGTCTGGAAAGAGACTGCCGTTTCCATGTCAATAGGGGTGTTGGGGAGGGTGCAAGGCCCCTTCGGAGCCTCTCTGAACCTGCTCTGCACGGTAGGTTTCCTTCCGTCCCAAGCTCACAAGCCCCAGAGGCGATGGGCCAGGGCTGGGGAGGGGGGGGGCAGCGAGC
The DNA here is from genome assembly GCF_905146905.1 of Nyctereutes procyonoides. Lineage (NCBI taxonomy): Eukaryota > Metazoa > Chordata > Mammalia > Carnivora > Canidae > Nyctereutes > Nyctereutes procyonoides. Next base: position 21,082,523 of record NW_026575120.1, read on the forward strand.
ATCACCAGCACTTTTGTAACAGCCTTGGTGACAATGATGCCAACCTGCGGGAGTGCTCCCCAGAGTCCTAGGTGCATTCGCAGGGGCAGGGGTGTCCTCCTGCTGTGTAGGGAGAGGGGGGTGTGACTGCACGCTGCTCCCTGACCTGTAGCCTCTGGGGTCTTCAGAGAGGCCTCCTGGCAGCTGGGGGAGGATTTAGGTCCAGAGGATTGCTCGGGATTTCTCAAATGTGTACGATGGATTAGAGATGCCCCCCACTTGAGGTGTAAACTGAGGTCAGGTTGTGAGGCCGCTGAGATGGCAGGTGAGAGGCCTGTTCAAGTCACCGAGGCCCCTCCCAACCTCCGTGTAGAAGCAGAGCCATCATGACTCAGGCACAGCCGTGGTCTGTCCTCCCCCTTGGGTGTGAGGTGCTGCCAACTCCCCACAGCCCCCAGAGCCAACCGTGCCAGGAAGCCGGGAGCATCCTATAAGATCCCTGGTGCTAGATGCTCAGTGCGGCCATACCTGCCAGGCGGTCTTGGGGAGGGTCTGCTGAGGTCAGGGCGTGATGGTGGTCAGGGCCTGACAGTGATCAGGCCGCAGTCAGAGCATGATGATAGGCCACAAGAGGTGCTGAGGGGCGCTGGGGCCTCACTCACTGGGCGGCGGGAGAGGCAGCAGGAAAACCACCGGCGTGAGCCACGGAGGCAGAAGCAGCCATGGTTCCAGGGCCTGGGGCTCCCACTGGGAATGGGAGGAGGGCCGCCTGGTGACTGGGGGCTCCAGAGGGGCCTGGGACCCCATGTGCCGGAGGGCAGGGATGGCCATGGGGATGTGTGGGGCCAGGACGTGGCTCCGCCAAGACGCGAGCCAGGGTCCAGTGGTTGGTGCCGGGGACACGGGGGGAGGAGGGATGTGGTCGTCAGCACTTTGTGACCATGCAGACGTTTCTTGTGCAAGGAGGTGGAAGAGAAGGTCTGTGGGCTGGAACAGGTGGACCCGGAGCTGCGGGAATGGTGCCAGGGGCCCATCCGAGGTCTCGTGGGCCTGAAGCCACACTGGGCCTTCTGTGGGAAGATGCATCCTAGGGCCATGCTGGTGGCGACTGGGCAGCAGAGGGTCTTCCAGGGGCAGGGCCTTGGGCAACAGGCTGGGCATGGGGATGTGAGCCGGACCCCCGGGAGAAGCAGGTGCAGGGCAGGGACCACGATGACCTGGGGGTAGTTCCCGAGGCCAGAGCAGGGCTGGTGGAGAGGGCAGGACATCCTCTTCCTCTGGTCTCCCTCCCCTCCCTCCTCCCCGCTCCCCTTCCCCCTCCTCTTCCCTGCCCTTCCCCCTCCCTTTCCATCCCCTCCCCTCCCACCCTGCCCCCTCCCCCTTCCTGTTCTCCTCCCTCCTTCCCTCTTCTCTTCAGATGAATAAAATTACTTAAAAAGTAATATATTTTTTAAACTCATGTGCAACATAGTATTTAAGAAGCTTTGAAAATTTTAATCATCCCTATCTCGCAATTCCCTGATAGTTATTTTTATAGTAAATAGTTCTTAATGACTGATAGGTTTTTAAATGGTTCCTGTCAAGAGGAATTCAAAAACCCCAGTGTCTTTCCTTCCTGCTTTTCATCCCTGCCACTCCCATGGGGCCGAATACTCAAATCTGTTTCCATCGCAATTTTCCCTTTTCTGCTTGTTCTTGGTGGTTTGTTGAGGGTGATCTGAATGTTTTGTAAGTTGCTGTGTGGGGGTCTGAGAAGCACCACTTACCGGTGGAGTTCCCGGAATGTAGGGGGGAGAGTCACGGTGCCCAGGACGCTGGAGCCTGGCCGAGGTCACGCGTGGTGTGAGCGGTGGCTCTGACACATGTGTGCCATGTTGCGCTGGGAACAGCTCAGGTGCTGGGGCTGTTCTGAGCTCCTCTCTCCTCCTCTCTTTCAGTGTTCTGGGCCCAGCGGTGACCTTCAGGGTGAGCGCCAGCATCTGGAACCTGACGACAGCAGATGTGGTGCAGGCCACAGGTAAGGCTGCTCCACGCACCCTGTGGACAGGGAGGCCCAGTCTCCCCAGATCCCCATTGCCACTGTCCACAGGCCTGGCTGCGGGGCAGGAGTGTGTGTAATGAAGACCATGTGGGCCCTCTGAGATGGAGGGGCAAGGGTGGGGGAGCAGGGGCCGCGGCGGCCCTGTGTGAACAGAACACGTGCCATTTGCTTTAACCCCATGTCCCTGGTGTCCCACCGGTGCATCTTCTGTCAGGGACCTGCACGGGGCAGGAAGGATGGTTTAAACAGACAGGGAGCTGCGTTCCAGCTTCGCCCTCGAGGCCCTGGAGATTCCTGCGCACCTGCCTTGAGAACCAGCAAGCCACCTCCAGTGGGATGGTGTCGGCCGGGGTGTGGGCAGCTGGGGGGCTCCAGCTGCTAGAAGTCGGGCTGTCTCACCTGCTTTGGTTGCTGGTGAACTTGACTTGCCAGCCGTCTTGGTGCCCTTCATAGCTCTTTTCCTGAAAGTGATGATGTTGGGTCCCAGTCACGTCTGGTAGAGGGAGGATTCTTACCAAGCTGCCTTTCCTCCAGGAGGCTCTGTGCAGCGCCGAGGGCCCCAGGCTTCCCTCTAGGGTCCTGTGTGACCATCAGGCCGTGGGTGTCGGGCTAACTGACTAGGAGTATGGGGGCAGCTTGATGTGGCCTCGGCAAGGGAGGCCAGCCACATTCATTGCAGACACGCTGCCTCCCAACAGGGAGTGGGACTCGGTGTCAGCAGCTCCGACCCCTCATGACCACGGGCTCCTCCTTCCCTCCGGCATCCGTTTTATGGTCCTAGCTGCTCAACAAGAGATTATTGAACATGTTTGAGGCCAAATCAGTTACCAGCGTTTTCATGCAGAGACACAGAAACACATTCACAGCTGTTGTGTCCATGGCCATTCCTCCCAGCGCTGGGCGGTTGTGCTGTCAACATTGGGTTCACTGGCCCGTCACATTGCGGTGACGAGCAGAACACAGCAGAAGGAAGCCTTTTCCTCTTTGGTACCCATGGTGACGCACCCTCACTGAATAGCCTTCTGTTTATTTTATTGCTTTCTGGGGAAAACAAGGTCTGTTACCTAAAATCTAGTTTCTCGGTTATTTTAAATGTGTTCGTGATGTGCACCGAGGTACTGTGTGCTGACGGGATGTTCCCCATCGATTGTATGTTTGAACATCATTGCAGCAACTTTCCGTACACTTGAATCAACTGAATTACAGCATGTGCTGGTATGGGCTCTCGTAGCTGTGCAAGCTGTAGCTCATCAACCACGTGCAAAAGGACATATATACCTAGTCTCAAAACTTAGTTCTCTTATGTTGTGAGTCCTTTTATGATATTAAGAGCATAGCTGATGCCACGTAGGAGAAAGAGGATGGAAAGTACATTTGTGACTATCAGGGTTCTGTGGTTTGGTAGTAGATATGCCAATGCATAGCAGGTACCACGTGCCAAGTCCCTAGGGGAGTGAATGGGTCCCAGGAAGAGAACCGAGCTCACCAAGCATGAGGCTTAGTCACGTGTTAGCAGGGAAAGAACTTTGGGTAGTTTCTTGTTTCAAAGACGGCATGGAGCCCTAGTTGGTGCGAGCGGCCCAGTGGCACTGATGGGGTGGACGCTGTGTGCTGGGGGCTGCGGTGGTGGTGGTGGGGCTGCTGCCTGTACACCCAGCGCCACGTCTGGTCCCCTCTGGCCCGACAGCCCCACCAGGGGCACAGAGATGGCACAGCCCTGCTGAGGGAATGTACAGGGAGTTCTTGTGCTAATCTCGTGCAGAATGGAACAAACCAGAATGAATAGGGGTGCAATCAACACCACATGGCTCCTGTCAAACATGAACGCTGTGTGCCTGAGGGGTGGATGCAGCTGGCCTTCCGTGAGTGATGTGATTCTCTTCTGGACATTCTGCTGAATTTGTGAACCTGGGCATGAATACATGGTGTGCCTGAGGTGTGCAAAGGCAGTGGGTGCCTCCGGGCGAGGTGCCCCTGTGTCGCCGGGTGTGCAGGAGCGCCCACTGTTCCCATGTTGTGCTATGTGTGTGTCGGGCATGTGGGTTTGTAATCAAACATCTGTATGCACCACGAAATGGTCGCAAGTGGAGGCGTCACACCTGGTCGTGCCCTGTAACCTTCCCAGCCGCGCCATCTCAGCGTCTTGGGCAGGACAGAGAAACCCCTTCCTACCCTGCATTTCCTTGGTCTTTCACTCCAAGTAGTATGTTTCTAATCGGTTTTTGCATTTCTCCTTCGAGAGAAGGTTTGGTTAAGTCCCGTCCTAGGAGAAGTGCTTCCTTCCCGTCGGCAGCAGCACAGCACACCCCGTGACCCTGGGCCCCATCTTCCTGCCGGGAGCCACCTGGTGGGCTGCCCTGCCTCTGAAATCACCTGTTCCTACAGCCCCCCTCATTTTCCCGTTGAGCACCTGTAGGGTTAGTGAGTCTCCTCTCTGCTGTGCTGCTGTCCTGCTTCTGATGGAAGCATCATCTGCACAGAAGAGGGCAAGGCCGTGTCTCCTGTGGCATCTCTCGTGGACACTAGCTCGTGGCTCAGCTCTGGACTCTGAGGCTCCAGGAGTGTAGTTTGGGGGCTCGCCTCCATACAGGAATGCTTTAACACACATCAAATGTGGGCTACAGAGTGGGAGGTCAGGCAGCTGTGCCTGTGTGCAGGGTGTTCGACCCCAGAGCCCTGTCCACAGTGAGTGCTGCCCAGCCTTCTGGCGTTTGGGTAAAGGGGGTGGGCATGTTTATTTTGGAAAGGATGATGGAGTCGCACCTGGCCCAGTGAAAGGAGCCCTTCTGAGATGCTTAGTCTGACCATCTAAACTGTCTTTCCAAGCGAGCCTTGTGCTTCAGGCTTCCTTAGGTTTTCTCCCAGGGGAGGCACTGCACAGGCCTAGGCCGTGTCAGCACCCAGAGGACAGCAGCCTCCTCAGGAGGAGTCAGCCTGCCTTCCAGAGGCCTGGATGCAGTTTCAGGTGCCCAGGGGAGGGGCCTCACCAGGTAAGGCCACCCAAAGAAGCTGGCTTTGGGTGGGCGACCAGGAACAACCTGGCTCTTAGGTGGGTGGGGAGGTGAGGACAGGCAGCCATATGAGGCACAGGGCCAATGCACCAGGGGCCCACCTGCCAGGGACAGGGTGGGGGCTGGAATCCAGGGTCAGTCCTGAATCAGGCTGTGTAGTGTGGGGTATTGTCCTTAGCACCTACTGGGAGCCCTCAAGTTTGGCTTACCTGTGGCTGAGGGAATATACTTTCCTCCCGGTGATGGCAGGCTGGCCAAGGGCCCACAGGCAGAGAGGGCGACCCTGGGTGGCACACACACCGTGTGCCATCCACTCTGGGCCCCGGTGAGCACGCGGGGCTGCATGGTGCAGGTGTCACTGGTCGGGGGGATGGGGAGAACCCGTCTGCAGTAGCTGCAGTCCCACTGTGGCTGGATCGCATGCCCTGTAAGATGGGCTGGTGGCCCTTGGCAGAGAGGGGGGCTGTACTCCTCCAGGGAACAGGCAGGGTGCTCTGGAAATACTGGGGCCCATGTGCCAGGAAGATCTATGCTCGCCTGCAGGTGAATGAGATCCCTGTGAAAGATCTGTGATGGTAGAAGTTCTCAGGGACTGTGCACGCTTCTGAGATGTGACTCCTCCCAGAGCAGAGCCTCAGGTCATGGCAGCCGGCGGGGTGGGGGTTCTGAGGTGCCACGGGGTGCTCCCAAAGAGGCCTGATGTGCCCGTAGCAGGAAGGATGGGACAGGCTCACCTGTCATTTCTAGTGACGTGGGCCTGCTGTTCAGACACCAGCCTTGGCTGAGGGTCCAGGGGCACTCGGGGGGGGGGGGGTGTGCTCCTGTTTGTGCAGCGGCTTCTGGCAGGTTCCAGCTTGAGGGGTTGCAAGGCCTGGCTGGCCTGCGGGGTCCCAGGTAGTGGTCAGGGTCTGCCAGTGAGGCTAGCAGGCAGCATGCTGCTGGTGGTGGATGGCACGGGAGGGTGAGGCCACTACGTCAGCATCTGCTAGGCCTGTGGAACTCCAGAACGAGGTGTGGGGGAGTGGCCACAGGTGGCGGACAAGGACACAGAAGCTGTGATGCTGGGAGATGGGCGCCTGCCCGGAGGCAGGACATAGAGAGTGAGGTGCACTGTGCAGCTGGAGAGGGTCCTCCTGGGAGGGAGTACAGCCTGTGCTCCGGCTCCAGCAGCTCCGTCCTATGTGGTTGCTGCTCTGTAGGAAGTGCTGAGCATCCATGGAACTGACAGGTCACAAGTTTCAAAAGCAAAATGTAGGAAGAGGCCTCTCATCCCTTTGAAGATCCTGAGATGACACATTGGTCTTGTGGGGCCCGGAGAACAGAATTGTGTCCTTCAGGGCACTGGTGAGGCTGGGAGTGGCGTGCTTTCCCTGGGGTGCTGCCCTGATGAGGGCTTCCCACTGTTTCATGAGGACAAGGGCAAACAGATGGATTTGGGGCGCCAGTCCTTGTTCCTGGGGAGTGCAGAGCAGGCGATGGGCAAGGGGGCCTGGACGGGGCACGGGAATGATGGGCCTCCTATTGCTGTGGAGAAGTGAGATCATGGAGTTGGCCACAGGGTCGTCTGGGGCCTCAGGAACCTGCTGTGGTCACAACAGGGTGTGCTCTCCTCTTCGTGCGGGCACAGCGACCTCTGCTTCTGTGCACGGGCATGTCAGAGACGCCCCTCTCCCCTGTGCTGGCTGTGTCGCTCTGCCCACCCAGCAGGTGTGGACGGGGACCTCGCTTATGGTAGGGGCTGGCTTTCCTCCTGACGCGGGGACTGGCCTATGCGGACCTGGGGTGATGCGTGGTGTTGGGAGTGATTCGTGAGCTGCACATGCACAGGTGGTCGCCTGGCTTCCTGGGCACATCGGGACTTGGGTGCCGACATGGAACCACCGCAGGGATGCAGCAGGGTCACACTGTGGGACAGATCCAGAAATGCGCTTCCGGGGCTGGGAGTGCTGGGGAGGCAGAAGTGGATTCGGGGGTTGGGGGGTGCATTGGGGGTGCAGCAGGGGCAGACAGGACCCAAGGAGCCACCCAGGGTGCATGTGCAGGGCACCTGGCCCAACCTCAGCCACAGGCCAGGTCCTGGCCCTGCCCCTGCTTCCTCCCTGGGCCGCAGGCCAGTATGGGACCCAGGCAGGAACCTGCCCTGTCGGTGAGACACCTACCCAGGGTTAGTGAGTCCCGTCATCTCAGGGTCAGTAGATCCCCTGAGTCGGCTTCGCAGTCAGGGTCCAGTTTCCTGCGCACTCGCCCCCCAAAGTGACACCTACTGGACGTCAGCCTCGCACCAGGAACTGTGTAGCAGCAGTGCCACTGGCTGAGTGAAAGTGACTTTGCCCTTGTAGAGGCTCCCCCCAGGGAAGGTGGAAGATGCATGAGCCAGCGGTAGTGGGACATGGCATCATGGGGGGGGGGGTGACATGTTGAGTGTGACGTGGCAAAGTGGACGCTGAAGGGACAGTGTTACATCAGGTAACACAGCACAGCCAGTCCAGCGTGTGCCCCTGCCATGTGGTGCTGAGTTTGAATGCCTCACGCACAAGGATGGAAGCATGATGGGGTGATGCCCATGACCTGTCCCATCGTCATCAGGAAGCACCAAGCGTTCTGAGAAGGAGCCGGGCAAAGGCAAAGGGGTGTCTCTCAGCCGAGGCAGCCAGCCATCCTACCTTGGGAGGCGTGCAGGCCTGTCCTGGAAACCCGGGCTGTTCGTGGGCTGAGGGGGCCGGGGGACCTGACCCCACGGGGCCAGGGGGGTGCCATAGGGCTGGTTAGCAAGGGGGGGCCTGAGAACCAGTGCCCGCCGGCTGCGGCCTCCAGGAGGCAACTGGGTGAGGGCGGGAAGGGCGCTGGCCCCTCCCTTGTCCTGCACAGCCAGGGAACTGCTTCTGGCACTTTCCCAGCATTCACCGGGAGGAGGTGGTGCCAACAGCACAGCAGCCCCACTGGACAAGCCTCCCAGAGCCGCGTTTCTCTGATCAGAGGCCAGTTCTCCTCGCGGTGTCACCCCGAGCGTAGGGGAGTCGATGTGGCCGGGGGTTCCATGGGTTCTGTGGGCAGTCACAGGCGGGGTTAGCTCTGCTCGGATCTATGGACAGTGCTCCAGCAGGGCCGGGGTGGCTTTTAGACCAAACACGACAAACCATACTGTTCGATCCACACTCGTTTCCTCCCAGACAAAGGCCGACACCGAGTGACATGTATGCTCCGTGGGAGGAGCGCGTGCCCCCTGCAGGTGGCTGAGTGGGTCACAGCTCTGTGCCCCAAGGTCCCCAGGGGTCGGTGGTGCTCACTGGGCATTGGCGGTCCTGGACGCTTCCTGCTGTTGCTCCAGCTTCTGCGTGCTTGCCGCCCCTTTGGAGGGTGATGGGAGCTGGAGCCCCAGCCTCTCCACCTACGGCTGTGAGAACGGCCCACCTACCTCACTGGCCCAGCAAGCCCCTGTCTGCCCCCACAGCTGCAAACAGGTACCTGGGGGCTTCCCAGGCCAAATGGCGGGGGTGGGTCCCAGGGGTCCCTCCTCCCCCTCTGGATACACAGTGCTCAGTAAATGTGCCCACCCTACTCCCTAGTCTTCACCCTGTTGGTGGAAAGTGGCCGAATTTAACCAGCAGGGTGTATGTGGAACCCAGTGTGTGGGGTGAGAGCTTGATCCTGTTGTGTAAACCCCCAAAGCAGGATGGACATGGATGGGGTCCAGGAGAAGGTGCCTCACCTCCCAGCTCTGGCGGTTTGGGAGATTCCTAGCTTCTAGGTACCCTCGGTGAAATGGGGAGCACACTGGCCTCGCAGGGCAGGGTGGGTCAGACAGGGCGGCCTGGCCTGCTCGAGCTCCAGCATGGCCCATCCTTGTGATGACCTCTCTTCCCTCCATGGGGAACTGCAGCTGCTGCATTTGTAACGGAGGGCAGTGTTTGATCGTGGACAGTCAGGATGGCACTGGTGAGCACTTTATGGCGAATCTACGTCAGCACAGGTGACTCAGGCATGTCGCCAGTCAGCTCTGTGACACAGCCCTCCCTGGACGGGTGATGCCCTGGGGTGCTCCCCCGCACTACGGCCTTTAGAGCCTCTTCCTGATCCACATCCAAGGGCCGCGTGTCCAGTGGGACTTGGGCATTTATGTCGTATGAGCTGAGAAGCTGCGGGTGTGACGTGAACCTGGAAACCTGAACAGGGTTGGTTTGTGTGATGTGCCAACCAGGCATGAGAGAAGGGAGGTCACAGCTCTGGGAGGCAGTCCTGGTCCCAGGCTCCGTAGGCTTGACTGGGGCGACAGCACAGATGCTCAGGGTGGAGACCCCCAGGATCGGCGGGAAGAGGCTGGATGTGCGGCGAAGGAAGCAGAGACCCAGAGGGTGGCCCCAGCACCTGGGAGTGGCTCCCTGGAGGAAGGGGGGCTCTGGGAGCACACAGCAGGTCACCGTGGATGGCATCTCTCTGTGGGCAGAACGAAAGCGCAGACACACGTGTGGATTACAGCCACGTGTGAACAAAGGGAGGGTGGGGCAGGCCCGAGGCCCAGGTGGATGAGGTGGTTGGACCTCACCCAACCAGGAGGGATGCAGGCACCTCACAGTCAGCCAGCTGCGCCCCATCCTGGATGCGGGAGGGGGTCAGCGGGTTGGTGGCCATTTCTTGTCCTTCCCCTAAATGAGGAGATAGAATCGCAAATGGGGGGCAGTGGTGATGGCAGCTCCTGTGCCTAGTGGCCCCGATAAGACCGGACAGACCGGCCTGAGCCAGCCAGAGGCTGCAGGCTCGGAGCTGTCCCTGCGGGGGCAGCTGTCCTGTCATGGCCACTGTGTCCGTCTGCAGCTCGTCTTTGTTTCTGAGCATCACCAGTTCTACAGACACATCATGCCAGATAAACATGAAATCCCTGAGTGTCCAAATGGCACTTGCCAGAGGCACGCGGCCACCATCTTAACAAAAGGTGCTGATGTTCCTGGTTTTCCATATGTTGGGCAGTTGTTTCATGTCTTCACTTGAGAAAACTCTGGCCTGTGAACAATTAAAGGAGGAGCTCTGTGATGGTTCCGGGGGTGTTAATACAGTGAGCACTGTCGGCCACGTTCTCACCTGTCAGAGTGACTGGGTGTCCTGGAACAACCCTTCAAATTAAAAACAGCCGACACGATTTAACTGAGGTTAATAATGATGCTGGAAAATTGAATGAGCAGAGAAACCAATGTGGCAGACTCCTTCTCCTGCAGTACTTCGTTTTGTGGAGAACTGACCCAACCTGTGGCCCGTGAATGTACCCTAGCTGACCCCTGTGACCCTTCGCAGCATTTTACAGGCCAACCCAGCCCTGGGCCCACGGCTGATGTGGTTCTGTTGAAAATGGTGCACTCTTATAAAGTGGTTTTCCCAGTGCCTGCGTGTGGCCCACGGAGGTGGATGGAATGAGCCCCTCTTTCCCATGATCCTGGGGAGCTGCAGGCATGGCTAGCTGGTGGGAGACAGACTTTGCTCCACTGCACACCAAGGTGTCAGTTGTTAAGATGTGATAATCCATATTTATGGAGCATTGTTAAGAGGATCCACCTGAGTCTGGGGGAGACTGACACCACGTGGGGGTACAATTAGCAGCTTGAGGGAGCCTGCACAGCTGTGCAAGTGTGGGCAGGTGTCCTAGCTGCGGTAGGCGCCACGACGGGGGTGCGGGAAGGTCGGGCTGCCAATGGCTGTCCTCTGTGGACAGCTACAGGGCAGGCAGGGCTGGAGAACCCCAGGAGGAGTGTGGCTTGAATGGGTGCTGGCAGGTGGGGCTCAGAGCTCCAAACGCAGGCAGGAAGTGACAGCGGTAGGATTTGGTAATCGAGGGGATAGAGGAAAAGACAGCAGTGAGGGTACAATCAGGAAGGAGTGGCTGCCAGGCCCCCAGCTCCATTCACATTGAGGTATGGAAGCCATGGTGGCCCCATGAAGGGATAGGAAGGGTCAGGGCCTTGGTGCCTGCAGAAGAATCTGTTCTGGAGGCACAGGTTGTGTGTGAAGCCTGGTGCGTTCAGGTGGACACAGACCCCACAGCCTGGCCTGTGCAGGGGCCTCTCCCTCTGGCCCCTGAAGGTGTCTGAACACTTGCATCCTGGAGGAGAGCATGTGCATATCCCCAGACCACACTCCCCATGGAGGCATCCTCCTTCCCTCCCTCCCATGGCCACCCAGTCCCTCTGGACATGGGTTTCTGTGCTAGTGTCCTTGGTGGGAGTAACACCCACAGAGGCAGGTGCCTAGGAAGGATCCAGTGGGGATGCCCTGATGGCGGCCACCCCCTTCACGTGCAGCTGGGGGTCCCTCTCAGCCTAATTTGGAAGGGAGTCTCACGGGGTCCCCTGCTTGCTTGCTCTGGGGCATCTTTCAGTCTTCGTTGGTGGGCTGGAACACTCCTTCCGTGAAAGGGGACTTATTTATATGCAGCTTTCTGGAACATGCCTATTAGGTTTAATGCCTTTCTTTCACCACATTCATCAAATTTAATCTCTTTATTGGTTTATGATAAGGCACACTAAGAAAATGTGTTTTCTGCTTTGTCCTAAAGCTCATCCCTCTGCCGAGCTCCCTGTTCGGTGTCAGACGCCACGGTTGACCCTGAACATGATCCCCTCCTCCTGTACTGTTTCCACTGATTGAATAGTTGAGCTTTGGCAGCAAAGTGATGTGAAGAGGAGACGCAGAGGCCTCCCCATTTGTCCTCCGGTTAAGCCCAGACATAGCTGAAGGGCCGCCCTGAGTGCCGGGCACTCGCCTGGCACTTACCCGTGGGGCGTCTGGCCTGCCGCAAGCTTGCCTGCACCCCTGCTGGTTGGAAGCCTACTGCCCTAGTGTTCTCTGAGGCTCCCCCACAAGCAACCATACGTCTACCCAGCCACAAACCCTTTCCTGGGTTAGTTCATGAAAATCACTTTCACTGATCTTGTTCGTCATTGAAAGGGTAACCCACCCACAAGATGATAACCAGAGAGCAGAGCCGTGTTTGTAGCAGGTGACATACCACGTGGGATGCTGGGAAGTAGGTGTGTATGGGGTCAGATGGAGCAAATGACTGCAGGGTTTGTGAATCAGGCAGAGAAGGGTGCAGCCCCCGACACAGGCGGGTCTCAGACCCCCGGTCCATCCCCTCCATCCTGGCTGGTGGCTACCTGGGGAGGTGTGGCCCCAAGGGGACATGCCTCGAGGGGGCGGCCATCGGTGCTGCCAGGGACAAGTTCTCTGCAGGAGGCACCCAGGTGTGACAGAGAAGTGACAACACCCACCCCATGACCACAGACCCAGGACTTCCCCCAGGAAGTGTTTCTGGCTGTTCACCAAACTTCATATCATTTGTGATTTAAAAAAATTTCCCCCAAATCACCCACAAAAGCTGCAGCTGCCGTGGCTTTTAGAGGAATTCAGGGAAGGCTTTTCCATCAACACTCACGATCTCGTCATCAGCCTCAGGATTTTGCTCCCTTCTGAAAAGAGTGTCAGAAACCAACGAACAAATGAATCAAACATCAAAGGAGATCACTTATGATAAGAAAATGTTATGCATAATAAACATTAGCACATGTTTAACAAAAAAATTTCCTCTTGTAGAAGTCATTCCCATGTTAATTTAATCCTGCTGTCTAAGATAATATAATCTCTTTGAAACAGCCTCAATTCTAGTGCCCAGGGACCTTTCCTGGATCAGAGGCTGAATTTCCATCACCTGATGAGCTCATCTGATGTGACAGCCTTGGATGCAGACGGGGAGTCTCCTGTCAATAGCTTTTCGTCAGAGACAAAGAGAGGCAAATGTCTATATTCATTTTCTCTCCTCATGCATGAGTAACACCAGCTCTTTCCTCTTCCTCTGTCTCTACCTGGTCGTCATTGCAAATTTAAACTTCAGCTTTTGTGTTTCAAGCTGGCTGTGCCTGCAAAGCTGTTTATGGACGCCTGGCAGGCTTGTCTATCTGTTTAAGTTCAGAGTGTTTTGACATGTAAATTTACATGAGGCATATTTAATCAGTCACAATGATATGCTAATTGGATTCATCTGTGAACTGAATAAAAAGCACATTTGAAGAAAAATGAAGTGCCTTATTACCAGCTGAGGCACTTTGTAATCAGTGCTGTGAATCATCAAAATGTGAAGATAAAGGTGCCAGGTATTTGCTGGGGGGAACATGCTGGCCCTACTTCAGGTGAGCTTTTCTGGTGGCCCTGGCACATGGACAGGGTTCCGTGTGTGCATAGTGACCACAACAGGTGTGTCATAGGTCTTTTCGGTGCTGGCCCTCAAGATCACTCGGAATAACTGTACACCAGAACGACTGGTAAATCCATTGAGTGTGCAAGCATGTACAAGCATGTGGGTAAGTCTGTGAATGTGAACATATGTGTGAGTGTGAGCATGCTTGTGTGCAAGAGTGTGAGTGCATACAAATGTGTGTGTACGTAAGCATTTGTAGGTTTGTGAATGTGTCTGCAACTGTGTGCACATGTGTGTGCAGAGGCATGTGTGTGTGGGCACATTTGAGTGTACAAGCATGTGCGAGAGCACATGAGCCTGCTGTGAGTGTACACGTGCAGGCAAGTGTGTGTGGCCATGCAAGCATGTGAGAGTGCTGGTGTGTGAGTGTGAGCCTGGTGTGAATGTGTTTGAGTGTATGTAGGTGTGTGTATAGGTTTGTGGAGGCATATGTGTGCAAGCATGTTTGTTCACTGTGTGGGTGTGAGCATGTGTAAGCACATGAGCTCCCATGAGCTTGTACATGAACACTTGTAGGTGTGTGTGTGAGCATGTGTGAGTGTGTGAGGATGTTTATACACCGTGAGTGAGCATGTGTAAGTACATGAGCTCTTGTGAACTTGACATGAACACTCGTAGGTGTGTGGGTGAGCATGTGAGTGTGTGAGGATGTCTGTACACTGAATGAGCATGTAGAAGCACATGAGCTCCCGTGAGCTTGTACGTGAGCACTTGTAGGTGTGTGTGTGTGAGCATGTGTGAGTGTGTGAGAATGTTTGTACACTGTGTGGGTGTGAGTGAACATGTACAAGCACATGAGCTCCTGTGAGCTTGTATGAGAGCACTCATAGGTGTGTGTGAGCTGTGTGAGGGTACAAGGATGTTTGTACACTGTGAGTGGCAATGTGTAAGCACATGAGCTCCTGTGAGCTTGTAAGTGAGCACTCACAGGTGTGTGTGAGTGTGCGTGCAGGCCCAAGTGTGGAGGAAGGGGCCTCCCTCCCTGCTCCTCCCCAAGTCCGGTCTCGGCTTAGGAGCGAGTGTGATATTTCTCACACATTTCTTCTCCCTTCCCTTATATTCCCTTTCACTATTATTCATATTCCCCAAATGAATGAGAACATACACTGTTTGTCCTTCTCCGGTTACTGTGGCCAAGTTCAAAAAGGGTGTTGCCTGAGTTCTCCTCTAGGATTTTGATGGAATCTTGTCTCACATTTAGATCTTTCATCTATTTTGAGTTTATCTTTGTGTATGGTGCAAGAGAGTGGTCTAGTTTCATTCTTCTGCATGTGGATGTCCAATTTTCCCAGCACCATCTATTGAAGAGACTGTCTTTCTTCCAATGGATAGTCTTTCCTCCTTTATCGAATATTAGTTGACCATAAAGTTCAGGGTCCACTTCTGGGTTCTCTATTCTGTTCCATTGATCTATGTGTGAGAAATATCAGAAAGGGAGACAAAACATAAACACTTCTAACTCTGGGAAATGAACTAGGGGTGGTGGAGGGGGAGGAGGGCGGGGGTGGGGGTGAATGGGTGACGGGCACTGAGGGGGACACTTGACGGGATGAGCACTGGGTGTTATTCTGTATGTTGGTAAATTGAACACCAATAAAAATTAATTTATTAAAAAAAAAAAAAGGAGCGAGTGTGAGCGGGCCTGAGGTCAGGCAGCCCCGCCCCCGCCCCTCCGACATGCTGCTGCCCCGGGGCTCTGCTCACCCCGCCTTCGCCTTCGTAGCCGCAGCAGGAAGCGAACCAGCCAGCGCTCCTGGGCCCTGTTGTGCCCGACGGGCGTGGGGGGCTCAGCGACCCTGGATTCTTCACCCCATGAGCACACGTTTCCTCGGTAGTGCTGTGTACGTGGCACGCGCAGCGTGCGTCCTGTGCAGGGGTGCCACCCGGCAGGCTCCTCCGAAGGGAGCCGTGGGTGTGAGTGCGGGTCTGGTGCAGCTGCGCAGCGATGCAGTGGGCGGCGACCGCGTCTCCAGCGTCTTCTTCCCGCCGAACGTGAGAGACCTCCCCTTGGCGGGCCAGCCCGCGGGCACCAGCCAGCGGGGCACCAGCCAGCGGGTCCAGCAGGGCCGCGGGAGGGAGGGCATGGTGGCGGGTCTTACCAGCCCGGCCGCAGAGGGACGGTCCCGTCACCTGCACCGCTCGCAGGGCCGAGGTGTGGCCGTGTCACCTGAGCCTGGGCGAGCCGGGCACCGGGTACAAAGCACGGAGCATGTGGGTACTGGAAAGGCCTGGAGCAAGGAGTCGGCAGCCCAGCCCACAAGCGAGCCGGCACTCGCCGTCCTCTGTGCACCGCCAGAGGACTTCCTGGAGGCGGCCGGCATGAGCCTCTGAGGTCAGCATGGAGAGACGTGTCCACGTGGACGTGAGCTTGCTTCCACTGCGAGGGCTACAGGAGCCTGAGCCCAGAGGTTGAAGGAAGCCGTCCACAAGTAGTGATGACACGCAATTTAGTACAGCTTTTGTTCTGTGAATTACAGTTTTCTCTGAGTCTAAGTGAATGTAAAAATAAAAGCATAATTGCTTTTAAAGTGACCCATGAAAGTCTGCATCTGCTGAATGCTTGTGCTCTTTCAACATAATTCTGTCAACAGGGTTTTAAACGGTAACTTAGGCCACTTAAGAAGTAAATTGGCTTGGACGTATCTTTTCAGAAATGTGCTTGTTTTAGGAGTTGGGCTGCCCTCTGCTCTTTCTTCTTTTTTGGCCTAATAAGGTGGGATGGTTAACAGTGGGCGCTGTGTGCCTGGACCACTGTCTTCTCTTAACTCCTGCTGGCACTGAAGGCAAGTGGGCAGTGATGACTGAGCACCGGGTGTCCACCCACAGGCAGCGCTCCCTGAGGTGCACAGAGGGTTGGCCAGTGGCGTGGTAGGAACCATGGACTTGGCCAAGCTCCCCGAGGAACTTCAGGGTCAGCAGAGGGTCCGGGCCAGTGAGTTCGGGCTTCTGGTCCATGGGTCAGGAGGAGCAAGGAAGGAGACAGGGCAGGAGAAGGCGGGGTGTGGGCAGCCTCCCCAAGAGGGGTCTCTGGTCTCTGCAAGGGAACCATGGGGATCACCCTTGAGCTGCCCAGGGACATGGGGCCTGGGGACAGCAGGGCCGGGAGGGCAGAAGGTGAAGTGCAGCAGGCCCAGTCACTGTGGAGCCAGAGGGCTCTCAACCAGAGGCAGCAGGAGGAAAGGCTGGAGGGGTGACAGGATGGCAGGCCTGGGGTGCTGGGAACGGAGGGGCGTCCATGGAGCCTTGGCGTTGGAGACCTGAGCTGGCGGTTGTTACCCCTTTCCACACCCACTTCCACCTCCAAACATGATAGGAACAGTGTCTGCACGTGGCAGCGGCTTAGGCACGCCAGCTGTCATCATCAGCATGGTGGCCAGTAGACGAGCTTCTGATTCACACTGGACCCCAGAGACGGAGAGGGGCCACCCCACCACGTGCAGAGTGAGACGGAGTGGTTTCTATCCCTGAGGTGAGGGCGGGGATGCTGCCAGTAGTGGGAGGGGTGCACACGTCACACCGGGTCGCTAATGTGCCTACACGTGAACTGTCACATCTGCGGAGCCAGGAGTCAGGCACGCTGCCCCGCCGCTACAAGGACTGGGTCTGAGAAAATGAGGGCCGGCAGGAGAGACCCGGCAGCCCCTGGGAACATAGTGCGTCCTCCTGAAGCTCCGTGTGGCCGGAGAGACAAAGCTGCCATGTGCATCCCTCATTTTCTTCCTGGGCTGAGGCCCACCCATGAGGGGAAGGAAACAAAGCACCTGCCTTGGCTCATCTCGTTACTAAGTGTGGTGCTTGTTTTCCGGCTCCGATTCCAGTGGCCACGACACCTCCCTCGTCTGTCCCTCAGAGACAGCGCCCAAGTGTGCGGGGTGTGCTCTGTGTAGGGCAGGCACCCACCAAGCACTGGGGGATGAGCGTCCCTGGAGGCTCCACACGCAGGGGCACCAGGCCTCCCCGCCACTCCCCTCCCTTGTTATTACTCTGCTTACTGCCCCGCAACTGATCTGAAAGGATTAAGGATAAATTAAAAGGAAGCATGTGACAGATGTAGACGGGCCTCCCAGCAGGTGGGTGGCGGGCGTGGCATGGGGGGCACACACGGTGGGCAGTGGGATTACTGCTGAGAGGTGCGTCCCCACCTTCCCGGGGTGGGGGTTTGGGAAACGTGCTGTAGGACACGTGAGAGCTGAGATGCACCCCTCGCAGAAAGTGTCTGCCGGAGGAACCTGCCGCAGGGGGGACCACCCCCAGGTCCCCAGGGCCAGTGCCAGGGCTCCGGGACCTGATGCTCTGCTCCAGGTCGGCCGCCACCAGCCTGCCCACCATCAGCAAGCCTTTACTCTCTTGCTTGTCAGGCTCAAGATGCATCAATAGGAAGATTTCACTGCACTGACTCTGACACCTGCTCCCGCCCCCTCCCCTGGACAAGTGGCTGTGGTGCCAAGTGTCCATGCATCCCCATCTCTCCTCTTCCATCGACCCAGGCCAGGAGCTGGGATACTGCAGGTGGCATTACCCAGGTTGCTGGGACCTTTACTGCCAAAAAGTGAAAAATAGGAAATAAGAATTTGAACATCTTTCCAATTTATGTTTTTTAATAAAAACCTTAATTCTCCAGCCGTGTGGAGCCTCGTGGCATGGGTACTAGCTTAGCTTTACTCACTCGTGGCATTTTTGCCAGAAACACATGCACCCTTGCTGCACATGAAGTGACTGGTTTCTAGAAAGCCCGAGTCATGTCCGGGGTCTCCAGTTGTGTGTCAGCCATTGGAGGGTTTAGCCTGAGACCCCGGTCGCTTTGGGGCTGATACCCGTGTGTGTGTTCACCCCTGGTGGAACCACAGACCTCACTTTGTTCTTCAAATAGGGAGATTTACTGAAAAACCCTCCAATGATCATCCAGCTGGATCTCAGTCATGTCCTAGGAGGTCAATGGGGTTTCACTCAGCATCTCTGGCTACCCTCCACACCTGCCATCTTCTCAGCTAGCACGCTTCTTGGAGTGGCTTCCAGGTGGTCCTCGTGAGAAGGCCCAGTCCTCGTGTCTTGTCATGGTCAGGCTGGACACTGGCAACCTGTGTGCAGAAGAGGACGTAATTTGTGCCGCAGTGAGGCTGGTGACCAGGGACACGAGCAGCCTGGGCGCATGGCTGAGGGAGTCCCTGTGCTTGTCCCAGAGTGGCCCTGGGTCCCTGTGGAAGCACAGCCTCCTGCCCCATTGCAGCCTGGTCCACGTGTTCCTGTGGAATATGGGGTGCGGGGCCTTCTCACAGGGACTGGAGTGCCCTGCCCCTCCTGCCGTGGCTGCCCCATCTGCGCCCAGGGTGCAAATAATGTAGAACTGGCTCCTGAGTGTTCCCTCTGTAGTAGGAACTGGGACACGTGTCGGATGCTGCTGTTTTTACTGTCTGTGGAGGTGAGGCCTCTGAAGGGTGAGGGAGCAGGACTCTGACGGATGGAGCCTTGGAGAGGACCACCCCCTGCCCCCCCACCCCCTGCTACCCCCGCCCCCTCATCCCCCTGCCCCTCATCCCCCTGCCCCCTCCTCCCTCCCCCCCACCCCACCCCGCCCCCTCCTCCAGCTCATTCAGTTCCCAGGCCCTCTTCCTCCCTTCCTGTGCGTTCTGCCTCCGGTCATCTTCCACTTAACCAAAGGCTGCCATGCACATGGCATTGGCTCTTGGTTTGTAAAATCCTATAACTCAGATAAAGTTACTTTACATTTCCTGATCTTAAGCACCCCACAGGGTTGCTTTGACGGTTAATTACTTTTATAACTGTGGTGCCATGACGTCCTATAAAAAGGTCAGGTCTACGCTGCTGACCTGTCATTGCCAGCAGTGCTGGGATCTGGTCCATCCTCCACCCACTGCACCACGTCTGCACCTAGTAGGTGTTCCACACACCTTCTGAGGGAGTGACAATGAATTAATAGTGCAGGTTTTAGATAACAGTGAAATACCAACCCCATCGTGTGCATCCTGCCCCCTCGGGGAAATGTCCTCGTGGAGTCAATCCCGAGTGGCCTGCATTGTAGAAAGGCTTGCTCACTCGGCTGCCCTGGGATTTGGGACAGACTTCCATGAGCAGGTTTGTACCTGCCCCGTTTCATTGCCGGTGATCCTGGTTGTGCTCTGGAGCCCGTGTCTATTGTAGACAGTGTGGGGGCGAGGTCAGACCCCTGTCCCCGTTGCCCAGACGCCACTCACTCCTGTTTGCTGTGGGGGACACAGTCTTGCAGATGATTGATTGTTTTTGTGGAAAAGCTTAGCAACCTTCATGTCAGGCAGCAAGAGTGAAAGTCCTGCTCACATCCCCACCCTGCATAGCTGGACACCCTGGACACAATTAGGAAGGACCACAGTCTTGTCTGCAGAAGGTAGTAAAGTCTTGCATTTGTTCACGAAGATCAGAGGAGAGCTTTCCCCTTACAGGGTGGGTGATCCTAACTCTCTGGGGCCATGATCTCAACCCGCTGGAGCCATGAAGAATGTAGCTTCCCTCGCAGTCTTCCACCTTTCTCACAGCTGTGGAATGGCCAGATGATTCACAGACCTTCCAGAAACTTCATGGGTATATATTTTTGTTTCTTTTGTACAGAAATATGGAATTTACCAATGTGGAAACTGCAAGCTTTCCTTTCAGTAATGATAACAGAGCATAGGGGACACTTGGGGGGCTCAGTGGTTGAGCATCTGCCTTCATGACCCCAGGGTTCTGGAATCGAGTCCTGTACTGGGCTCCCTGCATGGAGACTACTTCTCCTTCTGCTTGTGTCTCTGTCTCTTTCTGAGTCTCTGATGAATAAATAAATGAAATCTAAAAAAAAATAATAGAGCATAATATAAATCCATGCCTAGGTAGTCTGTTAGAATCTGTTTTCCAGTATTGTGTCAGCCACCAATCTGCACGCAACCCTCCTCCTTGTCCAGTGCAGTGGCGGCAGGTGTCCATCACCGTCACCCAAGGTGTCAGTCAGAGGTCCTTTGAGATTCTCAACCAGCAGGTGTTTCCTAAGCACTTACTGTGTGCCCCAGCCAGCCAGGTGCACAGGGAGCAGCGGGCCTGCAGCATCCCTGTTCCCGGTGAGTTTTCCCTGAGGAGGTAGGAGCAACAGCAAGGAACTGTTGAGCAGCACGTGGTCCACAGTGAAGGGATGTGAGAAAAGTATTAAGAGCAGTTTGCGTAAACCCAAGTGTTTGTATCTGTTACATTCGGTATTATTTACAGCACCCGAATCTTACATTTCCTTTGGCCTTTGTCATCCCCGCAGTGGGAAGGGCCTAGCCTCTCCCGCCTGGCACCCACATGGTCGCAGGTGTCTTGGGCTCAGTCTACAGTGACTTCTTGCTAACTGGAACTTTAACGGACCAGAGCTGCTCCTACATCACTGTGTGCGGTATCGGCGGGTATGCTGTTCCTCTCCAGCCTCTTCATGCCGCAGGTTTGCAGATCCACTCGTTTCTCTGGATGTGACGTCTCCGCGCAGTTTAGGTGCTTGGCGGGTGTGCTAGGCTGCATCCTGCCAGCAGAGAGGGATGTTAGCATGTGGTTCCAGGGACACTGTGTGAGAAGGAGTTTGGAGATGGATCAGATGAAGATGAGATGGAGGAATCTGAACTCAAAGATGGGCACGAAGGTAAAGACAGTGATGAAGCTGAGGATGCTGAGCTGTACGATGACCTTTACTGCCCAGCATGTGACAAATCTTTCAATACTGAAAAGGCTATGAGGAATCATGAAAAATCAAAGAAGCATCAGGAAATGGTTGTTTTGTTAAAACAACAGTTGGAGGAGGAGGAAGAAAATTTTTCAGGACCTCAAACTGATGAAAATCCATTGAATGCCAATTCGGAAGAAATAGAAGATGTACCAAAACAAAAGCTTTCTAAAAAGCAGAAGAAAAAGAAACAGAAACCAGCACAGAATTATGATGATAATTTTAATGAAAATGGAACTGAAGAAGGAGTAAAGGTTGAATCAGAAGATACCAATTTAAATCAAGACCGTGCCAAAGAACTGAAAGGTAGTCCCCAAGCAAATAGCAGTGTCACAGAGACTGTCCAACTCTGTGATGATCCAAAAAGTGAAGCTAAGAATGCTCCTAAACTCAAAGGAAAGAAAGCCAAAGATACGAAAAAATCTGTCAAAGTACCTGCTGAACCACAGACAGTGAGTGATGTTCTTATCAGCTGTACAACCTGCCATAGTGAATTTCCATCCCGGAATAAACTTTTTGACCATCTGAAAGCCACAGGTCATGCAAGAGCACCTTCATCATGTTCTTTAGGCAGCGTAACAAGTAGTCGAAGCAAGAAAGAAAAACGTAAAAACAGAAATTCTGCCAACACTTTTTCTTTTTGATTGTCTCTAGATTTTGAAACCAAAAACAACTGAAATCATCTAAAGAGTTAAAAAAAATTTCGGTGATCTGCAATTTATTGCATTGTGGAGGATTATTTTTTATCTTGTAAAAACATTTTTTTGTTTAATATATATTTTTTAAACATTTCATTAGTGATTGAATTCTACTTTGCCGTCTGAATTGACTTGAATGTCTCAAAACAGGTAAAATGCTGTAAAAGTACGCATTCTTGATTTCTGTTGGCTCACGTGGACAGAAATGTACAGGGAGAATTAAATTATTTTAACACATACAAAAAAATGTCAGAATCTCGGGGTTTTAATTGCATCCCCTCCTAATACAGATGTCTTTGTTTCCACATTGATCTCTCGAAGGCTTAATACAGGTAATATCTAGATACAAAGAACTCAAACCATGAGATTAATAAGAGCGCTGCAAGACACAAGAATTAATAAAGGAGCGAGATGTGGGTTGAAAGAAGTCTGTCTCTTCAAACATGGACTTAATCATTTGTCAGAGGGGACACGTTACAGGAGAGGATGCTGACCTCATAAGAACCAAACCCACCTAAACTCAGATCCTTTTTTCTGGGCCCAATTATGTCTTCAGGTGTCTCTTTGGCCATGGGTTTCCCAAGAGGATAAATATTGACTATTTGCAGTTTTCTTTTTTTTTAATATTTTATTTATTTATTCATGAGAGACAGAGAGAGAGAGAGAGGCAGAGGGAAAAGCAGGCTCCATGTGGACAGCCCGATGTGAGACTCGATCCTGAGACTCCAGGATCACGCTCTGAGCTGAAGGCAGGTGCTTAATAGCTGAGCCACCCAGGGATCCCTATTTGCAGTTTTCAATTGTTTCTTTATGTCAGTGGTATTAAGAACTACTTGGGGGGGAAATAAATTTTTATACAGGTAATGTATTTTTATTCATACTTTTAACTTCCTCTAATAATGAATAGGTCTATTTGAACTACCCCGGCTTTTCTGCTGTTCCTGAAACATTCCGAGCAAGTGCCCCATGGCCTTTGCACTGCTCTTCCCAAAGCCTGGGATGCCTCCCCTTAGACATTTGCATAGCTCTGTACATAGATTGGATTTTCAGCTATACTGTTTTCCTTCCCTCTGAAGAGTTTCCTGTAACATTTCTTTCAAGGCAAACCCACTGTTGACAGAATCCCTCCTTTCTTTGTTTATCTGTAAAAATATTTCTCCTTTACTTGTGGAGGATGATTTCACTGAATACAGATTTGCTAGGTTGGTGCGTGTCTTTTAACACCTTCAATATTTAGTTTCATTCTCATCTTGCATGGTTTCTGAAACAAAGTCAGTGGAAGTCCACCTTTGCATTTTGGTGGGTTAGGTGTGTTCTCCTTTGGCTTATTCAAGACTTTCTCTTTGATCTTCTGCAGTTTGAATATAATATGTCAGGATAGACAGGGGGTGGGGGGTAGATTTATTTGGATGGGTGTTCTCTGAGCTTCCGGCATCTGTGGTTGAGTGTCTGTCATTAGTTTTGGGATTTCTCAGCCATCGTTATTCAAAGTGTTTCTCCTGCTCCTTCCTTCCTTGTCCTCCTGGTAGTCCCATCACACATGGGGCAGACTCCCGGTAACCTGCCCCACAGCTCACAGTAACCTCCCCCTGTCCTCTTCATATCTCCCCTCCCTGAAAGGCACTTGTGGAAGTTTCTGCCAACGTCTCTCCGAGCTCCCTGGCTCTTCTATCAGCCATGCCCAAGCCCACCCGTGAGCACATCAAGGGCAGTCATCGTTTCTGCTGCAGCATGTTTGATTTCCAGTATTTTAACAACTATTTCTCGGATTTTCCATTTCTCTGCTTACATTGCTCATTGTTTCTACAGGTTGCACACTCTTTCCGATAGAGCTCTTAGCATAGTAGTCACCGTGATTGTGAGTTTCGGGTCTGATGATTCCAAGATCTCTGCCATGTCTGAGTCTGATTCTGATGCTTGCTTTTTCTCTTCAAAATGTTGTTTTGGCTTTGCCTTTTAGCACACCTTATGATTTTTGTTTAAAGCCAGACGTGGTCCACCAGCCAAAGTAATGGGTACATACATGGGCCTTTGGCTTGAGGCGTGTGTGTATCCGGCTGTGTGTGCTGTGGCCATGGTAGCAGAGGCTGGGATTTCCTCTTGGGTACTTATTTTGTTTCCCTCCTTTCCTGTGGGTTTCCCTAGGTCTGAGCTGGGGGTTCTTGTAGCTGTGATTTCCTATAACTGTACAGGAAGGTCACTGATGTGGGGGGAAGGGGTGGGGCAGCCAGGGCTCATGGCTTTTGAGTGACCAGCACCCTAAGGCTGTGAGCTTCCCGTGTGCCTCTTGGGCCTCTCTCCTTGAGAGGATACAGGTGGGCTGCAGGGGCTGGAATGAGCCACATGTGTGCAGCATCTGTAAGGTTATAAATGATAAGACCTTGTGTTTGTGTTTTTAAGGTGTGCTAAATGTTATACATTTATACACACTCTGTATATGTAAACACTTTGCATTACATATAGCATAAGATTTTTTCATATAAATATGTAGTATATTTGAACAATAATCCTTTGTTAGTAAATTATGTATATTACAAAAATAAAGATACAGCTCATGCTTTATCTTTTTATATGGTATCGTTTATTGCACAGAATTTGTTAGAAATTAATCTTATCAAAACTGATCAGCATTTTCTTTAGAGTTTGGGCTTTTTGGGTCTCCATTAAGGTACCTTTTTCTACAGTGATGTCAGAAAAATATTTGCCAGTATTCTCTTCTAGAATTTTAGTCTTTAATCCATCTGGAATTTTTTTGCTGTTAATGTGAAATAGAATTTTATCTCTTTCTACTTAGTCTACTTTCCTGGCACTTTTCCCTGAATGGTTTAAATATCCTCCCTTCCTTTGGTGACATCACACCTGTTCTGTGACATCACATGTGACATCACGTCTGATGAGTACCCCAGTCCCACATGCAGGTTCTATCTTCCTAGCTTCTGAGTTTTACTATGTTGGGTGTATTTATCAATCTTCCCAATACCATGCTTATCAAGTTTGTAAGAAAGACTGATTAGATTTTTTAATCAGAATTCTATTTATTGCATATCTTAGTTTGGACGGAATTGGCATATATACAATATTAGGTCTTCCTATCCATATACATGGTGTATTTAGATTTATATTGCCATTTATTTAGTTATTCCTTTGTCATTCAACAAAGCTTTATTATTTTCCCTATAAAATTCTTAAAATATTTTGTTTAGTTTTTTGAAGTACTATAACATGGGAGTGTATTGTTTTTAAATTAATTTCTAGTCATTTAAAAATAATTTTAAATCATTTTAAATATTTGTTAAAAATAATCTAAAATTATTTTGGTACAGGAATTATGGAAAACAGTATGGATGCTCTTTAAATTTTAAAAATAGAGCTTCCATATGATCCTGCAGTCCCATGTCTGGGTATTTATCCAAAAAACCCAAAATGGCATTGTTGAAGAGATAACTCACCCCTGTGTTCATTGAAGCATTATTTGTAATAGCCATGACATGGAAACAGCATGTGTCTGTTGATGGATGAATGGATAAAGAAAATTTGGCCCACACACACAATGGAATATTACTCAGCCATTAAAATAGGGAAATCTGCCATTTGCAACAATATACGTGAAGTTTGAAGGTGCTATGCTAAGTGAAATAAGTTAGGCAGAGAAAGACAAATGCCATATGATCTCAGTTATATGTGTAATTTTTAAAAACCAAACTTATAAAACAGTAAAATGATGGTTGCCAGGGGCTGGGAGGGGTGGTTGGGAATGGGGAGATGTTGGCCAAAGAGTTCAAACTTCCAGTTATAAAATGAATAAGTTTTGGGGATCTAATATACAGTGTGGGGACTATAGTTAATAATACCATGTTGTGTGCTTGGAAGTTGCATAGACAGTCGATCTTAAATGTTCTCACCACATGAAAATGTGACCTGTGAGGTGATGGATGTGCTCACTTACCTTGTGGCCATTATTTCACAGCTTGCAGTGCACCGAATCTTCACATTGTGTACCTTAAGCTTACAAAATATTATATTCCTTTTTAAAAAAAATATTATATTTCAATTATATCTCCATAAAGCTGGGGAGATAATAAACAGTTTAACAGCTTAATTTTTAAAAAAGAAATGTACAATTATTATTTTATAATTAGTCATGGCTGATAGAGAGGCACATTGTTTTCTGCTTTGACCTTGTGTCTTGCACCTTTGAAGAAAATTCCTATTAGTTATAATTGCTTGATTATAGGTTCTATATGTAGGAAAGCATATCTCCAGCTTAGAGTTGTTTTTGTTCCTTCAAATCCTATATATCCGTTTTTTTTTTCTTAATTACATAGGATTCTGTAAATAGGAGTGATTGCAGGTGTCAGTGTCTGTGTCAGACCCGAAGAAAAGCTCTTTCAGTATTCCATCCTGACAAAGGACGATCTTTGCTGGAAGACTTGAGTAGATAACCATTACTAGATTAAGGATGTTGTACTCCCAGTAACTTAAAATTTAAAAAAAAAGCTTTTTTGAATGGATGAACTGTTTATTCTTGAATCCTGAGATGTTATTTGGGTTTTCCTCTCTCTAATCTCTTAATAAAGTGAATAACATTGATAGACTTTATTTATTTTTTTTATTTATGTGAGAGAGAGACAGAGCATGAGCAGGGGGAGGAGGCAGAGGGAGAGGGAGATGCAGACACTCCACCGAGCAGGGAGCCCCACATGGGGCTCCACCCCAGGACCCTGGCTCATGACCCAAGCCGAAGGCAGGTGCTTCACTGACTGAGCCATCTGAGCGCTCCACATTGACAGACGATCTGATGCAGATTTTTGCCTTTCTGGGGCAGACTGCTTTTGGTCATGAAGTTTTGTTTTCCTTCATTGGATTCAGTTTGATAATATTTTGGGGGGATTGAAATTCACTCATTTTTCTTGTCCCGTTTTAGTACAAGGTAACACTAACCCCATAGGGTACCTTGTGCCTTCAGCTGGGAGACCCCTGCCCAAAGCAGGGAGGGGCTGTCGCTCTGAGGCTGGCTGTCAGGGCCTATGGCCCTCCACGGGTGCTACAGCGTGAATGCTGGTGTCCCTGGCTAGTGGCTTGGTACAGTCAGGTTCTGTTCTTTTTGATTCAATTTTGGTATTTTTGGTGTTTTCCTCCTAAAAATCATGCATTTCATTTCTGTTCCCTGATTACGTTTGTGCTGTTCATGGCATTCTTTCTGTCTGTAAGTCCCTGCTGTAGAAGCTGTTATGTCCTTCTTCATTCCTAAAGTACTTATTTCTACCTGTTTCCATTCATGATCATCTTGATAAGCTGTTTCCGTGTTTTACTTATCTTTTCAAATAACCAGCTTTTATGTGTTTGTCAGTGTTTTTTATTGTTTTTAATTTTATTACTTTTTTGCTATTAGTGTCTCTTTCAGATTATTATATCATCTCGATTTCTTATGGTGTTAATTCTCTTGTTTGCTTGTTCTTTTGAATTTTGCTGAAACTTCTTCATTGTAGGTTGTTCCTTATGATGTTCATGGGGTTTTTAATTGTAATTTTATCTTTGATGCCTTTTCTTATGAGAATCCTGTGGAAGTCCCGAGAACCCTCATTATTGAAAATGTTCCTTTAAAGTGATTTTAATTGGAGTGATTCTGACTAGACTATTACGTTAAGTATAGGATGATTTTATCATACTAGGGTGTGACACTCCTGTGTGGTACAGACTCTAGGTTTCTCTTTCTCATGGGCGATATTTTTATTTTGATCCAGAGGCTAAAGAAAAGATGGGAGGGGAAGGGCAGGTTGGAGGCCGTGGTTGGGAGTCGGCCTGGCTCGCTGCCATGGAGCCTGCTGCCCACGAGCGGGTGTTAGCCCCGCGCACATAGACTCTCCACTGGGGCAGACACCACCTGCTCCCTAGCCTGTCTCCGTGCATGCTCATCAGTCCAGCCTTGGTTTGCTCTGCCTTGGGCATCTGGGGGATTCCCTCCCTTCCTTGCAAGTTCACTTGTGTATCAGAGTCTTTGTTGTGTTGTATTTGGATTTGGCATATTGATGCATTCGTCACTCATGTTTTTTTTGCTGTTTGCTTCCATCTGGAGTCCCTCTTGACTCTATGGTTTCAGAGTTAGGATGCCTGTTGATGACAAAATTAGAGCATTTCAAGGTACACACTTTCACCACATGGATTCTTAAAAAGACCCCTGTGCATCTGAGATTTTTCCAGTCTGATCTCAGCCTTCTGGTTCTCCTGAGCTTACTGTGTCAGCCGGGCCATGTGTTCTTAATCCAAAAGAAATGGTGACTAGTTTAACAAGAGTCACTAAATAGATCCCAGCTTTCAGTGATGCCATTTTGTTTGACGGAGACAGCAGAGAAGAGCTCTGTGTCAATTCCAGGTGTAGGTATATAAGCCCCCTCCCTGGAAATGACCTCTATGTGCCAAATGTTGACCATCCCATAGTCGATATCCTGCCTCCACTGCCATCAGTGTGAGAGCCCCCAGGAGGCCCAGCCTCTGCGGTGACCCCAGACTCAACTCAGGCCCGTCAGGGTTTGGGAGGGCGAAGGAGCTGGGATCAGGAATCCAGCCACCTACCCTGACTCCTGGTCCCTGGGTCCCAGCCCCTCGGGGATGGGGGACATCACAGATCATAGACTGCAGAGGCTGCAGGGCAATTCTGGCTCCAACTACTCAGAATTAGCCAAACTTCAGGGGTGACGACACCAACCCCACAAGGCTACCCCCACTCAGACACCGGCTGCAGCTGGTGGGGTTCCCATGTCCCCCTCAGGCTTGAGAATTCCCTAGGCTGACTTGCAGAACTCAGGAAAGCTCCATCTATGATCACAGCTTTGTTACCACAAAAAGGTACAAACCAGGAAAGAAGAGACACATAGGATGAAGTCTGGGTGGGTCTCGGCATGATGCTGCCTTGTGCTCTCCCTGTGGAGCCCGACATCCTGTTTGCCTAGCATGTAGACTCACAGAGGTTTGCAGGGTCCTGCCCACCAGGGAAGCTCACTTGAACCCGTGTCTAGACTCCTGCCCATGAACCAGCAGCCGGGGGATGAGTGTGGTCTCCAGGCCCCTACCTGGGACCAGGCTGCCACCATGTGGCTCAGAGCCCCAGCCTCCATCTCATGGTCCGTATCTCTGGTGTGGCTGCCCCACCTCGAGCCACAGAAGGAGACACTTGACTCCGTGTTCCCTATCCGACAAGGCTGTGCCAGGTTCCACTGGCAGGCCAGCCCCCACCCTGTGAGTTTACATCCATTCACACTCAGGGTTCTGTACACTTGCAGGTGTATAGACTTGCTGCCCGCTGTCTTAAGTGTCCAATATGACCCCCACCAGGTCCAAACTAATTCTAACACACAAAAAAAATGCTAAATATGCCCTTGGGTGCTCTGTACATACAACTCAAAGCTGTGTAAGCTGCGTCTGACACTTCTGCATTCATGTTTTCAGACAGAAGAACTGTTGTTGTAGACTTTCTTCCATTATTCTGATGTGCCCTACCATCCTCAGACTTTATTTTAACCCGAGGTGTGCATACCTGTGCACGCACAAAGGTACCTGGCAGCCGAGGCACAGAAACCAAAGCCGGTTTGGTTCCTCAGCATCCCCCTGATGATGGAACTAGAAACGCTCACTGTTTTTTTCTGGAAATAATTATGGGTTCCCAAATTAACTTGGAGGTGACCTCAGCACCTGGAAGCCCCTAACTGTTGACTTGTAAGTCGTCCTGGGATTCTTGCTTCTCATCGGTGCTGCAGGGAGATTCAGAGCGCCAAGATCCCTACGTGCCCGATGACACGACAGGCCCTGCTGCTCTGTGGTCCTTGTATCTTGTCCAGTGTCTACATGACAGTTTTGGAAGAACTGGCCCAATAAATATTTTCAACCGTAGGCACTTACAGGGCCTTGTTTAAAAGATACTAATATATGCTTTTGGTTAATTGATTCATAGAGCTACGTTTTATACACATAAATAAGTGGATTATGAGAGTTTATTCAACGGCCCGGTGTTACCTCCTTGGGAGCTGAGAGAAGTCACCTGTTATGTGGCCCCATCACATCATGTCTACATGAGACGGGATTTCCTGCCTGATCTTGGGGTGCATCCAGTGGGGGCTGTGTCCCCATGAACCATGGTGTAGCTGTGTGCTATGACCAGGGTGGTGAGCAGGAGGAGCCAGGACAGGGTCTGCTATGAGGTGCCCTGGGCTCCCTCTGGGTCCCCTCTGAACTAGCAGAGGCTGTGCTTCCTCGAGGTGACATCCCACACTATTCTGTTGTGAGCTACCAGGGCCCACCTGCGTGCAGCATCTCCCCCACAAGGGAGGGTGCCAGGGGGCAGTACCCATCCTTCATCAGGGCCCACCTGAGTGCAGCATCTCCCTCAGGAGGGAGGGTCCTGGGGGGTGTACCCGCCCTTCATCAGGACCCACCTGAGTGCAGCGTCTCCCCCAGGAGGGAGGGTACTGGGGGGAGTACCCGCCCTTCATCAGGACCCACCTGAGTGCAGCGCCTCTCCCAGGAGGGAGGGTACTGGGGGGAGTACCCACGCTTCATCAGGGCCCACCTGGGTGTAGTGTCTCCCCAACGAGTGAGGGTCCCAGGGGGCCTACCCACCCTTCATCAGAGTGCACACACCCCCTCCCTGGCCTTTACTCATGGGAGCATGTGATTACGATGGGTACGAGTGCCCCTTGCTCCACTGGAGCTGGGTCCTGGAGCCTGGCAGCAGCAGGAAGGCCCCATCGGCGTCGGCCCCGGGTCTGGGGATGGGCCCCAAGGCTCCACATGGCCTGTTTCTCCAGAAACATATCTTTGTGCACATCCTGCCTCAGAAAACATCCAAAGGTCCCTTGAAATTGAAAGCTCAGCTGCTCAGAGCACCCTCCTGAATCAAGAGTAGGAAACAAAGGACATGGAGAGACTTCAAAGGTTTCTGGGGCCTTCGGAGCTTCCAGCTTCAAAGCAGACTCTCTCTTTTGTAGTTTTACTCCAACGATAATTAATACATTTTAAATACCGTCCCATAAACAGCTCACCTTCTGATTTCGGTCCCCCTATCCTCCTGAATGATTTAAACTGTTTTCCGGCTTTGTCACTTTTTAGTGGCTCCTGACCTTTTTCCTTTTCTTTCTTTCTTTCTTTCTTTTTTTTTTTTTTAACAAATGAATAGTAACATCCACTGAAGATTAAAATGCCTTTTGAAAAGTTTATGTGAGAATGCTATTCCTAGAAAAAATCCTTTGCTGCTTGCCCTTCATTTATTTCTTTCTTCTGAAGTCAGGAAAAGCATTAATTTCCCAATTCCTAAAATGCATCATCATTATATTTCTCCATTTCAAAGATAAACAGAAGGCAGCAGAGAGCTTCACAGCACGTGGACACAGTTCCTGCCCAGAGAGGCAGGGCTGCTGCAGACACTCTGGCGGTAAACACCTGTCTTACGAAAATGAAGGGCATTCCTGAGGGGGTTACTGTTTGCTGCTCTACCCTGTGGTGAGACCTGTCCTTCCTTGAAAACAACACAGACCCCGCACATCACATGTGAGACCTAGTAAGCGCAGAGTACCAGGAAGAATGAGACAGGTGTCAGGACAGGTGTCGGGACAGCTTCTCCTCTCCAGGACCATGGTGGTCTGTCATCAGAGAGTCTTCTAGAATGGACACTTGCTTCTGTTAGTAAATTTGGGGAAACCGGGAGCATGTTGAAGACAGCAGTGGCCCCTGTGGCTGAACGGTGGTGTTTCTGCATCCCCTGCTGTGGCCTTTGGGATTTAACGTCATCTTGGGGGAGGTCAGCAGGTGGTGCAGACGACCTGAAGGTGTGATGTAACACGCATCCTTCTCTTCCATCTCCACTTCAGTGCACACAGAGCAGGAAAGAAAGACTTGCAGCCCAAGAGCACCTGAGGGTCATAGGGATGGCCCGGGGTGCCCCTAGCCGGCCCCCAGCACTGCTGACTCCAGATGGCTGAGGTGCTGGGCTGGGATGCTCGGGGCCTGAGAGCCACAGGGGTGCCCTGTGGCACAGTTCCCAAGCCCGTGGGTCTGCCATTAGGGTGTCAGTAGGGCTCTTGGGGAGGAGATTTTCGTTGCTGGCAGGGTTGGATTCTTTCTTGTAGATGTACCTGTCTTTACCTGGCCATCTTCCCCATGTGTCCCTGACCCCGTGCTCATGCGGACACCAGTCATCTTGGATCAGACCCACCCAATGACCTCACTTTACCCTGTCACCTGTGTAAAGATCCAATTTTCTTGCAGCCTTGGTGACAGGAACAGCATGTTCGGGTCCAGCGTGCCTCTTGAGGGGGGCAGCATTCAGCCCAAAGCAGAGCTTCAGCTCTGTAGTCACTGAGGGCACAGGACTGTGCTCTGTCCTGTTCATGCCACTTGCCTCTGGGAGGATTCCTTTCTGTACTGTTCTGCCTTTAGATAGTACCTGGCCTCAATTAGAAGGTAAGAAGGAACAGAATATTCCCATTTTCATCAGATACTTTCTGCTTTGGGGGGAGTGCAGAGGAGAACCACGTGGTCTGGTTATTGCTCACTGATGGGTGGACCCAGGGAACTGAGCTCCAACCCTGGGATTTATGCTCACTCCCTGGGGGCGTCTGCTGGGGGCCAGTGGGCACAAGCTCTCAGCCCTTCCCAATGTTCATTCCATGTTGTCCAGTGCTGCTTGTCCACCTCTGCTTGGACCTGAGCTGACAGTAGGTCCCAGTGATTTGCCCTCCTGAGCAGGAACGGAGGCTGCTGTGATAGGGCCGTCAGTGTGCAGTCTGGCTTCTCCATCCTCTGCTGGAGCATTTTTGACTCTTCTTAAGGGATGAGGACGGGCCAACTGCTTTGAATTCATAGCCCGATGCTCTGGTTTGGATATTACGATAGCTGTTTTCACTAGGTTGATTTTCAACAGGTGACCTTTGCAATGTTGGCAGGGCTATAGCCTCGTCCCTCTCAGAGGTCCTGGTCACTTAAGGCAGAGGGAAAGACGTGGCTTTCTTCTTATGGTTTGTGCTCACTCCCCGTTGTGGGTTTTGGATGCTTCCCCTACATGGGTGCTCACTCCATGCTGGTGCTACTGGCTGCCGCTGCCCCTTGCTCCATGCAGGGTTGGCCCCTCCCTCCACCCAGGTGACGCCCCTCCCTCCTACCCAGGTAATGCCCCTCCCTCCACGCAGGTGACACCCCTCCCTCCACGCAGGTGATGCCCCGGGGCAGGACACAGGGCTCTGGGGAAAGAGCAGCCCTTCAGTCAGTATTTCACCAGTTCAGGGCCTGCCTCCTAAGGCTGCAAATGTTCAAAACTACTTGTTCCTTCCAAAACTCCAGTCTTTTCTTCCCCAAATAGCATCAGTTAATCTAATTCACTTCTCTTTTTCTTGTTTTTAATTTCCATCCTATGCCTCACAATCCTTTCTGTTTCTAGGCTGTGTTGGTATCCTGCCTGTGGTTTTTTTGCCTGTTTTCCTCTCTCTCATCTGGTGGCTCTCTTCAA
The DNA here is from genome assembly GCF_905146905.1 of Nyctereutes procyonoides. Lineage (NCBI taxonomy): Eukaryota > Metazoa > Chordata > Mammalia > Carnivora > Canidae > Nyctereutes > Nyctereutes procyonoides. Next base: position 21,115,708 of record NW_026575120.1, read on the forward strand.
GGATTTGGGGTGGAAAGTGGATCAGCAGGCCCTGCTGCCGCTTCATGTTTCAGCTCCCTGTCTTCACTTCGCTTCTTAGTTTTCATGTTTTTAACTTATTCCATTCTCCTCCTCCTTTGTCCTTCAAACACATTCTTCACCTGTTTTTGTTCATGTAGGTTTTCAAGAGCCTCTCCTTCAAAATAGTGTACCACATAACCTGATCCCTGGAGACTTTAGGGGAAAAAATCCAATAATGACAGATGTTTTCGTGGGGTTTCTAGTCATAGAAACGTTAAGAGAATTTTAATATGATCAGGAGAGAAGACGTCTGAGTGGGGAGACCAGCTGGTACCCTGGGACCCTAACACTGGGAGGAGACAGCAGGGTGGGCAGACCAGCTGGTATCTTGGGGACTCTAACACTGGGGGAAGATGGCAGGATGGGCAGACCACCTTGTATCCTGGGACCCTAACATTGGGAGGAGATGCCAGGATGCACAGACCTCCTGGGACCTAACATTGGGAGGAGATGGCAGGATGGGCAGACCACCTTGTATCCTGGGACCCTAACACTGGGAGGAGATGGCAGGGGGGGCAGACCACCTGGTACCCTGGGACTCTAACACTGGGGAAAGATGGAAGGATGGGCAGACCACAAAATAGTGTACCACATAACCTGATCCCTGGAGACTTTAGGGGAAAAAATCCAATAATGACAGATGTTTTCGTGGGGTTTCTAGTCATAGAAACGTTAAGAGAATTTTAATATGATCAGGAGAGAAGACGTCTGAGTGGGGAGACCAGCTGGTACCCTGAGATCCTAACACTGGGAGGAGACAGCAAGGGGGGCAGACCACCTGGGACCCTGGAACCCTAACAGGGAGGAATTAGCACAGGTCACATTGGCTAGTACAGTGGATCTCTAACACTGGAAGTAAGGAGGGGCTACAGGGACTCCTTCATTCAGCCATGTTTTTGTGATATGCTAGTTATTTCTAAAAATGTTCTCTGCCAGAAGCTCAAATTGGATGTGTTCTCTGTTTAGTTTAAATTTTTAAAATAAAATTGAAGCTTCCAATCTTAGGACTACTGGAAAGTTGAGATTTTTAATGCTGCTTTGAATGTAACCAGCTCAGAAATGCTGCAAATTTCTTGGGTCTGAATAAAAAGACAACACCATGGGGCGGGGGCGGGGGGGGGTTCCATCCTGATCATGGCTACATCCTCCTCCTCCTGACTTTATGGGTGCTGTCACATCTGACTCTCTTGATGAGTTACAAATGTCCCAGACATCCCTAGGAGTTAAAACATCCCTAGGATGTTAGGACAACCCTATGGTTAGGACATCTTCAGTGATTAGGACATCTGTGTGCCTTAGGTATCCTTCGGTAATTAGGAATACTTGAGTGGTTAGGAGATCCCTAGGTGATTAGGACATCTCTGGTAGTTAGGACATCCCTAGGTGGTTAGGGCATCCCCAGGTAGTTAGGACATCCCTAGGTAGTTAGAACATTCCAGGTAGTTAGGACATCCCTGGTGGTTAGGACATCCCTAGGCAGTTAGGACATCCCTGGTGGTTAGGACATTCCAGGTGGTTAGGACATCCATAGGTAGTTACGATGCCCCTGGTGGTTAGGACATCCCTGGTAGTTAGGATATCATTGGTGATTAGGATATCCCTGGTGGTAAAGATATGCTAGGTGGTTAGGATGCCCCTGGTGGTTAGGGTATCCCTAGGTAGTTAGGACATCCTAGGTGGTTAGGATGCCCTTGGTAGTTAGGATATCCTTAGGTAGTTAGGACATCCCTGGTGGTTAGGACGTCCTGGGTAATTAGGACATCCTAGTTGGTTATCTTGGTGTAGGATTTGTTTAGTCTCTAATAATAAAATTATGGCTTTGTATTGTGGGCTGCAATCACTCGTGATATATTTCACAGGAATAGCATTGTTTATTTTATTGGAGAAATGCACTTCACAGCCTTGGTTTCAAAATGGTATTTTTAAAAAGTGTGTCTGGTTGACTTACACACCTAAGAACCTTTAGAGAGTAACACAACAACTGTGAAAATATGGGGCTAAGCAAAAGGGAGGTGATGTGAGAGATCGCAAGCTGTATAGGGGGTCACCAAGTGGCAGTGAGGGGCCTGTGTGTTTGGATCATAGTTGCCTCCAAATTTGTTGCTCAAGTTTCTGACCCTGTTTCCTTAGCTCTGAAACTCAGGGTTTGACCAAGAGCGATGGCTCTTATATTATGTCCCTGGAGCCCCAGGGGTCATTGCTGGGGCCACAGAAAGTCCTGAGACTTCCCACAGCTGCTTCTCCTTCCTCCTATCAAGGTCTAACAAACACCTGGCCTTTTATGTCTTATCTGTTGAAAATCGTGTCCCATGAGTTCATTCTACTTGAGTTCCTGTTACTGTTGGTGGAACCAGTGGATGAACTGGCTTCTCGGGGTCCTTCTCCTTCTGCATCGCTCATTTGTCTCCTGCATGTTGCTGTGGGTTCCAGGCTTGCCCATGAGCAGCTCAGATGGCCTGTGGAGAGCCCAGATCAGAGCTGTGGTACTGTGGGAGCTGCTGGGCAGCTGCCGACCTCCTGTAATTAGCTGCCCAGGCTGCCACCTGAGGGTTTTATACCTCCGGCCTGGTTCTGTTGCCCTGTTGGGGCTGTTCAAGGACCTTGGGCCTGGGCATGTCTACTTGAGGGGGCGGTGGGGTGGGGGGCAGCGTCAAGTGCCCACGGATGGCAGCCCGCTGTCACCCACATTGCCCCTCCTGAAGGCATAGGCCCCCAATGTGGGTACTGCAAGCCAAGTGCTGAAGATGCACCTGACTGCAGCAGATGTTACATGGTGGAAGCCAGACACAGAAGCTTGCAAGATTAACGGGGTGGTTGAGGAGAATGACAAGCAGGCATGTAACACAGCTGCAGTGGGGTCCTGGGGACAACATGACTGCCTTTCTGGGAGGTGGTGTAGGGGGTGTTCGGGAAGGTCTCACAGCGAGATGGTGCCAGGCTGGAAGGGCCCAGTGTGCTCCAGGCATCAGAGAGCTGGGGCAGCTGTGGGGATGCCCTCAGCAGGAAGCACACGGGTGGGGAAGAGTCTGGTCATGGCAGCTTTGGCCCCACATCCCGGAGGTTTGGGCCTGACCCTGGCAGCAAGCTGAGTGACCAGTGGGTCCTGTGTAGGGAAGGTCCATGGTGTCCCATTGTCAAACCCCTGCTGTGGTGGCTTTAATCCGAGATCATGCATGACTCCGTCCTGCAGGCACCGTGCCCTGTGGTCCCCATCACCCGTGTCTGAGGACCAGGCCAGCCCCACCCTGTCTTCCAACAGCTCACCCTCTCCGTGTGCCCCGTGTTACGTGCCATCTTCAAAAGGGCCACTCATCAGACCAGGCCCCTTCCTGGTCTGGATATGTGGATGTGCAGATTCCATCATCCCTGGCATTTTACCTAAAATTAACATTTTTGGGAAATACATCAATAGGAGGGATATGGATTCTCATTTTCCCTAAAAAAGACACTGCTCCAGATAGAACCACGAAGTCTAAATAATGTATCATCTTGAGAGAGCCAGTGGAGTTTCTCCCACCGCCCTGGCCCCCGTTCCCACCTCAATCACTATGAGTGGCCTCGACAGTGCACAGTGTGTGTGGGGGGGGGGACAGAGAAACAGCTGCGCTCCCGCGGCCGTGGACAGGGACTCAGGAAGCTGCTCCTCACAAAGTGACCACCTTTGAAGACTCATACTCACTGTCAGTAACAGCTGCTGCCGTTGTTATGAAAGTGATAGAAGGTAAAAATAAGACCCAGACAACAGGACTAAGCCAGGGCGCAAATCCTGCCCTGGACGTGCCTCACGTGCAGCCCATGCATTTGTGTGGCCTGGAATTGCAGACCCAGCCTCTCCCTTCCTGAGGGTTCACCTTCTGAGTAGGGGATGCAGATGTGCAAACCATCATCCTCCCAGAGCGTGTCTGCATGTGTGCACATGCTTGTTTCTGTGAGGTTCTGAGAAGGCTGTGCTTGTTCCATGTCCCAAGGCCTCGTGTACAAGTTGCACTCTTGCAGTGACCAGACAAGCCCACAGGCTGCACAATCCAGGATCTGAATATCCAATACCATTGTCTGGGGTGTGGTGGCCACAGGGTGGGCGAGAAGCCCTCAGACTTGCGGGTGAGTTTGTGACCAGTGCACTATCCCAAGGGGTAGTTGGAAACAAAAGCCAGTCCAAGTGTATTGTCCCTTTGAGATTTTTGTCTGCATTTCTTAATATGTTAAAAATATTTTTTAGACCTTCAGTAGCAGGGCAGGTGAGGGTGTGGCTGGCTGCTGTTCTGCATGTCAGTCTGACCAGTACCCACCAGCCTGACGTCTCTCGGTGGGTTGTGGGCAGGCACATCTCTGCCTCTGGAATCATGCCTCCTCCGGGTTCTGCTGGGCTGTGGCAGGCTGGGCGTGTCTCTCTGCCTGCCAGTGGAACCAGAGCACTCACCCTCAACCCCTGGGGCACAGTCATGGCATTTTGGGAAGAGAACATGTCGTTTCAAAGCCACACAACTGCCACCAGTAAGGCAAGTAGGTGCCTTGTAGCACCCAAGCCCCACTAAAGCTTTGTGTTCTCGCTTTGTTCTCATTCTGCTTTTAGGTAAAAGCTGTTTACTGAGAACCTAATGTGTGTACGGGCAATGGCAGGAATGAAGGAAACAGTGGAAAGCCACTTGGGTCAAGTCTGAGAATGACCGAGTTTGCTGACATTCAGTCCTGGGGGTCTTCTCAGCCCTGGCTGCCAGCAAGGGGTTTCATCCCCTGCGTGGTGCCGAGGAGATCTGCAATCCGGTTTCCACTGGTCATGTTTGCCTTAGCCTCTGCCCCCCAGACGGGCACTCCCGGGGGCCATCAGCCGGGCCTGGGAAGGCACATCTGTCCCAGTTGTGCCCGTAGATGCTGGTGCATGTGCAGGGATGAAGGCTGCAGGGATGAAGGCTGTGGGCCATGTGGGGTGTGTTTGTGCCGCTCAAATGCTGAGTCCAGGTCACATCGTTATGCCCCTTTCAAGTGCCATTGGCAGTCTTTTGGCAATTAAAAAAGAAATCAAATGCATGTGTCTCCCTAGGAACCTTTGGACTCAGGAGCCAGCGAGCAGACATGTCAGTCGAGTGGACTGTTCCGTGTAGCCAACTCTTCCTCTAATTGATCTGCTTCTGGGAATGAGCTGACTATGGGGTGTGCCCAACCTGGCTGGTCAGTTATATCCAAGCCCAGAGCCCATCCAGACTCAAGGGCTCTGGGTGCAGGAGCACCCGGTGGCAGCAGGTATTCCTCCATCACCACCTGCTTTGCTGGTGCACTCTCGGGTGTTTTCACAGAAGATGAAAGGGGCCCTTATGCTTCAAGGGGAACTGCTGGGTGTGAGCATGTAGCCGTTCCATTAGAGGTGCGGGTTGCACCTCTAGTACCTTGCACCATGTGCACACGTGTAAGCGTGTGTGTGCACTTGCGCGGGGAGTGGCATTACTTGGGGAAGGCAGTCCTGGGATGGAAATGGGGAAGCCAGGCCTTCTTACTAACTGCAAGACTGGCTCGTGTTATGAGCACACATACACACCAGGTTCAGCTTCAGAGAAACTCAGCCCTCACTCCTGCAGCCTTGGAGATGCTCTCATCTATTGGTGCAAATCCCAGGGCAGTGGGCGGGGCATGGAGAGGAATCACTCTGCGTGCCTCTGCGCCATGGGTGGAGGGGATAGGCCCGTGTGTTGGAGAGGTTCTACTTATTTGAAATTACAGAAGTTCTTAAAAAATTAAAAAGAAACATTAGTTACTACAAACAAACAGAACAACAACAAACATCCCCAGAAGACGTCAGAGAGGTGTCCCCATGAGCCTGAGAGCGTGCTGGGCTGACAGTGTGGACGTGGGAGGCAGGATCATCCTCTCAGGAACCAGGGCTTGGCTGTCCAGTGATGAGTCTGTTCATCAGTAATGCATCACGGGGAAACAGCTGTTGCTTTGGCAGGTGGACCTCAGTTTATCACCATGTGCTTTATGCTTTATGCCTTTTTACTTACTAGAGATAAACCTATGTGGAGAAGGAAGTCCCTGATAACTTCCCACCGATGCCTGGGAAGCAGGGTATGCCACTGTGAATGGGAGATGCTCAGGGTCGATGGAATCTGGGCTGTGCGGGCTCTCGCATGGCAGTTCCTGGTCAGCTGTCCATGGTGGCAAAGACCTAGGGAGCAAACTCTGCTACTGAGGGCCAAGGCCTCTCGGCTGCTGTGACCAGACCGCACATGGGGGCTTGTCAACCACGGGTGTTCGCTCTCACGTTCTGGAGGCTGGGAGCTGGAGATCGGGGTGCGGTGTGGCCTGGCAAGGGTCACGGGTTCAGCTTCTTGCTGGGTCCTCCCCTGGCAGGAGGGAGCATCCAGGGTCGTTTTCATAAGGGGGCCAGCCCCATTTAGGAAAGCCACTCCCCATGATCTGATCGCCCCAAGGCCTTGCCTCCTACTCCCTCAACCCTGTGGGTCAGGACCTGAACATGGCTTTGGGGGGACTCAAACCTTCAGATGGCCCCAGAGCCCAGGGGGCTCCATAAGCAGGTGGGATGTGGTCATCCTTGCTGCTGTGCTGTCAGTAAAGTCAGATGCTGCCTCTGCACCGATGCTGGGCGCTAGTGCTCGGCGATCTGCGCAGACGGGCTTGACCTATCTCCATCGCTAAAGCCCCTGGGGGGCGATGGAGCTGAGTGGGGAGGTATTCTTGGGTTCATAGCACACCTGGCCACGGGCTGACCACAGAGGCCTTCCCCCAGAGGGTCCCATGAGGATGGAGGGTTCAGAGCTCATGGGGAACGTGTCCTCACACTCTGGAGGATGCGCACAGTGAAAGGGTCACACCCCGTGGGTCGGTGCCAGAGCATGCTGGTCTCCCCGAGTCTGCCTGTAGCTCTCCTGACAGCAAACCAGGACTGGTCCTCTGGGATTCCCATCACCTGTCCCCCTGAGGAGTGGGAGGCCCAGCAGGTGTTCGTGCTAGGCCTGCAGACAGGGCAGGGGCATCGACCACCAGCCTGCTCTGCACGCCTGTCTCCCTCCCCCAAGGGGACCCCAAGACAGCGCCTCACTTGGGCTTCAGATGGTCTCCAACCTGGAGGCTAGCAGACCCTGGCCCACAAGCCAGGCACCTGTTAGGGAAATAAAGCTCTATCGGAAATAGTGTTCCCAAGGCTGCCCGAGCAGGAGCCCACTCTGGGTGCTGGAACCAGAGAACACAACTTGTTTACAGTCCTGAAGGCTGAAAGTCCTGAACAGAGTGTGTCAGGGTGGACACAAGCTTCTCCTGAGGCTTCGCCCCCTGGGATATGGGTGTCTCTGTTCTCCCAGGGTCTTTTCTCTGCATGCAAAGACCTCATATCCTTTTGTGTGTCCACATTTCCCCTTCTTAGAAGGACCCCAGTCAGATTAGATTAGGGCCCACCCTCACTTGACCTGAACCCCCTTGTTGTTGGAGGCCCAGTATACAAACATAGCCACGTCCTGGTGTATTGGGTCCTGGTTAGTGCTTCGGCATATGAATTTTGGGTTAGCGGGGGACACGATTCATCCCATAATGTCAGTTTAGCAAATTAAAATACGGGATGCCAATTAAGTTGAATTTCAGTTAAACAGCAAGTTATGCATAGAACAGAACATACGTATCTTAAAAAATTGTTACTCATATGAAATTGTGGTTTGTCTGGAAATGTCACTTTATCTTGATGAGAACATAGTCACCTCTCTTGTGCATCTCTAGCCTCTATTTTCATGCATCACTGGCCAAGCTGAGGCGCAGAGGCTGATCTCAAGTCCTTTGAGAGTCCATGTGAAAGCCACCACCCTGGGAAGCAAGAATATGGAGCTTGTAGTGACTCCCAAGGACCAGGGTTTGGGCTCAGAACAGAACCCACAACAGTCCATCCATGCAACACTCAGTATTGAGTGTGTGTCCCCCTAAAGCATTCAGATTCGGTGGGGGGAGGGGGAACCTCAGGGCCTCCACTCTACCATTGGGAATACATCCTCCTGCTTTCTGTAGGCACCTCCTGACAGTCTCTCCCTTGAATGTACGTATACTTGGCTTTGACCAACATCTGTGATTGAGTTTCCCACTGTCTTGTCCCAAATTAGAAAGTGTTATATCCACCAGTGATTATCACAATTTCTTTCTTTCTTTCCCCACTTACATACTGTTTTCATTGAAGGTATTTGTTTAAACTTGTTTTCTGTTATGCTTCCTGTGGCGTGGATCCCATCCAGCTCCGTCCTCACACCTGTTGCACTCTGACAAAGTAAATACAGGCATTTAAAACCTGAGAAGCCAAAGGGTGTCAACAAATTGGAGGAAATTTAGAGAAAAGCACAGAAATAGTTAAGAAGCTGGAGGATTTTATCTGCCAGAAAAGCGTAAATGAGCCAAGTGCTTTAGCCTTGGCCAAGGGGTGACCACGGCGGGGTAGAGACACTGCCAAGAATTTTAAGTGTGGCAATCCCAAGGACAGAGAATTATTTTAGAGTTGTGGAGTAAATTGAATCACCAGGAGAGAAAGGAGCTGATTGTGCAGATGTCCATGGAGGAAGAATCCCCCCATGTGACTTTGGGTCTAGCCCGGGGTGGGGGGAGGGGGAGGAGAAGAGACGGGCAAGCCCCCACCCCTACCCCAAGATGCAGCAGGAAGTGAAGGCAAGGGAGAAGGGGGTAATTGCAGTGTTGAGAGGGAACGCACCTGCCGTCAGCAGGCAAGACTTGGGGTGGCTGCCTGCACCTCTCTCCATCCCTGATCCCCGGCCAGTATCCATGTCTGCCTCAGTCCTCAGGACACTGGCCGGGCCAGGCCTGGGAACCTCACCAGCTGCCTCAGAAGGCCCGATGTCGTGCTGGTCTTGCCTTGAGTGGTTGTGGGTCCCACTGACCACTGACTGCATGCCTGGTGCAGGCCCTGACCGTGGGCAGCCACCTGCCCCTCATCCAGGCCCCCTAACTCTAGAGGAAGAAGGGGCAGGGGATGGGCAGGGAAGTGTGAGGACACACAGCTCCACCTGGCTGGCACCTGCGGCTCGACCATCGGGGGGTCAAGCAGCGCCCTGAACCTCCACACAGAACCCCGCCGGTGTCTGCACTTTGGGCTCCCCCAAGGACGCCTGCCTGACTGGGGGACAGGCCATGCTTGTGTCCGGCCCTTTACCAGCTATGCCTTGTTGCTCAATTACTGTCCGTGCATTTTAATGTGAACTCACACAGAACTGAGGCAGTTACTGCAGAAATGAGAAAAACATAAACTGCTCTGGAGCATTTTATTATTTATTTATTTATTATTATTATTTTTTTATTGGAGTTCAATTTGCCAACATATAGCATAACACCCAGTGCTCATCCTGTCAAGTGCCTCCCTCAGTACCCGTCACCCAGTCAGGCATTTTAAACCAAAGCTGAGGGCAGCCCTGGTGGCTTAGCGGTTTAGTGCCGCCTTCGGCCCAGGGCGTGATCCTGGGGACCTGGGATCCAGTCCCACCTCGGGCTCCCTGCAGGGAGCCTGCTTCTCCCTCTGCCTGTGTCTCTGTCCCTCTCTCTCTCTCTCTCTCTCTGTCTCTCATGAATAAATAAATAAATAAATAAATAAATAAATAAATAAATAAATAAATAAAAATAAACCAAAGCTAAACCCGGACAGGGTCACAGCCCTTTGGGAATCGCTCTGGCCAGCTCAGATCACAACCCTTTTGCTCTCTGAGGAGCCGGTTCGTTCTGGGATACACTTGTCCGAAGGTGCCTGTGTTCTTTGCAAATGCATTCTTCTGTGATTTCAAAGCAAGAAGTGCATTTCAAGAAGAGCCATCCTGCTCTTTGCCATAGTGTTTGTTCACATTATTAATCTGATTTAAGTGAAAATGATCCTTTGTATTGCTTTGCATATATACACACTTTCTCCCCCCGTTTAAAATGGAAGGTTATGCCAAACGCTGTGTTTTCCTTTCCTGTAAAGACGTGTCGGGCTGTTTTAATACAGATTAGTGGAAGTGCGATAGAGGAGCTCCGTAGGTGGTAAGACTCAGTTATCATTTGTATGATTAGTTTCACCTTGTAGCTGTGTCTCCGAAAATGCAATTAACAGTTTCATATTCAGCATAGCTAGCTTTTATTTCTGCTGCATGCTGCGCAACATTTGCATCATAAAAAAAACTAATTGGTAAACACAGTCTTGCCAGCTTCTCTGGATCCACCCAAGTCTCTTCCTGTTAATTGGCTCAGCTCCAGCACACACGGGATAGGATTTCAAAGGATGCCGCAGATTGGGAAGCCTTGGAGCACTTGTGTTTCACAGAACGGACTCCAAGGAGGCCAGGGAAAATATTTTAAATTAATGCCGAATGCCGGCAACTTGCTCTGTCCAGGCGTTGCCACGGAAACCATTTTGCCTGCTAATCTGATGAGGGTGTGTGTGTTCCCTGGGACTTGTCCCTGGTGACCTTCAGGGAGGAAGTGGGCTGCAGAGACTCTCTTGCCCCTGGCGGAGGCCGAGCCACAGCACCCGGAGCCCCCTTCGCAGTCCCTAGACTCGGGCTCCTCGTCTCTGCCCTGCTGCCACTGCCCTGCGCGCCAGCCCTCCTCGTGTGGCCTCAGGGGTAGTGCTGTGGTGCCACACATCCCGCACAAGCCACGTGTGTGGCTGGGGAAGTGGCGGAGATTCAAGGGGCTCCGTGTGGAGGTGCGGAGACGTCACCGTGGAACTCCTCCCACGCCTGCCTACCCAGCCTCCCCCACCTCTGCACCATCCCTTCCTGTCCCCTCCCCTCCCTTCCCATCCCTTCCCACTCCTGAGCCCTCGGCGTAGTCACATGGTGCCTGCAGAGGAGCCTTTCTCTTCGAGAGAAATCAACACTGTCTGATTTGTTGGTTGTTCGCTTGAATAAAAGCGTTCCTGGATGTGGTTACTGTTCCGGGTGTCATCCCCACAGGGCTCCTGGGGAGGCTTGGGTCAGAGCTGGTGTCGTCGACGGAACCCACAAGGACAGAGACCGAGCTTGTCCAGTGATGTGAACAAGGTTCCACTAGCCAAACACTTATTTTTCCCTGTTTTTCCCCATCGCCTGTCCTCCTCCCCCTCCTGTCCTCCCCTCCTTCCCCATCCTCCCCCTCCTCCCGTCCTGCCCCTCCTCCTGGACCCCAGGGTCCGTACATTCTGTCTAGATGACCAGGCTCTACTGAACAGACATGTCTACCTCAGTGTTGAACGTGTTGGGGACTATCAGACGCCCTGTGATAGATGGACACCTTTGTTTCCTGTTTTGAACTCCTACAAATAGTTGCTTAATTACCCAAAACCCCCTCATATGTTGTATGCTAGTGGCAAAAACAAAAACAAACAAACAAAACAGCTCTTTTTTAGTTAAAAAATAACAAAATGAACCACTGGTGAGTACAGAGAAGATGGCAGTGGGGCCTCTGAAACTGGATTCCAAATACGTCCCTGGAGAGCAAGGACCAGGGGCGGGGGTGCTCACCTGTCCTCAGTGGGTAATATAGAGCGGCGTGAAACAGAGCCTGATTGTACTGGATGCAGAAGTGGGACAGACTTCCAAGGAAGACCTGCAGGTGCTTCCAGCTCCAGCCACTCGCCCTGGCCTCATCCTGGGACGCGCACTCCTGGCTTCAATCCTGAGCCGCGCCCCATTTACCACAAATTATCTCAAATACCTTCGATTTTTTTTCTTTTATCACTAGACTAGAAATCTGTTTATTTAGGATTTGGGCTTACAAACCAAACGAGCAAACAAAACAATGAGCACCAATGGAAAAACGGTAGCTGAAGGTATTGTAGCTTAAAGAAGTGGACAGACCTGGGGTGGGGAGAGGGAGTGGTCAGAGTCACCAGCTGCCCGCAGGGAACCGCCTGCTGCCTGCTTGGGCTCCTTGGGGCCAAGGACTGATTGCCTCTGCTCTGTATGAGCCTCCCTTTTCGACTTCCCTCAGTGTGACTTGCAAGACAGAAGGAAAGGAGAAGAGGAACAAATAAGAGAGGAAGAGGGGATCCCTGGGTGGCTCAGCAGTTTGGCACCTGCCTTTGGCCCAGGGCGTGATCCTGGAGCCCCGGAATCGAGTCCTGCATCGGGCTCCCGGCATGGAGCCTGCCCTCCCTCTGCCTGTGTCTCTGCCTCTCTTTCTCTCTCTGTGTCTATCATGAATAAATAAATAAAATCTTTAAAAAAATGAGAGAGGAAGAAAGTTATTCTGGAGTTTGTGTCCTCTTAAGAATTAGGAAGTGAAAGTACCTTTTTGAATTTTGTATGAACACAACAGCCTCAAATCTGTGCTTGGAAGAAAGGAAACACTAGGTGTTTGGCGGTGGGCAGTGGCCGTCATGGCTGCTTGCCCATCCTGCTTGGTGGTGACTGATGAGAGCCTGGATGAGCTGGGGAGACCCGGGCCCAGCATCAGTGCCAGCACTCGCCCTCCTTGGTTTCTGCCAGCCCCGTGGGGTCTTTCCCGGCTGGTGGGAGGCTCCCCAGGGTGGGTAGGACCCGTACCCCCATAGTGGGCATCCTGCCTCTTGGTCATGGACTGAACAGTGAGCTCCCCGATGGGCGTCACCTGCAGGTTCTTAGGGATGTGTATGTCGCTTCTGGATCATGGCTGAGAGGACAGACGTGAGCGTGCCTGGCATGGCTTGCGTGAGGGGTGCTGGGTGCGTGGACTGTCTGAAAGCTCTGATTACCATGGACTGAACCAAATGTTGAACTCCCGATACGATGATATTAGTGGGGGCCCTTAAGGAGGTGATTAGGTCTCAAGAGTGGAGCCCTCGCGATGGGATCCATGTCCTTAAGAAAGAGGAAGAGACACAAGACCCTGCGCTGCCCCATAGGGAAGAGCACGAGGAGAGGGTGGCCGTCGGCAGGCGGGAAGGGGGCCTGTGCTAACAACCAGCCTCCTATGTCGTGTGAGATGGACGAGACTGCCGCAGGGGCCCAGTGGCTGTTTTTGCGGCCTCTCCTGTGCTCGCAGCCAGAGCGAACACTCGCAGGGGCCGCGCCACACCTGCCCACAGAAGCCTGCCCACCGCACCTTGGCTTAAGTACACGACATACTTTAAAAAGTCTCCCTCTGCTTTTTGTGCATCTCGGTAATTCCTCCCTTACTTTAAAGTCTTCTGCCGTGGATTACTGAGCATTGCAGCCTTTCTGCCTTTGAAACAACGCCACCTAAATCACGGAGGCATGCTTGCGTCAGCCTGGTGACTCCGGGGGCGTCTGCAAGCCGCGTGCCGTCTCCCCCAGCCTCATCGTCACATGTCCGTTCTTGGATCCTTTCTCTTCTTCACTCACCCACTTAGCAGAATTCTCAAACATCTGTTTTATGGAAAGTGCATAGGAAACACTATGAGAACACACACGAATACGTGAGCCATGGGCCCCAGGCTCCCGCATCTGCAGTTGCTGGGGGAAGGTTCTAGAACAGTCACCCAATAATCATGTAACAAGTGAGCTTATGTGAAGCAGAAGCAGGAGTGACTTTCGTTATAGCCTCGAATTCATCCACAAGCAGTTAAAAGCTTTTGTTCTCTGCCCCAGGTTTGCTTGGAAATCCTTGGTAAATCATTTCTCTTGGCATCATATCCTCCTAGGTCATCCACGTTAGTGCGCATGGCGGGATTTCCTTTCTAAAGGCTGAGTCATACTCCATTTACACTAGGCCACATTTTCTTCATCCCTCCGTTCACTGACAGACATCCAGACCGTCTCCTTTTCTCACCTGCTGTGACCAATGCTGCGGTGAATGTAGGCACAGACACCCCTGTAGATGGCAATTTCATTTCCTTAGGGCAAGTACCCGGCAGTGGGATTGCCGGGTAGTTCCACTCTTAATTTTCTGAGGAAACTCCATCCTGCTTCCCGTGAAGGCTGCACCAGTTCACACTTCCACCAACGATGTACAAGGTTCACTTTTCTCCACCTCCTTGTTACAATAAAACTGGGGTGGGGGTGGGGGTGGTGGTGGAGATTATTCTTGCCCATATCTTCATTTTCTCTTGAGATTCAGTGGAACTTCTTGGGGAGAAGATCCAGGTTAGACAGAGGGCTGTGGTCTGTTCACACTGCGGGGCCTGGCCTACCCTGTGTCACCGTCACCATTTTGCAAAGTGAGTTCCCGTAAGGAGCACAGCAGACAGGCTGCAAGGCATGGGTCCTACTTTTGTTTTTGCGTCCAGTCCTATTGTCTCATTTCTTTCCCTGCCTGTGTCTCCTGAAGAGCCCCAGCACCATTATGCTCCTTTCCCGGTCCGCACGGTTTTCCATTGCTGAGGGCGCTTATTCAGGTTCCGATGATGACACAATTGTTCCGAGTTTCTTTTAAACACGTGCTCCCTCTTCTGGTTGGATGGATGCTTCAGACTGGAGTGGAACCAAACACGCGTGCCTCCCTAATTTAGGATGTCGGTGCCTTCAAATACTATTTGCAGTAGAGGGTTTCCAAACAAAGATGATGGAGCAAAGATGATGTCCCAGCAGAGACAGTAGCTCCATCCTTTTGTGAGCCCCCCCCCTTCTCCGTGTGTCGTGGAGAAGCAGAGGCCCACCTTGAATGTTGTTTATGACATCGGAGGCACCCGTTTCCTTGAGCGATGACATGCAGTGGCATTTCGTTTGGTGGCGACACCATGGGGACCCCCACAGTGGTCACTCTTTGGTCATTTTCGAGAATACCACGGCCATCATCTGCCATGATCGCATCTGTGTTCCCAAGTCGATGAGCCCCTAAAATTTTCTGCCTATAGAAGTGATTTTTACTCAGAGACGTTTTGAAAGTGGGGCTGGTCCTGCCCTTTCGGGGCTGGCGAGGGGGGACCATCTGGGGCTAGAGGTGCTGGCCCTCCTTGTCTGAACACACCCCAGACCCTCAGCATGGCACCAGAGGGCCCCTTGCCAATGTTGGAAGTGAGGACTCTGAGTCCTTGAGAATGCTCAGCATCTGTTCTTTTCTCCACAGCGGCATAGACATCAGTGATTCACCAAATACTTATTAAACACAGACTTCAGGTTAAAGCATATATGCCTCTCAGACAGGCACCTAGGTAGGGATGTCAAGTTACCCTGGAAACTCATGGATCTGGAATAACTTTCCCCTAATTGATGCTAAATAAATGAAGCGCCATTTCTCCAAAATGCAAGTTTTCAGTATTTGTGAAACTCGTTGTTGAGGCAATGGGCCAGGGTCACCATGGACCGTGGACCGGAGCAAGCTTGGACATTGGTGGGCATCACCCTGAGGTTTGAGTGAATCCTCTGTGTGAGGCTCCGCCCTGCACCCCCACCCGAACTACTGGCCTTGGGATTCTTTCCAAGGATAGAAAGTCCATGTGTGCGTCGCCTGGGAGGCATCCAGAGCTGTTAGACTTCAGGAAGACGGGGTTTGCCTGTCTGGGGACCTGTCCTGGGCTCCGCAGAAGCACAGGGTACGAGCCAAACTGGGGGTGGAGCAGTGACAGAAGGAGACCCCCATCCTTTTCCAGCCATCCCGAGACTTCCCCGTGTGGGCCTCGGGTGATGCTGTGATGCAGAGGGCGGCCCTCCCTCACCTGCACCTCCCGACCGCAGCTGGACTCAGAGATGGAGCCGCGAACAAGTAGAGTTGCACTTGCAGAGGCTGGTGGTGCAGGAAGTGGAGAGGAAGGGGACGGCCCGGGCCCCACAGGCGGCAAGCCGTCTTCAAGGTCAGGTGGGGGTCAGTGGCATGCCACGGAAGAGGGAGGGCACCCCCTCAGTAGGAGGAGGCCAGGTCAGAGAAGGCCGTGACGCCCCTTAAGTAAAGAATGTGAGAAGTCAAGGTCGTGTCAGGTGTACCATGAGGGGTCGTCAGCTGCATTCCTAATCCCAATCTGGAAAGTGGGATCCCACACCTGGTGCTGGGCTGTGGTCTCCCCTGGAGGTTTGACGAGAGATCTCTGGGTGGTGCCTCGTCAGCGTGGTGGGCTGCACCTGGGCGGGCGCTGCAGGGACGACGGAGAGGACTCCCAGGCGCATGGGAGGTGCTCGGGGAGTGCTGGACCCTGAGCGGGTGTCCCCTCTGGCCAGACGTTAATCGTCCCCCGACTTTCAGTAAGATGTGAAGACTGGACTCACCTCAGACATTTGGTGAAGATTGCCCAGTCAATAATCATTCATAACCACTGAAAACCCATTTATCTTTTATATGGTTAGTGTGGCGTTACCTAGTGGGCTCCACTCCCTAATGCCGAGCTGACTTCGTCTACATTTGAAGTAAACATCAGGTAAATACAAATCAAAACCACAATGAATAACAACCTCACCCCAGTGAAATGGGGAAAATTAACAAGGGCAAGAAACCAACAATACTGGAGAGATGCGGAGAAAATGGAACCCTCTTACACTGTTTGGTGGGAATGTGAACTGTACAGCCACTCATGGAAAACTGTGTGGAGGTTCTCAAAGAATTAAAATAGACCTGCCCTACGACCCAGCAATTGCACTGTTAGTGATTTACCCCGAAGATTCAGATGCAATGAAACGCCGGGACTCCTGCACCCCCGATGTTACAAGCAGCCATGACACAATAGCCAAACTGTGGAAGGAGCCTCGGTGGCTATTATCGGAAAGATGATTGATCAAGAAGATGTGTTTTATGTATACAATTGGAAAATTCCTCAAGCCATTAGAAACGACAAATACCCACCATTTGCTTCAACGTGGATGGAAACTGGAGGTTATTATGCTGAGTGAAGTAATCAATCGAGAAAGACGAACCAAAACAGTGTATTCTCACTTCATTTGGGAATATGAATAATAGTGAAGGGGAATCTAAGGGAAGGGAGAAGAAATGTGTGGAATCATCAGAAAGGGACACAAGAACATAAAGACTTCTAACGTCTGGGAAATGAACTTGGGGTGTGGAAGGAGGAGGGCGGGGGTGGGGGTGGAATGGGTGACGGGCACAGAGGGGGACACTTGACGGGATGAGCACTTGGGTGTTATTCTGTATGTTGGTAATTGAACACAAAAAAAATTACTTTATAAAAAAAAAATAAAAAAATAAAGACAAAAAAAAAAGATGGCACAAAAAAAAAAAATAATTAAACAGGTAACACAAGCAGCTATGGACGGAGAAATCCCTGAGCAGCGCTGGACTCAGAGGCGCGGTGGCCGCTCACAGGACAGACTGCACGTGCCTCCCAAATGCTAGACTCTGGTTAGGTTGGGACACGCTCCGTGGTTAAGGACAGTGCCCGCAGTCTGGCCACGCGATGTGTGAGGCCCGTAGTCGGCTGACCTGGAATAGGTCACGTAGTCGTGGGCGGCCTGGAATCCAAGGGGCGCCCGTGGACGACATGGGTGGGTCTGCAGGCCTCAGCCTCCCGACGGCTCCAGCTCTGATGGAGGAGCTCACAAACCACGGTGAAGGGAGAAAATCTGTGTCTTCACCTTCAGAAGAAGGTTGGGAATGTCAGTGTTCTTGACAAACTCACCGAGCACCATAGGAGAAGAGGTGCTCATGGCAGGGAGGGGGTGCGTGAGGGGCTTGGTCTGACCACAGACATCGGGAGTGCCTGCCATGGGCCAGGCCTTGCAGACGGATGAGAAGGAGGCTCCCGCAGCCGTGAGGGATACAGCAGCACTGCATGGAGGGCAGCACGGTGTTTTTCTTCCCTTAAAATGATTTCCTTTGTTGTTAGGGTGCAATTTGCAAAATAAATAAAAATCAGTGGAAGACGAAAAGATTCTAAACCTTCCTTGGACAAGATGGCACCTGAGGCATCTGGACCTGGTGCTCCTGGCAAAGTCGGGCAAATGTGCTGTGGGTGAGGGAGTGAAGGTGCGCATGATGGGCCAGGGCATCCCACGTCTGCTCCGGGGTAGTCACCTGGCGTGAGGCCAGCACACAATTCGGTCAGTGTTGCCCTGGACTCATGGATTCATTCGTCACCTATAGGTGCTTGAGCATCACGAACGTGTGAAGTTGTGCACACACGCCCACACACATCACATTTGAACAGTCTCCTGCCCACTGTCCCTCTTCCTCTTGTACTCCTGTTTGATCCCTTCACAACACTGGGAACAGCGGTCGATGACAAGTGTTGGCGCCCGTGAATCCTGGAAGCACCAAAAACAGCATTGGAGTCACCATTCCCTGTGTACCCATCTGTGAGGCTGTGGGCCCAAGTGCAGCTGGAGAGAGGAGGAGACTTGGACATGGGACACCGCCTGCCTCCCCGTGCCCCACGCTCCCCCCCACCCCCATGTCCTATGCCCCGTCCCCCACTGGGAGGGTCCCCGCCCCCCGCCCCACACCCGCATCCAGGGTCGGCACAGGTCACTCGGCTCCCTGTGAGTTCCCCCTGTGATGGGCTGACCGGTGTGTCCCCGAATTCCTGTGTCGAAGCTCTGACTTCCAAGGTGCAGGAGCGGGTATACGTGAAGATGGAAGCTTTGAACAGGGAGGTACGTTAGGGCCATGTGGATGGACTGCAGGCTAATCTGACCCATGTCCTCCTGAGAAGAAGGAATGTGGCATGTAGACAGAAGAGACCATGTGAGGACACGGGGACAGAGAGACAGCCTGGCCCTCCCATTGGTCTCGGATGTCCTGCCGAGAACAGAGGCGAGCCTGCTGGGTGAGCCACCCTGTCCGGGCCCTCTGTTGCTGTGGTCCAAGCTGGTAACACGCTTGTGAGTGGATGACGCAGGGAACGATCCACACGCCGTAGATCTTGCTTGGAAGGTCATATTCCCCTAAGATACCGTGATTGCATGATAGTCCTTGAATTTTCACTGCTGTCTCCTGAACAACTTGCAACCTTGGTGTTCCCTCTTGGACAGCAGTGACTGCCGGGTGGCACACGGGCAGGTTACATGTCTGTCTGTGCCCGAGGAAGTGAGTCCAGCCTCCTTCTCTTGGTGAGGAGACCAGACCAGAGCCTGCTGACCTGGGAGTAGCCCCCGGCCACACCCTCACCTCCGCTCCCATTCAGGGAGCCACCGGGAGAGACAGTGGACACAGAAGAAGTGTCCAGAGAGGGAACAGGAGGGTCAGTGGTGTGGCAGAGATAGCGTTTCCTTTTGCTGTATTTGCCGGGAGCAGCCCCTGCAGGCACCTGGTGTCTGGGAAACAGGCTGGGACGGCGGGTTCACGTCGTGGTGCCTCTATGTCTGACCGCAGGCCGGTTTGGCGCTCCAGCCACACCACGCCCAGGAGGGCAGGGGCTCAGGCTGTCTTGGAGAAGTTTGTAAACAGCTATACATTCCTGGTCACTTCCATTCATGGTGCCCAGGTCACCTCCATCTCGCTTCAAAAAGGAGAACGGTGTTGATACAATAACCTCGCGTGGACCATAGGTCGCTCATCCTGTCACAACTGTCTCCCAGCAGCTGAGAAGACCAGCCGGCCACTTGGTGCGGGGCCCAGGGGTGAGGAGGATGCATAGGGAAACTGCCTCAGCAGGGAGGGTTTGTGGGGGCAGCGAGTGCTGATGTCGGAAACAGCAGAGGAACCTGAGAACGAACGTGGAAAGCGCTTACCTGGCCATCCTCGTCCAGCCTTGTGCTGAGCGCTCAGAGGAAACTCCAGTTCAGGTCCCGCACAAGGCCGTCTCAGCCCCCAGGGTCCGTGCATGTGTACGGAGAGTGATATGAGTGTCCGACTCAGGCGGCCCACTGCTGCATGTGTTCCTGTCACCCACACTTGTACCCAGGAGTGTTCCGGAGTGCGGGCACCACCCGCCGCTGCCATCTGGCCCAGCATGTGTGGCACAGGCATGAGGATGGCCCCAGTGCCTGTGGCTGCTCCCCAGCTGCTCCCCACAATGGTGCATGTTCCCGGCCTTGTTCCGCAGGGGCTGCACTTGGAGCCTCCTTCCCCTCCTGACACCTGCCTCTGACCTCTGACCTCTCCGGGGATGGCCTGGAAACCAGAACGCCTCTTCTTATTTTTTGCATCTGAAGTGGATTCCATTAGCCCTGCTCTTTTGTTTCACTCAGTGCTGGATCAGTGCATTCCAAACTGGCAGAGGCCCCTGCTTAGTGACCATCCCCCCACTGTATGTCCTAGGGGTAGACTACACAGGACGATGACAACTTGCTGTGCTCATTATCATAAAGCTGCACTAACCTTCAGGACCTGTGGGTCCCCAGGTACCGCGCTCAATGGCAGCTGGACGCTGGACCCGTTTGCTCTGGTTGGACGTTCACTGGCTCATCGGGGTGAACAGGAAGCCACACGTCCTCGCGTCTCTGCTCTGCTGCTTGTGCACCATGGGCAGCTGGCATGTCCGTGGCATGTCTTCTACCTGAGAGCTGTAAACCTGCCTTCACATAATCAGCATCATTGCAGGAAGAATGGAAGGAGGTGTTTCAGAGGGAAACCTTGGTAGCTGGGGTGATGATGCTTCTAGAACCATTCCTTGAAAATGAGCTCAGGGTCACCAGAGTGCGATTTACATTAGTTGGCTGGAAGGACACAGCTTACTGAACCTCTGCGGATCAAAGATTGTCATGAATTTTTTAAAAATGAGAACACGTTTAGGGAGAGCGGAATGTAAGCAGCATTCCCCGTACAAGCATAGCGTGTTATGTGGTCTTGAAAATTAAAGTGTCAGCGAAACGGTAAGATCTGCCTATTTCTGTTGTTTCGGAGAAATATAAAGGAGTGGCAAAACTACGTGGAAAACCATGGTGGGTGTTTCTAGTTGCTTTTTTCCTGTGTTAAGTGAGATGTCATTCACAGCAAAGAGGTACCTGCTCACAACCCTATATGGACGTACACCTGTCGGCTCTGTACCTGCCGCTGAGAGAAGTGGCCACCTCTCCGTGGACGTGGACAGGGGCGGCACACAGGTGCAGATGGGCGTCCCGTTACGGGCCATTCTGAGTGTGGCTTACACAGTGCCAGGGCTCTGTCCCGGGCCAACGGCATCAGCAGACATATCCCCCACTACGACCCCTGAGGACGTACAGCATGGGCCTGCAGCCCCACCAGAGCCCTGCATGCTCTTCTCAGGCACAAATGTCACTAGCACGTTCTTTTTTTTGGTGACAAAATCCACTCCCCCCCCCCATTGGACACCGGAACCATTAACAAAATAATCTGTAATTTTTCCAAGGATCCAAGCCACCAGGCATCTTAAACAGGAAGCTAAAAACCAGTTTCCCTTCAGACTTGATTTGTTCCGGCTCCATATGGATTTTCTGGGACTCGGTAAAATGAGAACATGGACCAGGTTTTACAAGGTGCTGACAACTTTCCTTTAATGATATGAAGGCAGCAAATGATTCTTGCAGTTTATAGAATTGTAAATGGAGTTGGCTGATTAAGTCGGCGAGGGTGATGAAATTAATAGATCCTCTCAAAGTAATTAGACAAGCAAGCTATTCTTAAAGGGTGCGAGCAACCTGGAGGAATTTTATTCCACTTTATCAATGACCTTAGAAGTGTTGGGTGGGGTGAGGCTGATAAGCACAAATTAAACGCTACAGTGGCCGAGGAAAGAGGCCTTCGCAGTGGAGCATGGACAGACCTAGTTAAGGCTTTCTCCCCCAGCCTTGGACTTTCTGGGCAGGCGTGACCGGGTCCCACGGACAAGGCTACTTAACCACAGACATCTATGCCCTACGTTCTCAGGCTGGGAGGTCTAGGCACCGGCAAGGCCAGTTCCCCCTGGGGCTGCACTCCCTGGCATGTGGTCAGCCAGTGGTCCCCGTCCCTCTGTGTCTGCGCTCATGAGGACACCTGTCCCACAACCCTGATGACTTCATTCAACCTTCGTGATCTCTCTCAAGACCCCATCTCCAAACACCATCGCATGGGGAGTTAGAGCTTCAGTGTATGGACCTGGGGAGGAGACGCCGCTGAGCCCGCAGCATAGCCTAGATGTGGCCCACCGTCTGTCCTCCATCCTGCCTGTGCCGGTGACTCCCATGGATAGGAACCCACAGGTGCCAGCAGGCACCCAGACGGGGCGGACCAGGGCATGCCACCTGTGTGCCAGGAGGGCTGGCACCAGCGGCTTGCAGTGGAGCATCTCCATAGGGATGGTGGCCAAGGCCCGGGTCCATGGACTTGCAGAGGCCCCTGAGGGGCCCTGTCCAGCTCCCCGTTGACCCTCAGGTCTCCCTGCAGCCCAGCCCTCAAATCCAAAGGCCCCTCCCTGAGCTGGCAGTGGGCTCCCAAACCTGCCAGCGTGTGTCACTGCCCTTTGTGACCTGTGTTCACTCCTGGGATTGGCCACAAGCTCCTAGGAGGTGAGATGGGCAAGCAGATTCTGTGTTTGCTCCACCCCCAGATTCCTGTGCATTTGGTCAGAGCCCTCATACACCACGTGGTCATTTGGGTTCTTTATTCATCTGCTCACACAGATGCTGGGCTGGCATTACTAAGCTCACTAGATGCCAGCGACAGTGCTAGGGACCTAGGACACAAGGTGATCAGCACCAAGGGGTTTCGCGTCCACCGTTTCTCCTCAATGCTGTCAAGCGGCCACTGCACAATCCCCTGCACCATCCACCCTGGGCACTGTCCGGGCCGTCTGGCTTTCCCCAGGCTGCCATTATGAGAGCTGCCCTGTGAGCAAGTGAGCACATGCACCATCATGTACCATGCACAGGGCTGCGTGCTGCCTCTGGTTGTGGGAGGTCATTACCGGGGTTCTTGCCCAGGTGGGTGTTGTTTGAGGGAAGCTGACCTCGGACAGTACCCTCCCCCCACCATCCCCTGTGCTGCGGGGCATCCCCTCTTTGCCAGCCCAGCCAATATTCTGGCCCTGGGTTGCCTCTTCCACAACTGGTTCAGTCCAGAGGCAGGCAGCTGCCCTATGGCCGCTGTCCTCACCCAGTGGTGGCTAGGAGAGGAGCACGGGTCCGTTGCCCACAGAGACCACTGACAGGATTCTTACAGCAAATGAGTAGTTTCCTGGAGGTGGCCGTGAAAAGTGGCCTCAGGATAAGAGGAAGCCGTGATGGTTTCTAGATGGTTCTCAGTCTCAGCTTTAGACACATCATTGTATCAACCTGAGCCACAGACCCGAGGTGCTAGACCTGCCGCGGCCTGGATGGCAGCACCAGCCATGTGAACCACTTAAAGTAGAAAGTCAGGCCGTCCACCGGGCCAGTCACAGTCCAAGTGCTTCGTAGCCACTTGTGGCAGGAGACGCCCGTTCTGGACAGGATGGCGTGGATGACACTCCACCACCGCAGGAGGCCCGGGGTACAGCGCTCTCTGACGCCACGGGCAGAAGCGTGTGGCCCACTGCCTGAACATGAAGTATGGCTAGTAAGGAGGTTGAGGTGCAGAGACATACGAACGCTTGTGTTTTGAAGGGTGTAAATGGTGGAAATGAAAATAAAAGGAGTGACGTACACAGTAGGTTCCGAAAGCACTTAAGCTATGAAGGCCAGAGATGCGTCCCTGGGCATGTAGTCCACGCAGGGCCTTCTGGAGTCCGAGTGGTTCCTGTTGGGGGACCTCACATCTAGGGTCCATACCCTGCTGGAGCACCAATGCCCAGGCCCTGTCGGGGTCACAGTGGGTTGTGCCCTGGGCTTCTCAGAGCAGTATCATGGGAGGGGGCTGTGACAAAGGACATGCCCTGCCCCTGACCCCACGGCCTTTGCACATGCTCCTCCCAAGGCTGCTGACTGCCCACCTGCCCTCTGCCCCAACTCCTGCAGCCTCAGTAACACCTCAGCCTCTGCATCCCAGCCTGATGGCCCCTTCCTCCTGAACTCCTCATGGCCCCAACAAGGAGCTCCCAGGCCTCCCTCCCACATCCTCTGATGGCGGTTTCACGGTTAGCTGTCTGAGTAGCCGTTTCCTACCTCCCCCAGGTCCATGTGTCTGGGTTCACTGTTCGCTGGCACCTGATAGACAACACAGGCTTTCACAGGAGGGAAGATGGGGGTCGGGGGGGGTCAGGAGCAGATGGACTCTGGGACCGCCCAACTGACCCTTGTAACGGACGCAGACACTGTCAGCCTGCAGACTCGCCAGAGATATGCTGACTGGATGCCTCACTGACACTTGGGGGTCCTGCTGGCAGACACGAGGTGCTCGTCTGAACCAATTGCATGAGCTTCATCTGGCAGAGGCGTGTGCTAGGGAAGAAGGAGCGGGGGGTCGGGGGGGCACGGGACTCTGGGAGGAGGGGCAGGTGCACACCCCGCCCTCAGGGGGCCCCTCACCATGGTTTTCCCCAGGGTGGCACAGAACAGCTGTGGGGGCCTGCTCGCCCTTTGCAGAGGGAGGCTGGACGGGAACCCAGCAGGGCTGGGCCTGAGCTGCCCCTTCCTCAGAGCACAGGAGCCCAGGGGCTGATGTAGGACCGGGCCCAGGAAAGAGGTCCTGGCTGCCCCACAGGGTGTCTGGGAGTGTGGAGCAGGGCCGGGTGAAACACGGGGGCAGGTGCCGCTGGCCCGTGGGGGTAGCCCCGCCCTCAGTGCTGTGCAGCTCCTCATGGTTTGGCCGCGGGAGGGAACGCATGTAGGCCAAGTGAGAAAACACAGCCACTGTGCACAGAAGTGTGTGTCCGTGTTGGGTGAGCTTCGTCAAACAACAGACCAACAGGTGTTTCTTAGTCATACTTTTGAAGGACAGGTTCCACTTTAAAGGGTTTGTTTTACGTGAACTTGAGTACATGCCACAGAAGTTGGGTTTTGTAGGGTGGCTTTGCCTCTGTGCATACGGGTGTTCCGTGTCGAGTGTGTCCTGGTGTCAGGCAGGGACCTGTGGGCCCAGGCTGAGCCCTGCACTGGCTGCTCCTGCTTCACGGACTGAGAACCACCCGCAGAGTTGGCACAGGTGGTCTGGGGCTTAAAACCACGCAGTAGCTCCCGTCCTGAGGTGTGGGAGTTGCTGCCCTGTGGGAATTTAGGATCCTGGCTCCAGATGTCTGGGTGTCTAATAAATGCTGATTGAATCAAGGGGGCATGTTCATCTCCCAGATGTGGCCAGGCTGACATGAGTCTGTGGAAGGCAGGCAGCCTCAGGACAGTGGAGAGGGTAGAGTGTGATGATGGCAGAGACCGACCGCCCCACACTGTCGAGTTGGGAGCACGACCATTAACATTAAGAGCAAGGGGTCAGGTGTGTGCATAGAGCTGAAGCCATTGGCCCAGGAGCGTCTCGGGGCAGGTGGGCCCTGCACCCTCTCGGGACTCCCCGGGCCTTCCCATCTCACGTTCCCTCCAGGGACGCAATGCTAGTTTGCGTGTTTGTGTTTTTGTCAATTTTAAGGACAGAAATATTAGGAGGCTTCCCTGGGCTTCTTATTGAAATAAATTGGGAAGGAGACCACGGTAGGCCATAACTGCAGCCAGGAGAGCCAGTGGAGAGAGCTCGGAGCAGGTGCCTGCCCTCATGCTGCATAATTATATTTCCCTCTCGAAGCAGATTATTGGTGGCCTGTAGCAGAGCGTTGCTGTGCTGGAAATACTTAAAGAGGCTGAAAATGTCATTGATATGTTAGGCTCATTCTGCTGGTTTCAAAGAACCTGCAGGCCTGGCCTACAGGGGCGGGGAGGGAGATGCTCTCCGATGGCCAGGGAGCCCCCATCCCCCCACGTGGCCCTGAACAGGGGACCTGTTCAGGAGGGCTGGGGACCTCCACACGGCCCTGAGCAGAGGCAGGGCTGTGGGAGAGGTCAGCCCTCCTGGCTGGGTGGCTTCCGACTCCGCGTCCAGGCAGATGATGGAGTGCAGTCCTTCCTGTGTCCCCTGCACATTTGCCGGGAGGCTGCAGGTTTCCTGCTGTGCTTCTCCTCTGCAGCTCCCTGGTCCTGGGTGGATACATCACAGAAATTTCTTTTCTGAAAGGAAAACAAAAATGATGCCCATGGTGAGCACGTCGGCTCCAACCAGGAGCAGGGATGAGCTTGCAGGTCTTTTCTGCAGATGCTCGTTGCTGCTCAGATCCTACTTTTGAAACTTCACCAAGTCATACCCCTAGGGTAGAAAACCTGGTTTCTTCTGCGGATGTGATCATCACAGGGACTGGTCCGCCCATACGGGAAAGCTGTTCTCCAGAGAAATCTGAATCTATTTATGTTTTGGTAGAAAATCTTTGAGCAGACCATCCTACTTTGTGGGAAAATGAGTTTGAGCTGCTGTCAGGTGGTGGAAGGTGTGGTGCAGCATGCAGTGGAGGCTCGGCACCCAGCAACCATCTTCCCAGGAGTCGGGAGGGCAGGGACCTGGGCCCCGGCTGCTCCGCCTGACATGCAGAGGGCTGTAGGGATGCATCTGCCACCCCTGCACCGCACAGCCCCCCGAAGGCATCCACGTGGACTATACAGAAGATACTCTGATGCTTCCTAAGTGACGATGGGAAAGGATCTTCTAAGTGGAGCTGTTTGCAGTCATGAGACCCAAACTCCCAAGCTGTCCAGGGAGACCACCCAGGAACCCCACTGATGCTACTGTGCCTGACCCAGGGTGCCCCAGCTTCCCCCGGCCTCTGCCTCGGCCCACGCCTCCCCTCGGGGTCTCAGCTGGGGAACCATGAGCCCTGAGCAAGACAGACGCCGCCTGAACGGTCTTTTCCAGGGAGGACACTGGCAAGGGGCTTTCACTTCAGCTCCTCTGTGCTATGTTAACATGTTACTAAAACCTCACATTGGGAGCCATGGTTTCGGAGGTGCTGCCCTTTGGAATGAAGCCCTGCTGATGCAGATCCCAAGAGGACATCTTCCACGCTGGAGAACCGGGTCTTCCCCTGGACTGCCCTGAAGCTCTGAGGCCGCCCAGGGCTTGCCGCCCGCGGTTGCTCCCAACCCCACGCTCAGGCCAGCCTGTGACCCAGAACTTCATCCTCCGCGGCCCTGTCCCCTGCCGGCTCGGTCCACGCTCACTGAGGAGCCCGTATTGCGGCGTTGTGTTGTCTGCTAAAATCAATAGAATGCTGTGCTTTCTGCTCACCGTTCCCACCTTTATGGTGGCCTTCTTGGGGCGGTGACAGTTTCCATCACAGTCGTGATAGGCAACTTGCCCGTCACGTTAATGTATGACATTCAAAGTGAGACTTCCAGAGGCTCGTGTCACAAACGGTATCTTGGGTAGCGTGTGGGTAGGATGGAAGCGTCCTGAGCCACCACTGCACTGTGTTCACTCATTTATCCTGAAAGCCACCTCTGGTCTCCAGGACACAGGGGATGCAGCCTTCTGCCAGCACGGAGCTCTGCAAGGTCACACACACACACACACCTTCCAGGGGCCCCACTTATGTCCCCTCTTGCAGGAACCTGCTCTCCTGGTCCAGGCCTTGCGAGACGGCGCTCGCTGGCTCTCCTGCGAATGGATCCATGCGCAGCCCCAGGTCCGTCCCAGAAGCCAGGACACATGCTGTCTCGGGCTCCTGCTAGGCCTCAGGTGCTCAGGAGACCGAGGCTCCCTGACCCTGAGCACACGCAGGGCAGCACAAGAGCTGCTACTTCTTGGGAGGCATCCATGGAAGATCAGAGGTTGAGCGGGAGGCTTCCCATAAAGCTGGTGACAGTGGAGATGCCACGGAAGAAGGGATCCTGCATTCAGTGGCTGGGCCGCCACAACCGGCAGCAGCAGAACCCAATAGAGTCTGTTTCTGCATAGGAGACGGTATCTCTGAAAGGCTGGCAGTTTCCACCTGGACCTGAGTGGTGCCCAGTGCGTTCCTTGCACAATCGCCTCTGGGGTCACAGTCAGAATTCCAGTATTTGGATGACGGAGGGGATGGAGGGCAAGCCTGGTCAGGTGCCCCTGGCTGTGTGCTGGGCTCTTCAGGGACCCACCAGGTTGTCCTCAGAGGGAGCCTCAGCCACCTTGGTCCAGGTGGTCAAGCCAGGTGGACACAGAGGCACAGGCACCTGCCCTCCCAGTGGGGTAGCCACGCCTCTGAGGAATGCGTTGGTGGGGACTCACAGTCCTCCAGGAGCGAGGGACCTGTCCCCGACGGCTCTACAAGGCCAGGGCTCGCATAGCCGGGTGTCTATGTTGCAGGCACCCAGATGTCTACACTGCGAGCACCCAGGTGTCTACACTGAGCATCCGGGGTGTCTGATGCAGGCACCCAGGTGTCAGGCATCTATGCCATGGGCACCCAGGTGTCTACACTGCAGGCACCTGCAGGCAACTGCAGGCATCCACACGCCTCATGACTGTGGGCCCCTCACACCACAGCCAGGGGGTTACCCGGACTCCCAGGGGTCCATGCACGGCTTGTGTCTTTGGCATCTGCCACTGTCAGATGGGCTCAGTGGCCACAGACACAGAGTTGAAACCTGCAGCTTCCTGTCATTGACCAGAGGCTCTGGGGTCCCTCCTCACTCCTCAGGGGAAAGCCCCTGGTTCTTGGTGAACATTCAGACCGGGCTCTTTGTTCTGCTATGTGTGACGGTGACCATTGGCTCCCCTGCCTGTCCTTGCCCCTGCGGGTGGCTCGGCAGAGCTCTAGGGTCCGGGTCCTGAGTGCTCGGTGGCTGGCACCGACTCTCTGGGGAAGCAAGAACCGACAGGGCACCCTGGGAGCTTGCACCGCCCCTCCCACCCCGTCTTCACTCCCCTGTTCAGAGAACACGGGAGGATGGCTGTGGCTGTGTGGTGGCTGAGGGATGTGATGCCATCCAATGCCCTCTTCACACACACGTGTTCCTACCACAATGAGGAGCATCACCTGCAGCCCCACAGGTGTACAACGGCCGGGGCCCCAGAGTTGCAGTGTGGCCATGGCCAGCACGTCCCCAGGGCCCTGCTGAGGTCACAGCAGACCTCACTCCCCACATCTCTGAGGTCAAGGGGCTCCTGGGCCTTCCCTGCTGCTGGGCCTGTGGTTATAGAGCTGCCACAGCCAACCAGCCCCCTGGCTGCCACCCAACTGGGGCCTGGGGGTCAACCTCCTTTGCCAGTGCTGCTTCATGGGCTGCGGGTCAACTCCTGACCTCCAGGAGGGGCCTGGGCTCCGAGGTCGGCAGGAGTGGATTCCGAGCCATCCCATTCACCATGTGGGAGGTCTGCTGCCCTGAGTTGCTCTTGGTACTTGGCCTGGTGGCCTCACCCACATGACCTAGAAGGCAGCCTTGCGGTGCGTGGAAACCCCACTGGCTGCATCCCACACAGAAGGAAGAATTGAAGTGAGTAGAGGGATAGGGCCTCTGAGACCACAGTGATGGATCTGAGGGCGATTGGATCTTAAACACAATGCATATTCCTGTCTAACCGAGGGGTCCTGTAGCATGACCGCATTTCTCATCTCTAATCATGGCTGCTTCCTGTCAGTATCTCTTATTTCTTTCCCATTTTGAGTGACACAGTGTGATATGTCTAATGACAACTAGAACAAATTCTGGTAATGAGGTCACCTTGGGCCCGTATTACTGTCTGACTGCTGTTTTCCATAGAAATTATCTGTGAAAGCACACCACGTGCTCGGAATAACTTTCTCTGCACGAGTGTGGGTGTCAACAGGCAGATGTGTTAGAACTTGCAGGAGACAAGTGGCTGGTGCTGGCCTCTCCGGTACAGACCCATAAAAAGACAGCTTTTGCCTCATTGATGGGGAAGTGATGGATTGTGGTTATTTAGTTTCCTTTAGGTGCAAGATTTTTATGCAGATTGTGCATAAATGTGTGGTTTTAAAGTAAAGGGGGCTCAGAATGTATTATTTTTATACTGAGGTTCAGAAATGCAGAAAGGATTATTGTAGTAGGTTCTTGGTGAGGCTCCTGGAGCAAAGGGATGGTGTGGGCACCTGGGTGGACGGGCAGGACGTGGCAAAGGGAAGGGAAATGTAGGCATCTCAGTGAGGAGCTGGGCTCAGGAGGGGCCACAGACCAGGAATGGGGTCAGAGATGCCAGGGGCAGGGGACATGAGGCTGTGTCTCGGCAGAGAGGTCCAGGGGTCTGAGCAGGGCAACGTGGGGCGTGAGGCCAGCCCTGTGTGCCTGGTACACCCTGGCACCTGCCTCATCGAGGAAGAAGGTGGGGCCTGTGTGTGGAGATGGGCCGGCAGGAAAACCAAGTTCTCGGAGAAGCAGCCAGAGGACCTGGTGCTGTTGCTGATGAGGATGGTCAAGTGCTCTGGAACTTTCAGGAGGTCAGACACCCGTAGGGATATGTAAAAGGAGCACCATCACAGTGCCGGGTCCCCTGGGCACTTTGGGGGCCGTGTGCTCTGCAACCCGAGTCCAAGCCACCAGATTCCCAGCTGGGGCCCAGGTCCAGATAGAGCTGAGGGCATGGAGGGTGGCCTTGGATAAGGAGTCCTCAGAGGCAGGTGATGCTCTTTAGACGAAGTCATCATTAGCTAGACGTTGTCTTCTGGGTAAAGAGGAGATAAGACACGGGGCTTAGAGCCTGTCCACAGATCATCACACGTTGCCTCTGTACCTGGACTCACAAAGTGCTTGGACATGAACTCTGTTTTCTGATCTCGTAGGCCCTGCGTGAGTCAGGAGGAGTGACCTGGCACCTCGTTAGCGTCCCCGTCAAGCTGGGGGGATGCTTGCGCAGTGCCTCAGAGGCGGTACCAGAAAACCCATCTGTGTGGCAGAGCGTCTATACTGTTTGCACCAGGGCCTAGCCTGCACCTTTTGAGTTAATGAACTTCATTATATCCAGTCTCCGTCCCTGACCAATGGTCAGTACCGTAACCCGGTGGTGTTTTGTCCTGAGGCACACACACACACGTGGGTACGTGCATGCGCTCCCACACGCGTGTGCACACATGCGAACACCCTCCCCACCCATGCAGGCTGGCTGCTCCAAGCCCTCAGTCTGGGGCTGCAGGCCACCCAGGGGCTGTACGGCCGTGTGTGGCTGGAGGTAACTGAACGGGAGAGCGGGCACAGCCTTTAGAATAGTAGTTGCAAACTTTTGCTGCATCAGAAACTTCTGGAGGTTTTGTTGAAGTAGTGACTGTGACTCCTTCCTCTGCCGGCTAGGGCTCAATGGGTCTGGGGTGGGGCCTCCTTATTTGCATTTCTGACAGCTCCCAGGTGACACCTGGTCTATGGGCGACCTGCAGAGAACCACTGCTTCACAAAACCCTAAATTGCTTCCTTTGATGAAGGAGCTATAATTATATTAACTTGAGGTCTTCAAATCATAACTTGTGCTGTTCCGAAAGTGCTGTGAATTAATTAACTTGGAAATGGATCACTCGTGACTACCAAATGCAATTTTAGAGCAAGTCTTGCCTTATGTGGTAGATACAGGTCCTGATAAGCTAGGAGTCAATAGAATTTTATTGCAGTGAATTATTAAATCATTTGATATTCTGAATTTATTTTTGATGTGGGTGAACTACATTTAAAAAAAAAAAACAAAGAAATGGAACAGCTCCTTGTAAGTAAAGTAAAAGGGAAAGATTACTTTTAAAACAGTAAAGAAATTATTGTTTTTTTTTAAATCTCCTACTGTATCTATGACCAGAGTCAGATTTTTTGTACATTTTTAAATTTATGGTTTTGGGGCACCTGTGTGGCTCAGTTGGTTAGGTGTCCAACTCGTGATTTCAGCTCGGGTCATGATCCTCAGTGTTGTGAGATCAAGCCCTGTGTTGGGCTCTGTGCTGGGCAGGGAGCCTGCTTAAAAATTAAATAGGTGACAGATAGAGAGGTAGATAAATAAAATAATTTAAAAAGGGGCACCTGGTGGTTCAGTCAGTTGAGCATCTGAGGTTTGAGCCCCACACAGAGCTCCATGCCAAGCATGGAGCCTATTTAAAAAATAAAAAAAAATTGTAAGCTGGTTTCTTTGGCATGAGTTTCATCTGCACTAGAACAGAGCTCTTGACACCATTGGAAGGTTTCCCCATCCTCCATCAGCACACATTACTGCCTCATGGGGTCTCCCTGGATGCTACTGCCTGCCAGGTCCTCTTATGAATCTGTGTGAAGACCAAGAGATATAGAGGTTCTTTTAAACTTTGAGGTCACCCTTGGGGTAAGAGCCCATTTATCCCCTAGACTTTGGTGTGGGGAAATCCTTCTTGCATATGACTGATCTAGACTTGTGGTGTCTAAGGGCAACACTACAGAAAGGTATGGTCGGTGGTAGCTCTGTGCATCCCTGGTGTAAGTGTAGGGGCTTTGAGCTGCCCCAACCCTAGTGCTCTGACCTCAACACCTCTTTCTGCCTCTTAGGCTGGCTTCATCGGGGGAACGTTTTTCTTGTCTCCGTTATTCATATAAATATAGCACTGACATTTCATGCAATTCAGGTCTCCTTGTAGAAGAAAACTCTCATCCCTCTGCTTTGACCAAAACACGAGAGGGCCTGGTGTAAAGGAGGGAGATGGGCTCTGTGGGAAGGTGGATGTTGGCTGGCTGTACCCTGGCGTCCCCATCAGTGCAGGGGAGACTGTTACCTGTCCCCAGAGGCACCATACCAGTGCCCTCACGTGGTACGTAACACCTGCTCAGTCCTACGAGTCTTGCTTTCCCCTCCTCAAAGAGCCAGGGTTATGTAGTTTGGTTTTTGAGAAAATTTGACAGATTCTAAGATATTTGAAGAATATTTTCCCCAGAAGCTGGCATAAAAAGAGCAAATCATTTAAGAATTTTCCTACCCAGAGGCAGAGATCCTGGATAAGTCTCAATGTCCAGCCTCATCCATTGGTTTAAGAGTCACAACTGCATAAATTGAATCCTCTGACCACAGTGTTTCATCTTTTGCAGAAAAATCTCAGTGATGTGGTAATACTCTCACCATTTCCACCACTGCTGAATTTTTACCAGGTTATCAAAATGTGATGGTCATTGAACTTTAATGAAAGTAGGATTATATCATATAGGCTAAGAAGCACCCAATGATGATTTTCACAGAACTCTCCAGAAGCTCTTTTCATACATTGAGGAGATATACTGCATTAGTTATCTAGTGCTATATGTCAATTTACCCCAAAACTTGTCAGCTTAAAACAATGGGCATATTCATGTCTCGCAGCATTTCTGAGGGTCAGAAATCCAGGAGCTGCTCAGTTGGATGGTTCCAGCTGAGAGTTCCTCCTCAGGTTACTGTCAGGCTGCAGGAGTGGGCTGATATCTCATCCGAAGGTTGACAGCAGAAGAAGCCACTTCCAAGGCAGTGCCCTCACACATCTGTTGGCCAAAGGCTCAGTTCTTCACCATGTGAGCTTCTTCAGAGGGATCTCCATGACAGGATAGCTGGCTGCTCCAGAAACAAGAAACCATATGACCTTTTATGACCTAGTCTTTTCCATGTTACTCTTTTCATTGGACTTTAGTCATTAAGTCCAGCCCACATTCCCAGAGAATTTGACTCCATTTCTTGATCGGAGCAGTTTTAAGCAATTTGTGGGCATCATAAAACCACCATGCATACCATTGATAAGGGAACTGGAAAGGTAATACTACTCTGCAGTGAGACTATCAGGATTAAGATGCTGGCTTTTCTACATATTAACCAAATAACCTCGGACAGCTTACTTCAGATTCCTCAACTGTAAAATGTGGGTTATAAGAGAACCTCCTTCATAGGATTATGATGAATTTAAGTATGATATAAGAACTTGGAGAAATGACTAGTATGTTGTGAACACTCAGCAAAAACAGTGTTGCTACTGATATCATCATCACCATCATCATATTATTATCATCACCATCACCACTACTTCTTCATTACCATCACCATCATCACCATCACCACCATTTTCATCACCACTGCCATCACCACCATCATCACATCATCACCGTCACCATCATCACCATCACCATCGCCACCATCACCATCATTGCTATATCTATTATTATTGCTGCTGCAATGACAATTGTACAAAGAGTGTTTTTCCAGATATTTAAAGTTCTCAAGAGTGGTGAATTTTCCAGAGAAAACCAAGGAAGTAAGGATAATATTTTCTAAACTGTACCTTATAGTTAACATGTACCTCTATTAGGAAAGAAATACCCCGTAGGAATCCCCACTGTTGGGAGAAACATGTATCCCTGACAACATGAGCATCCTGGGAGACTCAGGAGGGACTAACCCCGAGCAAGCACAGTTCATATTCTGCATATTAATAATAGCACCCTCGGTGCCTGTAGGTAGGCAAGTCAATGTACTTCTCTGACATTCAGACCTGCTGTGTATCATAGAGGTAAAGTACCCGGCCCTACAGAGCGGTCGTGAGGATCAGGGTGTCGCAAAGCACAGAGCCCGGCACACCTGACTGTTCTTTCTACAGCAGCTGTGCTATGGGGGACAGGGGGAAGCACATTGGTCCTTCAGGGAACCGTGAGCTAGGCTTCAGGCAACCCAGACACACTTCACCAGGGGCAGCATTGCATCACACCCTGAAGGAGGAATGGAGGAAAGGACAGAAGGGCTGTTGTGAAGAAAGGAAGGAAGAGCACGTAGTCCCAAGTAAGTAGTCCCAAGGCTGGCTGGAGGAAACTGCAGGGTCGTTCCTATTTTCTAAAGCACCAATCCTTGAAAATATGTAAGATGTGATCCGCTTTCACCTTGGAGGCATTTAACTCTGGTTTCTATTTTCCTGGGTTTGTGACCTGGACGGGTTTGTTAAAGGGGCCAAAATTAAGACTTTTTTATTATTTTCACAAATGAATGAATGGGCCACCTTGCCAGAAACAAGGCCACGGTGGGTGGTATTAAAACCTTCTCAGGAGGAAAAGACTCAGTTCTGGAGACTAGTTTCCTCAGTAGTCTGTGATTGTTCCTTGCTTGGGACGTGGAGACATCAAATGTTTTGATGCATATCATCCACGAGGAGAGTTTTGGCTCTCGAAAAAGGAAAGTCAAGAAAAATGTGAGAATGTAACAAGTTTTCATAAGACCATTATAAAGCCTGATGTTGTAAAGTCAAGGAGAGTGGTTTGCACAGCAAGAGGGGACTCTTCAAAGCCCCTCCCTGGGAGGGCATGGCATGGGCAGCACAGGGCAACGCGATGTTGCTTGCAGCCTTCCTGGGAGCCACCGTGCCCAAGGGCATCCCCGTGGCCCCCCTTGGCTTAAGTAGTGCTAAGAATTGGGATCTGCCTGACCTATCATTGACCTCTGTTTTTTTAAACTTGTTTGGGATTTAATCTTGCAGGTTGTTCATGTGAAACACTGAGAGTCAGGATGGGGCATTTAACCTACTTACAAAAGTATGGGGAACCTGGGGTCTGCTGCCCTGCTGCATCTGCCCCGGCTGTGCCTGCCCCGCCCCCCCCCCCCCCCCACCTCAGAGCGGCAGGTCTTGCTGCCACAGGGAGCTTTAGAGCATACTCGGGTCTTGTGGATGCTGACGCCTTTCACCACTTCCCATCCTGATGTCCAGCCCTGACTCTGCACCACAGCGAGCCCGGCATGCACATACCTTGACACCCCCTTCCCCTGCATCTACTCTTGGATAGGCAGTCAGCTCATCCCCACCGTGGGCTCCAGGACTGCAGAGCATATCCCAGAATCTGCTCAGTTGGCCTTGTGCTTTAGACGCCAGCCAGAGAGCCCCTCAGCAGGGTTTTCCTGGCCTCCAGACCCAAACAACCTCCTGCCACATACCCCTAGCATGTCAACCTCCCTTACTCAACTTAGGGCCCTGTCATGAGCTGAAGTTATCTTGTTCACTTATCCATCTGCTTGCCTAGGATTAGTATTGCCAGAGATGAGACACTCCATGCAAGCTCCATGAGGGCAGCCACTTCCCCTGGGGACCCCACTGGGCCCGGTGCCTGGAAGAGCACCTGCTCTCACAGGTTCTATGAATGTGCTTCAATTATGCATAGTTCATTAGTTATCCCACTGATTAATTATTAATTAGATGCAAGGACAGTTAGCCTGGCTTGTATCCTTGCATCTACCTTATTTTCCATATCTACAAGTGGTTTTGGGGATAACTGCTCTATTTGTTGCTATATTCATAATTACATGCCTTTGAAGTTTGGTGGAATCTGTAACAGCTCACAATGTATGTTACCTTTGGTAAAGACCTCAGGTTTGGTTTAACTAGCTTTTCCTAAACCTGGCTTTGATAATTCTGGGGATTCAGCAAAAGCCTTCCTATGCTCTAGTGACAGTAAGGTGCTCCCACCATGGTCACATAGTTTAAACAAGATTAAATAGGTTTAGATACAATTAAAAACAAAATATTACTTAGTTTTATTGTTAACTTTATCTTGAGCATTTTATCTGAATACTTGTCTGCTCATTGGAGGCTTAGCTCAGCTCAACACATTTGTTGAGTGCTTGAGCCTCGTGTGTGCGAGGTGCCACCCTGTTGCTCTGCGAGATCCAGGAGAAGTGAAGTGGTTGGTGGCCTGGGGCCCTTAGGACCTGGTTGGGGTGAGAGTCAGTGTGCTGAGGACAGCATCGAAAGCAGAATGTGGGGCATCACGTGAGGATGCCCACCAACTGCTGGGGGCAGACCTGGACCTCCAGAGACTGCGTGGGAGGCCCTGCAAGATGATGTGGCCCTGGGGAGGGCTTGTGGCTGGGGTCTGACACCCCAGGCAGGAGAAACAGAAGGGCAGAGGCACAGACAGGAGCACAGGGTGTTTGGGGACAAGAAATGGCCCAATTCAAAGGAGGCAGTATGTACAGGAAAGGCCCAACCTGGAGGACCCTGGTTTCCAGGTCTCGTAGCTTGAGAAGCAGCGGCAGCTGATGGGCAGCCATGGAGGACTCCAGATCAGAAGAGCCTTGGCATCAGAGCTCTGCTGGGGGGGAGGGGGCATCTGCGTCCCCGTCAAGTGGCAGAAGCCGAGCTGAGCTGGCCCCTGACTGAGGATTGGTCTGACTGGTGTCATGTCAGGCGGTGTGTTGGTGTTGTGGCTTTGCTTCCCACCCAGCCTTAGAATGGCGAGGACACTGGTGACAAGTGTCAGGTCAGTGAGGACCCCCATGGCTCAGGGTAGTGAGGACCTGGAGTGTGCCGCTGTATCACTACCAGGCACTGGCTCCTGGGTCCCTCAGCCACTGCCACCTTTTCCCTGCCACCTGTCAGGACAGATGTGCCTCCTCTGGAACTCGGAAGGGAATTGGGAGTAGGAAAGTGAGTAAGAGAGCAGATGCTTGGAAGTGGTGTGTGGACAGCAATGTAGGCAGAAGGGGAGCCATGGACAGGTCTTGGGGACAGATGCCAAGGTCAAGGCAGTGGGGCAGGGGGGGAAGCAGAGAACGTGAGGAGTGCCAGGACTGAGGCAACCTGCAGGTCAAGGTTTAGGAGGACGTCAAGGCCAAGTCCATGCCTTTATGTGCTGGGCTCAACCAGAAACACCTGTGCCCTCTGCCCTCAGCCAGCCCGGCCTCTGGCTCATCACCAGCCCTGTTCCAAGGTTGTGTGTTCCAGTTTTCGGACCACAGTTTTGCACACCCTAGACCTTCTCCACAGATCCATCTGTCCTGCCTCTGGTCTCCCTCAGCGCCTCCCACTCCACGGGGAGGGTGAAAGCATATGAGGGAACAAGGCAATGAATGGAGGGGGGGTTTCTGTGCTGCTGGGAGCCCTGTCTGTGGCCAGATCATGGGCCTCTGGGCTTCCTGGGCACTCCCGGGCCTCATCTCCCCCGCTGCCAGGTGCTCACCTGTTCTCACCTGTTCTCTCCCCCACCTCCTGGACGTCATTATTCCACCTGCAGCTCTGCTCTTTCCACACTCCCCTCCCTGGTCAGGCTCACTCCCGGCCCCCACCCCTGCATCCCCGACCAGGAGCCTCTGAGGTCTGAGGTCTTGCTCAAACAAGCTGAGTCTGTGATGGCTGGATCCAGACATGTCCACACTGAGGATGGGAGGGCATCTCTCCTGCACCACAGCGTCAGGGCCTCATGCAGACTGGGAGCCCTGCACATCTCCCTGCCAATGGGGGGCTCCGTCCTCACTTCACCGTCTTTGTCTTCTCAAGGTAGCCCCCCGAGCTCCCATGGTAGCGCCTTGTGGTTGTAGCACTCGCTACCCCAGAGCTATGTTACAGACTCACAAGCACATCAGAAACCTGCTGTTTGAAATGCTGGACGTTTTTCTGGGAGTTGAGGAGAAAGCCCTGTGGGAACA
The DNA here is from genome assembly GCF_905146905.1 of Nyctereutes procyonoides. Classification (NCBI taxonomy): domain Eukaryota; kingdom Metazoa; phylum Chordata; class Mammalia; order Carnivora; family Canidae; genus Nyctereutes; species Nyctereutes procyonoides. The sequence goes on from NW_026575120.1 coordinate 21,153,712, forward strand.
CCTTCTTCATCAAAACCCTGGTGCCAGCTCCGTATCTGGGCGAGAAGTGGTTGTCAGGTCTCACAGTGAATGTGCCGCTCAGTGTTGATCCCCTGGAAAAGCTCGCTAGCAAACCTCCGAAATGGGTCTCTGGCAGGTTCACACGTCGCGAGGCCACTTTTCATTCTGCGTTGTCTTCCCCAAGCCGATTATTTTCTCTTTGTTATTTTACGTTACCATTTAGAAAAACTACATACAGATTTTTTAAATCTTAAAATGCCCTATGCTGTCTTGCACATTTGCACTTGCCCCCAGCCTGAGGCCTGGGCACCTGGCACCGGCACATGCCGTCCCCACTCCGTCGTTTGCTGCTCGCTGCGATCCTTACAGAACAGACCATGCCTGCAGCTCCGGAGTCTCGGATGTGGGCCGGCTCCTGTGGCCTGGGCAGGTCTTCTCTGTGAAGCCTGATTGTTCTGTAAAGTTATTGTAAATGACTATGTACATAAATATTGAAAACTGATTTTCCTTTAATTAGGACAATGATGTAAGGAGTCTGGAGACACATCCAATTTTCACACGTTAAGTGAGTGTCTCCTCGTGGTGTCTCACCCCTTCCTCCCCCTAAATGTTGTTTGTTATTTTCCACGTGTAAGTTTTCTGTGATTTCCTGTTTTCATCCTCTAAACTGTGTCTGTCCATCCCATCGGCCCGTCAGTCCCTAGGACGCAAGGTGTGGCTGTCTTCTTTGGACCTGCTCCCCTGTTTATGATCCTGAAACAGCTGTGGGTGGGGAGTTCACCTCTGGGGGCATCTACCCCCTGCTCCATCTCTCTTGGGGCATCTCCCCCCTCCTCCCCTCTCTGGGGGCATCACCCCTGCTCCCCTCTCTGGGGGTGTGGCTTCCCCTCCCTTGTCCCCCAGCCCCAGGCCTGGAGTTCTGGATGCAACCTTGCCTGCCACCCACGAGGAGCATTCCTCTGGCCCTGGCCTAGTGGGTGGCTCTGCTTGGCCCCGTTGTCCCGCCGTGGGTGCTCTGCTCTCCTGCTGTGAAATTCCAGTGGTTTCCCCCAGAGGGACCACAACCATCCTCTGTTGTTTAGCTGGTGTCAGTGTTCTCCTGTCCTGACCGTTTGTCAGTCAGCAATTTAATGCACCGCCTGGGTGCTCCGGCTTCAGCCTTTAAGATCTGCGGCATTATTTGCTGCATTCTAGGTGTCTCTCTGTGTGTCTGTCATCCCTCAGAAGATGCACATTTGAACCAGCAGAGAAAAAAATAGCATGATTGACGTGACTTTTGACATGATTTTTGTCAGGACTTCGGCTTGCCATTTGCTGGAGAACCTGTTCTAATGAATGCCTTTTACACTTGCAAGCTGTGCAATCTTGCCACACGCTCCCTTTTCTCCCACCTTGATAACCAAATGCCAATCATCGGGAAGAAAATTATGCGACTGAATGAGGTAGCATGCAATTTACCCTCTAGAAATTGAACATTTACTTTAAGTGGTAAAAAAGGTATTTTCTATACCTTGATATAAGTTTGCATATAAATCTCTGCCTCCATATTTCTAATTCGTGTATACGGAACACATATCTTTGCAAATTATCCTTTTATTTCACTAGAGTGTTTAAAACACATTTTGAGATTGCTTCTGTACACATGCAGTTAATAAGTTAAAGTACAGGAGAAGGTATTTTCACTTTGCACCTTCCCGGGGGAGCTCCCTTCCTTTCCAGCTCAAGTGGCAGCGTGTGTTGCCGCCGGCAGCGACGGCCCAGACGCTTCCTGGAGGCTTTCATTACTGCATTCCAATAAAGTGTTGTTTTTTCCTTTCCCACCTTTTTTCTTTATTGGCTTGGGATTTGTGTCTTAATCAAAGTGTGCAAGAAATGTACTTAATCGTCAGACACGGTGACACTTTTACATGGTGCTCCAGTTAATTAATGCGGAAAGTTGCAGAAGAACGCGTGATTTTCCATTTACATCAAATGAGTTTGCTGTGATTAGTGCTATCATAGGAAATACCAAAGGAATTAATAATGATTAGGCCATTACTTCCAAGTGGTGTTGAACATTCCGAGATCTTTACTCATCACAACAAGAGCTTTAAGAAAATCCACCCGTGTTGGCTTCTCTGCTGTGATGTGTGCCTGTTGGACGTGTAGGCTTCTGTGGAACGGGTCCCTGGACTCGCCATGTGATGTTCGCTTTCCAGTTGATTTTTCTTCCCAAGATTTTCGAATTCAGGTTTGTGATGGGTTAAAAATTTTTTCAGTCTTCTTTTTATTATTTTTTTTGAGGAATTGATGCTTCATTTATTCATTCTTAAACATAGTGAGTACAAATACAAATGTGTACTGTGTACAAGGCCTAGAGTTATGTATTCAAGGGTGATACCAAAGATACATGTAGTGTGGCTGCATTCCTTGAAGAGCCAGGCAGGGAGGCACCCACATAAAAGGTGCATTACAAGCATGTGTTGGTAAAGCTGGAACAGAGACACCCAGGGGCCCGGGTAGGAATAGGAGCATCTCTGAGAGCTCACGGGAGCCAGGAAACCTCAGCTGCTCCTGGAAATGAGTTTGCCAGAGACAGAGCCGAAGGAGGTGTGGAGTTGAATGCCTCGGAGACAGGATGACTTGGAGTGTGTCTGGAGCCCAGGCTGTGTGCACAGACAGGTGTGACCAGGAGGGACCACACAGGGAGCCCCAGGGATGGAGTGGGCTCGGAGCCTCCTTTACACGCGGTGGGAGCAGCAGTAGGGGTGCGTGGGGGGCAGAGCCACGTGTGCACCTGCCCACTACATGGCCAGCCCTGCAGTGCCTGGGGGTCCCTGCACGTCAGAGACCCAGTGGAGCAGCACCCAGCGCAGCAAGCAGCTGTCCTGGTGACAACCTGTGGACCCCAAGTGGCTTCCTGACTCTGGAAACCAGTTGGTTGTAAAGGGGAGGGAAGCTTGCTCTCAGTGTCATGGCCCTCCAGACGTGTGGTGTTGATAGATGCTTGGTCCTTCGGGCCTGTTGGGAGCACCTATGAATGGCACGTGGACACACTTGGAGATGGCCGGCCTCTGTTTTCCTGACTCAGTTGCTGCCCCGGTTCACAGTGCTTCTCCTTTCACAACACTGAGCTCTTGGATGGGAGTTGACACCTCCCTGGTCTGTCCCTGTATTCATTGGCTCTGGTTCCCTGGTCCTTGTGAGCAGAGGACCTAGAGCACAGTGGTCTGCCGATGCGTGGACTGGAGTGGGCGCCGGCCCAGCCTGCTGCTATGGCACCTGTCTTTCACTGTATGTGCCCTTGGTGCTGGGTGGTGGCACAGAGTGGCCTCTCATAGCCCATCCCCCATGTTCTCTCAACAGCTGAGCTGGGGGGCCTTCACCTTGTGGAAAATTTGTTTGTTCGGTGCCTGTGCTCTCCTGGGTTGGGCCTGTCCCTGCCTCTGGACTCACTTCCTAATGCCTGTCCCTCTGGGGTCCCATGGCTGTGACACCGCAGAGCTGCTCCTCCTCCCCACCCCATGGGCACCCCCAGAGTCTTCTTCTCTGTCCCCGAGGAGCTCAGGGCTCCCTGTACTTCTACTTGGACACCTCCCTGCCAAAGCTGTCCAGTTCGTCTGCTGCCCAGGCACCTGCTGCCCTTGATGACGAGAGCCCCAGGTCAATCCTCCCTCCCCTCCACACCCAGGCTCAGACCACACACTCAACCTCTGCAATCCTTTCCAGGGCCTCCACGTTGCCATGGTTACCGTGGGTCTCCTGAGGCCTGGCAAACCCAGACCTCCCCAGGTGAGCCTGTCAGCTCTCCCGCCTGCCCTTCCAGACCTTTCCAACAACGAGGGCAATTTCATTTCAGGATTTAGAAGAGAGGGAGAACCTGTGGACAAACCCAGAGCAGGAGGTGGGAATTGTGACTGGGTGGCAAGACAAGGCATTCTGCTTTCACATGCAGCTTCTGGCGGGGGGGGGGGGGGCAGGTGGTGGGGCAGTACAGACTTGTAATCTAGCCTGGATCAAAAGCTTAAACAGCGTATTTAAAAGGAGATCTTCCGTGACTCATGGGACAAAGAGGTGTCCTGTTTTTTCTCCAGCAGCTTCCATTGAGCTGAAGAAAGCGCCACCTTCACAGGGCAGCCCCACGGGGGTGAGCATGTGGGAGACCCAACTTTCAGCCCCTTGGCATTCCCTGTGACACAGGATTAGTTCCCACGTACGCAGATCACCAGTATCCACTTAAGATTTTCCTCTCACTTTGTCCTTCTTTACCTTCTTATTGTGTATGTGGAAGTACAACGGCCCCAGGAATTCATCTACAAGACACCAGCATGACTTCTAGCCTCCATCCTGGGCCGGCAGGCTGGCTCCTCCATCTCCCTGGTGCTGCTGAAGATGCAGAGCAGGAGTGCTGACATCGGGGGGCCAGGGTGGGAGGCTGGCCCCGGTCCTCGTGGGCAGCGCTGAACCCCTGCAGCCTGGGGACACTGAGACTCTTCCCAGCTGTGTGCAGCAAACACGCCTGGATGGCCATGGCTGCCACGCACCCCTCACTGCTCACAGTGTCACTTCTCACTTGTTCTGCTGCGGGAAAGTCAGCGGAGACGCCCCTGGGCGTGCTGGGCTGTAACTGGACTGAGGGCCATCCAGGGAAGCTCTGAGCTCGCAGTGTTGCTGTTCCAGGGCTCTGCCCCGGGCCCAGACCACGCTGCCTCTTCTCACTGTGAAACCAAATGGTGTGAGGGAGGCAAAGACACCGTAAACCATGAACTGCCACCTGGCTGTCTTTAAGGATGACTCGAAGGGGACGCCAGCATGGACAGCACTAGGCAGCGGGTTCCTCACCCTGCCCTGCGGCTGGGTGGCCCTGGGTGTGAAGGGCTGACAGCAGCACTGACGCCACGTGGGGGAGCACATGACAAGGCATTGCAGTACCACCATGTGTGCCGTCCCCTCCCTGCGTAGGGGGAGAAACTGGCAAGGTCAGTGGAGTCACTGCTGCAGCCCCCGCCCCATGTGCCGTCCACTTACCTGTCACTCAGGCAGCCCGCGTCCTCATAGCTCCGGGTGCTGCTGGTTGTCAGGCCTCAACAAACACAGGAGCGGCTGGCTTCGGTGCTCTGGGCGAGGAGCTGTGGCATCTTCGCTCTAGTTATCTTTGCGTTTCCTGATAACTTATCCCAAGGTCAATTTGTCTTCAGTGACAGGCCAGACAGCCACGGTTCTCAGTTTCCACTCTCTTACTCGTTGATTTGTCCTGCTTTCTCTCTATTGCTCACAGCTTTCTGGGGGGAACTAACACCCCATTAAGGACATATATTCAGCTTATACCATCTGGTCACTTTGGGATCAAGTAAGCACGTGTCTCCACCGTGGGTGCATTTGGCCCTCGAGGGCAGGTACCCACTGCTCCTCAGCTGAAACATCAAATTGCAGTTTTCCTAAGGTCTCACCAACAGGAGCAACTAATGCTGTTTACAAATCCAAACTCCTCAAGTGAGGTATAAACCGCCCTGTAGAGACATCCGCCCACACTGCCCCGTCCTATTTATAATCATCTGTGTTCAGGGGAGAAGCCCTGAGGTGTTGGAGGCCTGAATGGCGTATGGATAACCACAGGTGACGGCACAGGGCACAGCCATGTGACATGGTCCTTCCCACCTCAGTGTCACCTGCACTCATTGCCTTCTGTCTCACACCTGGCAAAGTGCTGAGCAATGCTGCAGAACCCAGACCACTCGGTGAACCAATGTCCTTGGCAGCTGTAGGATGCATCGGGGGGCACCAGGCTGTCATGCCATATCCTTGCTGGCAGGGCCAGGAACCCTGAGTGCCGTGTGACAAGCAGCAGCCCTGGTAATGCATGCTCAGCTCCTCATCTGCTTTTATTAACCACGGGCCCCTGACACTAGGGGGGCAGCAACCCCGTGCCCTCATCCTCACTGCCAGAAGCTGTGAGTGTGTCACCTTACATGGCAAATGGGATTTTGCAAATGAGACTCAATTAATGGCCTTGAGAGGGGAGATTGTCCACACAGACCTAGTGTGATCACAGGTCCATAAAGATGGGAGAGGGGGCAACTGACAATAGTGGGAGACATGACCATGGGGGAAGGATGCAGCCAAGGCACCCAGGAAGCATCCAGAGGAGGGCAGGGCAGGGCACGGGGTCTCCCTGAGCCTGCAGAGGGGAGCCTGTCCTGCGGACACCTGCAGGCCCATGAGTTTATGGTGATTTGGCATGGCAGCCGTGGAAAGCCAGGACCCGTTCAACTCAGGACCATTTAGAATTCAGTCCTTTTAGAAAACGATGTTGATGTTGATGAGGATGAGGAGGGGCCACAGAAGGAGAAGGAGGAATTGCTGCCAGGGACCAAAGCAAGACCTTGCTCTCCCATGGGAAGGCAGTAAGCCATGAACAATGGATCTGCCAGGAAAGAACGTGCTTTCAGAGGAAGGACATGCTTTCAGAGAAATTCGTCAAGTTGCTCTAGGCCATGGGGCAGGTCACCTTGGAAGAGCACTGCTGTGAGGACCCTGTGGGGTAAGCTGCCATCTTCCTGTGACCCATGTGTGACAGGAGCCCCGCGTCTGGGTCCCCATGTGTGCAAAGCCACAGGGCCGTGTCCTCACACATGACCCAGAGCAGGCTGGCTCCCGGGGTTGCCAAAGCGCTGGGCACAGCGGAGAAGACAGAGGCTCTACGAGTGTTCGGGGGTTGTGGAGGCTCCATGGTCTTTCTTTGGAGATGTTTTTGGAAACATACTTTTTAACTTGTTGGTAATAGGGGGACTCCTCTAGTCGTCGTTATTTTGAGAGAGAGAGAGAGAGAATGGGGCAGGGAGGGGCAGAGACAGAATCTCAAGCAGACTCCATGGCCTGCATGGAGCCTGATGGGGGCTTGATCCCGTGACCCTGAGGTCATGACCTGAGTGGAAATCAAGAGTCAGACACTTAACTGACTGAGCCACACAGGTGCCCTGGGGTGGGGAAGGGGGAGGCTCCTGTTTTTAAAGCAACAGGATCTTCTATTTTTTTTAAATTTTTATTTATTTATGATAGTCACACACAGAGAGAGAGAGAGAGGCAGAGACACAGGCAGAGGGAGAAGCAGGCTCCATGCACCGGGAGCTGATGTGGGATTCGATCCCGGGTCTCCAGGATCGCGCCCTGGGCCAAAGGCAGGCGCTAAACCGCTGCGCCACCCAGGGATCCCGCAACAGGATCTTCTAAAAGTCATAAAAAAAAAAAAAAGGCAGTATGTTATTTGGGCATTGGGACACTGCGCTGGGTGTGAGCAGAGATTGGCAGCAATCTAGGAGAGAGAGAGATAGAGAGACAGGACCTCAGACCACGACCCCTGTTGGGCTCTGACCTTGCCTGGGCCCCCGGGGACTGGGTATGGGTAGGAGTTGACTATGTGGGAAGGGACCCAGAGCTTTCCCTCCATGCTAGTGTTGATCCCAGTGCCAGCTTCAGCACTTCAGCTGTGTCTGGTATTTTCTACTAAATGCAAATGTGGCATTAGGGGTGACCATGTGCCCCAGTTTGCCCAGGGCAGCACTGGCTGATGCTGGCACCCACTCTCAATGCTTCCCTCTTTGGAAGGTACATTGTGTTGTGACCCTATTTGCAGAGAACAGAGTGCCAGCTGCCAAATCTCACACCCATAGTGTGGCTAGGAGACAGGCAAGAGGAGGACATGCCCCTGTAGCTCCCCAAGGAAGAGAGCAAGGCCCGGGGACTGCATGGCTGCAAGAGCCGTGGTCAGCTCACAGGTCTGCCCCAGGCTGGTGCTGATGGCAGCAACATGTGTCGAACGAAGGTGGTCGGTCCCAGATGCTGGTGCTGTAGACTGTCCCCCATGCCGTCTGCACCTGCCCCCTGCACTACGGCCTACACACAGGTCCTGAAGGGATCGGTTGGCCAACTTAATTGATCCTTAGAGTGGGATGCTTCAGATTTCATCAGTTTATATCCAAATTGATGAATTCACCTCAACTTCAAATTGTCCTCAGGTTTTGCTGTCTTGACGGATTCAGGTAATCCTCCTATTTGTCCTAGTGGCAGAGCCACAGGATGTTAGGGCCAAAACCATCTCTGTAGCTTAATAACCACCCAACCCAGTAGTTCCATCTCTTGCTGCACTTAGGAATTATTTGGGAGGATTTTTTAAATGTTGAGATCCAGGTCCTACCCCCAACAAGTGAATCAGACTCCAGGCAGTGGGACCTGGCACTGTACCAGGGGCACTGTGCACACAGGGGCAAGATCCCTTGTCTGGTCTGGACTCCTTACAAATGGGAGGATGTCCAGGGACCAGGAGTCAAGCATGGGCACTGGGCAGCCAGCTAGAGCTCCCAGCACTTCTCCCCTACAGTGTGCGGGGGTAGATGGTTGAGTCCCATGGGAGACGGTGCCACAGAGAGTCCCTCAACAGCCTCTTACTGGTCAGGAATAAGATCTGGGAATCATCTTCATCCAAAAACACATATAGTTTGAACTTAATCAGAGCACATGACATATAAATAGGACTTAGTAGTAGAAATGGTGGTTCATCAGTGTCACAGTCACCACTCAACTGGAAAGGTAAACAGAAGCCTCCTAGTGACTAGAGTTAATCCTGACTTGGCATCCTGAGTGTGGCCCCGACGTGCTGTGGTGCTCAGTACAAGTAGCTGTTGGTGTGCTTCCAGAAGGAGCTTGAGAACCTGACCAACACAGCCTCGGTCCCTGGGACTTCTGCCCCAAACTGGAACTGTTTTCACTTGAGATGGCCCTGGTGTCATCAGAGCACGTTCTCTGAGAAAACATGAAGCAATTAAATCCAGGCTAATGAGCTATCTAGCAACAGAACTGATGTCTATAACACATAGACCGTGTAATTCTTCTTAAGAACTGAGTCTTAACCACAGCAAAGTCTCTGCTTAGGGAGAAATAATAAAACTGAATCAACTCTTAATTATTGTAGTCCTAGAACACAGGGACGGCCCTCAATGCATAAAATCTGCAGATCGCAGAAACATCTTACATGGTCTTTAGTTCCGACGTGCTCCAGCTCACTATCCCAGACGACAGAATCATCTGCTTCTGTTCTGGTCGGCGCCCCCGCTGGAGCCCGCTGTAGGGAACGGCATGCTGCGTGTGCTGCCACTTTCCCCACGTGGACACACAACAGTCAGCAGGTCGCAGGCAGTGAGCATGGGTATCTGTGGAGCACCAGGCCAAGGGGTCGCATCCTAGGACATGAGCACATCATCCCCATGACAGGAAACTGCGGAAGGGATGGGTTCAGTAATGGGTCAGAATCACAAGGTCATTCAAACCATGTGACGTGGGACCAGGAGTGGTGTTGGGTCTGTGTGTCCGCACAGTCCCTGCAATCCGTGGTCCCCAGATCAGGTAGTAGAGATTGCCCGAAGCAAGGCCTGTGAGGTGAACTCTTGCAGACCTTCCTGGGCTGTGGTTGAGATTCCCCTGGTTGCTTATTTCAAACTTTTCCCTTGACATTGTCATGGGGATGTCAAAAGGCAGGCCTCAGGAGCCGTTACTATTCTAGTGGTTGCCATCTGAAAGCCTTCCCAGAGGCTTCTTCCCTCACCGTGTCAACACCCGTTTGTTGAGTTCCTACTATGTGCAGGCTGTGCCAGGCTCCAGATGTGGACGGATCTGTAAAGACACCTGGCTCCAAATTCCAGGAGCTTAGTCTCGACATAGGTAAAATAACCCACGCATCAAATTCTGCCTGAAATGTAAACACCCCTGAGTGTCAGCATTTCATCAGTTTGCCCTCTGGTTTCAAAGGACAAAACTTATTATTGAAAACCAACCTGCTGGTGATGGAGCTTAAACATTCTGCTGTTACTCCGCTGCATTCCTCTGCGATTGCATTAAAGCCAACACCGAGGGACTGGGCGCTGGGAGGTCATGACCTCCCTACTTGTACACATGTGACTTAAAAACAATTTTAATTCCAGTATAGTTAGCGCACCATAATATTCACATCAGGTGTACAGTGTGGGGATTCAGCACTACTGGACACCGCCAGATGCGTCACGACAGGTGTGCGCCCCGTCCTGTCACCTGTCTCACCCATCCCCCACCTCCCCTCTGGTCACCAACCCTGTGTCCTCCGTAGTTAAGACTCTGTTTTCTGGTTTGTCTCTCTTTTTTTTCCCTTTATTCGTTCATTGTTTTTTTGTCTTAAACTCCACATATGTGTGAGATCATAGGGTATTTATCTTCCTCTGACTGACTTATTAAATGTGTACATTTAAATTCAGATCTCATCCTACTTACACCATGATTTCCAGTCACAACCAGAAAACACACAAATATTTTTGGTTGTTTATGCTAATGCACCAACAAATTTTAAAGTGTGTTTTTTCCTCCCTCAAGTACGAAGAAAAATAGAAGACATAATGATTAAAAAAAAAAACCACAATGATCCACTTCTTTCTCCTTAATTTATTAAACCATTTAATAAAAATCCTCCCATGAGTGAGGTGTCCACTGGGGCAGGCTGAAGGCTCTGGATTCCCACTACACAGTGTCTATACCCACAGGGCACCATGGGCCTCTTTGTCAGGAATACAACCACTCAGCGCTAGCTCCACTTTCCCCTCCCTTAGGTCCCCAGTACCACCATTGCACTGTCTGTCTCCATGGATTTGAGGACTCCAGGCCCCTCACATCAGCGTATTTTTACAGTAGTTGTCCTTTGGTGTCCTTTGGTAGTCTCTTTCTCTCAGTGTAATGTCCTCAAGGTTTGTCCGTGTTTAGGTGGGTGTCAGGATTTCCTTCTTTTTTAAGGCTGAAGAGTATTTCGTGTGCGTAAACCACGTTTTGTTCATCTGTTCCTCTATGATGAACACATGGATTGCTTCCACCAGCAGCTGTTGTGACTAATGCTGATAGGGATGTATGTGTACAAATACCTTTTTGGGTCCATGCTTTCCATTCTTTTGAGTATATACTCAGAAGTACGATTGCTGGATCGTGTGGCAGTGAGTGTAATGGGGGGAGAGCTGCCATCCTGTTTTCTACAGTAGCTGCACCATTTTGCATTCTCACCAGCAATACACAAAGCGTCCAGTTTCTGCACACCTTTGACACTTATTTTTTTCTGTTTTTTTTAAGAAAAAATATCTATCCTGAGGGGCATCTCATTGTGGTTATGATTTACATTTACCTAGTGATTACTGATGTCCAGTATCTTTTCAGTATCTATGTGTTTGTTGACCATTTGTATATCCTCTTTGTAAAAACATCTATTCAAATCCTTTGCCCATTTTTAAAATTGTCTTGTTTGGGTTTGTTTGTGGTTGTTGCATCTAAGAATCTTTATATGTTAATCCTTTATAAGACCCGTGATTTTTTTAAATAATAAATTTATTTTTTATTGGTGTTCAATTTGCCAACATACAGAATAACACCCAGTGCTCATCCCGTCAAGTGACCCCTCAGTGCCCGCCACCCAGTCACCCCCAACCCCGCCCTCCTCCCCTTCCACCACCCCTAGTTCGTTTACCAGAGTTAGGAGTCTTCATGTTCTGTAAGACACGTGATTTGAAAATATTTTCTCCCGTTCTGTGTGTTGCCTTTTCACTTTCTTGATACTGTTCCTTTATACACAAAAGGTTTTGACTTTAATGAAGTCCAATTTACTTATTTATTCTTCTGTTACCTGTGTTTTTGGTGTCTTATTCGAGGAATCATTGACAAATCCGACATTATGAGACCTTCCTCCTATGTTTTCTTTTAAGAGCTATAATTTTACCTCTTACATTTGAGTCTTTGATCCATTTGGGGTTTGTTTTTTTAATACAGTGTAAGGTACGGGTAGAGATTTATTCTTTTATTTGTGGATATCCAGTCATCCCAGCACCATTTGTTGAAAAGACTGTCCTTTCTCTTTTGAGTATTCTTGGCCACCTTGTCAAAAGTCTTTTGACCTATACGTGACAGTATTTCTGCACTCTATTATATTCCATTGTTCTGATCATCTGTCTTTATGCCAATACCTCACTGCTTTGGTTAATGTTATTTTGTAGTAAGTTTTGAAATCAGTGTGATTTTAACTTTGTTCTTTTTTTCCGAGATTGTTGTTTCTATTCAGGGTCCTTTGAGATTTTATGTGAATTTTAGGATAGACTTTTCCTAAGTGGGGCACTGCAAAAAGTGGGGAACTGCAAAACATTACCTAGAATTTGATAGTGATTGCTCTGAATCTGCAGATTGCTTTGGGTAGTATTGACGTCTTAACACTATGCAGTGTTACAATCTGTGATCATGGGATGTCTTTCCATTTATTTGGGTCTTCTTTAATTCTTGCAGCAATGACTAATTTTGTAGTTTTCAGTGTACAAGTATTTCACTTCTTTGGCTAGGTTTATTTACTTAAATAAACCTAAATAAATAAGTTATTTATAAATAAGTAATTATAAATAATTATTATAATAATTATAAATGTAATTATAAATAAATTACATCAAATACTTTTGATGTTATTGTAAATGGAGTTTTCTTAATTTCCTTTTCAAATTGTTCATGGTTAGTGTATAGAAACAACTCATTTTGCATATTAATTTTGCATCCTGCAACATTTCTGAATTCATTCATTGATTTTAATAGTCTTCTTTGTGGAGTTTTTAGGGTTTTCTACATATAGGATCATGTCATCTGCAAACAGATAATTTTACTTCTTCCTTTCTAATTTAGATGCTTTTCTTTCCTTTTCTTGCTTAGTCGCTCCAGTAATCACTTGCAATATTATGTTGAATGGATGTGGCAAACATAGACATTCTTGTCTTTTTCCTGATCTCAGAGGAAATGTTCTCAGTTTTCCCCCATTGAATGTGATGTCTACTGTAGGTTTTTCTATGTGACCTTTATAATATGTGACCTGTAGTGTGTGACAGTCTCCTTCTCTTCCTAGCTTATTGAGTTTTTTTATCATGAAAGGTGTTGAATTTGTCAAATGCTTTTTATGCATTAATTGAAATGGTTATGTTGAGTTCTTTCCCCTTTTCATTTTGTCAAACTGGTGTGGTACATTGATCAGCCTTTCATATGTTGGCCATCCTTGAATGCCAAGAACAAATTGCAGTTGGTGATACTGTAGAGTTCTTTTAACAAACTATTGACATTTGTTCGCTGGTATCTTGTTGAGATATTTTTTTTAATTTAAATTCAATTTGCCAACATATAGTACCTTAGTTTAAGATATAGTTTTCAATAATTCATTAAGTGCATATAACACCCAGTGCTCATCCCATCACATGCCCTCCCTCCTGCTCATCCTCCAGTTACACTGTCCCACCCCACCCTTCTCCCCTCCAGCGACCCTCAGTTTGTTTCCCAGAGTTAGGAGTCACTCATGGTTCATCTTCCTCTCTGATCTTTCCAGTTTCCCCTCCTTCCTTATGGTCTCTTGCACTTTCTTATATTCCACATATGATAATTGTATTTCTCCAATTGATTTATTTTATTCAGCATAATACCCTCCAATTCCATCCATGCCAGTGTAGGTAGGTATTCATCCTTTCTGATGGCTGAGTAATATTCCTTTTTATATATACTGCATCTTCTTTATCCACATCAGTATTTATGAAGGATACTGATATATAGCTTTCTTTTCTTGTAGTGTCTTTATCTGGCTTTGGTATTAAGACAGTGTTTGCCTCATAGAATGAGTTAGAAAGTGTCCCCTCCTCTTCAATTTTTGAAAGAGTTTGAGAAAGATTGATGTTAATTCTGCTTTAAATGTTTGGTAGAGTTCACCTGTGCAACCATCTAATTCACGGCTATTTGTTGGTTTAGAGGTCCCTGATGACAGATTCAATCTCCTTGCTAGTTCCAAGTCTGTCCAGATTCCTGTCTCTTCATGATTTTGTCTGGATAGGTTTTGTATTTCCAGGAATTTGTATATTTTATCTGGGTTGTCCAATTTGTTGACATATACGTGTTCATGGTATTGTCTTATTTATTTTTTACTTTACCTTTGAAGGTATCAAATATTACTATTTTAAAATATTACTTAATCAATTTGATTATTTTTAATTTTTTATCTGTGTATATTATAAATGTTTTTCTCCAGAGATTGTTTCACCATAGTCTGATTCATTTTCTATCCCGTAGCTATACGTCCCTTTAAACCTCTTACCCACTCACTGCCCAGTCTTTGGTTTATGGGATTCATCCATATGGATCAATACTCAAGTCCCAGGTGCCAAATGTAAACACTTCCTGAGCACAGGGTTGAAATGCACTGTTCTGCTGTGGAGAGTGAGTGGGGATTGGTGTGGGGACACTGCAGATTCTGGGGCACACGTCCAGTGAGTTCGTGGGATCTAAAGTTGCCTTGCATTGTTCTGGTCTCCTGCACAAATGTCCAGCGGGCTTAGAAGGATGAACCCCCACAGCTATTCACTAACCCTGCAGCCTCTCACTCGCCAATACAACAGTTTCAGACACACTTGTGTTCTCTGAGGGGCTGTTTGCTTATCTCCTTCTTACATCAGGCAGGATATTCCCTGTTTTCCATCCCATTCCTTTTTAGGGAACCATTACTAAAAACAGAACAATCTCAAATTCAGTTTTTCACAACGGGGTCAATCAGATGTTTTAGCCAGGAAGCATATTTAAATAATCCTTTTGGTTTGTGGCAATGGAAACATTCTTTTTGTGAATCCTTGACATAAATTAGTCACACAAATTAATTCCAACTCACTGGCTCAGGAGCTGAGATAAATCAGGCCCTGTATATAAAAATGCATGCTCTGGGAAAGTAAGGTTTTTATTAAACACTGAAACAGTGACCCCTGACCCTGGGCTGTCAGCCTCCGATCCTCAGGGCTGCCAACTGGACGTGCACTGGGGCAGGAGGAGTGCCAGCTCAGTGCCGTGCTGCTGTCAGGGCGCCGAGGCTCCTCTGTGTGCTTTGCTGTGTTACACGCCTGTCCTGGCAAGTGACCAGAACAGGCTGATGCACACTGATGGGACCCTGAGGACCTGCTGGGACCCCGTCTTCACGCACCTGATCCTCGCACATCGGGGCCCTTGTATGTGTCCATGTCCGAGGAGAGCTGTGTTCTTCAGCAGCCACTGGCCCCTCGTGGGCCCCCTACCTGCCTGAGACTGGTGTGCAGCCTTGCTTACACCAGCTCGTGTAGGACCCTCCCCATCGACTCCGTTCTGACTCGGCACATGAACCCGGGTGTGGACAGGAGCTGGTCCAGCCCAGCCCCTGCAGATGTGTCTTCCAGCTCCTGTGTGTCCATGAACATGGGACCTGCCCTCTCTGCTCTGATGACCCTGCTGCCCCGTGCCCCTCACTCAGAGGACTCCCAGAAATGCTCTCAGCTTACAACCAGGTCTCTTCCTCCGTTCTTCTCATGAGGTAGCAGGCTGTTGGCATGGGGGAAGACCAGTCATCACACGCAGGCGGCAGGATGCTCGTAGGGCCAGGAGGACCATGGCAGATGCCACTGTCTGAGAACGTGGCTATCAAAATGTGCATGTGTCCTCTGTGGTCTCCTGGGTTTCTGCTGACCCCTGGAACTCCTTAGAACTTTGCAGTGGCCAATTTAGTTGCTAAAAATTGTGCCAGCTTCTAGACTTTCTCAGAGGTGCTGTTTGGGACCCTGAGCTGCACAAGCCCCCAAGTCAGCCCCTGCGCGGAGCTGCAGCACTGACCTTCCTCTCCCTTGTCTCTCTCTTCTGAGTTCGGCCCTGTGCTTAACACAGAAATGATTAGGGGTTGTGTAAAGCTGGGATGTGGTCCCGAGGCCGCTCCTTTGGATGCATGGATGCCCCCGCTGCATGGTGTCCAGAGCCAGATGCGTGGCAGGCTTGAGGGCCCCCTTTTTCCAGGGATCTAAGAGGGGCCCAGGATGCTTTCCTGAGCTTTGCCTTTAGAGGAGTTGAAATGGTTTAAACTTGCTGATGGGGCTTCCATCACCTGATTAGACCTGGAGGTAGCTCCCGCCAGGGAGGATGTAAAAGCCTTTCGTGTAGGGCGCGCGGCTGCAAGAAATCTTAATAATCACAAACATAACTATTCTTCTGGATATTGTACTTGGAATTGCTTTTCTCTAGCAAACCACTTGTGATCTGGCATAAGTTTAGGACATTTTTGGCAAAAGGGGGGTTGTTTAATTGGCAGGGAAGCAATGTGCCTGGACAGAAGATTCTGGACTACCACGTCATTCCAGCTCATTTCTAGTTGCAAGACAGAGCAGCATTCATGCATGTGCTCCTCTTGTGCACAAGGCTGGCTGCAGTGAATCAATATTTTGGAATATACCATCAGAGGGGTGGTCTTCTCATTGAAAAAAAGAGACTTACAGTGACGACCCTGCGGCATGCCACCTCCTCCCACAGCAGACATGAAGATAAAAAAGCAGTGCTTGGTGAAGCCAAGGAGAATTCTCCAGTGTTTAGATTTTAAATCTATACTGTGATGTATTATTATTTTATTTTATTTTAAAATATAGTTTTGCAGAAATAAAATAATAACTGACAAGCATAGGGGACATCTAAACGCCTCGTCTGCCGGGTCAGGGCCTGGGCATTTCGTTTATTCCTGTTGCCATCCCTCCCAACCCTCATCTAAAGGTCCTCTAGGCAATTAAGAATAAAATAACAATTTAAGATCAAATGTGCAGCATTCACTTTTTAGCTCAGCTGCTAAAACTTGTTCACTGTTGCTGGAACTCCCACTAATGTGGCATTTTTAAAAATAAGAACTCTTTGAACTGCCTTTTAAGAGCATTCTCTAGATGAAACTGGTGTCACATGCTTGTCTTCAAAGGGCACACACATCCTGGGTTACAGGAGACGCAGATGAGCACTTACACCTGGGATTTCTGCTTCCCCAGCACGACCCTCCTCTGTTCCCTCAGTGACAACACGGCCCCTTCCATCCCCCACTTACCTTTCCCCCTCACAGCAGATCTTGCCTGGGTGACCCTGCTGAACAGAGCTGCCCCTACCACCGCTGGGTCCCATGTGCACTGGGAGTCCCTGATGACCATCAATCCCGGGGGGCCATGGAGGATGTGGGGCGCCCTCCTGAGGACTGGGTGTAGCCCAGAAAACAACAAAGCTGGCCGTGACAGAGGGAGAGAGACCCCCGAGGACTGCCTGGTGCAGGGAAGGGTGTCCTGCTCTGGGCTGCGCCAACACAGGTCCATTGCCCCTAAAAGAGCAGGGCCCCATGGGGGCGTTCAAGCAGAGCTCCGTGGCAGGAGAGATACAAGGTCACTTGGGCAGTATGTGATTCTTCCTCCCCTTAACCTGGGTCTGTACCCCCTGGAGGCAGGAGCACCTGGCCCCACCCTGGCATCCAGAGGGACCCTTGAGGTGCCCCAAGTTTCCAGGGACAGTGGTGACTGCAGGTGTCAGGCAGGGACCCAAGGTGGCTGTGCGGCTGCAAACAAACCTGACAGGAAGGGAGACGCACAGAGGAGTGGAGCTGCATGAGCTGGTCAGGCTGTGTGCAGTGTGCTGGGCTATGTGGATGTGTGTGCCCGGCACTCCTGTCCAGCTTTCCCCATGGTCCGAATGGCCAGGGGCGGCCCCAGACCCAGGGGTGTCCCGTCTCCCTGCCCCTCCTCCCTCAGCTTTGTATGCAGGTTGGAAGGGCTGGTCCGAGCAGGTGGCATCCAGCAGCATGCAAACTGCAGACCCATGCTCATCTGTACCAGGGCAACTGCACATGCAGTGTCTGGCTGCAGTGTCCAAGCAGGAGACACAGGGACCCCACCAAGAAAGAAATCAGAGCATGCAGGGGCCTGGCCTCGTGTATCCTCCGGCACGTGGCTGGTCGCCAGTATTCGCTTCCATGTTAGTCTCACCGTCTCTCGTCCCCTCCCCTCTCTCTCCATCTCTGGCTTTGTCACCGAGCCCTCCCTGCCCCCCCGCCCCGGCCTCCAGCATGTGGCTCCTGCTCCCTCCTCTGCCTGCCAGGCTTCCGGCCTTAGTCGCGCCAGAGCTGCTGTGGGTGTGGAGCGAGGTCCAGGCAGCAGACTGCCCCGTGAGGAGCTTCGTGGACGGGCTTTGCTGGCGCCGCTGCCGCCTCCCTTGACTCCCGCCCGGGCTGGTTTGCCCTCTGCACCGTGACTGCAGCCTGTTGCAGGGCGTGCTGAGGCCACCGGAGAGCGGGACGGGAGGCCTGCGGCCACCGGTGCTCGCGCTTTGAAGATACACGGCAGCAAGTCACAAAGCGAGACCTGACCCGGACAACATGAAACAGGGCATCCGGAGAAACAGGATCAGCCCCGCAGCCGCTCTGTGCGGGGCCGTAGGCTACCAAGTGTCAGTGGGTCAGCGTGAGGAAAGGGCACCGAACTTCACCAGCGCCTCGGAAGAGCTGGGCCGCAAGCCGCCTCTGCCAGACTCCGGGTCCCCCGGGGCTGGAAGGCAAGCCTGCGGGTCAGAGAGAATGGGGATCAGAGATGGGAGAGCGTGGATGGGGAGACTGTGGGAGGCCAAGCCGAGTGTGGGCTTGTCAAGTGGTGTAGACGAGCTCAGCGGCCGGCAGCGCCACCAAACGCACCCTACGGGAACTCTCTTTGACCAAACAGGAGTCAAGCCAGCCCAGCATTCCTGCTTCAGTCCTTGTGGAGGTGCATCTCCTGATTCCGGCACCAGAAGCAGGTTGTGTGGCCGTAGTTAAACCAGAGTGGGATCCTCACCATGATGAGCCACGCAGAGCCGTGCCCATCTCTGCACACAGCGGTCATGGTCTCCGGCTCTGCGCTGACCCCAGGACGGAGCCCATGGGTTTGCTTTGCTGATTTTACAAATCCTCACTGACACGGTGACTGTGCAGTTACCTCTTTTGACCAGAGAGATTCTTGGTGAGGAGTAAGATTCTAATTTCCCGAACGTCTTAAATAAAAAAGGTTTTATCATAGTCGTTTCAGACCACAGGCTACCGTCCCTGAGCTGTGTGTTTTGTTCCCGAATTAAGGAATGAGGCTGGAATGTGGGGCAGGCCAGCCTGGGGCTCAGGACCCCAGAGGGTCTTCTGGGGGGGCCCCTTCTGGAACCCATGTGTGCTCCCATTGGGAGGTGGGCCACTGCACACAATACAGCTGTCCTGGGCGAAGGGGTCTGCCAAGGTCAGGCACCCGGGCATAGTCCCCATGAGGAATCAGAGCCTGAGTGCATGGAGGGCAGATAAGACACTTTTCTATTTTATTTTATTGCTAATAAATGAGGAGCCCCTCCATGGGCAGGAAATGGAAACGGGGATACAGAGGGGCCTCCCGTAACCGTGGCTGCCTGCCTGGCTGCACGCTCCTTATTTTCTGGTTGCACCATTGTCACAACACGGTCTCCGTCATTTCTAGAACCCCATCTGGAAAACAGAGAGCTCTGGTGCTCGTGGACCTGGTTTGCCTTTTATAAAAGCTCTCAGGGAATGGCAGCTGAGAACACGGGAGGGTGACGCAAGCGGCAGATGTTGTCACCATCAGAACTGGAGTCACGAGGCCCAGAGCAGACAGAGATGCTGGAGAAGTGGGAGGTCCCAGAGCGGAAGTACAGCCAATGATGCCAAATGTGAGCGAATGTGAGTGTGAATGCTGCGGGCGAGGAGAGGGCCTTGAGCCAGCAGTGGCATGTCATACACTCAGGGGCTGGGCGTCCCCCAGGGCTGGAGGTCACGGCCGGGACAGTGGGTCCCGACCCCGCGGGCCTTACGGCCTCGGGGAAGATGGTGAGGAAATCACTCCACTTGACATAGGCATGGGGAGTGTTAAATACTTAATCTGTGGAAACATAAACTTCAAAAATATAGTTTTTTTCACTAATGCATAAAAAGTTGGTGATCCACACACTAGAGAATCAGGGCTGGTTCTAGCTCAATTCTTTAAAAGTTTCGCTCTAATTTAAAGTTGGTGAGGAAGCCGAGAGGGCCTGGAGGTGCTGGAGGGAGTGTGATCCTAGCAGCCGCTTGAGGAGATGCCAGCGCCCTGGAGGCCGGGAGGCAAGGAGGCCGGCTGCTGGTGGCAAAGGCGTCTGGGAGCATGCTTGGTCACGTGGTTGGGGACTTCGGGATGCATGATCTTCGGGGGCCACGGGGTGGGAGCTTCTGGGCCAGCGGGCAGCACATGCGTGAACAAGTGAGGTCTGTGTTCAAGGGTCCCGAGGGGGGAGTGGTCCACATGGCCGCTACAGGGGTCCTCCTGCACAGGTGACCCTGACCCCCGGAGATCGGACCTGTGTGTCCATTAGCCTCAGGGACTTGGCAGCAGCAGACAAACATGCAGCCAGGGCCAGGGAGCCGTGGGCAGCGGAGGCCCTGACGGGGTTTGGAGGGCACAGGGGAGATGATGGGCTCCATATCTGAAAGACCCAAGTGGCATCTCCGGGGAACGGGGTGGGAAGCAGAAGCTTCGAACAAAACAACACACTAGAGGTAAGGGTGTGTCGGTGACAGGCAGAGGCCTGGACGACACAGGACAGGTGCCAGCGGTCGCCTTGATTCGGGAACATAGAAGGCCCAGTTGTCTTCCTTATACTCACCTGGGGGGCTCCTCCCCAGATGTCCACGTGGCCCGTAACCTGCTCCCCAGATGTCCACATGGCCCACAGCCTCCTCCTGAAACATCCACTCGGTACATGCCTCATCATCTTAGCAGGGGCTCTCCTGGCCACTCTACCCAGAAGGGCAATAGCTTTCCCCTACCCTACTTCCTATCTGATTTTTTTCTTTATGTTCATCATCAATTTTTATTTATTTTATTATCTGCCTTCCCTGCTAAAATGTCACCTCCATGAGATCAATATTTTGTCTATTTTGTTCTCTACCAAAGCCCCAGACCCTAAAACTGTGCCTGGCACATAGATAGCGATCAGGAAATCAGGAAAATAAAATGGTCAATTAGTCTTGTTTGGAAAACCTGTCGAGTACATCAAATATTCTATTTTCTTTGGGTGCCATGTTTCTATAGCGACCAGGCCAATCATTTTCTTATATTTGAATATTAAGCCACAGAGAGGTAGGGAAGGAGATGATGTTCAAAATACTCAGTTTTTCTTCTAACAGTATTTCTTACAAATACTAAGATTCATTCACAGCTTTTAAGTCTTAATATATACAGTCTTCTCCTGCGCACATGGAACTTTCTCCAGAATAGATCGCATTCTGGGTCACAAATCAGGCCTCAATTGGTACAAAAAGATAGAGATCATACCATGCGTGTTTTTAAACCAACAACACTATGAAATGTGAAGTCAACCACAGGAAAAAAAACTGGAAAGACCACAAATACATGGAGGTTAAAGACCATCCTACTGAAGAATGACTGGGTTAACCAGGAAACCAGAGAAGAAATAAAAAAATACATGAAGTAAATAAAAATGAAAGCATGATAGTCTGAAACCTTTCAGATGTAGCAAAGTCGGTCCTAAGAGGGAGATATATAGCAATACAGGCCTACCTCAAGAAGCAAGAAAGACCTCAACATAACCTCACATCTAAAGGAGTTAGAAAAGGAACAGCAAATAAAGCCTAAAGTCAGCAGAAGAAGGGATATAATAAATATGAGAGCAGAAATAAACAATATAGAAACAAAAACAGTAGGATGAGTTATCAAAACTAAGAGATGGTCTTTGAAAGAATTAAAATTGATAAAACTCTAGGCAGATTTATCAAAAAGAAAAGAGAAAGAATCCAAATAAAATCATAAATGAGAGAGGATAAATAACCAATACCACAGAAATAGAAATAATTATAAGAGAATACCATGAAAAATTATATGCCAAAAAACTGGGCAAACTGGAAGAAATTGACAAATTTCCTAGAAACCTACAAACTACCAGATCTGAAACAGGAAGAAATAGAAGATTTGAACAGACCCATAACCAGCAATGAAATTAAATCTGTGATCAAAACTCTCCCAAGAAACAGAAGTCCAGGGCCAGATGATTTCCCATGGGAATTCTTCCAAATATTTAAAGAGTTAAAACCTATTCTTCTGAAACTGTTCCAAAAAATAGAAATGGAAGGAAAAATTCCAAACCCTTTCATGAAGCCAGCATTACCTTAATTCCAAAACAATAGACTCCACTAAAAGGGAGAATTGCAGGCCAATATCCCTGATGAACATGGATGCAAAAATTCTCAATAAAATACTAACAACTTCAACAGTACATGAAAAGAAATATTCACTATGATCAAGGGCTGTAGGGCTGGTTCAATATCTGCAAATCATTCAATGTGACACATCAGATTAATAAAAGAAAGGATAAAACCATATGGTCCTGTCAATAGATGCAGAAAAAGCATTTGACAAGATACAGCATCCTTTCCTGATAAAAACCCTCAACAAAGTTGAGATAGAGGGGGATCCCTGGGTGGCGCAGCGGTTTAGTGCCTGCCTTTGGCCCAGGGCGCGATCCTGGAGACCCGGGATAGAATCCCACATTGGGCTCCTGGTGCATGGAGCCTGCTTCTCCCTCTGCCTGTGTCTCTGCCTCTCTCTCTCTCTCTCTCTGTGACTATCATAAATAAATAAAAAATTAAAAAAAAAGATTCTTTAAAAAAAAAAAGTTGAGATGGAGGGAACATACCCCAACGTCACAAAGGCTGTATACAAAAGACCCACAGCTAATATCATACCCAGTGGGAAAAACTGAGAGCTTTCCCCTACAGTCAGGATCAGGACGGGATGTCCACTCTCACCACTGCAATTTAACATAGTACTAGAGTCCTAGCCTCAGCAATCAGGTCACAAGAACAAGAACTGAAAGGCATCCAAATTAGCAAGGAAGATCCCATAGTTTCACTATTTGCAGATGACATGATACTCTATGTAGAAAATCCAAAATACTCCATCAAAAAATTGCTAGAACTGACACATGAATCAGCAAAGTCACAGGATATAAAATCAACGTACAGAAATTTGTTGCATTCCTGCATTTCTGCTGCCTGTTATTTGTTGCACCAATAACAGGCAGCAGAAAAAGAAATCAAGGAATTGATCCCATTTATAATTGAACTAAAAACAATAAGATACCAGGATGCCTGGGTGGCTCAGTGGTTGAGTGTCTGCCTTCAGCTCAGGGCATGATCCCAGGTGCAGGGATCGAGTCCCACATTGGGCTTTCTGCAAGGAGTCTGCTTCTCCCTCTGCCTGTGTCTCTGCCTCTCTCTATGTGTCGCTCATAAATAAATAAATAAATTCTTTCAAAAAAATAAGATACCTAGGAATAAACCTAACCAAAGATCTGTACTCTGAAAATTATAGAACATTTATGAAGGAAACTGAAGAGGACACAAAGAAATGGAAAAACATTCATTCCATGCTCACAGATTGGAAGAACAAATATTGTTAAAATGTCTGTACTGCCCAAAGCGATCTACACATTCAGTGCAATCCCCATCAAAATACCACCAGCATTTTTCACAGAGTAGGAACAAACAATCCTAAAAATTTGTATGGAACCACAAAAGACCCCAAATAGCCAAAGCAGTTCTGAAAAAGAAAAAACTGAAGGCATCACAATTCTGGATTTCAATCTGTATTATAAAGCTTTAGTCATCAAGACAGTGTGGTGCTGGCACAAATAGAGACATAGATTAATGGAACAGGTGAGAGAACCCAGAAATGAGCCCTCAACTCTATGGTCAATTAATCTTCAACAAAGCAGGAAAGAATATCCAGTGGAAAAAAGTCTCTTCAACAAATGGTGTTGGGAAAATTGAGTAGCCACGTGCAGAAGACTGAACCTGGAACACTCTCTTACACCACACACAAAAATAAACTCAAGATGGATGGAAGACCTAAATCTGAGACAGGAATCCATCAAAATCCTAGAGGAGAACACAGGCAACAGAGTTCTTTCACCTTGACTCCAGAGCAACTTCTTATTAGACATGTGGCCAGAGGCAAGGGAAACACAAGTAAAAATGGACTATTGTGACTACAGCAAGATAAAAAGCTTCTGCACAGCAATCAGCAAAACTAAAAGTCAACCTACAGAGTGGGAGGAAATATTTGCAAATGACAGATAAAGGGCTGGTGTCCAAGATCTATAAAGAACTTATCAAACTCCACACCCAAAAACCAAATAACTAGTTAAGAAATGGGCACAAGACATGAATAAATATTTTTCAAAGGCATCCACATGGCCAACAGACACATGAAAAATTACTCAACATCACTTGTCATCCGGGAAATACAAATAAAAACCACATGAGATACCACCTCACTCCTGTCAGAAGGGCTATAATTGGTGAGGATACAGAAAAAGGAGAACCCTCCTGCACTGTTGGTGGGAATGCAGGCTGGTGCAGCCACTCTGGAGAACAGTGTGGAAGTTCCTCAAGAAGCTAAAAATAGAGCTACCCTATGACCCCCAGCCATTGTACTGCTAGGTATTTACCCAAAAGACGCAAAAATATAGACTTAAAGGGGTACATGCAACCCGATGTTTACAGCAGCAGTATCAACAACAGCCAAACTGTGGAAAGAGCGCAGATGTCTGCCACATGGATGGATAATGAAGATGTGGTCTGTATATGTACAATGGAATGTAACACAGTCATCAAAAAAAAAAAAAAGAAATCTTGCCATTTGCAACCACATGGACGAAGATAGAAGGTATTATGGTAAGTGAAATAAGTCAGTAAGAGAAAACCAGTATGATCTCACTCCTATGTGGAATTTAAGCAACAAAACAGATGAACATCAGGGAGGGGGATAAAAAGAAAGAGGGAAACAAACTGTAAGAGACTCTTCACGATGGAGAACACCCTGAGGGCTGCTGGCAGGAGGTGGGTGGGGATGGGCTTCATGGAGGATAGGGACAAAGGAGGCACCTGTTGTGAGGAGCACTGGGTGTCATATGGAAGTGACGAATCCCTGAATTCTACTCCAGAAACCAATACTGCACTGCATGTTCACTAGCTAGAATTTCAGTTAAAAATAAAAATAAGGTGGGTCTTAGAGATGGTGTGTGGTTGGATTGTACTTCACATCTGTCCTGGCCAGTCTATCTTCTGATTGGTGGGGTGATCCCTTTACATTTCAGGTGAGGACGGGCCCCTCCCTCCATGCTGCTGGATTTCCTCTGCCTCACACCTGTCCTCAGTCTGTTCATTGTGAACAGTACAGGAAACTCTGTACTTGTTAAAGTTGTTTTCTTAAGTGAATACCATGGGACTTAAAACTAACAACCCAAATTTACAATGACCTAGTTGGAATTAATACCAAAGCTTCAAAGCCTATAAAGATTTAAATCCTACATGGCTCTGTCCCCCAGCTGTATATTGTTATTGTGATACGTGAACTCTTTATCAGCTGTGCACCCATTAAAAAAAAGATTATTTATTTGACAGAGAGAGTGCAAGAGTGTGAGGGCCAGAGGGAGATTTTGCGGTGATCAAGGAGCTTGATGGGCAGGCTTGATCCCACAGCCCTGAGATCACAACCTGAGTCGAGAGCAAGAACCAGACACTAACTGCCCCAGCTGCATGCCCTTTAACTTAGATTCATAGTTCGTGTGTCATGCATTTGTCTTTTAGATCATTGAGACCACAAATCCCTTCAGTTTTTATCTAGGAATGTCTTGACTTCACCTTCATTTCTGGAGAATGGTTTTGCCAGATACAGAATTCTTGGATGAGCTTCTTTCTTCTAGCACATTAGATATGCCCTCCCAGAGCCTCTGGCCACATGGCCTCTGATGAGGAAGCAGCCGTCAGTCTGGTTGGGCCCCTGGAGGTGACAAGCCACTTCTTTCCTGCCGCCTTCAGGATTCTTTTGTCTGTGGCTTATGACAGTTTGATTATAATGATTTAGTGTGGATCTCTTTGATTTTATCCTTGAATTTGTTGAGCTATTTGGATATGCATGTTTATGTCTATCATCAGATTTGAGCTATTATTGGCCATTTTTAAAAGATTTTATTTATTTTATTTGACAGAGAAAGAGAGAGAGAGAGCACACACAAGTAGGCAGAGCTGCAGGTAGGGGCAGAGAGAGAAGCAGGCTCTCCATTGAGCAGAGAGCCCCATGCGGGGCTCAATCCCAGGACCCTAGGGTCATGACCTGAGCCAAAGGCAGACACTTCACGAACTGAGCCACCCAGGTGCCCTGTTGTCCATTATTTCTATCATCAACCAGGAACATGAAAGAGGTTTCCTTAAAGTCTTGGAGCCAGGAGGGGGGAAGTACTCTCCCAGCCTTTGCAGATTGGTTCTGAGCTAGTCACTCCTTCAGCACTGTGCCCAGCCACCCATAACTCTGCCTTCACCTTCGTGTCCCATTGTTTAGAGCCCAAATGTCAAGCGAGGCCAAGGCCATGATCCCTCCAGGCCTCTCTGAGTGCATATTGGCCCTGGGCATGCATGTCCTACTCCGAATTCCCCGGGGTGTGCAGCAGCCCTCCAAAACCTGTATAGTTGCCCTGCACCTTCCTCTAGGCCTCCTCCTTGCCCAGCTTCTAGGTCTCTGCTGCTTGGCCTTCTACCATCTCTGGCTCTGGATGGAGCAGTGCTCTCAACATGTACTTCCCAGAAGGCCAATCCAGCCCACAGGATGCAAAATAAAGCTTCCTCTCTGCACCGGTCCCTCGGGGAACCACCAGACACTGCAAACATGCACCACTTTTCTTGAGAACAAAGTCAGTATTACCCCTGGTCCCAGCCAGCAACACCTGGAGTACAGGCCACTGTCCACGTGGCCACTGCTGAGCTGGTGAGGGTGTGGAGAGTAGGGTGAGCAAAACACTGTGGCCCTTTTTGCCCGATTACGGTGATCACTTCCTTTTATGACCGTTCCCTTGGTTGCTGTCTGCCTTTTCCACTAGATCCCCATGTTCTGAGGAGTTGATCCTATCCATGTTTGTCACCAAAATCATTACTTCAGTGGGGGGACAGGTCCGTGGTGCCATCAGGTTGATGGAAGAACTCCTAACAGAGTTAGGAGCCCTGCCCACATCCCCACAGCCCACTCGGCCCACCTGCAGCTCTTGGGTCAGGTCCTGGCATCTCCGTGGCTCAACAGGGACAGCGGGCCCAGGCCCACAGATGGCCAGGACTGCTCAGGAGTTCCCTTCCTCACAGAGGCCCCCAGGGTATGCGGGATGGTCTGGGGTGCGTTCTGCAGGCTCACAGAGCTCACATCAGGATGGTCCCATTGCCTGTGGGTGCTTATCCATGCACCTTCAATAGCATCCCTTCCGGGCCTCGTGTCCCCCTGCCCCAGCCAGGGTGCTTCCTGGGATCACCTGCGACAGACCACTTGTGGCCATGTCCCTGTTTCATGTGGAAACCCAAACTAAAGCAGCCTCTGCTTACAGCCCTTCGTGTTGAATCCTCCGGTGGTGACATCCCCATACCTGTGGCTTGCAGGTCACCCTTCACCAGCAGCCCTCAGTAGAGCAGGCACTCACGCAAGGGGCCTGGGCAGCTGCAGCAGTTGGCCTGTGCCTGGTTCTCAGGGTTGCGAACCCTTGTTTGCTGTGTGTGGGCCTTGGCATCTGGGTTATGTGTTAATAATTAAAAGTGTCTCATTTGTATACAGGTATGTCATAATCCTTGCCTCCAGGCAAAAATAGGCCCGTGTGAAATGGTGTGGAAAAAATAACTTGAAGTATTCTTAGTCTCTGCAGCTCCACTCAGCACATAAGCAATATTTTCCCTGCTGATTGAAGAAATCTTTCTCCCTAAGGACTGACTGGATCGTACCTTTTTTTTTTTTTTTTTTTTTGCATGTCTTCCTGAGAGAAAGATCTATAAGCTCTCCCAGGAGGTGTAAGCCAACTGGAGGGACGTCAGCTGAGTGGTTTGGTTACCTCACAAGAGCAGAAAAGTTGATTTTTTCACATCTCCCAAGTGAGTCCTGAGATTGGGAGCAGCTGCTCCTTCACCGTGTTCCTCTGAGATGTCATGTCTGACTCTCCTCACCTTTCCTGTCGTCTTCTAGCCTCTTGCTGGGAGGTAAGGTTCCTCTCTGCTGGGGCTTCGGTGCCCTGCGCTGAGCCTCGTGACCCAGGGACCGGGAAGCAGGAGGCCACAGCAGGCAAGGTGGGCAGTAAAGGTACAGACCACCCATCTGCAAACAGCTTCTTCGTGGCTTTGCTCCCACCTGTGTACTGGCTGCAGTGACCAGATGGGGAGTGAGGGCTCCGGACCTGGGGACAGGCCTAGGTCAGGAAGCTGTAGCAGACGCTTGTGTGGGGGAACCTGTGGTTCCAGTGGGCTCCCGGGCCTCCTCTCCCTGGTCCCCCCCTTCTGGCACATCTCACACCCTCCGCCAGCCGTGTGCACGCTCCTCGCTATGGGAGCTGCCAATTGGAGGCCCGTGGAAACTGGTTCTGGCTGGCTGCTCTCCTGGTGGCTCACGGCAGAAGGCGGTTCAGCTATGATTTGACAGGAGTCGGTGTCTTAGTGAATTTTCCTCTTGACAGGAGCCTCTGAGAGCAGAAAGATCATCGTAGAGCCTGTGAGCGCTCCAGCTGAGTCCAGATGTTCGGGCTGCCAGGATCGTAGGACAGGAGACACGGGGGAAGTTAGGTGGCCTAGGTGGCCGCGGGAGCTGTTTCTGTTCCTGACAAAGAGCATCACACCAGCTCTCTGCGGGCTCCAGGCCAGATGCCGGGTGTGTGGGGGGGGGGAGCATCAGGAGCTCCTAGGGCTGCCAGCAACTGGAAGAGGCAGACTGGGAATCACTCCCAGCAGATCAACCCATGAAGCCCTGGGGCTGGCACACAGCATTGGGATGCATGCCTGAAACGAGATTGCAAAACCTTCTAGAATGCAGTAAGACCCTTCCTAAGTGTCAGCCTACCTCCCACGGTCATGCCTGGTGCCCTGGGTCCTGGGGGGAAGCCTGGCAGTGCCGCCCCTCACAGAGCCTATCCTCTGCAGGTGGAGCCCCTGAAGCCAGGCCATGTGGTGCCAGTGGGGCAGTGTGGGGCCTGGGGGGGGCATCAGCAGGGCTGGACCTGGGAGTGGGAGAGGACAGCTTGGTGCAATGTGAACTCCGCAGGTGCAGGGACAGCTCTGCAAAAGAGCATGGTTTCAGGGCCCATGGGGTCCAGGGGGGCCTGTGGGCTGTGTCAGGGAGGAGGGCTAGCAGGCTGCCTGGCCGGTGGTGGCTGTGAGCCTGGATGTGGTCAGCACCCCGAATCTTGAGCTGGAGGTGAGGGTGGACAAGGCTGCTTTGAGGGACTACTCAGGCGGAGGTGATAGGCTGGGGGGCGGTCTCGAGTTCCTAGTATAAAGTGCAGGTTCTGTGATGAGAAATAGGATGCTGCACAAGGAGTCACAACACCATCTCCTTGGGGAAGTCCAGCGTGTCTCCTATCTCTTCTCCAGCTTAACGCGACAAGCGCTTCCTGGAAATGCAAGCTCTTTGGAGCCTCAAGACTTCCAGGGAGGGGGCAGCCAGGAGTTCCTGTCCAGTGTCCTGTCTGAGGCTGGGGGTGGTGGGTCCCCTGTTGGGACAGGAGCACAGCTGGGGAGGAGCCATGAGCTTGGGGTTGAGACACTGAGCTGAGCCACATGTGTGTGGCCCTCTGGGGATGGCGCAGCCACTGGGCCCTGGGGTCGTGGGTGTAGAGTACCCCATGGGCGTGCAGGACCCCGGCGTGATGCTGTGTCTCCCCTGTGTCTCCATTTACGTGTGCCCCTGGACTTGGCTGTCCCAGTCCCGTTGCCCGCGTTTAGTCCAGGTGGCAAGTGGACCTGCCCTGCAGAAGTGCCCCCAAGGTGGCAGCATCTCAGGACACACTTGGGTCAGCTGCCCAGCTGGCCTGCGACCAGCGACGGTGGTGAAGCCAGAGCTTGGGGCAGGGCTGGGGGCATCAGGGCCCTGGTCCTGCCCTCTACGTGCCCTCTACCATAGAGCTGGGGGCCTTTGGACTGTGGGCTGGGGTGACAGGAAGAACTGTCTGGAAATGGTTGAAGGGCCACAGGATGTCAGCGTGTTGCTCCACGGGGTCCCTCACAGCTGACTTTTCCCGAGGCAGTTCGAGCCCATCCACAGGGCCTGTGAGGACCCCTGAGAACATGGGGTCCCCTTGCAGCCTGGCCATGGCCTCGTGCTTCCCAAGCGGCCCCATAGCAGACAGCAGACACTGCCTGGGTTATTGCACGACAAGGGGACAGCAGAGCCCGACTGCCAGAGCAGGAGCCATGGTGTCTGAGCCCTGGCCACCTGGAGCTGGCACCCTAGCCTTGCCTGGGACTCCTCTCCATTTCTTGGGATGCCGTGTCACTCGGCCACTGGCGGAGGACCCAGACGGCCAGCATGCATTTGGAAGGATAGCTAACCATGATGTCGCCCAAGTGTGGTGAAGACAGTTTGTTTCTGACTTGAAACACATTGGAAGTAGTCACCTCTGGTCCTCAGTCTCATATTGAGCCCCCTCAGGAGGGGCTCACATCATGTCCATGAGAGCAGAGCAGGGCTCCCAGGGGGCCTGGGGAAGCCGCTCTGTCTGCCGCCAGCCCAATGCCCCGAGAACAGCCAGAGCAGTGTGTCCTGCACATGGCGGTCCCCTTAGCCGGGGCAGGATTTGGGTCAGAGCTGAGGGAATTGGGCACAGCGGCCCTTGCTCAGCAGCACGTCCCACTCCTTTGTGTAGAAGGACTATGGTGGCCATCGGGGGCTCGACTGCCTGTGCGCATTACAGAGCATGTTGTACTCCAGGCTCAGTGCCAAGCCCTGGAGGTACCACCCTGCATGAGACGTTCTCAAGCCCTGGGCAGCACACTGGGGCAGATGCAGCCCACGTCTGACTGGGGAGAGTGCATGACAGGGCTGCCCTGGTGGCCGTGCATGGGCCCCGTGTCCTGCCACCGCTGTGCCCCTGGATCAGGTAGCCCACACATCCTACATTTATCTTCGCTCTCAAGTGGCCTCTGGTCCCTACAGGGAGCTGCTCTCTGCTCTTCCTCCACGGAAGCAAGCCTCTAAAAGCCTCATGTACCTACATGCCCGGAATAGTGTGCAGAGCCCAGGAACGGGTCGTGGGCGTGTGGCAGAGGCCGGGGTGGGTGCGTCCCCAGGTGCTAAGGGGCCCCTCCTCACAGGCTCATTGCTCTTGCCAAATGCTCTCCTTCGCTGTTTGTCTCTGGGAAGAGTTGTGTGTTTTCAGACCCGGTCCCTGAGTCGGTGGCCTTGGTGGTCCATGGGAGTTCATCAGCATGCTCCAGGGGACAGGAGTACATCGACTGCTGGCCCTTGGTGCCACGGACCAGAGAGAACACAGGCCAGGCCAGGGCAGGCAACCGCGGGATGACGGCAGGGCTCCAAGAAGTGCGTAGAAGGGATGGAAGAGTAACAGCACCCACCTGATCAATGACAGGGTAGGAGCTCGCCGACATGTGGCAGGTCCAGGGGCTCCACCCTGGAGACAGCTGGTCTCCTCCCTCGGGGCACCCACATGAGCATGTTCTTGGACTCCCACTGGAACCAGACTCAGGGCATGTGTGGTCTCCGCCCCCCATTCACCAGGTGGGCCGAGGGCCACATCTACTGCCCGGCAGCTCTGCACAGGCCTCAGGGAGACCGCAGTCCAGGACCCAGAGGTGCCCGCAGTCCCTTCACGGGACCTGTCTGTCCTGGAGGCTCCCTAGGCAAGGTGAGCTGTGATTGGTGCCCGTAGGCATCAGTCTGGGTATGGACAGCAGGAGTGGCAAGCCGAGCCCACCCTGTAGCCCATCACTGCAGCTTCCGGGTACCCAGCGGTGCTCAAACCGACGTGTCTGGCATGATTGAGGATTATGCCTGCTGGCCAGTAACCACCACTCCGCTCTCCACCTCTACAACTTCACTGCCATAGATACTTCGCGTAAGTGAGGTCACACAGCTGTCATCACTCAATGATGACAGACCACTCAGCGTGATGTCCTCAGGGTTTATTTGCGTTGTCCCATGGGGCAGGATTTCCTTCTTTAAGACTAAATGATAATCCCTGGCATGTATGATGCGCACATAGGCATGTGCGGCGTCTTCTCCATACGTTCCGCAGTTGGCAGACACGTTGTTTGCTTCCCCATCTTGGCTTCTGTGAATGATGCTGCAGAGAATGTGGGGGTGCAGATTCTCCTTCCAGACCCTCATTGCAATTCTTTTGGGTAAATAGCCAGGATTGGAATTGCTGTCGTGTGCTAATCTGACTTTTAATTTGTTAAGGAGCTTCCACACTGTTTTTTCCAGTGGCCTGGTCATTTTACAACCCTATCGCCGTGCACAAGGGTTTCAGTTTTTCCATCTTTGCCAACACTTGTCTTTTTTGGGGTAATTGCCATAATTAGAGGTGTGAGGTGTACAAGCACATTTTAAACACCCAGATACAAAAGTAAATTGCAGGTTATCCCTGAAAGAATGCAGGGCCAAGGAGACAAGAGTTCAAACTCTATGTCCATTTCTACCAGAAGCTGTAGGTCACACTGGTGCTAGATGCAAGGCCCCTGGACCTTGCTTCCACTATTCTGTGATTATCGGTTTTGGTAAATTGGATTCATGACCATCCCTTCACTGCAGATGCAGCTCTGCCCATGGAGATTTATTTTATTTTATTTTATTTTATTTTATTTTATTTTATTTTATTTTATTTTATTTTTGTTTTCCTTTCTTCTTTTTTTTTTTTTTTGGATTTTATTTATTTATTCATGAGAGACACAGAGAGAGAGGCAGAGGCAGAGGCAGAGGCAGAGGCAGAGGCAGAGGGAGAAGCAGGCTCCCCGCAGGAAGCCCGATACGGGACTCAATCCCAGGACCCCAGGGTCATGCCCTGAGCCAAAGGAAGATGCTCAACTACTGAGCCACCCAGGTGTCTCCCACTGAGATTTCTGATCCTTGGTGAGCTCCACCCAACATTCCCATTAGCACTTAGGGAAGGACCAGTGACAAGTGCCTTAAGGCAGCCCTGGCCTGGAACTTCCACAATGATGGGAATGTTCTAGATCTTTGCTGTCTAATATGACAACCACTGGCCACTTGTGATGTTTCTAATATAACTGAGGAGCTACATTTTTTATGTTATTTAATTGTAGTTCATTTAACGTGGATCCATGTGGCTGCAGAAATAGCAGTGCAGCTTTGGAAGGTTCACGTTGTGCTCACGCTGTCATCATGGCCTTGGAGAGCCCAGCCCGATTGCCTTCAGTGCCCTGTGCCCATCCTGACATGGAACTTCTCTGTGGGCCACACCCACAGATGTATGAACTCTTTGTTTCACTGTTAGAAATGAAATCATTCTGCCTAAGTGCTGAACCCCCCCAAAAGGTAGTTATCTTTATTAAAATATTATCACATTTGGCATATCAGAAAGATATCTATCTTTGATATTAAATAGAACTTTGGGGAAGAGAGTTACCCATAATTCTGTCAATTTGATACAACTTGAATATTTAATCTTTAATGCATTGATATGGCAGGTCTACCATTGAAAATGGTGGTATTTGGTGCAAGACAGATCCAGGGTCAGATCCTGCCTCTGCATTTTGTCGAGTGGCAGTGAGAAGATAGATGACCTCCCTGGGTCTCCCTTCCCCATCTGTAAGGGGAGGAGGAACACCTATGCTACGTGCCCAGCACATGGCAGAGCATGGAAGGTGGTCTGCACGTACAATGGCTTGTGTCTCACATCTGTCCCCACCTACCTTTCTTGTTGACATGGCTGAGCAGTCATGTCAGGACTTGTGGCCATAGTCACTGGGCAGACCCAAGTGTCCCTGAGAACTGCCCCAGGTGGCACTCATCTGCCCATTGCTACACACACATCCTTCTCTTCATCGTGGTTCCCAGTTTGTCCTCTGTGTTTCCCCACATTTTCACTTTAGTTGATATGGGAACCTCAATCCCGTGGGTGCTCCAATTTTTCTGAGACTGCCAATGCCTCAAAGCAAAGGAAACCTTTCATAAGACACAGTCTGCCACACGCTTGGTGTCCTCCCGTGACAGGCCCACTCCACGGCCACCACCTCCATCCACAGTGCACTATCTCACAGAGAATGGCTCTTGTCTTTGAACAGCTGGAGTCAAGTTATGAATAAAATCATATCAAAATAGTCCTACCGTGCATTTCACTTCAGATCTGGAAGATTCCATATATCACCGCTGTTTCCAAATTTTAGCTTGATAGCGTCAGAGGAAAATAAAGCAAGCCAGTGAGAGAAGAAACGTGTGTCAAACAGTTATTAAGGCCCAAGTCACAGCCATTGTAAATGATGCTGCTGAGCAAGATTGTTGCTGAGCTCGCATCATCAGGTTGTGAGGATTTGGGTAAAGATGAGCTAGAGATGCATGGGACTTGCAGACAGACTCTGCGGCTTCCTGAGACATCAGTCCCTCATCTTCTAGCTCCAAGGGTGATGGCTGGTCAGTCCCTTTCAAGCCAGGACTTACCCTGAAACTCAGGGGGCTGTGCCTCCTTCTCTCCATGAATGGGATTGGTGACAGGAACAAAACCTTTGGACTAATGAGTCCAGCTCCTCTCTGGCTTTTTAAGCATTTTCTCCCAAGAGTAGAAGATGAAAGCCTCAGTGTCCGAGTCACCCCAGAGCATTGCACTTGAGGTGTGAAGCCACTGGGCGCCGATGGTTTTATTCTCTCATAAACACTCTTCATCGGGTTCCAAGGTAGATGATGCCAACTGAATGGGAGCCCACACGATCTGCTCCAGAAATCAGGGATCCAGTGTCTTCTCTCTCCTTTTCCTTTCATCATCAATGACCTCGGGTTCCCTCATGCCCAGGTGACAGGAGATCCTGCGTCCCGCTCCACAGTCTTCTTTGGCTTCAGTCACTGACACATGACTAATCCAAGCTCATGTTCTGACTGCTGTCAGGGGCCTTCACAGAGAACCAGCATCTGCTCTCAGGTCATGGAAGTGCCAGAAATGCTTCCCACAAGATGTCTGGCTGGATTCTGAAGAATGACATGGGATCACCTAGCATGGGGGGTTAGCATGGGTGACAGAGGTGGGAGGACACCCTGCAAGAGGCAGGTGTATGCAGAAAGACCCATAAGTGAATAGGAGCATGGTGTGTTTAAGAAAAGTCATGTGGTGGGTGCTGCTGAAGGATGGGGTGAGGAGTGTGTGATGGTGTGCGTGCTGTGCCTCTGGTGATTCTGCACAGGGTTTCATGTGAACGGGTCCACATTTTAGACACTACGCCCTACCCCCATGGCTTCCACATGAGAAGAGAGGAAGGGTGGGTAACCAGAGAGCTATTGGTGGGACCCTCGGGAGGGCTTGTGGATGACTGGATGTGCAGAGGAGGGAAGGCACGTAGCTGGCAGGTTCTGGTCTGGGAGGCGTGGGCGGCATTGACACCCACAGAGCCCATGATCTCGTGTGTTGTGTCCTCAACAAAACAGAGCTAAGCTGGTGACTCTCAGGACTTTTTAAATTAGCTGAAGCAGAATACCTTTTCCTCTCAATTTGACTTTGACATACTGTAGTCGTAGCTGCAGTAAAATTCACCAGTGACTATTAAGCACTTCCGTGTAAGAAAATGTGGGGTAAGTTAAAGCAGGAGAGCATGTTTGCATTTACTGTAGTTAACAGGTTTGCTTTGGGAAGACAAAGCCTGTGTTAAAGTAGATGGCACACACGGTCAGGATAACCAAATAGGTGTAAAGGGGGAAAAATAGATACTAATGAGTGTAGACACCAATAACTCAGTTATTTCTAATTTTTAAAAGAATTAATGAGGTGTCACTAGGTCCCTATGATGTTCTGATCAAAATGTCCAGTATGCAAAAAAAAAAAAAAACCCACTAAATATATGAAGAAGCAGGAAACTGTGATCCATAAAAAAAAAAAAAAAAGAAAGAAAGAAAGAAAGTGGTCGACAGACACAGACTCTGGACTTCAAAACAACTCTTACGGATGTGCCCAAGAACGTAAAAGGAAAATGTGGGGGCACATGGGGACCTGAGCAGAAGAGCAGACTCCACAGAGGGACTCAGAGGTCTTAGAAAGGAAAAGCACGTGTCAGATGGAAGGTTCACTGTGTGGACTATGTGGCAGAAGAAGGGATTGGCAAACTCCACGTTGGGCAGGCAGAAACCATCCAACCTGATGAACAGAGAAAAATACAGAAAATGTAAAGGGAGCCCAAGTGACCTGAGGAGTGGCAAGCGGACTCCCGTGCCGGTAGCAGGGGTCTTGGGGGCCAGGGAAAGAGCTGGTGTGTGGCCGCCCCCAATGGTGGGAGACAAACCCCGGGGAGCCCCAAGCCAGATGGACAAAA
Source organism: Nyctereutes procyonoides (assembly GCF_905146905.1). NCBI lineage: Eukaryota > Metazoa > Chordata > Mammalia > Carnivora > Canidae > Nyctereutes > Nyctereutes procyonoides. The sequence continues at coordinate 21,189,920 of NW_026575120.1, forward strand.
AGATAGTGGTCTGAGAACATCCGCCTCAGGCTGCTGTGGCCTCAAAGACAGAAACCCTTAGAAACTAGAAACCGCCCAGAGAGACGCACATTACTTCCCGGGGAGCGGCAACAGGGACAGCAGCTTCCCCTTCTCCCCAGAAACATAGAGGCCTGGAGAGAGCTTAACATCTCTAATGTTAAGAAGCAAAGCTCTTCTTCCAAATAAGGGTGGAGTGAGTGGTGTCTTGTTCACACATAGTGAGAGGACCTGCAGCCTTAGAGCATCACCATGCACAATGCTGCAGGGGGCTCCGCTGGCTGATGGATGCAGCAGGTGCAAACAGGACCCACGGGGCGCAGTCAGGAGCTCGGGAAATGACAATGGCCTGGTGAACCAGGCTGCAGGTGGAGCTTTGGGCTGCAAGAAGGTGAGGTGATCCTCCTGGGAAGGGGCCCGGTGTGGGTAATGCTGTGCATGCCTACTGAGCCAACAGGCTGCAGGAGACTCCACACCTGAGGGGCGGCGGCGGGCGGCGGGGGGGTAGGGGGCGCACACAGGAGCAGAAACAGGAATAAGCTCAGCTTTATTCCTTTAAAGAAACAAAAATAATGGTGGAGTATTTACTTCAGTGGAAAAGGAACCCTGCATGCCCAGGACTTCTGAGTGCTCGTTTACGTGCAGATGATGGCAGGATAGTTGCATGTGCAGAATGCTTCTGTTCAGACTCCCCAACCCCCATCCCATCACTCTTTGCAATAAGCATAGGAGCTTCTCATGTTTACTGTCCATAGCCCTTCATACTTAAAGTCTTCTCACATTTGATATTCTTTGTATTAAAATCAAATAAATCTTAATATTTGGTTGAGAGGCGCCTGGATGGCCCAGTCAGTTGAGCGTCTGACTCCTGGTTTCCACTCAGGTCATGATGTCACCCTCGGGGGGATGGTCTGCTTCAGGTTCTCCCTCTTCTGCCCCTCCCACTCTCTAAAATAAATATATGAATCTTAAAAAAATAATATTTGGTTGAGGCAAGAATCATCAATGCGTCCTGAGACGAGTGGGTCAGAGCTTGAGGGGCACCAGGGAGAGTCCCAGCACAAGACGTGTGAGCTACAGTGGGAACATAACACTGATGGTGCAGAGACCTGGCAGCCAGCTTCCTCCGAGGGCGGGAATCCCATCCCCTGCAGGGGGACCGTCAGCCTGTGCCTCTTGATGTGATGCATGGAGAGTGACATGTCCCACTTCTGCATTGTTCTGCCCAAGTGCAACCCCTGCGTCTGATAGGAGGCAATGAGAAAAACTCAAAGTGAGGGACACTCTGCAAAATAACTGATCAGCACATTTAAAAAATTTCAGTGTTACAGGACATCTGGGTGGCTCAGCAGTTGAGCATCTGCCTTCAGCTCATGTCATGATCCTGGGGTCCTGGGATGGAGTCCTGCGTTAGGCCTGCTTCTCCCTCTGCCTATGTCTCTGCCTCTCTCCGTTTCTCATGAATAAATAAATAAAATCTTAACTACGGGAAGACATGAGGACCAAGTGCGAGGCATGATCTTGGCTTTGGTTTTGTCATAAACCATGGTGCTGGGATAGTTGGACAGATATGAATAAGTCATGTTGATTGGGTATTAGTAGCATATCAATGTCAATTTCCTGACCTCGGGAAGGTCCTGGGTCATGCAAGAGATGCCTCTGTAGGGATGTCATGCTTCAGAGTAATGAAGTTAAAGTATAAATATCATTATCGAGGGAATTCAGAAGAGAGCATAGTGCAATAAAATGTTACATTTGGGAAATCCAGATGAAGGACGTGCAAGGTGCTAGCACAATATTCTTACATCTTTTCTATAAATCTGACATATGTCAAAGTAACATTTTTTTTTTAAATCAGGTGAAAAAGTCACTTAGAGCAGCAATAGAGAACCATGGCTCACTGCAAGTTTCCTACCAGAACTGGTTTGTGTGTATACAGTGCCGAGTGCTGCCCTGCAGCCAGTTTTTACCAGATCCTGGGTTAGTCCATGGCAAGCTCCAGGCACTTGTGAAGCGTAGTTTGCCAAAGCTTAAACTTTCAACAGTCTTACGACTTACTGGAAATAATCCCTCATCATACGTAAGAGTAAGAGTCCGTAGAATCACCCATAAAACAAAAGGGGGAGGAGTCTCATCTGTGGTTCATTCACGGCCTCACCCCGCCCCCGCGAGCCCCTGCGAGCCCCTGGAGCCATGTGTACTGTGCAGGAGTTGAGCTCGGGCCCCACACAAGTGCAGATGCTTCCTGAAGACAGGATGGACTGAGATCAGCTCCCAGCCCAGCTGGCCTTGGTGAGCTGCCTTCCTAGTGTTGTTTGGAGGAACGCTGCATGTCGCATAGACAAGCAGACGAGAGTCACCCCTGTCCTGATGTCCTGTGCAGGCCTGAACCCACATGCCCTTCTCAGAGATGTGCCTGCCAGAGGGCACAGGAGCCCCAGCCGCTTAGGACCCAGGTTGTATCAGGGATGGTGTCTGCGCTGGGCCGGTGCTACTGGCAGCCATGGGCTCAGAAGGTCCGCCTCTGGGGAAGGGGCTCCCCTAAATAGACCAATTGTCACATTTGTGTCCTAAACTGAGCAGATGACACCAGACTGGTGCCCCTTTCTCAGCATCGTGGGGCACAACTAGTGGGTGGGCGGGTGATCCAGGGAGACAGGAGGCCTGGGCGTGGTCACCCCACCAGGCTGTTGCCCACTGCAGGCACCAGAGGGCAGGTCCGGGTCAGACCTGCCCTGGGGTGTGCACTCCCCAGGAGCTCACGATCGCAGGGCCTGTGGTAAGACGTAGCTGGGGTGATGCCCAAGCAGCCCTGGCACAGAGCGTGTCCGCCTGGGCTCGTGGCTGCTTCCCAGGGGTCCACACTCTCGTTCCCAGTGTACGTGAGGGAGTCTCTGCAAGCCACGAGCTGAGAGCACCTTCATACACAGGAGACGCTGGGAAGGGCCCAACCTCATCACAACCCCATGAACTCGCAGCAGAACCGAGCAGGAAATGTTCGCTCGTGCTCAAGGTAAACATTTGCATTTGGCTTCCTGCCCCTTACATCCCACCCACCAAGCTTGCCCGCACCACAGCCGGGCCTCCGCATGCAGTCACTCTGCATCCCCGGGTGCTCTGTCCTTGGGGCTCCGTGTCAGGAGCACTCTGGTCGCGGGACCCCAGGAACCAGAGTTCCAGACACAAGTGGAGGCACCACTCACCGGCCTCTCGCCCACAGATGGGACAAACAGTCTCCAAGGTGGGAGGCTGAGAATGTCCTTTCCAGGGCTGAGGAGTGGGCAAGAGAGGGGGGCGCAGTGTGCTCCAAGGCTGCTATCCAGAGACCCATGGCCAGGGGCCAGACCCATAGTAGGACGGGGACTGAATTGGGTGATTTCTAAAATCCCCTCTTGCTCTCTCCTTGTTTCTATGGAGCTGTGGCTCTCCCGTGAATTCAGAGTTTGAGGCAATGCATGTAAGGCTCTGACACGGTCCCTGGCACATGCTGCATACGAGTGGTTTCTCGTCCCACTTACCGTGGCTGCGGCGGGGGGAGGTAATGGCGTGGCCTGCCGCACATACACAGACAGCTGGACGACGATGGATAGCACGCCATGGGCGGTACATGCGATACACAAAGGAGAAGAGACCCCTCCGTTGGTGCTGCGTGTCCTCCAGAGCTCGGCAGAGTCTACGCCAGGATGTCCTGGTTACACTGCGGGTCCTGACAATCATGAGATGTTGCTCCCAGCTCCAGGAGAAGAGGCTTTAAGATTAGGCAGCAAGGGAGCAATCTGTGGGTGCTCTGGGTGTAGAAGGCTGCAGACACCTACCTGCTCCTCCACCCTTTCCTACTTCTTACCATCGTTTTGTGTTTTCCCAGTGGCTCCAGAGTGTGACAGCTGGTGGCTAGCACCTCTGATGCCTCCCTGGCGCTGACCACACTCTGGCTTCCCCCACCCCCCGGGGATGGCAGAGTGGTTGGGAACGCAGGGGGATCTCAGCAGCCCCTGCCCCCGGGTCAGAATCTGCACTTTTGCCACATCCAAGGCCATTCCTGTGCACTCGAGAAGCACCCCCCAAGGTGCCCCCTGGCTTCCACTTGCCTCCCCACCCAAGTGGGGCTCCGTCCAGCCACAGGGGCGTGGGGGAGCTCAGCCACTGGAGAGCATGTGGCCTAGCTGGCCTGGGCCTGGCCTGAGCTGCTCGGGCAGTTTGGGTGCTGCAAATAGAGGCATCCTCCTCAGGACCCTGTGGGATTCTGGGAGAGGTTTAAGCTCCTAAAAGTGAGGCAATGGGCACGGGTGCCAGGCGTCTTGACTACGTTGCCTGCTGCATTTGCCTATTAGAAGGTGGGCTGCAAAGTTTTTGTCACCTAAAGAGCCATGAGGATTACAAATGTTAATGACGCAAAATTGGACAAGCTGGATGGTAAGCTGTGGAGTGGCGGGCTCCTGCCGGGCAGGGCAGGCCTCACGGCCAAGGGTGCATTAGGCTTCCTGCCCTGGCGTTGCTGGGACAAGCCAGGGAGTCCTCCCCACAGCCCATGTGAACTCAAGCCCATCTTCCTGCTGAGCTCCCGAGTGGAAACCACCATGGCCTGAGCAGACCGCTGCCCAGTGTCCAGCTCCAATCCCTGGGGTGTCTGAGGCCATCCCTGGATGGGGGTTCCGGGGTCAGGCAGTGTCCAGAGGGAGCAGCTGCCTCTGCCAGACCTGCTGTGGTCATGGCTGGCCCCTCTGAGGCCCCCCCATACAGCCTTAATGATGGGGTGTCCAGCTCTCCATCCTAGTGGTCCTTCCCTGCCACAGGCCAGGGGGCCCCTAAATGGAATTGAAACCATATTCAGGTGGTTTTCTTGACTTAAAGCAAGAGATTTCACATCATCCTTTGCGGTTCCCTCTTGTTGGTTTGTTTGGATCCACTGATCTACCTGTCAGGGCCATTTTACAGAAATGACCTGTGTTCCTGGCTTCTCATCTGTTGGGTCAAGGAATCAGGGGTGAGACCCTCAGAAGTGTGATGTTCATTGACTTTGGCCCCCAGATTTTGCACAGGATCTTCAGAGGTTACTTTCTGGCCCCAGTTGGGACCAACTGGCACATGCAGAGGAACATGGATAACGTCCTCTATGCTTTTTCCAATCCAGTGTGCTTGAACGTCCCACACTGCTCCTCCCATAACACATGAGCTTGGCTCCACACGGCCTATGCTGGAGCTCAGGCAGATCCAGCCCCAGGTGTGGATGGTCTCTGAGGTGCTGGGGAAAACTTGTCCTGCCCCAGATGCACCCCACTGGCAATTCCTTGGTCTTGAGCAGCAGCAGGAGTGGATTGCCGGCAGCTTCCACCCCTGCACCGGCTTGCAGGGTGACTCCCCTGATGTTTCCGGTTTGGGTTAGAAAACGTTCTGGGGGGTGGGGGCCACTGTACTGTCGTGCACTTTAGTGTTAGGATAAACATGAAAACCCAGAATGATGTTTTATTTATAGACCTGTATGGAAACACACAGTTTAGGCTAAAACTTTACATTAGACCCTGGTTACAAATAAATGTGTTCACCTGAGTAAACGGTCTCTGGGGTCTTTATTCAAATGGCTTTAAGGAGATGAGGAAAGTGTTACGTGCCAGCGATAGGCATCCATGGGGATGGCTGGTCCCGGGCTGGCTTGATACTGGCACCATCATTTGTAATGTATATTTTCATTTTGCTTCGAAGCAGAGCAAATAGATTTTTGTAAGCCAGTGACCTTACGGATTAGCTGCGTTATTTGTGACTCAGTGAAGCAGTCAGTTGAAATATTGAAAATGTTTTCCCAACTCAGTGTGATTTCAGCGTGGGGTGTGAGGGCATGACATCGCCCCTCCTGATGAATAGGGAAGATCACATGCCTTACATGGTTTGGAAGGGACAGAACCTAATCTTAGCACACATGCTGCTCCCCCTCCCCCGGCGAAGAAAGCTCACCGCGAGAGAGCCATCAAAGCAGAATTGCACGTGGCAGCTTGTCGTCACCAAAGACTATGTTCATCTCGCTCCAATCGGTACTTAGCAGGGCTACAGGTCCCTGTGTGGGTCCCACCAGTACTTCCCGGGGGCATCCTGGCACCGCAGAGGGGCATCCTGGCACCGCCGCTGACCTTCAGCACCACAGGCCCGTGGACAGGTGCCCCCTCTCTCCGTGTTTGGAGGCCCAAGGTGTGGCCCCAGGACACCGCAGAGGGGGGCCGGCCACAGCTGTGCCCTTCTGCAGGTGGCCTCTCCTCCTCTGCACCCTGTCTCCTGGTTTCTAAGAATTAAAAAATCCCATAACACGATGTTAGACACAGAACACCAGTCAGCTGAGTAGGAAAATGATAATCACACTTCAAACTCCTACTGGCCAGTCCTTTGTAGTAATGATCTTTGTGCGATGGGATGCCCTTTACCTGCAGGTGTCAGGGCATCTGAACTTCAAATAGAAACAACAGACTCTTAACCCTTGTGTTTGTGGGGGGTTTTTTGAATAGGTTTTATTATCAGAGTAGCTTTATGTTTACAGAAAGATCAAGTAGCAAGTCGAAAGTGCTCTGACGTACCTCCCACCTGCTCTTGGGTTCCCTGTCACTGACCTGTTGCCTACTGTAGGACATTGTTTGTCCTGGACAAGCCGATCATCACGCATCATTATTGATAAAAGTCCATAGGATACATCCAGGTTCAGTCTTGCTGTCGTACGTTTGGAGGGTTTTAATAGATGTGGAATGTGTGGAATAGATGTGGAAGTGTCCACTATTACAATGTCGCTGCCCTAAAATCCTTGATGCTCTGCATGTTCATCCCCCCCTCCCCTGATCTCTGGTGACTCCGGTCTTTTTACCATCTCCATGGTTTTGCCTTTGCCAGAATGTCTTAGAGTTGGAATCACACAGTGTGTAGTCTTTTCAGATTGGCTTCCTTCACTTGGTAATATGCGTTTAAGGTGCTTCCATGTCTTTTCATGGCTTGATATCAGCTCACTCCGTATCATGCTGGATGACATTCCGTCGTCTGGATGGACTTCACCTTATCCAGGATCTTCTGAAGTGCATCTCGGTTGCTTCCAAGTTTTGACAATTATGAATAAAGCTGCTGTAAATATCCACATGCAATAACTATGTGGGTATGTTTTCAGCTCCTTTGGGTAAATGACAAGGAACATGGTTGCTGGATCATGTTGTACACGTGTGTTTAGTTTTGTCAGTAATTCCCAGCACCTGTTCCACATCCCAGCCGCCATGTGTGAGTGCTCCTGCAGTTCCACATCCTCACTGGCACTTGTAATTGTCAATTCTCTGGATTTTGGCCATTCTGATAGGTGTGGGTTGTGCTGGGGGGCCCATAGCTGGTATACTGACTCAAGAACATGCAGATTCTGACCTGCCACATGAGGGCACAAGCCCCCCCACATGGGGGTGGCAGGTGACTCCCTTAGCATCCGAGCTTCTTCCTTGGGAAGTGATACCCAGGAGGTCATGTTGATGAAAGATACAGTTTCAGTACACCCACACTTACAGGTCCCAGAACAGGAGGTGCAGTGCTGGAGGGAGGGCAGGCGGTCCCCGTAGCCAGCAACAGGAGATGGAGAGCAGGCTAGCAAGCGCCTTCTATCTACGAGGTGGCCGGGATGGAGGTCACTTACTCTTTGAGGCTCAGCTTTAAGTGCTTATTTTGAAATAAGCAGAACCTTGGTCTTGTGTAAATGCCCCAACTCAGTGTGGGCAGGTTGTCACACTGGAAAATGCCTAGACAGGAACTCAGAAAAACAGTTGTTTTTCTCATCCCAATAGTGGTGTCTCGTTAGTTTAATTCGCATCTTGCTGGTGACCCATGATGTGGAGCAGCTTTCCACATGCTTATCTGCCATCTGTGAGCCATCGTTGGTGATGGGTCTGTCCATATCATGAGCACATTTTCCACTTGTGTTGTTTGTTTTCTTATGGTTGAGTTTTAAGAGGTTTCTTGTGCACATGTTGTAGGATTTTTATTTTGTGTACATGCAAGTCCTTTGTCAGATGTGTCTTCTACAAACATTTTCTCCTACCTTCTAATTTGTCTTCTTTTTTCTTTTTAAGATTTTATTTATTTATTCATGAGAGACACACACAGAGAGAGAGAGAGAGAGGCAGAGACACAGGCAGAGGGAAAAGCAGGCTCCATGCAGGGAACCTGATGTGGGACTCAATCCCGGGTCTCCAGGATCAGGCCCTGGACTGAAGGCAGCACTAAATCACTGAGCCACCTGGGTTGCCCTAGTTTGTCTTTTTATTCTCTTGACCACTTCTCATGCAGAGCAGTTTTTAACTTTAGCAAAGTCCCATTGACCAATGTTTTCTTTTTTTTTTAAGATTTATTTATTTATTCATGAGAGACACAGAGAGAGAGAGAGAGAGACAAAGGCAGAGACACAGGCAGAGGGAGAAGCAGACTCCATGCAGGGAGCTGGATGCAGGACTCGAGCCCAGGTGTCCAGGATCACGCCCTGGGCTGAAGGTGGTGCTAAACTGCTGAGCCACCTCAACTGCTGAGCCACCTGGGCTGCTCTGACCAATGTTTTCTTTTATGGATCATGCTTTTGACGTTGTATTTAAACACCACCCCTAACCCAGGTCACCTGGATTTTTTCCCATCCTCTCCTCAAGGACCTTCATAGTTTGGCATTCCACATCTGGATTTAATCATGAATCTGTTTTTGTGGAAGGGGTGAGGTCTGTGCCTAGTTTTGTTCTCCATGTGTGGACATCTACTTGGTCCCATGCCATCTGCTGAAGACCATTCTTCCCCTTGTGACTTGTCGTGGCCCCTCCGCCCTAGGCCAGCTGGCCAGGTATGTGGCAGACTCAACTTCTGACTTAGGAAGATGTCTTGATCAAACGGGTATCTGGCTCAAGAGGTGTATGGGAGGCTCCAAACATTTCAGGTCCTGAACATTCAGGTCCTGAAGGGAATAAGAAACAGGCTGGACCCCAAACCGCTCTCAATCCACTGTGGTCACTGAACATGCCCCCAGCATTGACCTCCACACCCCCTGGGGTGTGCTCACTTGGCCACGGGCCTATGAGGTGCTGACACGGGGTTGCTGACTCCTCGACGTCCTGGATGAACTTGGTGCCAGGCTCATATTTTTCCTGAAGGAGATTTAGCAGTTTCTTCTCTTTCTTCATAATAATCTATTAAGATTCTTTCTTCGGTCTTTGGCAGTTTAATAATTTATGTCTTCTTTGTTTATAGTTCAATTCCTTAAGAATTCTGAATATTTATACATAAGTAATATTATTAGCTTGTAACTCTAAAATTTTCACTGTGTCTTTGGTTACATTTCCTTTTTCACTATTAATTTTGGTAACTTTAGGACTAGAGGTGTTTTATTTTTCTCTGGATTAAACTTCTAGGAAGAGTTTATATATTTTTCTCCTAAAATCTTGCTCTTGGATTTATTCATCAGTTCTGGTTTTCTTTTATAGTTTATACATGCTATTTTTACTTATTTCTGTTCCTTTCCTCAAGTTCTACTCCTTAGTTTGAACACCTACTTTGTTTCCCTTGTTTCTTCGGTGATGATGGAAACATTGCCATCCCACCCCTACCATGATGAAGCTTTGGTTACCTCCCTCCCATAGCTCAGATTTACCGTTTTCATATCATTATTGGCTGAATATTTTGAAACCATAGTTTTGATTTCTTCTTTAACCTAAGAGTTATTGAAGAACATATTTTTCAATACCCAACTGCTTGGACAGCTTTATTTTCTGTGATTACTAATTTTTAATTTTATTAGATTACCTATATAAGATTTACTATTTGGAATTCAAGGCCTCCTTTGAAGCCCAATACCCGATCATCTATATTTTGTTTCTACACCATAGAGTTTGATCTGTCGCTACTGAATTGTCTTCTGTACGTCCTCCATGTGGGTTCAGTAGACTCATGTCAAGTATGGTCTGCCATTTATTAGCTGTGTGGCTTTAGGGAAGGTACTTATCTCCTGGAGAAAGCTCAGTCTTCCTCCCTCATGCAATGGGACAGATGAAAGGCCCTGTCTTGAGGGGTGTATTGTGTAAGGCAATGAGAGTGCTGGGCACAGTCCTCAGAACATGGGAAGCCATGCATATTGGCTGCCATTGGGTTTTCTGTCTGTCAAGCCAGGGGAAGCACATAAGTTCTTCTTTACTCATTTCAACAGTTTGTTTTATTTCTTGGCATATGCACTGTACCTTCATTTTGGTTTTCTTAAAGATTTTATTTATTTATTCATGAGAGACACAGAGAGAGAGGCAGAGACACAGGCAGAGGGAGAAGTAGGCTCCTTGCAGGGAGCCTGATGCAGGACTCGATCCCCAGACCCTAGAATCACGCCCCATAGCCAAAGGCAGATGTTCAACTGCTGAGCCATCCAAGCATCCCTCATTTTAGATTTTTTTAAGCATTAATATACAATTACCTGGGATCCCTGGGTGGCGCAGCGGTTTGGCGCCTGCCTTTGGCCCAGGGCGCGATCCTGGAGACCCAGGATCGAATCCCACGTCGGGCTCCCGGTGCATGGAGCCTGCTTCTCCCTCTGCCTGTGACTCTGCCTCTCTGTCTCTCTCTGTGTGACTATCATGAATAAATAAATAAAATCTTTAAAAATATATATATATATACAATTACCCTATTTATTTCACGTAAAAATAACTTTTTGTATAATTGTATGTTGTCTTGGTATGAATAGCATGGTCCTTCCTTTATTTCTTCCTTTATATTTACCTTATTTTTTCCCTACTCCTTAAATTTTTAACCTTTCTGACCCGATTTGTTTCTTGTAGATAATACTTTTGACTTTGAGAAACACTTTATCCTGGGAGTAAAATTTAACCTGTTTACATTTATTTTCATGACTACACATGGTTTTAATTCATCATCTTGCTTTCTGCTCTCCACTGCCTGTGCCTCTTTTCTGTTTCTTGTAGTGTTTGTCTTCAGTCACGTAGATCATGTTGGGTGTCAGGTTGTTCTCAAGTGATTTGGAATGTGCATTCGCCGTTGTAAGCTCTTCAGACTTTTCAAGCAGTTTGGATCCACATATTCTAACTATGAACTTCAAGAGGAAACAGATTCTCTCATCTTAGAAGGGCCCTTGAGGGTATCTGCCTCCTCCCGTACTTTGTAATGTGAGGCTGAGTTTAACCTCATGTTTGCCGTGATCACAGGGTGTCTTTCCGAAGTCTGTGCTGATGCTGATAGTTTGGAGGCAAACAAAACTCAGGACCAAACGCTTTCCGAATTTGGAAAGAGGACTCTGGTGGGGAGGTTCCAAGCCTTATGGGAAAATTGTCAGAAAATGCATTGATGAGATGTGGCTGTTTATCCAGGTACCTTTTAATAATAATAATAATAAAAAACCTTCATCAGATGTCACTGAGATTTGCATTGGGAAAGTCAATTACACAGTGAAATTGGTGGAAAATCTTATTATTAGGATCACCTCGCCCCAGCTCTACCTGCTTACTTTAATGTCTAGAGATAAATGAGAAGGAGATAAATTTCTATTTTTCCAAAGCACCACGGTCCCTCCCTTCCCCGTCACTTTTATTGAACATAGCAGTTCACCAGGACCCACACGCTGAAAATTGCTGCAGATAAACATTGTATTTTAAATTACTACAGGCAACCAGGCAGGCTGGAAAAAATCATTTGAACAAATTGAAAACTGAAATGTTGATATCAGATATTAAATTAATGTAAGTGAGATTGAAACAATATCTAATTAAAATAATTTGAAAAATGACTTGGAAATTGAAGCTGACATTAGCTTTTACCAGCCTGTCATTATTATTACCGCGCAGCTATGCTGCGTTTTCACAGAAGCCCTGCCTGCTCTCGGGAGACTTCACAAGACACTGGCAGATAAAAGTCTCATTTATTTACTCAGTTATGGCTGGAACATGGGGGCGAAAGAACCTTTCTTGGGGACCCGAGGTGTGGAGTTTGACAAATTGACCTTTGTTTCCAAGGAGAGAATGCCTTCCAGACCCTCTGCTCCAATAGGTACCTTTCTTTGCATTTGAGGCTGGAATGTGTTCACTGCCTTCCGTTTATACAAGGCATTAAAAAGAAAAATAAAATCAAGTTCGGAATGGCAAAGAAAATGAAGCAGGAGCTTCCCTGCTGTGGTGACCAGTGGCAAGTGGGCAGATGTGTGGCCAGCAGCTCCCCAGCAGGGTCCATGCAGGGACAGCAGAAGTGCATACCCAGGAGCTGTGCGGCAAGTTGGGGTGAGCGTCTGTAATGAGGCACCCTCACACCTCCTGAATGCAAATGTAGCGGCACTGACGATGCTCCTTTCATGCTTCTCTAACATCTGCTTCGAGAACTGTCCTTACATCTGTTTCATGAATAAAAGATCATTAAAGGAAAGGATTGTCACATGGGCACACACGCTCCTTCATATCCATGGTGGAGTGAGGCGAGAAGTGGCCTCAAGCTCAGACGTCCTGACTTTGCTTCCTGCAGAACGTGGCAGCACCACGCAAATGCCAGCCCCTCCGAGGAGATGAGTTTGCTCGTGTGTTAAGTGGGTACTTTGGGGTACAGGCTTTATATCCAGCAGCGTGCCCCAGGGGTGTTGAAGACAGACAGGGTGTTAGGGAAGTGCAGATTGCGAGCAAAGGAGAGACCCGCGTCCACAACCACAGTACTCTGCAGAGAGGGTGTTGCATGAAAACACTAAATAATCTGACAGTTGCATGCACATTTATTTAGTTATGTTTAGTGTAATATAAAATTGTCAAATTATTTAATGTTTTAAACACCTTATAGTTTCCCACAAGGTTTTGCTCAAACCTGCGTTAATGTTGTTGCTGTTCCATAAGCACAGAGGTTGAGGATGGGGTGGGGGCTTCTCAGAGAATTGCTGGGGTCTTCCTGTTTCCATCGCCTTAACAGAAGAACAGATATGGAGCTGACCCCTGTTCAGAAAACAACCCAAAGGGCAGTCCCGTTGGCGCAGCGGTTTAGCGCCGCCTGCAGCCCAGGGCATGATCCTGGAGTCCTGGGATCGAGTCCCACGTCGGGCTCTCTGCATGGAGCCTGCTTCTCCCTCTGCCTGTATCTCTGCCTCTCTCTCTCTCTCTCTCTCTCTCTCTCTCTCTGCATCTCTATGAATAAATAAATAAAATCTTAAAAAAAAGACTTAAAAAAAAAGAAAACAACCCAAAATGCTGAATGCAAAGGTATAGATAGGATTTTAATCATAGGTATCTGGCAGTATTCAAATTCTTAGAGATCCTAAACCAAGTAAATACCACATCCTGCTAGGACCATCTCCCTATTTTCCTAATAGGGAAACCATAGCGACCCCTCCTACCCTCCATCTGACCTGGAGGATGTGAGGTTGCAGTGCCCTCAGGGCACTGACCACAAGTCAGCACTCACAATGTGCTGACCACATGTACACCTCCCACATGGTCTGTAAAATCTCAAGCAAGGAATTTCATTTAAAGTGGTCTTGAGTTGGCAGGGCTTCCAGAATCCAGAAGGAGGAAATGCAAAGGATTCCCACAGTTAAAATACCAAGAAGTAGGAGTCCACAATAAACAATTTCAGAACATGCCAGAGAACAAGATACCATGAGGGAAGAAAACAGAGAGAATGAAAGAAATGAAACCTCAGATGGTGTAAGTAGTAGATGCAGAACATAAATTCATGTTTTAGTCATCTAAAGAAATACAAGAGGGAGATAAAGTGAGTCCTCAAAATGGCAAAAAAAATGTTTTTAAAACAATAGAATTTTTCAAAATGAAAGATATACTAGAAATTCTAAATTCAGGAGGTGAGGTTAGTGACAAGTTAGGTAAAGTTGAAGAGGGAACAAGAACCAGTAGATAGAACCGAGAAATTATCCAGAATGCACCGGAGAGAGAGATAAAAGGAAAATATAGACAGACAAATACACATTGAATGTGAGTTTCAGGAGAGGGGAGTGAGCTGAGGCCATATTTGAAGATAGAATAGCTGAAGAATGTCTGTGCGGATGGAAGACAGCCATCTGCAGATTCAAGAAGTCTGTCGGAGTGAAAAGGGTTCAGACAGTGTAAGTGCAGGATGTCAAAGAAAGACTTCCCAGCAGCCGAGAAGACGGCTGTCCAAGTGGAGGGGCTGTTTCTCAGCAGCCAAAGTGGAAGCAGGGACAGAAGAGCAAATGTCTTCGTGTACTGGGGGTGGAACAGTCATCAACCCAGAGATGTTCAGGAGGGGCTGTCTTTCAGTAAGGATGGCTAAAATGAGGAAAGAGAAGGGGAAAGAAGAAGAAACCAACTTCCTGCAAAAACACAGATGCACATTGGGCATCCCTGGGTGGCTCAGCAGTTTAGCACCTGCCTTTGGCCCAGGGCGTGATCCTGGAGACCCGGGATTGAGTCCCACATCGGGCTCCCTGCATGGAGCCTGCTTCTCTATGTTTCTGCCTCTTTGTCTCTGTCTCTCTCTCTCTCTCTCTCTCTCTCTCTGTCGATCATGAATAAATTTTTTTTAACAATGTCCTGAACAATTGAATTTCTAACATGAGAAAGACAGTTAATGTAATTGACCACATTAATAGATTACAGAATAATCAGGTTTTGTGATATATTTTGATTAGAAAATATAACATTCATTCATAATAGAAATGCTTTAAAATAGGACAAGTTTGTTAACTTTATAAAAAAAAAAACCTACAGAAACATCGTCCTTCATTGTGAAACGTTGAAAATATTCCCTTCAATGGCAGAAATACACCAAGGATGTGAGCTGTCACTGCTGTGAGGTTGTACACGGGGTGTTACTCTGAAGGGCAGCAGGTGGTGGGTGCCTGGGGACAGAGACTCAGGATCCAGATGACGGGAAGCCCACCTTCCTGAGGCTGAGGAACTGATTGGGGTTGGCATTGCAGATGAGAGAGGATATTTTGGTAAATTGTCCTGGGAGGACTGGGTGTCCGGTTAGGACATACACAGGATCAGTTCCTGGAATTAAACATGAAGGCAAAACAAAAAATCTTTTACAAGAAAATACATTTATGATCTTGGGATACAGGAGAATATTTAAACAAGGTACCCAAAGTGCAAACCATAAAGAAAATGACAAATTAGAGTGTATTAAAACTAGGATATGTGTGGGCATCCAGTGTGGCTCAGTGGGTAAAGCACCTGCCTTCAGCTCAGGCCATGATCTCAGGGTCCTGGAATTGAGTCCCACATCAGGCTCCCTGCTCAGTGGGGAGTCTGCGTGTTCCTCTGCCCCTCCTTCCACTCATGTGTGTGGACCTGCACGCATGCTTGTTCACACTCTCTGTGAAATAAATAAAATCTTTAAAAAAAAAACTGGGAAATTTATAAAGCCAAACCGCAAACTGAGATAAGCTAGTAATAACCCATATACCTGAGAAAGTGTTAGTATGCAGAATGTCTACAGGACTCCCACAAAGCTAGAAGAAAAAGACAATTCAATAGGAAAATGGGCAAAGAGGCAAACAAAGATTTTGCACATGAGGAAGCACGAATGGCAAATAGCACACAAAAGACACTGATACGTAATCAAAGGAAAGCTCTGTGTAAGCGCTGTGAGACAGTGCTGCATCCACCAAACTGGCAACGGTGTTGAAATCTCACGTGCTGGCTGGGTTGGGGCAGTGCAGAGTCTTACAAGCTGACCAAGGGACTGTGGATTGATGCTGTCACAGTGGGACATGTATTCCAGCGATTCCACTGTAGAAAAGCCTGCCCAGTGCTAGAGATGCGAATCAGAATGTTCACAGTGGACCGGGTGGGAGAGGAAGGAACAACTGGGTTGTCCATTGGATCTGATGTTTGCATGAACATAGATGATGGTTCTCGGGGTGCACCTGGAGTGGCCCCGCGGCAGGGAGCACATGCACACCACATGCACACAGTGCAGCCCCGCGGCAGGGCAGAAATGCAGATCATGTTGCCTGTGGCCTGGGAAACATAAGTTAGCAAAGAAAGCTGGTCAGAAAGGGGCGCCTGGGTGGCTCAGCAGTGGAGCATCTGCCTTCGGCTCAGGGCGTGACCCCGGGGTCTTGGGACCAAGTCCCAAATCGGGCTTCCCGCAGGGAGCCTGCTTCTCCCCCTGCCTATGTCTCTGCCTCTCTCTCTGTGTCTCTCATGAATAAATAAAATCTTTTTTAAAAAAAGCCAGTCTAAGAGAACATACATGTCATTATTCCACTTTATTATATTCAAACCCAGCAAAACTGATCAATAGACACATGTGGAAAAGTCTACACAAAAGGAAACTGTCACCCCAGAATTGAGGGGAGTCAGGTCCCTGGGGCTTGTCTTCAAACTGGAGGTGAGTGTGTAGGAAGACGAGCTGCTCTGCAGACACCCCTTCCCTGGGGTTGGACTCGGTGACACAGACTCTCTGGCCGCCTGTCATCTTTCCCTGGGACGGATGAGTCCCAGCTCCCTTGCCCGGTGCCCCTGGAGAGCCGAGAAGTGGAGGGAGCACCCGTTTCTAGCCAAGGACAGGACAGGGAGCACCACCCCTTCTGTTTTCTCCTTAGAATCAAGATTTAACTGGTTTCTCCTGTGGTAAATAATTGTCAGGATGGCAGTTAGCTTTCAGGGTTATTTTAATTCTTCCTGACAGTTTGCAAAATTAAATATCCAAATGTTGTGGTAACACATTACTTTCAGACAACTTGAGTTGAAATCAGCATCAAAACATTCTACTGTGCCTCACGTTACACAGACATGCCCCAACCACCGGGCGGGTCACAAGGGCCAGAGGCAGCACCCTGTGCCCACAGTGGTCCAGGAGTGCTCGGACGGTGACACCCTGGTTTGCTGTGTACGCAGACGGTTCTGTGTGGCCGCGTGGGAGATGGGAGACCTGACGGTCTAGCAGCACATGAGAACACGTTTGCCTCTGGGCTCAGTCCTGAACCAGAGCTGACAGAGCAGCAGTTCCCATCAGAGAGTGAGGGGACCCAGGAGCACATCCTCAGTGCCTTTTTGGATGGATGCATTGGTTCCAAAACTAGAATGGCAGGGGAGCAATCAGGTGCCAGCGACAGCAACAGTAGCAGTGAGGCATGGTCATGGTCATGGTGCACTTGCTCATCCATGCCACAGATCGCACAATAGTTCCTCAGCAGGTGGTCACCGGCGTCCTCCTGTGAGCCTTGCTGTGCTCTGGGCACCTGGCCTGTCCTACACACACAACAGATCCTGCCTTTGTTGTGCTCACATCCTAGCGGGGGAGGCAGGAAGAAGGGATGGGTGGGCAATCCAAGCAGCTCACACGAGAAGGGGGCGCCCTGCGGGTCCTGGGCCCTGGGAACATACAGCACACCTGCAGTGTGGACCCTAGAGAGTGGGGATCCCTAGGTACAGAGGAGTAACGGAATGACCTGCACTGTCCCGGGGCCACGAGTCCATGGTGCTGCCTGTCAGAGGGACCATCATGCTGGAGGGACCCAGGCACCTGCACGTAGAAACCCCGTGCCAGGTTTCTAATATTTAAATGTCTACATCAAGTCTGTGAGCTGTTACTAAAGTTTGATCTTTGTACTTTGAAATATGTATTTGTGATATATATATATACTCATAATGAAAAAATGATGTTTAAATGTGCATAGAGGTATATTTTTAATCTCTGAAAATCAACCAAATATAAAAGACAGCTGGATCATGCTCTTATCACACATGTGTGGTTATTCTCTCACTGCGCAAGCGGAGTTTGGTGGGTAATAACCTAAACATGTGTAGTTGCTAATTAGTGCGTATTTATTTATAAATGCCTCGTCTTCCCCTTATTTCAGAAAATCACTAATTATATTATTTAGCAAGATTTCATAAAATCTATGCATTTAGACAGAAACTATCCAAGCATAATTACAAAGAGTATGAAACGTGAAGGTGTTTTCATCAAAAATACAAAATGCTTATGAAACTGAGATTAAAATTGGGTGTCTATCTCCAAAAGGGTTCTTTTTCCTTAACAATACTCATAACGGACAAAAGTATAAAACAAGATATAATAATAGATAACAAAGCTTTAAAGATGTTAATAAAGGTGAATCTTTGATTCTGCATTTTGAGAATTTCGTCCAGTGGCAACCATTGGAAAGGAGCACGGTTTGTGCATGTTACGTGTAGACGGACACACATACAAAGTGGTAAGTGATAGGAATCATTTGGTAGCGCAGCAGCTTCTCTGCCACCGTGTATGATGGCTCAAACATGTGACTTACCCATGGAAAATCTCGGAACCACAGACTGAGATGCGCAGACGAGCATGTGGATGCTCGGCAGGGCTGGGAAATGACGCTTCTTTAGACAAGCATTGGATGCTTTCTGGCTCCAAGAGCTTTGACAAGTTAATTAATGTGTGTCTCTTTCCATCCAATGTTTCTATGGCTTAGACCCTCCCCAGCACCCGGCACTGGGCGGCAGTCACGTGCTGCGTTGAGAGGACAGAGGCGGGAACATGGGGAGCCCGTGTGTCTGACCCCTCCCAGGGGCCTCGCAGGGCAGACTCGAGCCCCAGCCCCAGCCCCCCTGGTGGGGCCGAGCAGAGACAGGACAGCCAGGGATCCCAGGGCACACAGGCCACAGTGGGACACACGGGAATGGGAGGCGGGGCGAGGGCAGCAGGTGCAGCCTGCCTGTGCCCCACACCCACCCCAGGGCACCTGGCAGGCAAAGGAGAAAGATCCCCTCCTGGAGCACAGGGCTCGCTTCCTGTGGGCGGGAGAGGATGCGCACGTCCCCTCAGTGGGAGAGGCCCAGCCTGGGTCTGCTGCTCAGGTCAGAACAACCCAAGACTCTGAATGAGCCATGGACATGTGCTCAGCCCCAGAGCTCTCTCAGGTACCGGAGACAGGACGCAGCATGTTCGCAGGGCTCATGAACAGCATGGGTGCTCCAGACAGGGTTCCTCACGAGAAAGTCCAGGGGTGAGGCCGGGGGTTGGCATCCAGGTCCTGGGGCAGGCTGTCCTGCTCTGCCCCTCCTCCTCTGTCTGTCGTGGCATCGGCCCTCCCCTGCCCCACGGCGCCCTGGCCCTACCTTCAGCCCCTCTCCCGCCCTCCCACAGGGACAGTGACCCACAGGCCCATGGTTGCTCCCAGGGGCCACCGCCCACCTTCCCTACATGTCAGGGCTTCCTTCCGCCGTCAGGCTCCTTCCTGGGCACTAGGCCCTTAGTGGCTGGGTAGGGCTGGCGACGCTGAAGCCACAGCTCTTCTCTCTGATGGAGAGCCCTGGGCTCCTGCAACAGGGGCCTGGCACCAGAGCCTGAGGACTGGGCCCTGCCCTGCGGGAGGCACACACTCTGGGCCCCAAACCAGACGCAGGTCAGGGTGATGAGGTTCTCCTCCCTGTGGTCTAACTGGTCGCTCACTTGTGAGGGTCGCTGCATCCACCTCCGGGGGACCACTGGGCACACAAGCACTGTAAAGGCCCTGAGAAGGCGAGCAGGTGTGTTTACGTGTGCTTCCCTAGCCTGCGTGATCTGAGACGCCACTTGTCACCAGCACCCGTTTCCATCCGGGGGCAGGCCCGTGGGATCTGGAGCTCACACAGAGGCACTCAGCCGGCGCCCTAAGGCGGGAGGGGAATATGGCCCATGGGGCCTCCGCAGCTGACTCTGGCAGCTTCTCAGAAAGGGCGTTCGTGGAGAAGAATGGACGGTAGTTAAGCACTGACATTTTCTATTTTTTTTTTTTCTGATTCCTGCACAAGAAGACGCTCTGCCTGAGAAGACTGGGTGCGGAGCTATTTCCAGGGCAGTCCCCTCACCCCATGACACTTCTCTGCCCCCATCGAGCACAGGAGGGTGTGTGCAGGGTGGGGAGTGCCTGGGGGTGGTTGGGGCACCTGCTGCGCCAGGCGGGCCTCGTCCCCTCCCTTCCTGGCTTGGGCTCCAGCTAGGGGTTCCGAGGAGGGAGTCAGCCCTAAGGGAAGGGGACAGTGACCGCCGGGCCTTGCTGCTCCACAGGGCCAGGGCCCCAGGTGGATGGGCCCTGAACTACCCTGATGCTTTGGCCCCTTCGATGACACCTCTATGGCTAAAATCGTGTGACAGAGAGAATGAGGGTTTCAATAGCGGAAGTAGGTCCGGGGGCAGATGTGTGCCTTGGAGCAGGGGCTTCAGCTCCACCAGCAGCTGGGCTCCACCTCAGGGGCTGCTGGGCTCCCTGAAGGGGTCACCATCCTGCTCCCACCCCTGCCCCTTCTTTCCCATGGAGCTCAGCCCTCCGGTCCTCCTGTCCCCATTCGGATCACAGGAGACACCTGCACACCCTCTCAGGTAAACGGCGGGGCCAAAGAGAAAGACGAAATCACCACACCGCCGCTTCGCGCTTAATTACATGGAGTGCTGCATACATTGTCCAGCACAAGGAACTGTTCTGATAAATTAAAACACTAATTAAATAGGCTATTGCAGCATTTTGAGAGCATTGTAGGCTTCGGCTTCTCCGGGTAATTTGCATATCCTTCATCTAGCGAATTTAATTTTAAAGGACTTCTTTTTTTGTTTGGAAACCCTTTTTGTCTCCCGTGAAGATAAAAATGGGCTTTGTGCATCGTTCTGGGCTTTATGAAAGTGGCTTCGCCCAGGGTCTCTGCCCCCCAGCCCCCTGGCCAGCCCGGCCCTCCCACCCAGGGTCTGTGCCAGGCCCTCCAAATAACTCGGAGCTGACATTTGACAGAGCATCTGCTGGAAGCGAGGCTTTTCTTTCTCCCATCAAAAAGCTCTAGCCAAAGACTGACAAAAATGGCAATGTCACTGCAGCGTTCCCAGAATATGGTCCCTTGGGTACACAGCCTCATGGAGGGAGCACTGGGGCTGTAGGGCAGGTGCCCAGGGATGCAGTGTAGGCTTGAGGCAGAAGATATTCATGTCACCATCGACCCTGCAGAGGGGATTCTGGAAGGACATCCACGTGGCTGGGGGCACCCAAAAGGAGCCGGTAAGACCGCAGATGCCCCCGGATGGCATTGAGAAGGATGTTGAGAGCCTGGGGGTGCAGATCTCACTGAAGACTGCGGGGTCTGCCCACTTCGGGCCCATCTGAGCTAAAAAGAGGCAGAGAAGGGCTACGTGCAGGATGCATTGAGCGCCTTGTGCAGGTGCCGGAAACAGGCAGGGTCCACGGGGCTCCACTTCTCCATCATCTCCACCAATGAGAGATTTCAAACAACAGGACAGACTGAGTCCAGTGTTGTCGACGGGTACTGACCCCAAGACCGTGAGGGCACAGAGACTGGAATACAGGTGCACAGCCCCCAGCCGCCCCGAGGCCCACAGACCTGGTGGGAAACCCACCCGGGAGCACCGCTGGGAGTCGCAGGGGACAGGGCCCTGGAAGGTGGTGACTCCATTGGCTGTTGGCTCTGGACAACGACCAAGTGAACCCTGGAGGCTGCAGCATTCTGGAATCAGCAACAGGTGGTATACACGGCCTCAGATTCTGGGAACAGCATCATGATGGCCTTGAGGGCCCTGGGGCCAGGACAGCATCAGCAGGACACCCCGCTGCTCGTAATAGCCTGTGGAAAATGTGCAAAAATGTGCACAGAGGAGTATTTGGGGGTAGATTCACCTCTTCTTGAACTACCGGAGCCAAATAGAGAATCTGAGGGTTAGTATAAACCGGAAAGATGGGTCCACAGTGCAGGACACAGTGCCTGGGCCTGTCCTGGTAGGGTCTGCGTGCGCACCCCCGAACACATGCTCACACGGAGGAGAGGCCAGGAGGCCTGCCTGCAGCAGGGGTGGGTGACCTCCTCCTACATCCTGAGTGAAGAGCCTGGAGGATGGAAGGATGAGCTGGATGTCGCAAAGTGAATTATAATGGGATAGACGTAATGGCATGACCGGGGTTGGCAGTGATGGGTACACCCCCTGTCCCATCCTTTGTGAGTATGCAGCCCGCGGGGCGCACTCATGACTCTCCCAGACTCTCCAGGAAGCCCCTGAGCAACCCCGATCCCGCAGGGCTGACCCCGGCTAGGCCACACCGGAAGCAGTGTGGTCATGTCTGGAGGCCCGTCCATGGACCTTGGGTGTGCGCATCCTGCCCTCCGAGAGTGTCAGCTCACCAGGCTTGCCCACTCACCACCCGCCCAGCCCCTGGCACACCACCCGGCCTCACATGCAGAGTGCCAAGTGGCCGGCTGGGGGCAAAGTTTAGAGGACAGACAGTGATTGTCTCCCACAACACCTCATGCTGGCTAACCCTAAAGATCAGCTGGTGATAGGGAAGGATGCACATTTTTAGGAAATATAATTACTAGCCCCACCCCGTGATTTTCTTACTCAAAGGTCTGCTGAGGCCAGGAAACAACGCTTTTGTGAAGACCTGAAGTTAAAGCATCTCAGGACCCCAAGGCGAGGACCCTGCAGTGGGCGGGGCGGGGCGGGAGGCCAGGGTGGCGGCTCTCAAAGCAGGCGGCGCTGAGGCCAGGGGTCCCAGAGCCCGTGCTGCTGCTGTACTGGCCACACCTGAACCCGGTCACCCGGCATGCCACCCATGGAGGGATGTTCGCTGGCCTTGGGCCTTGGCAGTGAACAACAGCAGTGTCAATCGGCATGCTGAGGACGGGAGGCCGGAGATTATTGGCGTTTCAGAACGATGAGCAGGCAGGTTCTGTAAAGCGATAGTGGAACTGCTGTCTCACACTGACCCTGACACCGGATGTGAGCATCCCAGGGCCATCCCATGAGGGGAACCAGAGCCGGGGGCGGGGGGGGGGCGGGCGGCGAAGCCCTGGTTCCGGACCACCACCAGCTTCGCCTGCAGGCCCTTTGCCCTCTTCTCCCTGGGGACCCACCCTGCAGTACGGCCAGCCATGGCCCATGAAGAGTGGTCAGTAGGTCACTCCAGAACCGTGGGTGTCGCCTCAGCCTCTGCCCCTAAGAGAAACTTTCTTGAACAGGTTTTGCTTGGACTTTAAGGCAGAGGCCAGGGAAATGCTGAAGAGCAGCTGTCCCATCCATGCCCAGTTTGGGGCAGCGGCTCTGGGTGACTTCAGTGTCCTTCTAAGGTTGGAGACAATGCTGGACCGCAGAACCAGTGAGGCCGGCGCCGGGTGCTCAGCAGAGGCAGCAGGTTGGGGACATCCCAGGACACAAGCCCCTCAGGGGAAGGGGGAGGGAAGTCGTGCCAGTGGGGCACTGGGTGGGGAGGCTGATGCTCCTGGGTGCCATGGCCAGGAGCAGGGGTGTCCAGGGTCTTGAGGAGGGCCCTGCCGGGAGGCTCCCCACACCTCGGCACCCTGGCTCCACAGGTGGCCGGCCTGTGCTGCTGCGGTGTCGGGTGGCCCTGATGACAGGTCCCCTCCCCTCAGTCTCAAGCCATGGGGTCCAGGTGGGTCAGCCTGCAGGTATCCCTTTGGAGATACGGGGACAGTAAGGGTCAGATGAAGTCACCAGGGTGGGGCCTAAGCCAGCAGGGCTGCAGTCCCTGGAAGAGGGAGGAGCCCCTCCAGCTGGGGCAGACCCTGGGGAAGAGTACTCAGCCCACACCCACCCCTCAGTCCCCTACCCAGACACGCAGCACCCCCGGGCTCTGGGAGATGCTTGGGGTCCGCGTGTCTGGTGTGAGCCTCCGCTGCTGGAGTCTGACCTGCCTGTGGCTCTGGGCAGTGCCACACTCAGGGCTTCCTCAGTTTCCCCATCTCAGATGGAGACCGAGCCATCTAGATCCCAGTGGGTCTGAGGATGAGCTGAGGCTGGGCAGCGCTCATGCCTAGGGGCTGGCAGTGGTGGTCTCACCACTGTGTTTATCACGGACTTGATGGTTTGGCCTTCAGGTTGATTAGTTCAGGAGAGCAAAGCAGCCCACTCCTCTAGAGAACCTTTAACACGCGGGAAGCAGCAGGTTTACCTGATCTAGGTCGTCTGATTTGCTGACTGGTTTGAACCAAGTGAACTCCACTTGGCAAGGTCAGGGCAGCTCCAAGAGGCTCTGGGCCAGCGGGTCTCCTGTGTGCGCCACAGTCACTGTGTGAGCACCTGCAGGCTGCCCAGAGCCTGAAAAGTGGGAGCTTTGCCCAGCAGCCTCTGGAGTGTCACCCCCACCCCACCCCACCCCCGGTTCCACTGGGTCTCGGGCACCCTTCCTTTGCTTTAGGACAAAGCCATGCAAAAGGACCGTAGCGTGATACTTTCCAATCACCCGATGGCTTTGTATGAACGTGGGGCTGTCTCAGAGCCATCACCTGGGGCAGCTTCGCAGATGCCAGACACACATGTGAGCACAGCCCCAGGTCAGATTTCACTGTCCCCCCACCCGCACGCTGCCTGTGCTTTTCCCTCCGTTTCAGTGACACCGCATTTCACTGAGAGCCTTTCAGGTGGCCGATGCCCCTTCCAGAATGTTCTGGAGCTGGTTGGAAGGTGGCTGCTGGCAGGCATGGGAACGCATAGCCCTTCCCCGGTGACCCCTAATGGCCAGAGTGTGGGCAGCAACGGCTTCCCAGGCCACACCTGCCCACGACACAGTGATGGGTCTGACATGAGGCAGGGAATCGTGGTGCATCAGGCCCTTGCCTGGATGTGAACACAGTTCTCCCCCCTGTGATGGAGCCTGTTTTCTCTGTTCACTGGGGCTTCACTGCCATGTTCTCAGTGGTTCTGTGAGCCAGCTTTGATGCATAAAATTCCACACACTTACATGTACGTGACACTGAAAACAAAGGGACCAGGTGCCCGCATGTTCACCACGTTTTCCTGTTATCTGCCCACTCGAACATGTGCATCACTGTTTCCAGGCAGTGAGAACGTGGTAGCGACATGGCACCCAACGTTTCCTGGTGTGTGGGGACCCCACCCAGCACAGCTTGAAGATGCACACAGACATGGGCAGGCATCCTTGGGAAGGCCTCCCGGCACCTGGCGTCTCAGCCTGCTTGGACAGTGATCTTGCTTTCAGTGACCTGAGGTCAGCACTGCATTTCTGGCACAGGGAAAGGGCCTGCCCGATGGCCTGGGGCCCAAGGAGCACCCGGGCCTGACAGACTGGCAAAGCTGTGCATCCACCAGAGACACGAGGGGAGGGCTGGTCCGCAGTAGGGAGGGTCCGCTCTTCATCCTGCAGACAGGTGCCTGGGCAGGAATTGAGGCAGAGAATGGCTAGCATGGGACATCCTGTTCATGTGGGTGGGGAAGGGCCTGCAGGGCATATCCCTGGTCACCATCATACCCTGGGGCAGATGTACTCCTCAGCCTGCGCAGCTGGGGGAGACTGACCACCCGGCCCCTTTGGGAGCTTTGCTGTCGCAGGTCGGGTTGCCCAACATGCTGCGGTTGGATGACTGCTCTGGGGCTGACCCCTAATGTCTGTCACTGCTCTGCGGCCATAAATGGAGCAGATTTTAAATTCCATTCTTGTGCATTTTCTGTTCCTCAGCCTATTTAAGAGTTCACTATTATTCCCCCAAAGTAGCTTGCCATTCAGTAAAATGTTCCCTTTGTTCACAGAAGAACATTAAAATCTATTGCTTTGTACTCTCTTAAGGGGTGTTCTCCTCCATTGGGACTGCTGCCTCTCTCTCCACCCACCCCTTCTGCTCCCGCACACCCACGTGAGGGTCTGTGTTTGCCTCATTCTCTTGGCGCACAGATAATCACCTGCATGTGACAAAAGCGTTCGTTTGTTCAAAGGGAAAGACTGTCCACGCGAGACGAGGGGAGGCCCCTGGGTGGGGCAGGTGGGCTGATGGGATCTTGGTCGTTTATTCTGCGAGATATGATTCTGTCACCAAGATCAATGTAGGCAGAGGACAGTCAGGTGGAAGTAATCGGTGTTGTCTCACTCCTGTTCGGCCTTAACCACAGTGGCAGGGCGCGCCTCCTTCTGAGGGTCTGCAGTAAAATCCTATTTGTCCTGCTTTTCCTTTCCAAGATGACACGGGCTTTGCCTAAAAAACAGTTTCTACAGATTCGTAAGCCAAGGTCAACTGCTTGGTGACACAACTTCTTCTCGACAAGGCGGAGGCGGCTGGGTCTGTGGTGTTGGCCTGAGCATGAGTGCATTTCCATTTACATCTGCTAATGGTTTCCGCAGCAACTTTCTCTCGCGCTGATTTGGAGGGTAATTCGTCCACTGCAAGTCAGCCTCATTCTAAGTCAGGAGCGCATGAAGACAAAGCTTGTGTGGGAGCTAAATTGTCATAGAATGATCCTGGTCAGGCTGCAGATTAGGGAAGTGAGCTGCCCCGGTGCCACGGGGTGCATGCACACAGTCCAGGCAGCCTTCCCTGCGAGCTCGGGACGCTGGCTCACGGGGCACGCTTCCCAGTGATAACACACCAAGTAACCAGCACATCATCCAAAAATAATGCGCAGTCCTCGCCACAGTCCCGTGAGTTCCCGTGATGGCGTTCAGTGCCAGGGGTGCAGGTTCGTGGGGAGGCTGACCGGTGTCCACCCCGGGGGACTGGCTGCAGGCTGGCTCTGCAGGTGATTTAGGCTGTCCCTGCAGCAACTCCATGGTGTGTTTCTCAGTGGAGAGGACATGCAGGGTGTCTTGAGAACCGTGAGCTCTGCACGCTGACCCTGTACCTCTTGGCTTTTCCTAACAGTTAACAACAAGGAGAAACTGGAAGCGGCATCCGGACTGAAAATTCTTCACGTTGGAAGCGGGTTGGTGAGTAGCGGAGGCGCTGTCCTCTCAGACATGCGTGGTCGGCAGGCGGCCAGCTGCTGGGGGGCCTCCTGTTGCTTGAACACCCTGATCCACAGCACCAGTGTGTGCAATGCCAGTTTTGGTTGCATTTGAAGCCATAATCCCGTGCGTCCCTGAGCAGGAGCCGTCCTGGGTCAGAAAATGCTGAAATGCAGAGAACGCAGGCTTCCTCCTTCAGAGGTTTAGTGACCGCTGAGGTGTGGACACAATCCAGCTGAGGGCGGTTCTCCTCGCAGGGAGTTGTTGTTTAAAGACACGTTGGGGTGCGGGCACTGTGCGCGTGTAGCTGCCTCTGGGATGTGACTTGATCTGTGACGTGGCAGATATGCCCTCATGGGGCCGAGTTGGTTTTGGGAAGAGTCGCTTGACCGAACACTCCATCAGCCATCTGAGCTGGTAGCAATGCCCCTGGAACCCTGGAACCCAGGCCGCTGCCCGCTCCCTCTTCGCCTTGGGGCAGTGTAATGAATTGTGGGTGGAACGGCAGACGTGATTGCCCACAGGAGCAGCACCAGCCACACGTCAGGCGGTGTGGACCCGAACCAACATGGGCCATTGCATTTGAAATTTTAGATTTCAGGGCACTCGTGATTACAGGTGATTAGCTGTCCCGGGCAGCTCATTTGTGAGGGCCCGTCGCTTACAAAGCCATGGTGAACCACAGCCCCAGGGAGATCTGTTCCATGGTCATGAGTCCTGGTCTTGAAGTAAGGACGCACTTCTTCACAGATGGGCTCGTGTGCTCGCAGGCAGCAGGCAGGTCGAAGAGCCTTGCAGGGAGGCACCTGGTGCGGGGCACTGGTGTGCCAGTTACGTGAGACAAGGAGTCAGGCGGGTCTGGTGGAAGCCCGTCAACAGAGGCTTGGTGGGACCAACCCACCCCGTGCCTGGTTCTCTCCCAGCCTGCCCGCCTGGGCGGGAGGTGAGCCTGTGTCAGGCAGGACATCTCATCCCCCTGTGCTCCAGGTTTGGCACGTGGTGAGGGGCCGAGGCAGGGCAGGGAGGAACCGGCCAATGGGATGGACTATGGGCACGAGATAGAGGAGTTCGTAGTGTGCCTGGGCAGCATGAGTGGTGTGGGTGGGGCTCCGGCGGTGCCCCAGACCCCAGCCTGGGGGGGGGGGGGTCTGGCACCCAGAGGTCCTCTCCTGAGGGAAACACAGCCTCCTGCAGCATCGGGAAGGAGAGAGGCCACATGAGGGCTGAGCCCACGGGCTCCTCCAGGTGAGCACAGCTTTCCCGGGAGCCCGTTGCACTGGCTGCTGGACACTGTGACCCCCACGCTTTGGTGGGAGGAACACCTGAGCCCTCGAGAGGCCTGTTGAGGAGGAGCTGCCCAGACCTGGAGGATCTGGGCACTGTGGCTGCGTGTCCTTGCCCCACCCCTGCATCTTGGCCGAACCCTGCTCCGTGAACAACCCCTGTCCCCCCACCCCCGCCGCTCACCTATCTACCCTACACGACCTGCCCGTCTGAGGGACCTGGGGCCTCATCCTCCTGCCCAGTACTGGACGGACTGCTTTGGCCCCACACAGTCATGCTCATCCTCTCCTGTCTCCGTTCTTACCACCCGACTCCATGTCCTTGGTGTCAGAGGAGGTTGGGGTCACTGGGAAGGGTGGCTGAGGCGCAGGCCTACTCATGGCCCCTACTCGCCGCCCCTCTGCTTCCACGGCCAGCCAGGGGCGCCATCCCAATATCCACTCCCAGACGAGGCCACCGTCCCAGGTTCCGGGCTCAAGGTGGAGCCCCCACCGCCCTGGTGCTGTGCACGTCCTCCCTCGTGTGGACACGGAAGCCCAGGCCTCCAGCCCACCCATACCTGGGCCTGTGTGAAGGCACCAGACCCCTGCGATCCGCGGTGACCAGCGCCTGCTCGCGTCAGGTCTTTATTCCCCTGTTCACTCTGGGGTGTGCAGGTTACCCTTGTTCCGGTGCTTTCCCATGTCCACAGAGAGGTGCCGACGCCGCTCCAACCAATGCACAGTCCACTCATCCGTAGGATACAAGCCAAGTGCCTCTTGTGCGCTGGGCACGGTGCAGGACCAGGTCTGGGCAGTGAGCAGGGACCACCTCCCACCTCCCAGCCGTGGGGCTCACCCCTCCCCGAGCTGGGGTCCACTGAGGGTCTCCCATCACATCCACTGGGTTCTGTCTCGGGTGAGCTGCCTCTTCTGTCCCTTCCCTGGACAGACTTCACACCGGGCCTCGTCTGGACGGTCCCTCAGGCTTCCTCCTCGCTGCCCCCACACCCGGCCATCCCTACCGGGGCCCCTCCCGTGACTTGCACAGCTCTCCGCCAAAGTCAGGACCTCCTCCATCCATTCACCCCATCAGCAAACGTGGAGCACAGCAGCATGTCATCGGGAGTGTCCATGCATTAGTGCCAGCGCCAGTGTTCTTCAGCGCCCATGTCCCACGTCCCTGGGACCTTACCCACGTCTCTGGGACCCCGCCCACGTCTTGGAGACCCGCCCCCCCACACCTCAGCACACCGCCCCCCACATCCCCAGGACCCTGCCCAAATCCCCGGGCCCCCACCCACGTCTGTGTGCCCCCTCCTCAACGTCTCCGGGAAGCAGGTGAGCTCCTGGCTTTCCTGCCCCCTCCTTGCTGATTCACCAAACTTGCTGCCGCAGACCCTGGAGGGTCCTTGCCGGGCTGTCCTTTCCAAGGACGCTCATGTGCCCAAACTCCAAGCACTCACTGTGACGTGTGAGAGGCACCTGCTCCGGCCTTCCCGCAGACCAGCTTTCTGCAGCCAAACACGGGGCTCCTGGCTCATTACCATCGGTGTGCAGATTTGTGGGGGCGTTTCCCCCGCCACTATGTGAACCACCCCCCGCCCCCAGGCCCCTCTGGTAGCTCTGACCCCACATCCCTGCACAGCAAAGCCCAACGTCGCTGGTGCACGTTTCCCACATGCAGCACCTCACGTGCTCGCCCTGGTGCCCCCGTCACCACCTAGTCTCCACCAGGAGTGGAAGATTCTGCCCTCAGAATCTTTGGGCCTCTGACTTGGGGTCACCAGAGCCACCGTCCCTTCTTAGACTGAGCTTCCTGTCCTCTTAGCCGTCCAGCCTGCTTTTTGGAACCGTGAGCATGCTGAGGGCCCCGCTTTGGCCCCTGGTCTCTGATGGGTCCCAGGCACAGTCGTCTCGGTCTTCCCTGAACTGCCCCCTGAGGGATTGCTGGGCCCCGGCCTTGGCTTTATTCTCCTTCGTGGGATGCTGGCCCCAAATGTAGCTCTGCAGACTGACACAATCACTATGTCTCTTAGCCCCACACTTTTGTCCTTAGAGGGTGAAACAAGGTATCAGCCATCTCTGCCCCAGGCCCCACTGGGTGACAGACACGGCATCACCGTTGGTCACTAGCACTGTCCACGCACTGGATTGAGCCCAACTCCAGGAACTGGACTTGCACTTGGACTGTTTGTGACGATGACTGTTCAAACTTGCAGAAATTGCCCTCCACTCATGCTGGATGGCCGCCCTTCTCACTAGGGGGCAGTGGGGGTTTGCCCAGGTGGGGGGCTGCTGGAGATTTGGCGGGTGGGGGTGAGGAGGGCCAGTGAGCCCACCACCATGGCGCTGCCTCCTTCCTTTCCACCCACCTGGTCTGCTGCCTTCTCTCGTCCCTGAGTGGCCAAAGCCTGACCCACCATCTTTGGGGGCATAAACACCCATGCCCACGCACTGGAACCTGGCTGTGAGGGCCCCCCACCCCCGAGAGCGCCGTTTGTCCTCCCTGCAGCCCCAGGGCCTCCTGTGTGCCAGAGCTTTGGAGACCACCTCTCCAAACGCTTTCCCCTACCTTGACCCAGAAAGCTCTGGGTGGGGTCTTCAGCCCAGGACCCCTGCATCCCCCTGGGCTTCTGTCAAACCAACCCGTGTTCAGAAGCCGCCCTTGACAGAGACACAGGTGCTCAGAGATCAGGAGCCAGTTTTGGAAACTGAAAATGGGAACAAATGGGGCAAGTGGAAACATTTTTTTAAAAAAGCAAACAATGTGTGTTTCTTGGATGTTAACCACCTCGTGCAGCATTAAGCCTGATTTTGGTGATTCTGGGTTTTTGAGTGTTATCAAACGTGAGCATCTCCACAGCTTCCTGACTCTGAAGTGCACAACTCACACATGCGATCACAGCAGAACAAGAGCCCTTTAAGCCAAATGGCAATATCTCGAAACAAAATGTAACGGAAATGGACAGATGCACGCACACTACCCTGATAGACTGGGGCTATTTTGATGTATTTCAAGATCTAATCTCTGACATCTTGAAAGTGTTTGCATTTTCTTCAAATTTACAAAGTCGGAGGTTCTGAGAAGATGGCGAAGGTCTCAGAGCTTTACGATGTCACTTGGGAAGAAATGCGAGATAAAATGAGAAAATGGAGAGAGAAAACTCACAAAACAGTGAGCAAATTGTGGAAGTTGGAGAGGAATTAATTAATGAATATGCTTCTAAGCTTGGAGATGATATTTGGATCATATATGAACAAGTGATGATTGCAGCCCTAGACTATGGTCGAGATGACTTGGCATTGTTTTGTCTTCAGGAGTTGAGAAGACAGTTTCCTGGCAGCCACAGAGACAAGAGACTAAAAGGCATGAGATTTGAAGCCATGGAAAGATATGATGATGCTATCCAACTATATGATCGAATTTTACAAGAAGATCCAACTAACACTGCTGCAAGAAAGCATAAGATTGCCATTCGAAAAGCCCAGGGGAAAAATGTGGAGGCCATTCGGGAACTGAATGAGTATCTGGAACAATTTGTTGGGGGCCAAGAAGCCTGGCATGAACTTGCAGAACTTTATATCAATGAACACGACTATGCTAAAGCAGCCTTTTGTTTGGAGGAGCTAATGATGACTAATCCACACAACCACTTATACTGTCAGCAGTATGCTGAAGTTAAATATACCCAGGGTGGACTTGAAAACCTCGAACTTTCAAGAAAGTATTTTGCACAGGCACTGAAACTGAACAACAGAAATATGAGAGCTTTGTTTGGGCTTTACATGTCGGCAAGTCATATTGCTTCTAATCCAAAAGCAAGTGCAAAAACAAAAAAGGACAACGTGAAATATGCTAATTGGGCAGCTAGTCAAATAAACAGA